>NW_026562386.1:11257613-11905113 GCF_027474105.1 Poeciliopsis prolifica | reverse complement strand
TCAAAGTAAAGCCCTGATAAGAAAAAAGGATTCGGCTTTGGATTTGCCTTTCTGGACATGGCGTAGGTTTAGAGATTTCCACGCTTGTCGTTATCACAGAGCATGATTTACACACAATCCTCAGTGCAATATGGTGGTGACTCATTTCTGCATATGTCCGAGCGATTCTATGGTTCATATCAGCTCTTCCAACACACTGCCAAAATGATTCTCAATGGTTCAATGCATCATGTCTCAGTTAAACCAACTCTAACCTCATTCTTCTCTTTGAAATCCGGTGTGTAGCCGACTCTGACTAAGCTCCTCGTTTTCAGCAAACACATTCACAAAAGTGTCCATCTGCCTGCTCCTGTTGTTTTCAGCGATCACTCAATGTCGCTCACAAATCATCGTTTGGCGGATGCTTTTAGTCTGTAGCCCACATTCTGAGAGAAGATGTATAAAAAAAACCTGAATCTAGTTTTGTGTTTTGTATTTTGTATTTTTCCTTATTCCTAATGTTAGACAGTGGGGCTCTTTTGGTGTGTTGATGAAATGAAGAAATGTGTCCACAGCTCCACATTTGACAAACCTCTTGAAATTAATTTTCCAGGCTCTGTCACTGTTTAATCTGCAACACAGCACTGCACTGTGGTTTTCTGTGTTTTTACCCGTGTTTTAACCAATGTGGAGCAGGCATTTCCCAAAGCTCTGCAGCCTTTCCTACTGTTGACTCCCACACTGTGCAGCACAGGGCACAGTGGAAAGCATGCAGTCTTTATAGTTTGACAAAGTAAGGGCTTTTTTATTAGTTTCTTTTTTGTAATTTTCTCCATACTTTTCTTTGTTCACTTTGTGAGTAATTCTTCTGAAAACTTATAATGGTCATTGCAAGTTTCACAACTGATTCAAGTGTTATAGTGTCTGCATAAATAATGTTTGTGCTGTTATTTATCTATTGATTGATTTGTATAGCACAAATGCTATCGGTACTTTGTAGCCCTGTTTGTACACAAATACCCCATCAATATATATAGTGAGATGAGCCTGCCTATTTCATAGTTTCAAGCATATAAAAATGTCAGAACTCTGCAACTTTGGATGCTGTGGGGATTTTTCTTTTTGGTGTGTATTTTTGCTACTCTGGCCATTGTAAAGATAAAAGGTTTTGACTGCACCCAAGAACTTAACACTGCACTTTTCAGATTGTGATATTTAAAATATCATTTTTAAGCATAATTTCTTTTTAACTACTTTAAAATTATTTGCTGCATCACACTCAATTCCACTAGAATACATTGTGGATGCAACAGAACTGTAAAACTTAAGTAAAAAATATAAACTCAAACTTGTTTAATTTACAATATTTACCCTTCTTTCCTTGTAAAGACAATGTATTTGCAAGATTTGGATTCCAAATGCAGGAAAGAGATCCAGGATTACTTTAAATGGTCTTGTGTTTAAAAAGGGTGCAGTAGAAGTAATCAAACAAATGTGGCTCCAAGGGTATGAGGCTATGTCAAACATTTTAAAAATTCTAATCTACTTTGTCTGTTTAGTGAGGTGCCTCTTCAAATATGAAAGAAACTTGGCAGAAGAAACTTGCCGAGCAATGTGAAACTCAGTAGTCAATTATAACAACATATAACACAGACAACCAGAGGGTCTACACCACTAAGCAAGATGGATAACAGACATGTATCTTTGTGCCAGCTTGCTAAGTATGCCATCATGTGCTCAAGTGGGACTTTTCCACTGCCCAGCAACAAATAAAACATCTCCCTCAAGTTCCGTTGTATTGTATTTTTCAATTTGATGTACTTCTTGCTTTTGAGAATTTGAGCTTAACTGTGTTTACCCTTGTCTGTAACCCGATAAAAGAACATACATTTTCAAATTTTGCTGGCACTGCAAAGGCTCCTACCAAAAATATTTGAGTTAAATGTTAGAAATAAGAATTGTGAAAACTTTTTTGGTTTTTCCATGCCACCTAGCATGATGCAGAGACATCTAAGTAGTATCACTGCACATATGCATACTTGATCAATTAGTGTAAAATAGGTGTCACGCAATTGTGTGACTTTGTTTGAAAACCACAATAGCCAGCTGGATTCTTGAGCATGTTTTCATCAGCACTATATAGGACCAGAGCTTTGCAAGATTAACTTTCTTGTGGGGTTTGTTTTTCTAATTTACATTGCCATCAACAAAAAAGAGAATTGTTTATGCTTCCCACGTTCATGTACCTCAAATTCCCCAAAGTCATTATGTACTGAATGGGACATGTACCAAATGATGCCAGGTTTGATGCACATGAACGTTATTATGACTTTAGGATTATGATTATTATGTTGATGAATGTGGGTTTGAAATGAAAAAAGGTCATATCTCGGGCCCGTATATGACCATTTATGAGACATTTCGCATTTTGAGGGGATTTCTTTAAAAATCTATGTGTTCTCTTCATATTCAAAATGATAATTTCTTGTTTACATGACAAATAACAGTAAATCCATTAAAATGGAAAAACTCTATAGAATATTCTCAACTAATAACATAATATTTAGAACCAAGTGTGTGATTTGTGAAACTTCAATAAATGTTGATTTCACTATTTTTATGCTTTGGATGACACCAGAACTGCTCTTCATTGAAGTTTCACAAAACAGATCAAGGTTTCACAAATCTCACAGTTGGGTTTAAATATTCTGATATTTTTGGAGAATAATCTAGTACAGGTTTGAAGAGCCTAGGTGTTGCAATTTTTTGCTAGAGTAAATTAAAGATGCTGATGGTAGAGACAAATTAGGTGGAATTGCCCTTTAGCCATTTCCCGAATTGGAAGCCGTATTTGAAAACCAACTTCAGCTTCATCCAAGCAGCAGGGCTTAACATACAGTTCTCCTAATGTATGACAAATCTATGCTCAGCATAAAATTAAATAATTCTAAATACGGCATTTGATAAAAGCCTCTCATAAATGATGGTGGTGTCAGCTGTAGGAATTCACCCTGCAATCGCTGGATTGCCAGTTCGTTGCCACCTTTGAGTTTCAGTTTGATATATAAAAGGCATTATTAAGAAACCAAAATATCACACCACCATTCTATTCTTTATAAAAATAATTTACTGGTTTACGGTTTTACATCGTAGATATAAACATCAGTAAAATTTGTATTGTTTATTTTAGAGTAATTAGCTGCTGGAAATATTACAATATTTTTATGTGAATTTTACAATTACTTAGATTTTTACAATAGATTTCTGTGTTTTCTAAATTTTATGACTGTCAATCATTTGAAATATATGTTTATTGAGTTATGGTAATTCCATGTCTTTTCCACGGTAAAAAAGTGCTTTTTATATTACAGTCAGTAACTATAGGTATTTAAAAATTTTTACTAAAAATTTTCACTTTTTTTTTGCAGTTTTGACGTACTGTAATTCCATATATTTTCCAACGGTATTATAATATTTCAGATATTACGGTCAGTAACTGTTGGTATTTTACCAATTTTTACAGTAAATTTACAGAGTTGTTTTTCACAGTGCAGGAGGATATGTGCAGTTAAAGATCTGAAGTCACTGCTGGACAGAGCTCAAGAATCATTATGTCTCTGACCAAAACTGTTCTGACTGCTGCCAATGTGCAAAATCTCTTAATCTATGGCTGTTGGGAGGAATCATATTTATTTTCTAGCTCTTTTACTTGTGTGTTGTTCTTTGTGAAATTAAGTTGTCTTATTGAACTTATTACACAATTTTGTTGTGCACCACTGCACCAATCGAAAGATAATTTCCCCCCTAATCTTTTTTTCTCCAGGGTTAATTTTGATATGCTTTTTTCATTCCCATACTATACATGATGGGAAAAATGGCTCACTGCCAGGTCTAGATAAAACTGCAGCTTCAATAAAGCAAAGGCTTTAGGATGTGATTAGAAATGCAAAATATGTTTAATAAAGGCAGAAATGGTCACTCCTAAATAGTTTTAAGTGTTTTTCTTGACTTGGAAAATGAGTCTCTGCTGGTGGAATATTCATGGGGTGTGGGAGCAAGGGGAAGATCCTTCAACAGTGAAGAAAAAGATTTCACAGTTGTTAAAGCACAGAGTTTCATGTCACCAGTACAAGACACTGCCTGTCAGATTTGTTAAAGCGGTTTATGCCTTCACATGCCAAAAAATACAAGCCAGCTGCAAAACATAAAATAATGCATGCAGATTCATGCTGTTCATCCACATAGTCTTCCCAAACTGTTACATGAAACCTATGTGTTAAATTCAAATGCAAAATTCACTTCGAAATCTAAACGGTCACATTTTCATGTGATATTTCTCTTCCTGAGTGTTTTTTTTTTTCTATTTGACCAGTTTTGAACATGTTGTTATTATATTGGCTGCTTCATCAGTTTTATGGATTTGGATATTATCTCTCCTAGATAAAGCAACAGGAATTATTGTTATGACTAACTCTGGATGTCATAACATAAAAATTATTTAGATTTTGTGTTTTTGCAGTGCAAACGGACACGATGATCCGATTTACTGCTTCAGAAATGCTTTAAAAAACTCACTGAATCTGAATATTTTACTGAAAACAGAGCAAAAAAGATATTTATGAAAAGCAAATATACAGACTCAGAGAATATAGCAATTGTAATGGAATGTATACAATTAACTTTGACATTAAAACAATACATTATTGTATGTGTTGTACTACTAATACAATGCATACATTGTCTAGCTACTATTAGCTATTAGCTAGCTACTATTAGCTACTATTAGCTAGACAATGTATGTCTAGTAATTTTATATTTTTTGATTGTCTTGAGATGAGATTTGTTGATAATATTTCTCTTTGACAGTTGAAAAGGGTAAAATAAATACATTAGAAAAACATTCAATAGTTCAGGCGTAATGGCAGCCTTCTGTATGTAAGGTTTAAGATACTTTTTGTTCAGAGTGTAATTCCAAGTAAATGTTCTGTTCTTGTTATTTTTATGTGTTGTATCTTTCCTTATTTTTGAAGCCGAATTTTATTGAGAAACAAGGTTTATCTCACAGACCAAAACTGGACTGTTAAGTTAATTGGTCTCTCTAAACTGCACAGTCTTAGTCTGTGTCTTCATGGTTGTTTATGTTCCTTGATATACTTACAATCTGCCCAAGATTCTCATGAATGGATGGATGGATGAATATTTTTGGCATGAGATAATTTGCTTTAAGTTTTATATGACATCTGGAAAGAAACTGCTACAAACAGAAAGTCTAATTTCTCCAGAAAATATAGGAATCATCAAAATTATTAGTCTCCAAAGAGAAAATTATACAACGCCTGCTGTCCTTTCCAACCGTTTTTGTCATAAAAGACAAGTTTACAAGAGGTGCACTGAGGTGAAGTATTCCCTGTTATTCAGGGATCAGTCACCACAAACGTGTGTGGACATAGTTCCAGTACATGTTGCTGTGTATTAGTCAGAACCACCATTTTTTTAACAAGGAAAGTCTAAAGTTATGAGTGATGCCACAAAACAGCAGCAGCTGCCCATGTCTGCAGGAAAGAAGATTATTATTCGAAACAGTTTCAGCTTTTATAAAATTTCACACAAAAGCTGTTCTCATTGGTTTTTGAAAAATCTGGAACACATTCAAATGAATGACATCAAGAAAAGTGACTGTGACTGGCACTAAAGATAAACTCCTTCATTGTTTTATTCATGAAGTATTTGAGAGGCAGCAAGTCTGGTTTATGGTAAAAGAAATCCCAGATCTACAGTCAGAGCAGAATACTGACGATGAAACAATGTGTGCATGACATGTTGAGTTTTATTTGTCAATGTCAACACATAAGGATTTCATTTAATCCTTAAGTTTTTGATGATCCAAACATCCCTTGAACTTTAACATTTTGCGTAATTTAACCATAAACCTCAATAAATATATAGGATTTCATGTGAGCAAAACAATGTTGAAAGATAAATGTATTCTATGTAATGTATACTATCAAGATTTTGCATTTGCATTGTATTTTGTTGATTTTATTTCATTTTATTTTATTTAAATACTTTGAAGTATTTGTGATTTGAACAAAATCTGAAAAAGTTAAAGATGTGTGAATACATTTGTGAGGTAATGTACATCAAAACTCCAACTGAAGAAAATGAAAGCAAAAACTTTTTCCAGCTTTCACCATCCGAATTATGGTCAAATAATTGATAGAGTTCAAATTAAAACCAAAAACAAAGAACTCTAAAATGGAAAAAGCATGTCATTAACTATTGCCGACATAAACACAACTAATATCATTAGACAGAAAGTGATAAAAACAGGATCCTGATTGCCACTCATGCTCTATTCCTCCATGAGACTCAGAGCAGCAAAAACGTTTGTCAGAGAATTTTACCCCAAAATAAACAGAATTACCAGCCATTCTGAGATGTGTTTTGTAATGACATGGACATTGAGTGTGGAGAAAAAATTGATTTGTTCTTGGGCCATTGTCTCTGGCTGAAAAGAAATAACTTCATTAGAGCGAGCGGGCACACTCTGAGCTTGGATTACTGGAGCAGGAACTAATACCAAAAGGAAAAGAGAGTAGAAACAAATGAATTGAAATGGAATAAATTAGGCGAGGGTAAACATAACACAAACAGCAATTATTCAAATTGTAAGAAATGAAAATGTCAAACACATGAAATCCATGTATTATTTATGCTTCACATTATACCACACAGCAGCTCTGAAACAGAGGTTTTGAATTGGTAAACTCTTGTCCTGCATGTACCCTACAAAATTATTTAAATCAAATTTCATCAAAAAAATAAAAATAAAAAAAATCTGAGTCATTATCCAGAGAAATTATTGGATGCTGCTAGTTTTGACAACCTAAATGTATGCACTGCATGAGAACTGTTTTGACCTTTTGATAACACAAGAACAAAAAAAAAAAAAATACCAGAGACTTTCTGAATGTCATATTAGAGCATGCAGTATCTTGTTATACTGCAGCAGTTTTGCTGGAGCCACTGAGCCTTGCAGCAAGTGATTTTGCTGCAGAGGAAGTACTCTGTCAAAATGTTCTTTCAGTTAGCTGAGAATGTCCGTGGATTAGTGCTGCTGTACGTGCTCTGCATGCACAGCTGTGGACCTTAACAGACTGCTGACGATCTAACATTTCTATCAGAAAAATAAGCCCGAAATAAAAATGCTTTGCTCGTTACATGATCCTAGTATATAAATTAAACAGTGTACAGATATTCTGAAGCTATTTAAACCTGTTTTAGCAGCCAAGAGAAAGAATGCCATGTTTGCTGCGTGAAGTTGTCATGTTTCCGAAGCAGAATGTCCATTTTATAGCACCAACACAAACTTTTTTTCACACAGATGCATCGTTTGAGGCCTGTAAGAGACAAGTTAATGCATCTCCAACTTTGTTTCTCTCTCGCTTTCTCTGCTGTCCTATCTAAATTCTCTTGTCCCTGCAGTCTGTCAGGAAATGCAAGAGATACACTGACTCGTACAAGCCGCTGATAATGAAAAAGGATAAGAACAAATATTGGAACCTCTCTCTGTGTAAGCCTCAGTTGCCACAGACTCTTAAAACTTTACATTATGGATGATGTCATTGGCACCACCCTGTATTCAGAGTGTATGCTATAATTTATTTGGTTTATGGCTTTGTACCACTCTGCCACATGGTTTTTGGAGAGCCTCTTACAGCTCTGTATCTGGATATAATTTAAAGCAACCTGTGACGTCAAGACTCAAAGTTAAGAGAGTTGTAAGAGGAGCAGCCAAAAACAATTTCTTGGGAGATTGTCAATTATTTCTATCTGTAGATATGTTGGCGACACTGCACAAAAGCTTCAAACAAACCAGTTCAGCATACATTTGCTACATTATATGTGCAGTAATTGCGAAATTGTTTGCATGTCCTTCAAATGGTAACTCCGTATTTGCCTGAAAGGATTTGGGTCGGCTTATCCTCTTTAACAATGTCTTGCAATTCCAGCACCATGGAAACACTGTTAAAATTAAGCTAAAATGCATGTTTGATGTTATCAGTACATGTTGTGTCAAATAACTGTAGTTGCTCAGGAAACACAAGTTTCCTTGCTCACTTCTTGATATGAGTGAGATTGGTCATAGCCCCTGGAAAGCACCTCATCAAGAAATGAGTGAGTTGTGTTTATTTGCATGTTTTCTCAGTGGGGAACTTGCCGTTTGCTGTGTTTAAAAGTCACATCTGTAAAAATACATATGGTGAAAAAGTAACTTCTCCAGTGATTGTCTATCCAGGAAGAAGACAAATACAGTAAAAAAATAAATAAGCAAGTTATCATCTTCAGAGAGAGAACGTGGAGGACATGTTGTTCTTACAGGTTGTAATTTCTTCTCTTTCTGCTTCCATTTTATTCACATAACTGTACCAAATTATTTTCTTTTGTTGCAAATATTTGAATCAGGGAGATAATCACAGAACTGTTCAAATCTCATGTGTAATGTATGTTGATTAACATAACAGATTATGATCTCTGAATGAACCAAAATAACTCTAAAACAGGTCCTCCAGATATTACATCTCAGAGTAAAAAAAAAAAAAAACAAAGGAAAAAAATTACTTTTGTAGTAGACTTTACATAAAATATAGAAATCACTCAAATCATTGCATCAAACATCACCAGGAACACGATGGTTGATGTGAAATACAGTGGCAGATCCCCATACAACCAGCTGCAAAGTATAAAACCACAACAATCTTCAGCTAGAAATTATCTCTCCTAACTAATTAGATCTCATTCAAGCATTACTATCCTTGAATTGGTAAAACATTCTTTTAAACTTTGTCAGACAAAGAGATGCAACAATGCCATCAATTACTGTATCATTTTAACAAACATGAATGCAAGCTATGGAAAAATATTGCTATGTATTGTTTGTCTGCTGAAAAATATATTACATTTAATAAACTATATATGCTGAAATGCATGTTACCACATACTTGTCATTTACAAACTTCATAGTTAAACTTTTGCTTTCAATACGTTGGGATGAAAATACTATGATTTCCACTTCCTGCATCAAGGCCATCATTGTGCCTGTTATACCTTCAGCAGATGCTCCACTGAACCCTCTTTAGCAGGAAATTTCCTGCTGGGAGCACATATTGTAAGTGGTTGCTGCAGGAAAGAACTGGACCTTTCCTGCAGCTGTTAAGGAATTCTCCTTAACAGCTCAGATGTTTTTGTGTGAAATTACTTACAAAGCTTCAAGGACAAGAGATGTTTCATTTTTTACCACATTTAGTAAAGTAAAACATCCTTTTTCAAAGGAGATAGCACAGTTCTAAGTTTACATATTTCATCAGCTTCAATTTCACCTCGGTAAACTCAAGTAAAAAAAAAAAACTTTTACCATCTATGTCTTCCTCTCCTCAACTACTGAGCACAACCCCAAATGAGCAGTTCAGCCTGTAACCTGTTCTCACAACGCCAGTGGATTTTAATCAGCTTGGCACAAGTTTTCTTTCTTTTGTCTCGTCTTCAGTTCATTTGAGTGAACTATTATGGCATTAGAATTATTGTAATTATTTCATTAGAATAGTATCACCTTTTTATCCTTCATAACTGTTTGGTTTTTAACAGTCTTTTTCTCTGTTTTTATTACAGTTGTTTTCATCTTCCTCTTCATGCTTTGTTTTCAGTTTGTGTGTACTCTTGCCCTGGCTTCTCACTGTTACTCCTTCACATCTCAGATTTATCCCTCAGTCAGGATTAAATGTGCCGTATCCCATGTTGGCTGGATGGTCAGCCAGCCTGCCTTATTAAATTAAGAGGAGCAATTTTGATTCTTTTGGACATTGTAGCATCTCTTAAAAATGTGTCTTTAAATAAAGGATGCAATATGCAAATATTAGGAAAATCTTGACAGGATTTCCCTAATATCTAAAAAATGTAATTGAGTATCAAACATTTGCTAATTTGGGTGGAGATTAATTTGAATATACCACATACAATCAATATATACAACTAGATCTGATGGCAATTAAAGACCTTAGTCAATAGCAATCAAACAAATGTCCAGGTTTCTGGCATAAAGATTATTTTATTGATGATAGATTATTTATTGATTATTTTATTGATGCTAAAAAGAGAATGGGCCTGACTTACATTATAAGCTTATGCCTTCTGGACAATCCATTTTGCTCAATAATTATTGTATTTCAAATACAAGTTACAACCATAAAATCAAAGCCATGTTGTTCGCACAATACTATCTGGCAGTAAAGTACTTCCAGTATGATCCCTGCAATGTGGAAAATATGCATCAACAGCCGTTTCATAAGCTTGCATACTTATGCAGCCATATTCGTGTCTTTCACAATTTTTTCCCTTTGATAGATTTTATTTCCCTGTTATTTATGCAGAACATATGTCCCATAATGGTGGAAACATTCTTGGACATATTCATTTTTTATAGTTTTTATCTAAACAGGTCTCTGCAAGGAGAGCTTGTATTTCAATGGGACAACTTGTACAAATAAGTATTCAAAATATGGAATAATTTATTACAAGACAAAAACCTGGAATTTCAGGTGATTATTAACTGTATGTCAGTGTTGGCTTTATCTATGCTAAAATAGTCTGAGTCTTATATTCTGCTTTTGTAAATCTTAGTCTTACCAAGTTAAAAAACTTTATTTCAGTATATTTTTTTTGCCACAACTGAAAAGCATCCAGTGTATGAGTTTAAAATGTATCCACAAACTTTCCTGCTTCCTGCTTAAACACTTCTTAGGTCGAGTTTATCTTCAAAGGCAGTTTACAAACTCCAAGTCTGCTAATTTACTCAAGTGGTTTTCTTGTTCTCCGGGTACTTAGTCATGAAAAGGTGGCATATTATGTTGTTAGACCTAGTCTAATTGTTTCTGCATGGGGCAAACTCATTCTGAGTTCACAAACGTAATGAAAGACTGCATTGTTTTAAATTGCCTGCATAAGTGTTGTGCCCCAGTTACTGCGAGTTTAATTCAGAAAAGGTTTAAGCCACAAGCTTCTGTCTTTTTTATTACACCGACATTTGATAGCCTAAACCAAAGTTCTGAATAGTTCTGAAGTTGAAGAAAAAGGACTTTCACATTTTTGAACAGATTAAAAGCCAAAATGTGTTGGGTGTCACTCAGTCCTCTGAGGTAGGACCTTGCACATCTGGAACCAAACCTTTTAGGCCATATTGTTCAAAGCCATCATTTCATTTACAGCTTTAACTGCAGATTTTAATGGGTTTTCATACAGCATTTCCTTGTAATTGCTCCATCTGTCTTCCCATATCATCCACCATGTTTCAATACAAGTGTGGAGAATGAGGGTGATTAGCAGCATTAGTCTTGTCTTATTTTGGTCGCTTCTGAACAGCACTCTGTGAAATACTCAAAAAAAATTAACTGGCTGCACTTTAACCTTCTCAATACTTGCAAAGTTTCAAAAAAAAATATTCTTCTGAAATGTTTTATATTTGGTAATGTTACATTTTCTGTTGCCTTCTGTACGCTCCAGTTCTAACTGCCACATCTGCATTGCTAGTTATTTTCTCCTCAGAATTGTTCTTTTCTCCAATCCCTCTCTTTATGTTTATTATTTGCATTAAATACTACTAGAAGTCCTTTTTATACTTTCTATTTTGAATGTAATGCACTTTTAGGCGGAGATTTTCTGGATTCCCAGTATCACCAAGACAGGTTGTTTACCTTATTTACCTTCCTCCTGAGTCCCAGTCTCCATTTGGGCCCTAATGCACACACAGCAAATGTCAATTTACAGAGTTCCTCTAACATAATGCAATTCAGTGCTGCCCTAGTATCAAGTGGTGCCAAAATCTGAAAATAACCCTTTGCCAACAATCAACTGAAAAACTATTAGCCAAGCTGCTGAATCACTCTAAGTCAAGTTCAGTTTGAGAAAAGTTTCACAAACTGAGATTAAATCTAAGTATGGTCAATTTAAAGGGAAGTTAAGGGCACTTTATTTCCTAATTAGGAAATTAAAAACTGCCATGCATACTGTAAAATGCACATTTCGTCCCACATTCTGACATCAGTAGTAGTACAGTGATAATTTCTTGCTCTTTTGCCACTATAAGATAGTTTCCCATGATTCCTTTGCGAGTAGGTGTGAAAATTATTTATATGTAAATTTGCATACTTTTAATTTTAGGTGCATATAGCCAAATATTCCCAATCAAAATAGCATTCCACCCTAAAGCCATGCTGTGACTTCATTTTCTATATTTCTGTTTTTAGTCTGACACCATATTAAATTTCTTCTGCAGCATAATGTCAGAGGCAGGCGCTTGTTAGGCCTCTTCATGCCCCTTTGAGCTTGACATTATTCTCATTCCTTAGCAAAAGGCATGCTAAATTTTAAGAATAGCAGAGAATTAATGAACAAGTCATTATTTCTATCCAAACAGGCAATTTTTACTCAGCTATTTTATGTGTAAATATGGTGCGATATCAAAATGCTGTTAATGCAATCTCATGAAAACAAGTCAAACCCAGAAATGATGCTTCAAGTTAGTTTAAATTGCTAAAAGTGCAGCACATTGTGGCTGACTGTCTGCAGGCAACCTGAAAAGGCAATGCACATCAGGAGGAGCCCTGCCAGAAGCTGTCAGAACTTTCTAACACATCTCAGTACTTTAGATTAAACCCATAATTAGAACTCTACAGAAACCTCTGAGCTGCAGTGATACTGAGACAAAGCCCAAGTGATCGAATCACGTTAGGCGGTGTTGTTTTAGTTTTTTGTGTTATTGAGGTCGGATACTGACAGAAAGAGGAATGAAAAATGTGGAATTTCTGCACATCGTCAATCACCCTGATACACATTGCAGACAGTGGTTTATGTAAGGCTTATGTAACATACTCACTCGTGTTCCATTTGCCAATTTTAACCCTGCTTTCATAATCTGAGAGTCAATTTAAAAGAAAAGAAAGTATTTGTTATCATTTGTTTTAAATCCTCTATTACTGTAAATAGTACAATAAGAGCATAATAGTAAAGCTGAACATGTGAGATTGAATTTTAGAGAAATCATATTTTAGATTTCATTTTTTTCAGAATCGCCTTGCGGATATGCTGGTGGCTTCATTATCTTCTCTTTTAACAAATCTTTTTGAAAATGAGCGGACTAGTTGCAGCACAAAGAAACAGAGGAACAGTTTGCCGTTGATTGATCAATCTCGCTTTTGTAAAATTGCACACTTTTGTAAAAGAAATTGACGAATCTTAGAAAAGCCCAATTTAATTAAACTTGCAACATTAATTCTAAACAAAGAACAATTTAGCTTTTGTCTGTTGAACAAGGGCTACGGATGCATGCAGATGGATTTGGCTCACACATTTGAACAATTCTCATTTAAAATAGGAAACAGATAAAAACTTATGGAAACATTTTCAGCCTTTCAATTGCATAAACAAGTCAGCATATAACCCTTTTTATCCATAAACCTGTTAAGGAGTTTACTGTGGAATCTAAATGTGAAGAAATTCTTATTTGACCAATGAGAAAATGATTCTCAGATGACTCTTAGGTTGCTTTAATGGCCTTTGAAAAACATCAATTAATACCCCTATTAGGGTAATTGCCATTCTGCCTTTTGTTTTATTGCCTCATAAAGATATGCAGTTTAAGGAAGTTAGCCAAGCTAACTTATATACTTTACCCTTTGATGGCACAAAGACTTCTTTCCTGGCTTACTTTGTTCAAATACAAAGCCTAATTCAGCTTTCCATGGATATGTTTCAGAGATGTCCTGAATTGGTGTACATCCAAACAAGAAAACCACACACAAAGCACAGTGATCTGCACTTTTATATGTAATTTTAATTCACATTTGAAGGTTTTATTTGTTTTCTGTACAGCTGCAGAAAATCCCTGAACTATATTTTAGAACTCTACTAACGTTTTGGATAATTGCCCTGCACAAAAAGCAAATGCACAGAAACAGTTCATGAAGAAGATGAAGGCAAGCTGCAATAGACAAGTTTTATGTTGAACCACCAATTATATTTCCTACAGACAGCTGCAAACAACCACATCATCTGTTATGACAGCAAAGAATGATCGACATACAGAAATATCAGTGTTAGTCCAGTCGAACAAGCTAGTTTCAACATAATTGCACACAGAACATGATTTTTGAGATTAACCACCAGATTTGCATGAGTCACAAAATGTGCACAATGAAGCAGTCAATTTGTATGGCTGGTGTTCTAGTGGTAGAAGCTAGAGCAGCTTAATTTTATGTTTACATGTGACAAAATAAGTGGAGAAAGCAATAAAAGTTTAAGGTGTGATGACACTCAGTAGCATCTGTTATGGCTCATATTTCATTATTGTCATATTCTGACTCAAATATATGATGCAGACGAGGTCTCCATCTTGCAAAAGCTCATCTAACTGGATGAAAATGTTTTAGAATGCAAAAAGAAAGCCGTTAAAAGCCTGTTATTCAGCACAGTGTTCACAAAAGCCAATAAATCACCTTATTACCAGTAACTCTGTATCTACAACTATTCTGGCAATACATTAACTTATCATTAGATTCCTTCTGATTTTCACAATGCAAAAACTATATATTTTGTTGAAATACTGTGATAAAAAAACAAAATTTTTATATCACTATGGTTTCTTCATTCTGTTGATGTTCCCTGAACAACAATATCAACCACTTTCCAAAAAGTGATTAATAGATCAAGTTATTTTCAGATAATTTCCTCTTGTTAAAACTTCAAACAAAAAAATACTATTTTGGTATGGGAAAGGGGTAGAATTAGGTATTTCCAAAGATTATAACCATATGCTTACCATGTGAAAGTCTTTCTTCTTAAACCTAACTCCTGCATGTCAAAACTCTGAATAATCACCCCTGCAGTGGAAAGAATGAGAGCAGTACTCCTCAGCAGGGGTAGGCGATCTAATGATGTCTGCTGTTTCCTCAGGAAAAACATGCACACACTCTGTGACACTGTGGGTCTTAGACATTAGATCACTCTTAGTATGTTAGTGCATGAACTCATCATGTTAAAAATCTAAGCAGTTCTTTCTTTAGGACATTTTTCTCTAGTACATGATTGACCCTGTTGTTAAATTGGTTTCGATTTCAGACTTTTAACTTTACTGGCAGAATTTTTAAGTACAAAAACATTTCTCATTGTATTTCTGTTGCACCCAAATTAGTAGCTTTGGGAATAGAGAAGTAAATATTTAAATATATTACAGGTCTAGCCTGTATACATTTGAAGTTTGCATCATTCACTGAGTTGTGTATTTTTGCTTCTTTTGAACTAAACTTGACGTCCTATTACATTGCTAACAAATTACACAGACATACAGAACTCTTCCCAGCAGTAGCTGATGACATTTCACTAAATAATGAACATAAAAATTCTAATTTCAGCAGCTTTTCATGAGGTCAAATCACTAAGTTGTGCAATCAAAAATTGGTGTCTAGAAACCTTGAAATTTCTAGACAGCTCTTCTGAGCCACAGCTGTCCCGGATTTTCACAGAGACAAACGCTTTACTCTGGGCACACAACATTTGAGAGACAGCTCTCGTAATATTTTATCTGTAGATGTCAAAATGTAATGCCCTTCCAATTATCCACACATGTTTGAATGTTTGTGATAAACTGGGACATTATGTGTTCCCTTTTAGGACAGAAGAAACCTTTCTTAAGCTAAATAAATGTCTGAGTAATCCTCTTGGATTTACCAGAAAATGCATCGTCACTGAGACAAAAAAAAAAAAACAGAACTGTTTCTAAAGCTCATAAAGTTTTACTTTTTTTTAACATGTGATTCTAACAAAGAAGCACAGCTAACATTTTTGTACTTTAAAAAAACTCATTCATTATAAAGTTAATAAAACCAGGTCATACTTTAACTTCTGCCCTAATATATTCTGAATACTAAAGGTAAACAAATATATTTTATACTATTAACGTATTATTTCTTAATAATTCATTTATGCATTGCACTTACTTTTTATGACATAAGAACTTACACTTGAGTTAAACTGTAAGTGTTTTAAACCTTATGTTCTGTCACAATATTGTTTTGTAAATTAATGCTAATAAACATAAAACATCTGAAGAGAGAAGTATAGTGACCATATTTTTGCTCATTCTAAATGAAAGACTATTTCATCATCTTTAAGAGATCTTATGTCTGATCCATTCTTGATGCATCCTTTGCCTCTGATGACCTTTATCATTTTGACTTTCTGCAGGATGCTTTGGTACCAGCCTGGTGTTGTTGCACCACTACTTATGCATCTGTGCTGCTCGTTGTAACAGGCCAGTTTGTTGTTAACCGCATCATTTACATACCCATCTTTTATTTGCCTCTGCACCAAATTACACTCAAATTAAACAATTTCTTCTGGGTACTGAGCTGTTTTACACATTAACATTGCAATATTTGACTAACCTCAACAAACAAGAATCATTAAGGATGTCATTAAAGTGCACACAACAAAGTCCTTCCACAATAACAAAAAAATATATCCTTTTTCTAGATTAACAGCTGATGAGTTCCACCCTCAACGAGAAATCTACTGGACATCATCTCTACCCATCCTGTTTGCACAAATATGATTTCATGACTATTTTATGATTTACCATAAAACAATATTGAAAAATTAAGTTATCAATTATGGTAATTACAAGTTAATTTATTTTTAGATTAATTACACACAAACATTTAGAGGCAAATTACAATATTATCCAGCGTGCTGTTATTTAGCAATATAAATTAATACTTTTATTTATACCGACAATACTGTGACCTTTGGGATTTATTTGTTTTTATTTTTAATGTAATAAGATTTACCACACTGTAAATATTTCAGTCAAATGTCATTTGCTATTAAAAAAGTATAACATTTTTAAAAGCGTGTGCCTAGACTGTAATTACAGGTCTGGTTTACAAAAGGCCATTTCAGGTTTATATGTGGTCACTTCTATATTTCTCAGGAGTGTAATAATCTTGAACCATATACGCCAACTTGCAACGGATGTGCGAATTAACACAAACTTGGTCTTGGTTCTGGTTTGAGTGAGGCTTTTTTTTACGGGCCGGCCCCGGTGGCAGTCTGGACCAGACTGAATGCAGCCTTTTGAAAATGACGGAGGGGCTGTAATTTGAGAGTAGCACAGAGGTATTATTAGTCAAAAACTGAAGCGCGGCACTTGAGACGTCCAGATGTTGCGTTTGAGGCACCAGGCAGAGTCGGGACTAAAGCCACGCCGAGGAAAACTTTTTCACTCCTCGCTCTCCTGCTCGCCAGCGGTGATGCAAGCTGTCCAGCTGGGTTGAAGAACGAAAAAGAGAAGCCGCGAAACAATTTCACGCCACTTTTTTGGTTTGTTTGGAGAGGCGGACGTTGAAACTGCAGCCGAGCTTCAACTATCTGCGCAGTTTAGAACCTGTTTGCAGTGTTTGCGCTGAAATGAAATAGCCTTTAAAAGTGCATTTTAGCAAGTATTTAAATCCTGTTTTTTTTTTTGTTTTGTTTTGTTTTGTTTTTTTTTTTTTTTTTTGCACCCTGCAGCAAGTTTGCATCATGGCTTTAGTTCACTTGCTCTTAAGTGTCTGGATGTTGTTACAGCCAGCGTGCGGAGCTTTTTACCGGGGACCATTACATCCGGAGATGTCTAATGGCACTTTTCATCATTATTTTGTCCCGGATGGCGAATATGAGGACAACGACGACCCAGAGCAGTGTCAAATGCTTTTTAAGATGACCGACGAGCGAAAGTGCAGTCTGGACGAGGACCAAGACTCTGTCATAAGGGACGACTTCACCCTCATCAAGCGGCAGATCGAGGACTCGGCGCGGGTGCTGGAGGGGATCGGGAAGAGCATCTCCTACGACCTGGACGGAGAGGACAGCTACGGCATGTATCTGCGCAGGGAGACGGCCCAGATCGGCGAGGCGTTCACAAACTCAGAGAAATCTCTGCTGGAGCTGGAGGTGAAGTTCAAGCAGAGCCAGGAGAGCGAGCTGAAGGAGGAGCACCGGCTCAGTGACGACTTCCTCACCATGATCGTGCACACCCGGGACGCCCTGAAGGAGACCCTGGACATTTCCCTGGGCCTGAAGGATAAACACGAGTTGCTGTCTCTGATCATCCGCAGCCACGGAACGAGACTGAGCAGACTGAAGAACGAGTACCTCAAATTCTAACAGGGAAACAATCCCTTCAAACTTCCCATAACATCACTTTAAATATTGTTTTTAATTGTGGAGCGTGACCAGGGCCGGATTTAGGAAAGTGCGGGGCCTTGGGCTAAGTCCACTTTTGGTGCCTTAATCCCACATAATTCATCTGTTTCGTGCATTCAAATTTCAATAGATTGATCATTCACGGATGATCTGATCCAAGTATTTTTTAAGGTGTCCTTCCATTTCTTATTTCTAAATAAAATACATGCCTGGCATCCATTATATACATATCACACAATTCAAAAAAGTGTCATTATGCATTATAATAAACATCAGCGTCTTTGGGCTGAAAGGCCAGCAGGGGGCCTTAAAGAGTGATCACTGTCTTAGAGAGCCAACTCTTTCAATTTATAGAACAAATGTAACAAATAGTTTTTGTGTAAATTTGCTACAATTATCTAGGAATAGCAAATTTATTGTTTTTTTATTTTATTTTATTAAAAAGTAAATAGATTTGCAATAGAGAGTAAGTAACCAGTCTAGCTTGAAAGGACTGACAGTTATAATTTTCACAGTGAGTAAAAACAAATTGGTAGAAAGTATTAATTTCAAAGTAACTAGTAACTTTGTTGACAGTAATAAACTCTTAGAGATAAAAAAAAAAAAACAATCTGGGCATACAGCTTTTAAACTATCTCTTGGTAAGAGTAATTGAAAATTGAGAAAAAACATCTATTTACTTAATTGGATTGTAACTACAATGAACAATGAATTATTCATATTTTCATAAGCTGTTTGTGCACGATCATGGTGAGGAAGTCGTCACCATCATTTTTTCCCCCCCCACAGTATATGTAAATGACATAATGGGGATATAATTCCTTTTTCTGACACATGAAAAAGTCTTAATGGATCAAACTACCAGATATCCTGGCAAGTCAGTTTAAGTACCTAGAAAATCATAAATAATAGTTATCTGACAAAACAAACAAGATACATCCTCATATTTGACAACATTTATTTTTAATTATCTAAATTGAAACTGGCTAATGGTTTGCACACACACAAAAAAATGTAAACACTAAATGAGACACGGGTAGCTGTATTTCCCTTGTATATTCCCTATTTGTCAAATATTGTCATGCTGGCTGACTGGCTGTCTGGTTGGCTGACTGGTTGTCTGGTTGGCTGGCTGGCTGTCTGGTTGGCTGGTTAGCTGTCTGGTTGGCTGGCTAGCTGGCTGGCTGGCTGGCTGGCTGGTTGGCTGGCTGGCTGGCTGGCTGGCTGGCTGGCTGGCTGGCTGGCTGGCTGGCTGGCTGGCTGGCTGGCTGGCTGGCTGGCTGGTTAGCTGGCTGGCTGGATGGATGGATGGCTGGCTGGCTGGCTGGCTGGCTGGCTGGCTGGCTGGCTGGCTGGCTGGCTGGCTGGCTGGCTGGCTGGCTGGCTGGCTGGATGGATGGATGGCTGGATGGATGGATGGATGGATGGATGGATGGATGGATGGATGGATGGATGGATGGATGGATGGATGGATGGATGGATGGATGGATGGATGGATAGAATTAGACCTAGAGGCTTTGACTTTCAAAACATGAGATTTAAGTAAGTTTTTGATATGTTTTGCAGATTTATATAGGAATAGAATTAAAATCTAATCACATTGCCCAGTTTATCGTGTCTGTACTATGTCCTAAATCCCTTGTGCCTGCTTTGGTTTTGCCTTTCAATAATCTATTTAGCAGCAAAATAGCTGACCAAAGTCAGGGTGAAAGATCCTATAAAAAGAAATGATATTTGTGTCTTTTGATCCTCTTGAAGAATGTTTTTCTGAGAAAATCAAAGAATGTTTACATATGCATTGAAGCATCAGTTGTAATTTTCTCTGGCTTTGTTTTATTGGCTTGCAAACGTTGCACAATTTTTACTGTCTAAGTGCTAGAAGTTGTGACTTATGTTTTAAAGTGGGTTCCCCTTGCTATGCTGTTTTGTACAAGGAGTGTAGTCTTGTAAAATATACAGGTTATTTTTAAAAGTAAATACTGTGAGTACCTTTATAACAGAATACCTTAATCTGTACTAGTGTTTATGTATTTCTTTTTCAACTCAAGGAAGACATATCTATGTTTATGTTTTTGGTGTAATACTTTGACAGACAAGACTGCAGGCAGCACTCATGTACTTTTGAGTTTAAGGAATAATCTGTATGACAACATACTTAATCGACTGTATTGTGACTTTTAAAATAAAGTAATTAAGTATAACAAACTGCTGAGTTGCAACATGAATCAAAGCATTTTTCCCAGCATTCTTATTTTTATCCTTTAGTTTGTAATGTCACTATGATACGCAAGATTTTTATTAAGCCTTACCAGTGAGGTCCTGTGGCACATGGGGGACCCTGTGATGTTGCTGTGACACACACATAATTTATAGTATACAAAATATTGCCACATGGTTGAAAATGAGAAAGTTCCTAGCATGTTTGCTTAAAACATTTTGAGGTCTGCTAAGAATTATATTCTCAGGCACTGGCCTAATTACACGTGCTTTGAAGAGAGATGCTGCTTACTGGTATTTATGGGGAACAAAGTTGTAAGGGTGCGTGTTTTAGGTGCTGCGGTCGGCCTTACAAACAGCCTGTTTGTTCTCATCCAGTGAGCTGCAAACTACTATTTGTTTGTTTATTTTAACCATGGTTCAGTCTTTGAAGGTCACAGATAATGTTGCATAAACACTCTGACACTTTGAGGCAAAGGAATTAAAATGTCATGACTACATAACGTTAAATACCAGAGGTTGTAAATTATGTAACTGTTCATTTTCGCTCACAAAGACTTTGTGCCAACTGATTACACAAAGCATGTAAAATCCAGCTGAGGAACCTTTAACCTGATTTGTATGTCTCTGCAGCAAGGGGAAGACACTAGTTTTCTTATTAAAGTTTAAATAGACAATGGGTACCATGTAGTGGAAAAGTCATATATCTAACAGACATCTTTAAGAAATACCACAAAACAATTAGCTTTATTCCAAAGTGAAGATGCTGCTTAAATTTATATAAACAATTTTGATAATAATACTATATATATAAGTTAGCATTTATCATGAGAGGGCAAAATTTGCTTTGCTCAGATAAATTATTTTGTGAAGGTTTTGTGTTAAGTTAAATTACATTTACAGGAAATAACTAAAAATTGTTGATGTAGGTGCATTCATCCATGGTTTCACTAAAATTATTGCAAATAATATTTTGTTGCTATTTTACAGATTAAACTTATTTAATTTTGCAGGAGCTTAAGGCAGTACATTTTTATTATGTCAATGCCCTTAGCAGAAATTACACTTCAACCCAATGACTCCACATCCGTTATTCAACACACCTTTATGCTGCAAGGTGAGTGTGTGGCAACCATTACTAAGCCTTT
Source organism: Poeciliopsis prolifica (assembly GCF_027474105.1). NCBI lineage: Eukaryota > Metazoa > Chordata > Actinopteri > Cyprinodontiformes > Poeciliidae > Poeciliopsis > Poeciliopsis prolifica. The sequence continues at coordinate 11,883,478 of NW_026562386.1, read as the reverse complement.
GAAAATTATCTCCGCTCCATAATGATTCTAACAGCTATCTGTTACCCTGGGTTAATTATTGGAAAAGGATGGTTTTAAAGCTCGGATGTGAGCCTATACCATTTAGATAAACAATCGTGCTGTTGCAGTCACTGGAACAAATTATCCCCGCACCTTCAGAAAAACAAGGGAAAAATACTGGTATTTATGGGGAACAAAGTTGAGACTTTGTTCCTTACATGAAGGCCATAGTTGTACCCCATGGTAAGACTGAATATTTAAAAGTTCATATTTAATGTCCATGCGTATGAGTTTTAGCATTCATGTATTATTGTGAGATATTTTAGTTTAATCCAAAATGTTAAATGAATTCTTATGAACATTAAATATAATTTCTACTCAACATTGTTCAAACTTAATAAAACTATGCAAAAAATGTTGCAGCCTCAACATTAACAACCTATTGACAGCACTAGCAGACTGATGTTAATCAGATTACTACAGCCTCTTAGTGGCAATAAGGCAAATGTGTAGCCAAGCCCTTCTCCAGATTCAGCCTGTTTCTTTGCTTTGTTTCAGCCACAGGCATTGCAGAAACGGGGGTCTAACATAAACATCAGAAGGCAAATGGAAGAAATACCGCCACAGCTTCCTCTTTCATGTAACAGAAGGGTGTTTCTTTTCACACAAAATTCACTGTCAGGTGGCATGGACAAACCATCTTGACTTTGATTATTAATGCTTTACATTTTCATTTTAGAATAGTAAAACTAGGGGTTGCTGTGGCAGCTCGGAGGTAAAGCACAGTCCTTACATGAAGGCCCAAGTCCTTGACGTGGCAGTTACAGGCTCAAGTACCGGTCTGATGAACCTTGTCCCATGTCTTCCCCCTCTGTCATTACCAAACTTCGTGCCTAATAACTCTCAAATGAAGGCTGCTAGAGCCAATAAAGAGCAACGAAACTGAACAATCTACAAATTTTTGCTTGGGTACTATTTTTCAACACTGTAAAAAAAGTGCTCCTTGGAATTCCTTAAAATACTATCATTTGAGAGTCAGTCAGCTAGGCATCTTTAGAGGGAAAATCTTTGCTCCTAATTTTTAAAGAGTAAAATGGGGTTTAATACTTTTACAATGTACTGCAATTATAATTAGAAAAAACTAACCTCTTGGGGTAAAGACTTCCTCAATCTGTCTCACAGCGAAGATGATTCCCAACATTTGTCCAGCGAGCTCTGAGATTTCTGATAAGTTACAGTTAGCACCGTTGCCTTGCAACAAGAAGGTCCTGGATTCAAATCCCAGCCTGCTATCTTTCCCCATGAACTTTGCATGGCTTCTGTCTGGTCATGCCAAAAAATGACTTTATCTGCTATTCTTTCAATTAACATAGGTAGAGTTGATGCTACAGGTTACATACAGGTCCTTTTTTATGAATCAAGATTAAAAGACAGAACTAGTTACCCTAGCTAAGCTTAGTTAAATAGTTATAGAGAAGATGGCAAGAATTTGCTGATTAGGATCATGTATTTGAAATTAAAACCTTACTTTGGTTCTTTGAAGCTACCCTATGTGATGAAATGAATATTGTTTAATATATAGTTTCAGTGTGAAGGCAGGGTGGTTGGTTTATCAGCTAGATGCATATCTGAGAATAGAAAGTAGAGCAAAGTTTACACACATGCTATGACTGGTCCCTGTCCAGACAGGCAGGCACGGCCGACCTTTCACCTACTTCCCCTCTCAAGCTAACAGCTGCTGCGCTGCTAAACACAACAAACGGTCGGCGTTTACAAAATACAGGTAACGTTTGTTATTAGCGACAATTTTCGCGTTTGACTGTTTATTTGTCAGCGCCGCTTTCATTCATAAACCTTAGCGGAAGTTGGTAAATAAGCCCACAGGGAAAAGAGAGGGAGTGTTTGTTTCGCTTGTATCTCTTTAAACTGGATTCCGGATGTAAGCTTTAAAAACAGGCTTCATGCTAACAGCCTTGTTGATAGCTCAGTCTTTAAAGCCAGCAGCTGGAGGCTATAGATGGGATTTCTTGTGAGGCTGTTTTCAACTTTAATGTCGGTGAACTCTACGATATATGCTGTGTGTTTGCTGTCAAACACCGAGTGACGTGCGGTATAATGGCTTACATCTTTATGTCTAAGCAACAACTGTTTCCGACTCTAGAAAAACCCACTTTGAAACAGCATAGAAATGAGAGCTGTAGTTTTGATGGTTTGAAATATAAACAAAAGTCTAATTCCTGCGTGTCGTGAAAAAAAAAACTATTTCCAAGCACTGTTCAGGTAGAACCACTCAGTCAGGTTTATTCATGCATTGTGCACAATTATGAGAGCTCATAAGACAATCAAGCCGGTCTGGATGCAAGTCTAACCCAGCTCACTAAGCTCATAATTTCTTTCTCCTTCTACACTTTTTTAGCACTGGTGATAAAGCTTTGGAAATGTGGATGAGTACACTTGCACGTTTTGCTCGTCCCATCTTTCAAAGGAGCCCCTCTCCAGTCCTTTGCAAAGCAATGAAAGCTTGTCGTAGGATGGAACTGCTTGCACCAAGTTTCTGCATGACTCCAGTACATATTCGCAGACATCAAACCCTTGGTTCTGCCCCCATGCCTGTGGCTGCTCACTCAATGAGACATGTCCGTGCTCTGCATGAGGAGAGGCTGATGGCGGTGGAATGGGAAGATGGAGGCCAAAGCTTGTACCCGTTCACCTGGCTGAGAGACAACTGCCAGTGTTCACGCTGCACCCTGCAGTCAGCTGAGGCCCGTTTGCTGTTGATGGCTGATCTTGATATCCACATAGGAATGGATTCTGTGGAGGTTACCAAAGATGGAAAGGTTAGTTACCTTAATCTCACCTATTTACTATGGTTGATTACTCTTTCCAATATTTTATGTCGGAAAAACATTTTTTTCTTAGTCTTAAACTCTTTACATTGTGTGATGTCAGCCCAGTATTGAGTAAATCGGATCTTGTGTTCCTTTGATTTTGGGGTACAGTTTCAAAAGGTTTTACAGTTTAGCAGTTCAGCTATTTGCAAGACGCAAACAGCACTGTTTTTGTTCATTGTTGACTTTGTTCTTAGCCGACAAAGTCAACAATGAACAAGTACCAATGAACAAGAAATTTTAATTTCTGCAGATATAATATTTTATACTTATTTGTAGTATTTGTAGTAAATGAGAAAGTGGCTGCACATGTGATATAACCCTGTCTGGCAAAAGAAAAAGTCACCACCTGGATTTAATTGAGCAAATATGTACAAGCCTCCAATTGGTTTGTTACTGGATGATTATCTTCCAGTTACTTCTCCCCAACCAAGGCTTCTCCTCACTTCTTAACAACCATGCTGAGACATACATGCTGCGGTTGTGGAAAAGATGCTAGTCTGTTTAAGAAGGAACAAATCATTGGCATGGATCAAGCTGAAAAAAACATCTAAGCATACTGCAGAAACTATAAAACTTTGGTTAAGAACTCTGCAACAAATTAATAAAAACTGGAAGGAAAGAGGGAAACCATAAATTTGGAGGAATTAAAGTGGTCAGAATAAAACCAAACAATGATTGTGGTTGGAGATCACTTAAACATTTAAAATCAAATTGATAAAAAAACAACAACAGTGGAACTCAGGACTTTATTTAATTCTAAAAATAAGAGTATTTCCACGCACACAAAGCAAAGGGAGTTCAAAGGTTTGAGGCTGAAATACTGTGTAGCCATAAGAAAACCTCTAATCAGTGAGGTAAACCAAGGACAAATGCTTTAATTTGCAAGGTACCATAACAATTGGACTCTGAGCAATGGAAGATGGTCAGGTGGTGATGAGTTTACATGTACCCTATGATGGTCTGGATCAGACTCTCCCATCATCAATATAAGATCTTGGTGAAAAAGTAAAACAACTTTGTATTGAAGTATATCTTCCATGCAGAAGCTTATGATTTGTTTTTTTGACTAGGCAGTATAGATTGGTTGATGATTTTTGGTGGTCGAACCTTTTGCCTCTAAATTTGTGCAGTTGTCCTTATGAAATTAAATTATATAAAGATTATTATTTGCTTTTGTATTTCTACTAATGAAGTGTGTTAAATTATATGCTCACAACTTTGTGCACAGGTACTAGAAAAAGTCTTTGTCAGGATCAGAATGACTGACCTCTGAGTGCAGCTGCCTTATGATGAAGTGTTGAGGTCAAAAAGGGAGATGATCTAATTTTGGTAGGATTGCCATGAACCTTAGGTCCTCCAATAGAATCACATCTGAGCTGCCTGCTTCTCCCTAAGGATTCGGCTCCTAAAGTGGGACACAGCTTTAAGCAGATTCAGTTTTGACTGTTCCAACCATCCAGGAGAGTCATCCTCAGATGTTTTTTGCCTTTGTTATGTAAATTGACTAAAATAACCCCTGTAAAACTTTCTGTTTGCACTGTTTTTGAATTCCTTGAAAAGGTCATTCTTACTTTAAGTTATGTAAAAATACAGTACTAAAACTCTGACTTCATTAAGGGCCTTTAAATGCATTTTAGTTGAAAATAGTCAAAGTACATCATCATAATAAAAGATATGTCTTTCAATATGTTTCGCCACTTGTGGATTAAACCATTTTTGTAAATTTCAAAAATTTGATATTAAGGAAAGAAAACCTTCAGTGGGGAGTCAAAAACTGTTAATTTGTTAAAGAAGCAGTGCTTTCTTTGTTAACATGTTTCGACATCAAAATGCAAAGAGTGGAAAACAGGAACGTTTTGATGAGAATCAGTATGTAGTTATGTTTCCTCAGGTTTCCATTGCGTGGCCCGACCAGCACACGAGTGTGTTTGATGCAGAGTGGCTGAAGAAACGCTGTTTTTCTGATGCTGCCAGACAAGCAATGCAGGAGGAGCTGTTCCTCAATGGTGAGTTTATCTTATCTCTTCAAAATATGTTTTTCTGTATTTTAGAACTCAACCTACTGTGGATCCCTTTGATATAATTTATTTTTCTAGTGTAGGAAGCACTTATAAAGTAACCTTTTCAACAAAAATGTTACAAAATAAAAGTAGAGGTAGAATTTCTCTCTGAGTTGTTTCATAAAGGTTTGAGACCATTCCACAAAGTCAACAGTTCAGTCCTTTTGTATTATAGCCCATAAAATAGGAAAGACTGTGTAAAAGCAGAAGTTTGAGATCCTGCTCATAGTTATGGTAAGAGAAACAGATTTGATTAGACATGCACATATGAAAAATGAACCATTACCTCTTTGGACATGTAAAGTGGTTTTAATGAAGGGAGTGCATTTGATGATCGCTAAAAAGTATTAAAGCACTTTTGTGCTTTAATACTAATAGAATATTTTCTAGCTTATAACACTTAGTTGAAACTGGAGGATGCCATGTCCTGAGCCACATAGTTATTCCAATATTCAACAGCGGTATTGTAGAATTTAACATAATTGTCTTTCAATGGAAAATAACAGAGTGGAACTCATTTAAGCTTTGCTTTAATTCAGCAGTTGAATGTAACACACATTAGGTGTTAAAAATGTGCTGATTCTGTTAAGGAGTCAGTATCACATAGTTTTCAATCCTACTTAAATAAAAGGGATTATATGGTCCCATAACTTTGAAATAAAGTGCCTCAAAGGATAAACTGGTATTGGCGTGTTCACTGATTACTGAAAAAGTGTGAGTTTTCAGTTTAGCTGTGTTTAACAAATGGAAAATTACCAGTTTTATTTGCTGTCCTGGCAACCACCAACCTGAACCAAATGAGGGAAACCTGTTCTAGAGAAGTGCTCAGTGTTGCTTTCCACATATTTAAATGAATCTTTATTGACATAATAGAAAGAGAAAAATTTGTGTGGGAACATATTAGACCAGAGACCAACGGCAGGGATGGTGATGCAGACTTTTCACAGGTAAAGAGCGGTTTTAACTTGCTGAGAAAAACATATTTATTGAAAGCAGAAAGCAGGCAGTTGTCAGGACAGGGTTTTTACAGATATTTCAGAATTATGCTCATTCATATGCCAAAATATTTCTATCGGACTTAGCAGATAGAGAACGCCATGTGTAGTTTATATTTATTTATTTCACTTACTGTGTTCATACCATTACATTAAATTATGTGGCTTATTACCCTGTTACCTTGTCAATTCCTTTCCATTTTGTGAGCAGAGTAATAATTTACATCATACTTTGCAGAAATGATATTTTGCTGAACATTTCATGTTCAGTGTTGCCATTTGGCACTTAATGATCTGGTTTCTTCCCCTGAAGATGTTCGAGGGTAAAGGGCAGCTAAAGCTTTAGATAGTTTAAAGAACTAAAGTTGGTCTCCTGGTGCTGAGCTGTGGCTGTTAGTGATTATGTATGTTTTTAGCCACTAAGGGGAGGTGCAGGTGAATGTAAGAGGATGACAAATCACTCAATGGACCTCTGATAAATGTGTCCCCCACCCCCACTTCTGAGATGATGGTTATGCCTCTACCCGGAAAACTGCATCAGTTGTTTTCGCAATTTATGCCTGTACTAAAATGGTCATAAAGATGCTAATTACTGCAAAGTATGCTTTAACACAGGATTGTATGGAAACCTCTCTGCCTATACTTAATCTTTATTTAAGACTTTATAAACACCAGATAACATGTTAATATGTCCTGGTTTGATGAATATTGCACAAGCTTGCACTCGTACAACTTGCACAAAGAGAAATTTTTAAAATGCCACAATGTATTTCTTCAATAACTGCCGTTCAGACAGGGTTGGACAGGATGTTAGATGAAGAGTAATATGAAGGTCCTTATGGCGTCAGACCCAGTCACAATTTATATTATTTTGCAAAGTATGCTGTGGTTTTGTGAAGTGTTAGGGACAGTTGCGCTCCTTCCACATGTATTAGGAAAGATTTACTGTTAGCCGTTACGATCCACTGTAAAGATAAGCTTTAGAATGATACTCTCTGTCTCTGTTCTGAGACTGGTGATCACTTTCCAATTATTGTTGATCTAATGGGCAAAGAAATTAATTTTTTAGGAGGCCATAAATCATAGCGCAGCTGTCTCCCAATTAAAATGAAGAACAAACACTTCGGTGAATTACTTAGTTTCAGAGCTGTAACTAAGGGCAATTTATCAGCTTGCCAAACAGCAGGTGTTTTTTGGTTGTTCATAAATAACAAACCAGCATGTGAACTAAAGCTTATCAATCATGACAATTCATCTCGTTTGGCAATATGAGAGCCTTTGTCTTCAAAGCTACACTGTTAAACACTGTCTACAATGACAGACTTCTCAGTTTGATCTTTTTCATCATCTTTTTGCTTTTTGCAAATATTACAAATTTGCTTGAGAGTTGCATTTTAACAGCAATATTATATTTTTGGACTGTCTCTGTCGATTGGTTGAACGTCCGTCTTGGACTCTATCCTTCTGTTATCCATGCATACTTTTAAATTTAGACCTTTAAAGCCTATTTTCCTGAAAATGAGTGGCTAAATGTGATGTTTACTGACTGTTGTGGGGCAACCTGGAAGAGAAATTTCCTTTTTGAAATTGAAATATAATGGGTACTTACCCAGTGGTCACAGCTTGAATAAATTAGATAAATAAAACGTGCATTTTTTATTTAGTCGTTAGTACGCCTCGAGTGTGTATGTGTGTGGCTGTGAGAAAGACTATTAGGTCCTGCTCAGACATGAACATTAATGGCTTCATCAATCTGGTAAAGCGGTTGTATTCAGTCATTCAGACGTAGCCCGCTTTCATGTTAATGTTCCTCGCTGCGTCATTCAAACAGTGACAAAAAGAGCCATAGTGTGCACTAGATATTTTGAATTTGCATAAATGAGGTACTTCAGTCTTCATTCAGCTGTATTTTTTTTGTTTTTGAAAGTATCTCATTATATCACAATAATAATCCATATTTATCTGAGATTTGTGGAGTATCGTGAAATACTGTTGGATAATAGCTCAAATTTAATTTTAAAGGTTTTTCCACCTTAATAATCGACATGGTCAAATGATTGTATTCTTTCCTCGAAGGTCAGTGAAATATTACTTTTTCTCTATTGAAAGCTGAATCGGTTTGAAGAAATTGCTCAATTTATATCTGATGGTCCAGATAGTGGAAAAGGCATGCCTACTGTAAAACATGGAGGGGACAACCCCATAGCCCAGGCATGTGAAGCGTAAGAAACTGTTGTCAGTTTCCAGAAATTCCTCCATCTACTTTAAAGTTGCTGTAGAACTTTAAAGTAGATGTTCTCTGTATCCTTTCTGAACAGTTTTCTTCCTATTTTTTTCAGCAGTTTTGGAGAGGCATGGAGTCAAATTTGCAGATTCTTAATTTAAGTTTTTTCTCTCTTAAAGTGTTGGTTTTGTAGTGGTTATCGAGTTCATTAAAGATGGAAAGACCTGGTGTTTTATTGGGGATGCATAGATTCAAGTTTGTGTTCTGCCCATATTACATATTATTTCTATTTCATATTTATGATGTAAAAATTTAAATGAACTTTCCATGCTGATTCAAACCACACACTGTCCTGTTTTGGTCTCTTTTTGTGCACTGATTTAAAATTTTTCTTTTTACCTTTTTAAGAAGGGTTACTTTGTCTTTAACAACATTGATTTTCTCGAAGACTGGAAGGGAACTCATTTTACAGTATATTTACAATGGCTCAGTACACTTTACAGTCTGCCAGACAGCAGAAGAGAAACTTCAGCTGTGGAACAAGGTAGCAGCACTTCAGTGGAGCGGGGGATGGACTGCAGTCAGTTTCTGTACACACACGTGGTCCTGAAGGACCCACAGGGCTAAGCGGCTCTTGTTCCACACTGATTAAGAGTTCATGTGTAAGTGTGTGTTAAATTTCAGAAGTCCTCTATTCACGTGGAAATGTAAACAGATCCCTCTTATAGCTCTTTATAGATGAATAGTTATTTTTTTGATTTTTTAAAATTTCTTTAAAAACCTTTACTTCCAAGGTAGAAGGACTTCATGATGATGCTATTTAATTTCTGAGCTTAAAGACAATAAAACTTGATATGTTTGTGTACACATGCACTTTGAGTTTAATTATTTCCTCCTGCACGCCAGTCTTACATTCCTTACACCAGACTAGAAAAATTTACATTCCTCTAAGATAAATGATGCTTAATTTTACTCTGCTTCCCACTTCCTGAAATAAAGTCTACAGTTTGAATTTCTCTTGTCTTTTTCACGCAGCGCAGCTAGATTTTACAGGCCCAAGTCTGCCTGTTTAAGAGTTTATGCTATGAAAGTGTGGCACGCAGGGGACGCTGAGGTCAATATGATAATTGAAGCTTTGGGGTTATTATTCACCATGCACTACATTGTCTTTTTCAAGTTTGAGGTAATATTTTTTTCTTTGACTTGTATGTTTCTATGGAATTTCAGATCTGAAACCGCAGTGGGCAGTTCACAAGAGGGACATTAAAATATTTTTTACGGTGTGCATTCAGATGTATCATGTAAAAACATTAACTATTTTATGCTAAGTGAACTAAATTAATATTTAGTTTCTTGCATATTTATAGCAGTGTTTTATGTGATGGAGACTCTTAATGTCAGGTTTAGGATCTACTTGGCAAACAGAATAATCCCTGTTCTCAATTATTCTCAAGATGTTAAATGCTATTTTTTATTTGCTCCTCAGTCAACGTCTGCAGCTTTATGTCCATTTTGTGTAATGGATTCATATGCAACTGTCAGTATATTTAGCTTAATGTCTTCATACAGCTGCTCCAGAAAAACCTGAACTACGTAATTCGTTGAGAAATGGTATGAGTCAGTGAAGCATCAAAAAGGCTGATGTCTGTATAACTGAGGGACTTATTCAGACCCCTCCATCTGTCTCTGCCATATGGAAAACTGATTTAAAGTGAGGGTCGAAAAAAGAGCTGCATGTTCTTAAAAATACATTCTCAGTCCTGTCAGCGTTGCCTTTCATGGGAACGAACAGAATGCTGAGTCTCCAAATCCATGTTACAGGAGTTCAAATAAAGAACTTTCTGCTTTCCAAAAAAAGTTCTTGCAGGCTTCCCTTTCTGTCTGCTCTCCTGTGTTTATATTCATTTAACGCAGGTTTCTCTGGCAATTGGTCTACAGATGTTTGGCCAACAATTTGTTTGTTTTCGATGCACTGTAATGATTATTTGAGGACAATCAATTTATTCACAGTTCCTGTCTTAAAAAAAAAACTTGTTGTATATCTAAGGTTTGTGTATCTGAGTTGGTTTTGATTAATATTACATCTAATATCTGAGAGGAAATAAACCAAAAATGTATCAAATATTTCCACTGTGGCTCTCAAGTGGATATGCTATAATTACATATTGATTCGTGTTGCTTTTGTTAGTCTCCCGTCAGTAGAAATCTTTACTTGAATATCACTCACATAGTGTTTACCCACTTCCTAACCTTTAGGTCGCACACAGTAATTTTTCTGTTGTGACAAGGTGAACTTTAAATGTTCCGCGTCACTTAGGAGGCCGAGGATTTTAAATTGTTCCTGGGAAAGCTTGTGTCAATCACAATGCAATGCAATGACTCTTGCTTTCACCAATAAATCTGCCAGTGATATACTCCACGCCTGCCAGATGCTTTCAATATTTAAACCATGTCATCATCTTAAGCCTCCAATTTTGTGCCTGTCATGTTTGTTTAGTTGAGATGGGAATTATGACAAATTTCATGTCACTACATATGGAATGAGGTAAAAATTATGCCCCAAGATTGATATTTAGTAAATGTATTCTGTCTTTCTGCTTAAGATCCCATTACGATCCTCACCCTCAACAAGGCGTAAAGACAAGTGTTTGTTAAGAGCTTGAGTCATTTATTGGTTTGAGTTACCTAATTAGGTTTCAGTAATACAAGCAAGTACCAGTGCTTTGTGTTCTTCGGCCCACCTCCCCTTCACATTTAGTGTGATTTCACACATCAAGTGAACAATGCTTGACTGGTAATTTGATCGTGTAGTGGCAGGAAACAAAAAAGGCTTAATGACTTTCTGCTCCATTTACATTTATCTTTTGAGAAGTGCTGTTCTTGGCTCTGAGTGCAAAAAGCAGTTGACATCCACACATTTGCAGTAGAGCTTCATTTTTTTTGGCCAGACTGATACATCTATATTTATTTGTTTATTTTTGTCTTTAAGTAGTTGTCGATTGATATTTTGTGTAAATCTAGAAATTTTTACCTGTTTGATTGTTTTCTTAGACATTAGTGTTAGCTATTGTCATATAAATAAATCAAGGAACAAAAGACAGATGCAAAAAGGCATAATTTTTTCATCTGGTTGAAAAAAGATATTTACACACGCCACGTCTGACATTAAGTCAGACTAAATGACACTTTTTAGGTCAGATGAGTATTAACAAAATTATTTCCATTTGTTAAGTGCCAGAATAATGAGAGGTACATTTTTATCACTGTGAAATGAAAACGTATGCTTTTAATTATTCTATTTTCATTTTTTACTTAAAAAACATAAGTGTTTTTCTTCATTAGGAGACTTCTAATCAATTTGAATGCCCTATATTTTAACTATTGTCAAGTTGGAATAAATATGTTGAATTTGGATGTTTGTATGATTGAAATTGAGATGACATTTTTAGAGACTTGGTGCTATATAACAAACTCAACATTTCCATTGAAATTACCATCAGGGGCCTATATGGTGAAAGAGTCGCCTTGGAGCAAAAAGATCTTGAGTGGCAAGAGGGTTTTCTACTTTGAGTTTGCTTATTCTTCCTGTGCATCAATGGGTTCCCCGGCGACATCTTCAGAGTGTACTCTACCCAATGATAGCCAGACAATGGATGGATGCATTACGATGTGGAAACACCCAATGTTGTTTCTGTACACCACTTACATGTTGGATTTTGTCTTGGCGAATCACTTGAATTCTTATTTGTTTTTAAGCGATTTTCTTTGCATATTTAATTGGGTTTTGAAGTTCCTTCTAAGTGGCTTGTTTGTAACTCGTGTTCCAGCTTTAGACATATGATTTTCATAAGTTAGTAATACATTTCAGTTACACATTCATCATAAACTTGCTGAATGACTGGGTCATGACTCTCCTGCACAGTTTGGGCTTTTCTTCATTAAAGCTGATGACTGATTCTGTTAAGCAGCAGCCGATTTGTCAGGTTCTCGTCTTGCTGGTGAATTCTGGTCTTGATTTATTCTTTTTTTTTTTTTTTTGTCAGCCAACAATCTCTGGGAAGCTTGCCTTTATTTCAGTGGGAAATTTCTTTGTTCTTCCAAACATTAGCATAATTTCACACAACATTTAGTTCTTTAGCACAACCAACTTTCTAAACAGTCGCTCTCATATATAACTAAGTGCTGTGTTATCAGCCTGAAAGTATTTAGGGAATTTGTACTGTAAACCACATCTTGAGTCTTTTTAATTTGTTATAACTAGCTTATTTCACTGTTAGTATGTTACAATGGATGTCGAATGGTTTCAGCAACTTACAATTTTCAAATAATGGACTCAGTCCAGGAATTTAGATTCGGCCCTTTTCAACAATTTATTTATTTATTTTTTCTGTTTTTCACTCACAGCATTTATCTCCCTAATTGTTCACGGATCAGCTATATTTAGGTCACTTCCCACCTCTTTGTCATCTCTTTTGAAATTTCAACATCTTTGTCAGACTGAAGGGCAAGCTTAATGAACATAATGATTGGATTTTTCATTTAGTAAAACCAGGCGTCCGGCTCGGCACTTGAAATAACACTGACAGCATTGAGTAGAAGTTGCCAAAAAATTGACTCCCGTTTGAGAAACTTCTGCAGGGCTCGGCTTGGTTTTATGCACCCGAAGTTGCAGATGGAGAAAGTGTTAGGTTTGGATTAGAGTGTTGGGGCTTGGAGCTCTCCAGCGAGAAAACAGAAAACACTGCTCACTTTGTCTCCTTAAGCTGGGAATCCAGGAGTTAGCTGCACTGTCATACTGCTCCTCTGTTTTATAAATAGGTGTTTTTGTTGGATTAGTAAAAGGTGGAGTGACGTTTTTTTATTTTTATTTTACTTTACCCCAACATAAAACATGCTATTAGGAATGAAATCTGGAGCCAGAAGTTTACCGGTTGAGTCATGACTCACAGTTTCATTATTGAGAAGCTCAGACAGAATTTCCTTTTTTCCAAGCAAAACAGTTGTTAGTCGTTAGTCAGGACAACATAACCTCTAAAATTAGAAACTGTCTTAAAATGCAGGTGTAGGTTTTGGTCCGTTTTGGGAAACTTTTAACACCAGAACTCAACATTCTGATCAATTTCTTTATGACGTGTAGAAAAAAATTCAAACATTTGCAGTTAAATTCTGCCTTCATCCACTCCCTCTGTCTGTAGCCAGGAAGACTTGAAGTGGTGGTAATTTTTTATTGGCTTGTTAGGTATATTGAAATAGTTCAGTGTCTGATTATTCTCAGCATAAGTGTCAGCCTATTATGAATTAGGCTTTTTGACTAAATCTATGGGACTTGGTTTTGCATTTTGTCTTAAGCAAATGAACTGAGACAAAATTTCAGGTAAACCCACTCAGTAAAAATGATGTCATATATTCAAGGTTATTAAGGTAGCTTATAATAAATTTTATAACAAGCACTGCTTCAGTAATTGCTGTGATTTCAATGTGTGACCATACTGAAAGACAATTTAAAATGCAAAATCTACATGGCTTGAATTTTTTTTCCTCATTTGTTGTGTCCTGTTCTATTTATCCATCAGCACTGTATTTTTGGCTGAAGGCTGTAGTTCAGTTGTTTGTTCAATCCCTTTTCAGAAGCCAGTTTAAAATGTAGTAATACTTGCAGGAATGAGTAACCTTTTTGCCCTTCCCCTTGTTTGTACCTGCTGAAATATTTTACACACAGTCCCCTGCTGTTATTCTTTTTGTATGTGCTGTTGTAGTGTTGTACAGATACAACCACTGGCATATGGTCATCCACAATCAAGGACATAGTTGAGCTGGGTTTTGTTTTGTTCCCAGAACAGGAAGAAACTAGTTTTTGGTTCATTTCTGCCTCCTTGCATTTAGCCTAGAAGTTTTCACATTATCCTCTGAAATTATTCTCTTTTTAAAATTTCTGTTTGAAACAACTATGTAAATAACCTTGTAAATAATTGATTGCAAAATTTAAAATATTGTTTTCAAGTTTAGCTCATGTTATTGAATTCTTAAGATTTGACTTAAATAAATCTCTTAATAAATTTTTTTATTGTGAAAATCTGTGAGAACTGTAAATGTAATGCAAGTTCAATAATATATACATTTTTATATAAACCACTAGAGATATAAACCCACTGAAATATACACTCTATTAGATGTTAGCAACTGAGAACATATAATTTCTTTACCAAAGGATTGGTAACAATAGCAAAAAGATGTAGTCAACAATATGATAATTTCCCTGTAAACAGTTGCTGAAATCATCCGGATACATTTGGATTTATTTTTTTTTATCTCATGACCAGGTTGAATTTGATTTTCTATGCCCGGCTGTTTCACAAGGGTTTTTGCCATCTGGCTTTGAACCTTCCTCAGTACATTCCAGACGGACCACTGAAGTGAGCCGATCCAAGCTCAGAGATAAAACTTATCCAAGTCAAAACAAAAGCTCTGTGGATAACGGCGGTGATTGAAGCAGAGCTTTAAAGGACTCCCACCAGAGGAGAGCAGTGCGGGCCTCCAAGCATCAGCAAAGCACAGTGAGAGCAGAGCCAAAGTGCCATGAACTGCGTAACAACCACAGGAGCCCCGGCTTCAGGTTTCCTCATCTGGAAAAGCCACTGTAGCACTCTATAACTGTGGGAGAAACAGAGGAGGGAATTGTCTGCATATACTATCTTGTCTGGTTGTCAGAAGCTGTCCCTTCAAGCACATGCCAGCACTTTTATTCCTGTGAACGCCACGGTAACTTTACACTAATGACCACACAGGAAAAAGCCCCAGGCAGTCATATAGTTTGTGTTTTTATTGCTAGGAAGTTATTAAAGAAACTCTGGCAAATTCTGGTAGTTTACTGTCTGCTAGTCATGTCTGGAGGTTTTGCAAGAAAAACAGGGTCGTTCAGAAAGAAGATATAACTTATAAAAATGTAACAGTATTTTTAATATAATATCTAAAATGTTATACATAATAATGTTCCTAAAAAATAAAACATGTCAAGGATAACAGTCCTATCCTTGATATCGTCTATCATTGTGCATCATGTTCTTAGAAAAACCCAAAAGATTGTCATGCTTTGCTGCTCTTTAAACCTTAAAATTAAAATTCTACTACTTAGCTTTTAGAATTCACTTTGCAATCACACCACATAAAACCCCAAAAGTCTTGAGACTCAAACAGAGATTGACCTGGAACTTACCTTTGCTAATCTGAAAATGTTAGCAAAGATGAATTTAAAAGTGAGTTGAAGAAACATGCTTAGTTAATAAGAAGGCAGTTTACTGCTGCAGGACACTGGCACTTATGGACTTCAGATTAAGATCAAAGCATGTCCATGCTCTAAAAAGGTCCAGTCAAAGTCCAGACCTAAATCTTGTTCTGAATCTCTGGCAAGATTTGAAAACTGCAATTTCTGTCTGTTTTGAGTTGGAGTTTTGCAAAGAAAAGTGGATAAAAATCTTTTTTTGTGGTGTACAACACAAAATTGTACACCCAAAAAAATTTTTTTTTTTTTTTTGAAGAAACAAACCCTAAAAGGTTTGAAGTCATTTTAAAATTAATAATCTCCACAGGTGGTCCTATTTTAGCTTTTACTGTCCCAGCGTTCCGTAATACAGAAATCTGCAATGTTCACAAAAATTTCTGGGAAGTGCAGTCCTAGTCTGTTTTTTGTTTTCCCTCTTCTGCTCTTTTCCGTTGCTGTTGCTTATTTTTTTCCTTATTTTTTTTCCAAATACACAGAGCTACATCAGGAGTGCTTGTCTTAAATGTTTAAAGTTTTTTTGTTGCTTCTAATGCATGTCAGTACACATCCATCAACACAAACTCCAGGTAGGACAGCATGTCCCAGCAAGAAGCTTTTGACCTGATGTAAATGCCTATAAAGAAAAATTTTAATAATGGGTTTCTGATCATGTGAAGCTCCTCTGACACTTTCTGTGTAACGTGCTCACATGAGCAGATGGTTCAGTTGATATATTTCTTCCAGTCCAATAAGGCGCGTCTCGTGGTGTGTACCACTGAAGCTGCTCGAGACATCTCACTCCAGCAGCCTTCCCTTCTCAGTCTCTTTGCTCTCACAGCTCCTTATTTTCATACTGTGTATGACTTCAATGCCATGTCTGTTGTCAGTGAGGCCCGCTGTGCTCCCCGCCATCAAGGCCCTGTGCAGCTGCTCCGCCTGCCTCTGGCTTTGCTTGCGTGTGTGGAAGGACTGCGGCGTCCCAGAACAGAGTCATACTGTACGTTCAAATTCTAATAATTGCTCGTGAGAAGAACAGTCTCTTTGAGTCAAGTCATCCCAACTGAACTAAAATTAAGCCTGTGTAACTATTGAATTTTTCATTGCGTTTCTGGTGATTCTGCAGTGTCACGTCAATATATATTTTAATAAATATGTTTGTCTAAGAACATTTTCTCTGAGATAACTTTACTGAATTCAGAATTACTTTAAGGACATGCATGGGGTCAAATATTTTTAGTGCTCTGAGAAACAAGCATTGACTGACTTTTGAGGAGGAGGCACAACATCCAGTGAATCAATGTTTTTTCAAGAACATCATGTCTTTTACTAAAGTATTCATATCCCTCCACAGTTGATTATGTCTCTTCAGAGTTTTTTTTTTTTGTTTTTATTTGGATTTTATGTTCTAGACTAATTCTTTTGGAAATGGGAGCCAGGGCCTCTGGGGAGCGCAAGGAGGCTTCAGAAAGTTGAAGAGAGAATGAGGGAAAAAATATGCAAAAAATGACAGAATTTGTAGAATATAAAACTAGTAGTTTGAGTTTGGTCCTCACGACGCTGTTTATCTCGCAATCTTTTTCTTTCGTTTTAGCATTAAATTTGTCATCCACACTTCATAAAACTGTTCTCCCAACCCCCACACATGATTGTACTTTTAATTTAATCTGTTTACAACTTGACCCGATTCTGAACTTTTCACTGTGTAGGTTAAAAGGCCCTCATTATTTTCTTTTCATCTCACATATCTAAGATTTGTGATTAACTCTCCCAGTCGTAAACAAGCTCCTGTGCGTCTCTGATTACATGATTAGACGGTAGATATTCAAGCAAGGTTCTCATCTTTTGTTCAGCCCAGCAGGCACACGCTGAACTGTCCTGATAATGGTGAGCGTGACAAGTTTCAAAATGAGATTTGTGCTGAACTGCTGCTGGGACTGAACACGTATAGGAAGACTTCCACCGGAGCCAGAAAGAAGCTTTCTGTAAAGTTCGACGTCCTGAAGTGAAAAAACTGAAGCACTGCTATGCCTGCGCACGTTTCCCAATTAATTGTAGCATCCAGGTTTGACCTTTGCCCAGGTTTCCCATGTTCTCTCTGTTTGCCTCCATCCTCACGACATGTTTTAACAGGCAGCAGATCCTTGACCTGAGTGAGTTGTGAAGCCAGTAACTGATCATTTGTGACAACAGCCTGGAGGGAGGTCTGCGAGTCATGATGACCACCGTGCTCCTGACTCGTGTAGCATCGGCCTTCGCGCTTCACTGGTTTTCAAAAACAAGGCAATAAAATCACCACTTGAAGTTGTTTTGTTGCGTCTTTAAATTTTCACAGGCTTCAGCAAACAGGCGTATTTTCTTTGGTGGTTTTGGACATTTCTCATGAGAATAAATCATGCTTGGTTTTTCAGCAGGAACATTCTGACTCTATCAAATCCTTGGTTTATTTCTCATAGGCTGCTTTGTGCTGCAACTTTATTAAGCTTTGTTTTGAACATAGCGGTTACTTAAGAGACACAAGGAGGCGCCATAAACATCAGACAGGTACACAGTTCGTGTGAAATCCCCCCCTCTATCCACAAATGTACTTAGCAGCTGTTCCTTTGGAAGTCACTGGAGGGAGGCTGCATGGAAAAAGGAATGAAGCCAGCTGGGTGGAGAGCAATGGGAAGATTCTTTCCATTTCTGTCTGTCTTATGGAGACGTGCTGTTTTTTTAACTTTTTTTTTTTTTTACTTTTCAGAGAACCATTCATCTTCAAGTGAGCAGCAGAGTTTATAATATTATTCAGCTCCAATAAGCAAAGGATGCAGTAATGGATTTCAAGATAAATTGCTTCCTTTCTAGAATCAAACAAACTGTCGTAGTTGATCTTGTCAAATGCAAAAGAAAGTTTTTAGGACAAGAAAACTGGAGAAAAGAAAGTGTTTATCTAAAAATGTTTGTCTTGTAGAAGTCTTTTTCTCACAGTAAACAAAATAACTAGATGTCAGATATTTTATAGTGCCCGAATTCAACATGTGCTGCACATCTGGACGGCTGTGCTCCATCTTATCAACGCAGTCCAACTTACATGGGGATCTCTGAATGGTGTTCGTCTGTTTAGATTTATGGTTGTGTCCTGGATAAAAAATGCATTGGAAAATAATGCTTCACTTTTATTAACAAGAACCCAAAACTGGTTCCTAACAGACACAAAGAATGCAATAAAGAAACATCAATGTGAATGCTACCAGCTGTCGTTTCTATGAAGCAGCTTTGGGGTAAAAACCATAATGTGTTTGCATTTCAGAGCGTTACTATTGGGATGCGACGCTGCGGATTCCCCAAGCTGACTTCCAGGAAGTTCTCCATGACGACGGGGCTGCGCTTGCCTGGCTCATGGCCCTGCGGCAAGTTGGTATCGTGCACCTAAAGGGGGCGCCTGCAGAGCAAGGTCAAGTGGCCAGACTGGCTGAGAGGATTGGATATCTCAGGCTGACGTTTTACGGGTAAGACTGTTTACTGGAAGCACATTCAGCACTGTGACTAAGCATAAAGGTGGTGGAGAATTTGAAATTTAATCACCACCAATGTGTGCTAATATTACAAAAATGTAGGGCTTTCACTCTTTCAGTCATCCAATTTTTTGAAAGGCTGGACCGCTTTTCTCATGTTTTAGTTTTACAAAACTAAACACATGTTTAAGACATGTTTATTTTTACAGTTTAACCAGATATTAGTGGGGATTACTGCATACTCAATGCTCTATAGTGATTTTGTTTGACCCTGAGTTGACTAGAGAACTTGTGCATTAAATTTTTCTATTAAGGTGAAAATTATTCCATGTTGAAGAAAGTAGATGAAATGCGTCTTAATTATTTATTCTTATGATGAGTGCAAGCAAACTTCTTCACATTCAAAAATAATTCAACCTTTTTAAGCACAGATGTATTTAGACTGTATCCACGAGTCTTTCATCTATTGCTTTGCTTCATATTGACTCCAAAGTTGAGCTTAGTGAATCTCTTAGCTTTTTTCAATCACAGCAGTTCATCACTTTGACTTGCTGCAGGGCTGATTGTTTGAGGACAGAGAAGAGGAAAACAAACTACAAGTATTCCATCTTTCCAGAGGAATATCCCGGTGCACTCAACTGCAACTGAAGTTTGAATCATAAAGCTCTTCCACCAGCAGGAGATGAGCTCATTCTGCAGGAAGTGAAAAGTCGGCAGACGAAAACTAAGAGTCTGCCATGAGAGAAGTTGGTAATGACTCGAGCTTCGTCCAGAACGAGGCGTACAAACAGAACATTGAAGATAACTTTTGCTCATTAGCGCTCAACTCATGCAGCATCTCAATGAAGGATCTACTTAAGAGTCTACAGTCTGAGCATTCCTGTGAAGCTGCCCGGTTTCCCCTCAGGGATCCCTCCGAAGTTCATCTCATCTCATCCTTTTCTCCTCGCTGCCTAATTGTCGTTGCTGATCTTCTGTTGCCAAAGTGGAATAATTAAAGTGGGGTTTATTAATGAATGTTATCTTTGTCCTCAGGCATACATGGCAGGTTCAGGACAAATCCATGGCAAACAATGTGGCGTACACTTCAGGGAAGCTGAGCCTGCATACAGACTATCCAGCTTTACACTTTGCACCTGGGGTGAGTAAAATCTTTCTTAAATGCCGTTTAGAGGATTAAACAGGAACGGGATCAGCGATGAATCATGTCTTGGCATTTGGCCTCCATGACTTCAGAGCCTTAAAGGGAGCATTTGCTCGGCATGTGTGCCTCGGCCTGCTGTAGGTGCAGTTCCTGCACTGCATTAAGCAGGCAAAAGAAGGAGGGGAGAGCGAGGTGGTGGACGGCTTCCACATGGCCAAGCAGCTGCAGCGAGAAGATCCGGAGGCCTTCCGGACGCTCACCTCGCTCCGTGTGGACTTCACCGACACCGGGACCGACTACTGCGACTTCATGCTGCAGTCCAAGAACCGGATCATCGAGTAAGTATCGATGAGACATCAGGTGACTGTTTAACAATACACACACACACACACATCTGATTTGGTGGTACATCCTGTAACTGTAAGACTGTGTGTGCACAGTTATTCCATTTGGAATGGAGACACTGCCATCTGCTGTTCAGAAATATTAAAAGCTGAGGTGTATTTTCTTTGTTACTCTAAAAATGATGCGTTCAGGGACCTTTGAATTTTGAACCACAACATAAGTCTTTGGATTATGGCTGAAAAAATTCATGAAAATTTAGGATGTGTTGAACCCTTTGTTTAAATCTACAAGTTCACAGTATATTTGCCTATTCAATCATGTGAACACTCTGTAATATCTCTAATCAGTGTTGACTCAGAGGGAAAAGTCACAAAAATAAACTACAACAACGCCACCAGAGACTCTGTGCTGGACCTCCCCTTACATCAGGTCCAACCCTTCTATAGAGCCCTGAAGGCCTACGTGGACATCATGAACAGACCGGAAAACGTGGTCACCTACACCATGAAGCCAGGTCAGTGGCTCACTTTGAAAATGAAAAGTTAACGTATACTTTATTTACCTGATCAACACAAAATGGATAATTGAAAGATTCAGTTTCCGAATCAGACTTTATTGATCCCAATGGAGAATTTATACATTTATCTCAAACATTAATCTGCTAACCAAATTAATTAAATCCGTAAAAAAAAGTATGTTTTTTAAGTACAACACGAGACAAGTACAATACCAAAAGCTTTAGGCATCATCTATATTCAACAGCCTAATTGCAGAGAAAATAAAATACTTAGAGTAAGTATTAGTTCTGAACTTGGGCATAATATAATTCGGACCTGAAGGCAACAGTACCAATGTATGTTTTCATTCTGGTCATTTCTTTGTTCTATAGAGTTATATAATAGTCTAATGACATTCAGAATATTGTTCGGACTATTCCTGTATATTATCTAACCAAAAAAAGAAAAGGTTCAAAGACTTTTAGCAAATATTAAAATATTACAACCATTAAAAGTCTCCATAGTAAAGAGATTCTCTGTTGGTTCCTCTTGACAATCAGAACTTCAACTATCAAACACAGGTCTGAGATACTTTGTAGACAATATCTACCTTCTCATTGTGAATTCTGTTCACTTCTAGAAGCTCAGACTTTTGAAATAAAAACGCTCAATTGCTTTAGACAAATGATGATCCAGGAATTGTGTGAAGGCTTTCCAATGGGTCTTATTTGGGGACAGCAGAGAGCCACTACACTTTTCAGATAGCTACAAAAATATGCACCTCCATTCATTGTTCCACCTTTATTTATCAAGAAATCTTAGGAAATTAAATTTGTGTTGTAATCAAGATTCTGTAAAGATTTACAAAAAGCATGAATAGTGTTTTCAGAGAGAAGGACGTTGCTCTGCAGGCTGCTTCAGCTTGTCGTAAACATGGTGAACAACATCTTTGTCATTGTTAAGGTCACAGTGACATTAAAACGTCACTGCCATCTCTGTCACAGCTGGCCAAATCAAGTTACCAATGTCTAGCAAAAAACCATGACATGCATCTGTGCTGCATCTGGCAGCTGAGATTCTGGACATTAATGTGCAGCAGGATAAATCTGTTGGCTTCAAAAGTATTATTTCAAGCAGTAAACATCCAACCCATCGGTAACCTTTGTGTCCTATGTATGCACTGAAGGACTTTCCTCCAATAAAAAAAAAATCTTCAGCCAGATTCTCATTATTAGATGGATGAAACCGGATTTGTTTCTGCTATGTCCTGAACTATAAATGATGCCTGACCTTAAGCTTCTTGACGTTTAGCCTTTCTGGTTTGTGTTATACATTACCTGCACAATACCATCTCAGATCAACAGCAAACACGCTTATGTCTGATCCTGTATGTTTTATTCCAGGTGACATTGTGACCTTTGACAACTGGCGCCTGCTACACGGCAGGAAGAGCTACATCAGCAGGCCAGACAGGCTGCGACACTTGGAGGGTGCCTACTTGGACTGGGACGAGGTGATGTCTCGTCTCCGGATTGTCCGCAGAAATGTCCATGGGGACACGCGAGCGTCGGACAAAAGGTCACATTTACATTGAAAGACCTAAAGTCTCTTCTAGAATCTGAAACTTCTATTAAAACTACACATTGGTCTTAAAAAGTGCTGACAGAATTATGATGTTAAAATATTAGGAAGCCTGAAACTTGTGCAACACAACAATGCAACGATGAATGCTTTATTTGTAAATTTAAAAGCTGCATTTGGAGCTTTTTTAAAATTTTTTTATTAAACCTAACTATGTAGTATTACACATAAAATACTATATGAATGCTCTGATTTATTATTTTTAAATGTCATTCCCTGTTCTGATTAAAATATATGGCCCAAATATTTTTTTATTTGGGCCAACAAATAAAAAAATATTATAAATATTTTTGTGTATTTTATCTGTTAAATATCCATAAGAAAAAATTGCCATGAAAGAAAAGATTGAATATATTTAGTGCCGTGTCTCTTTACATCTATGAACAAAAATAACCAAGTACAAAAAGCAGATGATTAATGATTAAATTTTTTCCCAAGGAAAAAAAAAAACTACCCGAACCTACCAGGCCGTATGTTAACATTTTATTGTTCCATTCTCAGCCTTCCATTGTTTAATTAAGAAATCACTTAAATCCAATTTGTCTGACAACATAAAGTACGTTAAATCAAAAAGCACAGCAGGATGTTTTGACAGGATTTGCAGGAGTTCCTTGTTATTTTTAAAGAAATCACGATTCTTTGCATCACAGACATTTTAACAAACGTCCTGAGATGTGAAGTTAATTGCAACAAAGTCCACGTGTTTCTGTCTTTGCAAACAAGCTGTCATGTTTCTCGTGCATCCGTGACTATATTCACACAGGTACATTTTTTTCAAAACGAAAACATTAATATGGCACATTTTTCTTGTAAGAGCTAATTTGAAAGAAATTGGTTTTGGTTTCTTTATGGGCAACTCTGGTCTCAAAATGGTGCCATTTGTACTTTTAATGGTTTAGTATGAAGTTAAACACCCATGTTTCAAACCATTTCCTGCGATACAGCTTACAAAAAACAACACAAATTTAAGTATTTTGTCAAAAAAAAAAAAAAGACAACAGCTTAATTTAGGACAACTTTATTATATTGCCAAAGCTGTACATAATCTATAAATACCTTTTTTTTAACCCCCAAATACTGGAATACTTACATCTAGCATCTCCTTACTGTTTCCCTCTCTTTTTCAGCCAGTGAGAACAATAACAGAGATGAATTGTAATATTCCAGATTAAAAACAAACAAACAAAAAAACTTTGTAGCCAAAGCAGAATTCGCAGATCAGTTGTAGAGATGAAACATCTTCTTAATGACATCCTGAAATTTCTACCTTGCACAGTTAAGTTACTAAAAATACAAGCATGTCAGGATCAAAATAAAACCTCTTCCAGTGATATTACTGTAGCAATATATTGCTGATCAGGAAACTGTTCGCCACGTGACCACACATGTACTCACTCATATATACACACACACACACATACTGCGGAATGGGCCTGTTTTTCACTGTCATGGAACACAAACAGAACTTAAAGACAAAATCTCCTCACAGAGCCGCTCATGGTTACACACGTTGGCTTGAACACTTCTGAAGGGTCGATCACATGACAGAAATCTGATTACAGAAGTCATTTTGAGACAAAATTAGGATTTCTGTCATTGTTCTGTCTTTACATCTGCAGTTTTGGATTCTGAATTTGATTTCCATGATCCAAAAACCCGTCAGGTTTTCTGTCGGCTGCTCGTCACAATTTAACATTTACATTCAGCAACTCACATCCTGCTGAAAAAAATGTACAGTAAAAATACCATTTCATGTTTAGCAGAAAATTGTATCATTTGTATTTTTTAAATTGGGAGGTTTTCAAACTAATTGATATAAAGTAAAGCCCGAAAGGCTGAGTCAATTTAACCCTTCATAAATTCATACATCCATTTCATACCCTAGTTTTCTGCTGCTATCATCATCGAAAGTAAGAAAACCCACAATTTTCAGTCCATGAACACATCTTGGTTGACAGAAGTCTAAGCAAAAATAAGTTGAAGACATGCTTGGCATAAATTGTGAAAATCTTGTAATTTCAGCAGTTCCTGCTGGATTCAAAACTATTTCTACCAAGGAGTGTGATGCATCTTTTCTTCTGTTTAGTCCTAGTACAAGCAGAATTGAGATGATGTTAAAGCAGGTGAAATGTGCAAACTGAGGCAAGAAACAACTAAAAATGGAAAATAAGGGAAGTAAAAACTGCTTATTAAACTAAAAACAACAACAACTTTGTTTATGCCTAATTTATTAAACTGCTGCTGCACTTCTCAATTGCTGCTTTTAATAAGTGAATCCATAAATCTGTCCATCCAATCAAAACTCAAGAAGCTAATTTTTGTTCTGGAAAATGTTAACTTTCAAATAATGCATATAGAGCTGGCTTTCTTAAGCTTTCTTCTTCAGTTAGCCCATATGTTACATAGAGACCCATTTTTCTTCTTGCAGAGGATGTTCTGTCTACCGGTTGAAGTTGGAAGTGAATTTAACTTTAAAGATAAACCACCATGAAATGTTCAGTTTTCTGTGTTGTGATTGACCGATAATTAACCATGGAGGACACTTTGACCAGTCATATCACACCGAATATCCAGTAAAAACACAATAGAAAAAACAAACAAACAAAAAAAAAAACATCTTACATTCTTCACCAAGAGAACCCGACTCTGGCAATGGCTAACTACTTCTTAAGTATTGCACATCAAGCAAATCAACATTTTGTAACTTTTTTCCAGAGAAATGTACAATCTAAATGCATATATTCAATAAATACTATATATAGAAATATATATATATAATATTTATTTTCATCCTTATAGTAACATGCAGTTAATACCAGAGGAGCACAGACAAGAAGTTTTACAGCAGAACTAGAACAGTTATTCAGCCTGGTGGGCAAGAGTGGTGGCATCTGAACACCGAAAGTAGTTTAGGACCAAACACCATCAACAAGAGTTTACATGCGGTGCTCTAGTGCAGGATGCAGCTGCTTTGTCACTGCACTCTAACAGGGTCTCCCGGATGCTTCACCAGTTTCAACTTGGACAAACTGGAACTTTACAGTAATCACACATCAGAGAATAACACAGAGCTGGATGGAGGCGGGCAGGAGGTGGAGAGCTGCGCTGCTGCACAGGACCTGCATGCAGCCTGTGGCTCAGACCTGGCGTCGCCGAGGCCTTCACACAGAGCTGACAAACTGCTCCAAGGAGCAAGCAAATGTGGAACTAGTTGGGTTCAGAACATCAGGACAACAACGGAGAATGTTTGGAGTTATTTACACGACATCAAGGACCAAACATGTCTACACAACTGGATCTAAAAAGGATCACAGGCTTATATTTACACAGAGGAGGGAGGGGGAGCAGGGATTGTGTGCTTAGATTTAAATTTGGGGATTGTCTGGTAAAAGAGAGATGAAGTTCAAGTACAGAGGCACACTGAGGATGAGGAAGAAGGTTTAAGAGGGGGAGGAGGGGAGCAGGAGGTGTTGACTAGCTGGGAAAGGGTCTTGGTGAGAGCAGCTTGGGTTTTCCTTCTGCTTCCTTCCCCTTCACAGCCGCCACGTAGGAGAAGAGGCAGAGCACTGAGTAACAGATCTGATGTGCCTGCAGAGGAGAATCAGAGGAGAATTATACAAGAAACAATAAAACCCATTACAGTAAACAGACATCGAACACTAAAACTGTAAATGCATCATTTAAAGTCCATACAGGGCAGTATTATGTATTTTCAAGTACTTAGTGCCATTGTACAGCACAGCAAGTAATTATATTAACTTTAGTTGTTATAAAAATACTAAATATATCACATATGATTTAAAAGTATTTTTACTTAATAGTTTATCTCCTTGACATTGGCCCTTTGTCTGTAAAACTCCTGCCTTTTTTGAAACTCCATCAGGAAGTCATCCTCTCCATTAAGCATTTAACTTTTTTACCAGTGCTGCATTGAGAAGTGGCTTGTATCAAGGTCAGCTGGTATACGGTTCCATCAGGTATTTGCTAATTGCTGCCGACTAGTCTGAAGGAGCTGAGTGGGGGAGTCGTGGGGTGGGAGTGTTCTGTGAGGCCGAAGCTTGGAAGTATTGAGCTGCACCTCGAAGGCAGTACTATGTCCATCCAGGCGTTTTGCACAGATGAACTGTTGCCATGCATGAAAGAATCAAAGCAACATCTAGGTAGGTTCCAAACAAAGAACTACGACTAAACCATAATGTAAAGGTGAAAAAGGTCAATTGTACATAATACTGCACCATTAAGAGGCTCTGCAGATGCATGATACAGAATAATACAGCAACTTTCAATGATATCAGATCTCCTTTTTGTTTTTTTTATTAAAGGAGAAACTCCATAGGTCAAATATAATGTCATGCGTCATACAGAGCTATCTTAGCTGCCCATATTCAAAAGTATTTGAACATTGCTTTACTAAAGCAATGTTTAATACGGCAAGCAGTAAAAGCTTTTATGATTCTGTGGGGAAAAAGTTACTGATGTTGCTCAAACAGGAACAAAGTTACAAGGCCATCTTGGAGTTTAAATCCAGGATCAGGCAGGTCATGTAGGAACGCAGGGAATGTAAAACCATGAGTAAACTTCCCAAGAGTGGTCTAAAAGCAGAGATTACACAAAGTGCTCTGCACTCATTAGGGAACAGAAGCAGACTTCTAAGCAATTAAAAGCCTCGATCCCTTCAGCTGTGCACTTTCATCAACTGCTTAAGATCTCGAGATGCAAAAATGATTAATTAATTACTTTAAAAAAAACAGATCAAATTTCAGCTAAAATGGGAGTTGAGCACCAAAAGCTACATCACAAAGTAGATCTAAATCCAATTAAATTTGTGTTGCAGGACATAAATAGTGATGTTTAGACAAGTTTAAAAACTTTGATTTTGATTTTTCATTGTGATAAATGTATATATATAAAAATTAAAAAAACTTTCCACCCCAATTTAATTAGAACATTTTCTCAGTGTTTTATAGTTTCATAAAACCTTAAATTATATCAAATTGTGTTATTGCGGCATGTTTAAA
This sequence comes from Poeciliopsis prolifica, assembly GCF_027474105.1. Classification (NCBI taxonomy): domain Eukaryota; kingdom Metazoa; phylum Chordata; class Actinopteri; order Cyprinodontiformes; family Poeciliidae; genus Poeciliopsis; species Poeciliopsis prolifica. Next base: position 11,855,911 of record NW_026562386.1, on the reverse strand, counting down.
ACGTGCAAACATTTAAAGGGTACCAATATTTTTGCAAGGTACTGTACTAATATTATATATTTCATCAGTTTCTTTAGATGTTTCTTCATCTAAATTTAATAGTTTCCCCAACTATTTCACCGGAAATAGTTGGCGAAACTATTTTGTTTGAAACTTTGGTAATATCTCAGTCTTTTACTCATATACATATAAACGTTACCAAAATAACTGCCAAATTGTACTACTTTGTCCGAAACAATTGACTTTCTTTCTTACTATCATGTATGAGACATACATGACAAACGAATCCCCATATTTACGGTCGTCACAATACATCCTAAAATACTTTAGGCAGAGGGAGATTATGCTTCAAACAACGACAAGAAGCTTTCTAGCTCTGATAAAAGACAGAACAAGAGGACTCACCATGGGGGTCTTGTACTTGTGGATCACCACTTCTTTAGTTTCAGGAACTATGTCGGTGCAAGAGACAAAACACAGAATTCAAAGGCAGCAGGAAATTGGATGAGTTCATGATTGGGCTTCGGGAAGTTACAGGGTTGGAATTTCAATTATGTGTACAATGGGAAGTGGACCAAGACGTTACACCGTAACAGTCAGAAAGCTTGTGTATAAATTTACAGAGTTCAAGCCAAGGATAAGAGAGCACTGTTTGGGAAAATTATGTTTTACTCTTTGCTACTTTTCAAAGAGAAGCAGCTGGTGTCAAAATGACTAACAGCCTTCTGGTGACACATTCATGGCCCACTAAAAGGACAAATAAAACACACAAGTTTCTTATAACAGACTGTAGAAGTTATAAGATTTGAACAATTTAAATAGAAAGACGACCTCCTTTTTCTAATGCTTTTTCCCCTGTGACCTGCCGTCACAGAAGAGCAGCTAGAAGAGGCTAAGACCCTGCCCAGAGGACAGACTGACTTTTCATTAGTAACTGTGAACCCAGAGCAGAGATGAAGAAGCTGAGATCTGGACAGAGGGGGATTTTGGAAATGCTAAATCCTTTAGAATCAACCCCCGTAAAGCAGTCGTCCCACCTGAGATCCCGACTGGTTGAGATACTGAGGCGGACATTCAGCCAATGACGACCACATGAGGAATAATGTCAGGAAGGATGTTCAAAGCAAAAAAAAAAAAAAAAAAAAGCAACTGATGAATGAAGGAGAGGAATACTTATTTATACAAAGAAGGTGAAAAATAATCAGCGTCTTGATGGAATAAGGAAATAATCCGCATGAATCTAGATTGTTTTTTAGGGGGTGTTTCTGAAGAAGAAGAAAGGTGGCAACACTTTACCTGCTGGAGAATGAAGGTTTTCATAGTGGCAAAGATGAGGGCAACATTACAAAAGCAGCACAGAGGCACGGCAGTAACTCAGCCAGACATCCAACTTCTACCTCCTGTGATTCTCCTGTGCTGCTCTGTCAAAACTGAGTCATCCGTTTTAACTCCAGCTTGCATAGATAAACAGAGCTGTAACTAATCCAACTGTTGATCACGACTCTGGACATAGAGACTGTCATAGGTGCAAAACAATTCTCTTTTTATCTCAGATTTATTATTCTGCAAAACATAAAAAATAAATAAAGATTATAAATAGATCTATTGTCCCATGTTTATTAAAACGTGACTATAATTCCTGCGTATGGAGTTCACCGAAATTACAGACTAATTTATCTGCTGCTTATTTTTTATTGGTCTGACTGCACAAGTTGCTGTGGCAACGTCGGCTGCTTTTTTTCTGCAGAGACGGCGCTGCTAAGAAACAAAGAAATCTTCTGTATGCTGAAGTTGTTTGCCTTTGCTCATTTATGGTAATCAAATTTTGGCGGTAAAGCCTCAGATCAGTGTGCTTTCTAGCAGCTTGTGGTGGAGAATTCACAAGCGTCTGCAGAGGAACATCTCAGGCTGTATGAAAATGGATGATATCAACTTCACTAAGCCGCGAGCATCTAGCTGTCTACCAACAGCCACAGGAAACATGCCTCATGATTCAGCCATCTGCTGAAATCAGAATGATTCATCTAATATTTTTTCTGTTTTAGACAAAGTAGGTCACTTTATAAATCAGCAACTGAGCGCGTCAGTGCAATGTTTTGATCCATAAATATCAATGCACACCAATTGTTGATCTGGTTTACAATCAGATGATTCTATAAAAAAAATTATAAAAACACTGATTAAACTCTCTTTCACCTTGACTTCAACAATAATTAGGTGCCAGGTTTATCTTTTCTACACGCCGTTTGTAGTGTCATAACGCAGTTCAGAAGTGCTTTGACAGTCTTTGATCTTCTGTGTAAGTTTTTGCTGTTCTTCTGATTATAATGCACTAATTTACAGCAGCTTTGAGGTGTCAGTTTTCCTTCATACAGTGCAGTACACTTGAGAATACTTCAGAATCTGAATCTTTATGAGAGCTACATTTTAACGGCAAAGTAATTTAGTCCTCTTGATTATGGAACTGAATGCTCAGCAGCATTTATCAGCAATACAAACAACCAATTTTACCTGGATCAGTCCCGATTGTTGATTAAATTACAGGATAATACATTTTTGAATTTGATTTAGATTAATAGCTCATTTTATCAATTTGTGCTTTTGTTTCGTGTGTTGTCTTTCATACTGAGTAATCGAGGTGTTATGCTTTGACAAAGTTGCAGGTAGCAAAGAAATAAAACATTACATTTAAACTTGGGGAACTAAAAAAACACTCTTCAGTTATCCAGTAAATCTTTCTTCACAGAAAAGGGAATTATTTAAAACAGATTTAAGCAGTTGGGTATAGGCATTAATAACTGTTAAGAAGCTTACTGCATAACTTTAATAAAATCTACACGTAAAAACAGTGAAATTGCAAGAAAGAGATGAATAAGAATTAAATACACCAATTAATTTGTTTTTAGTAATTAAGTTAATTTAAGTACGTTTTCCAAAGGTAGTTTTAGTGTTAAATCTAAAGCACATATACTGGAGACAATAAAATTGGCAGATCAAAAAAGTCGGTATCGGCCAGTTATAGTCCAATCAGTGCAACTCCAGATTTTGCAAGTAAAATAATTAGATTTATTGCTGCTTCCATTCAGTGTTGCATTTTGCATAATTATATAAATGTTAAAGGCACTATTACACATTTAGAGAATTGAAAAATATGGAAACAGAACATCTGTGATGTCATAGTGAATGTTGTTGCATCTATATGTCTGAAAAGGGTTTTGCAGCCTGGTTATGAAAAAATGTTAAGGTTATTAAAGATGCCTGCCTCGATTTAAATAAAAAAAAACATTCAGTGGAAGACAGCAAAAGAATCATCTTCACACACTATTCCTTCTTATCAACTACATGAGGTGTTACTCTGACACTGCTCTGTAACTGAAAACTACATCCTCTATAAAATTCAACGCCCTCTTCCCTACCTGCAGACATCAAAACCTCAGCCTTCCTAAAACAGAATGAGGATTCAATTTAGCAAGCTGATCTAAGCTCTCGTCAATGAATTTGAGTGAAGCTGAGTTACTGCCGTGCCGAGTACAGGCCTAGAATCAATAGATGGTGTAATTACCAAATTCCTCCAGGACAAAGACTCCCTTCACTGTATTGCACTTTTTAATGTGACTCAGCTCTATGAAAACCTAAAAACAAACAAAAACAAACAAAAACAAGACAGAACATTATTAACTCAACAACACCAGATGAAGAGTAAACACTTCATATTTGGAAATTAAAAGAAATTAACCGTGTTAAACTAATTTCATTCAGTATGAAAGGTAAAATAAAAACAACTACACATGAAATGCAAGCGCTTAACAGCTACCAAAAGAAAAAAAAAACACACTGTGAGAAGTTTCCATGGTCAAACGCATACATGGCCAATGAGAAGAAATGCATTTAGTCTGCTCAACAGTAAGTCAGAGTAACTCATTTAGTCAATGAAGTGCATCAGACGTATAAAACGTGTACTTATTCATATACAAGAAGAATTTATAATGGCAATAAGGCCCATATGATGCATACATGGAAGTTCTATACAAAATGGAGACAAGGACACAAAATTAGACTTGCCATACATTACGACAGTAAAAAAATTAAAAAGAAAGCAAAAAAAAAAACAGGTAGAGGAAACAAAAGGAACCCAATAAGATGTAACTGCTAATAAGCAAACACAGCAGAGGTTGTGTACCTTCCGCTCCTTGCAGGGGGAGAGAGCATGGGAGAGAAATGGTTTGGATTATTATCGGACAGAAGAGCACAAACACTCGACGACACTCCGAGAGGGCGCTATCTATCTGCAGGAGCCTCGTAAAGATTCAAATCAAGAATCTGAGAGCCAATGATTAAAAAAGAAAAACACCACAAGAAGATTCAAACACAAGAGCTAGCAAATAGAAATAAGAGAAAAAGGATTAAAGTTTGACTAGAGTGTTAAGAAATTGATTCACCTTTGTTTTCCTGGATTTTAAAACATCTCAGTCCCCCAGAGCCCTCCATGCCTCCTCCTCCAGCAACAACGGCTGGCACCAACATAATTCACTCACAACAGCAGAACAGGTAACATGAGGGCAGACCGCTAATCCCACTAGCATGAAGGATGTTGCCTCTGACACCTTATCACCTCAGAACAAGTCATCTTAGCTCAACTCAGAGCAGTGGGGGAAAAAAAAAAAAAAAAAAAACAAAACAACAACAAAAAAAGAAAAGAAACGCTTGACAAAACACACAAGAAAAACGAAGTCCAAATGTAAGCTTTTATGTACACCAATCTTCCATCAGATAATCCTTTTTATGAAAAATGTGTTTCTCTTGAAATTGTTACCGTCTACAGCAGCATATAAATTTAATCTTTGGAAAAAAAAAATTCAGGCCGAGAGCCTGGAAAAAAATTTAAAGAGGAGATAGAAACTTTAATAGTGTTCACACAGTTCTTGTAAATGTACTTTATAGAAGTCACTTTTATTATTTAAAACTACAAACATCATGGTATTGCATTGGAATTTTATGCGATTGAGAGTATGGAAGTGCATACTTGTAGAGTGGAAAGTAAAGGATACCATTTTCTCACAAATAAATATCTGAAAATTGTGGCGAGTATTTCTTTGTAATCTCTGTGTCGAACCACCTTTTAACAAAAGTACCGCAAGTCTTTAAGGTTACATCTTCACCAGCTTTGCACATCTGGAGACTTAAATCTTCCCAGTCTTCAATCCCAGCAGCTCAGACTTAGTCACATTGCATGAAGAAACCATTTAGGTGGCTTCTGAAGGCAACTGGTTGCATTGGATTTTATTTAAAAGCAACAAAACAAAAGGGACTTAATCCTACGCACCAACAATTGTCAGACTTTTATCTGTGAAAATTTTTTTATGTCTTTTTACGTTACACGTTACTATGTGGTTGTCTATCACAAAAAATCCCAGTAAAATACAGTGAAGTTTCTGGTTGTGGCATGTCAAAATGGGAAAAAGTTGAGAGTGGAAAGCTTTTGAAAGGCCCTGTGTGTCCGAGGAGCCTTGTTAAACATCAATATCGACATGCTCATTGATCTTTCAGTTTAGTTCAACATTGGAGTCAAGTACACTGCCGCCTCATTCATGAAAACGAACTGCTGTCCACACAGATTTCTCGGCAGAAATGAATGCTGTCACACACAAATGAAAAAAATGGTTTAAATTTGGGGCTTCAAAGACTTTAAATAAAAAACTCAAAAAATGTCGTTGGGGCAGAAAATCTAAAAGAAAAAAAAAATACTTCACATCTTAATGTTTTCAAATAAGTTTTTTTCAGTCGTTTGCTTGAGCAAAATATTATTCATCAAATGTAAATTTTCTATGTTTCATCATCTTCTTTGCGCCTAGTTATGGAGCGGTAAGTAGAACTGGCCTGCTATGATCACTCTGCCATTGTAGAAAGTTTGCCTTCAGCATTTTGTGACAGTAAAAAGTTTCTTTCATTGCATTCTAATAAGATACGGGACAGAAAGATAATCAAGAGTTCCAAAGCGGGAGAAAAAAAAATGCAGTAGGACAAAATGTTCATCAAGTTGATAACCAAGTTTTTGTTGTCTTCTTTGAGATGATCTAAAAAAAATGTCTGTTGACCTTATTTTGATCCTAAGCTTTCAGGTCTTTGCATCAAACGAACCTGGTTTACACTCTAATCAGCTAAGAAAATACACAAGCCAAGACTGCCACTGCCTGCACAGACGTGAAGACGACATATGACAATGTTGAAGGGTCCAAACTTAAAATGAAAAGTTGCTATTATCATATAGCCAATTATTAATGAAAAGTCTTTGCTTAAGGTCATCTGTTTAATCACTGTTGCACAACACACACACACACACAGATTAACACATTGTTTCCTCCCACACAGTAAATGAACATGAGGTCTGAGCACCACAGATGTCAAAGGAAACTTGCGAGGCAGGATGTGTTAACATTTCTTAGAGAACGTCAAGCATGCATAAACACACACAAAAAAGAGCTAATCCAAAAACAGCAAAAGCACAAACAGAAATTCTTCCTCTAGACGAAAATGCACGTCAGGACCAGCCAATCAAATACGTTGAAACGTTTATCATCAAAATTTTTTTATTTTTTTTTAGAGGAAGACGTCACGGGATGAAAAAAAAAAAATGCTACAAAGGCAAACGGGAAAGACAAGGAGAGTTGGGAACAGAAAGACGTGATGAAGTCTGAGCCATAATGAGTAATTGTTTTTATTCTCATGCCCTTATGTGAGATGAGAGGAGTTTCTCTACTGTGGTAATGGCCTCCTACCTGGCTGTGCATGAACTTCAGATTGATTCCTTCCAGCGTAACCTGAAGCAGTCCACCTTCACCGGTTTTCATGTCCTGGACGGGAAATTCACCGCCAAGCTCCGGGCCTGAGGATACGGATGGAGAACGGTTTTCTAACTACAAGAATCAGACGGGTTTTTTTCTGATGTAAAATTTCACACATTTCCAGACTCAAACGCAAAGTTCAGTCCTCATCAGATAACTTTTAAGTCCTCTTGTTCTGACTTAGTATGGTTCCTTCAACAGAAGAGGATAGGTCTATGGGCTATACAGAACATGTTCATTAACTTTTGTGCACAAAATCATTCTTAGATGATAAGATTTTAGTTTGCTCAATTCTACCTATTTTGAGCTCCTTTCAGAATGGGCTGTTTTAGAACCTCTTGTCACTTTAAATCCAAAGATTATGCTGACCATGCCCCCCAACTCAACATTAGATTCACATGTAAAAACAACTTCACAAAAATGTGCAATTATACAAATGTACATCCCCTGCAGAACCACTAAGAATAAAAGTGGTTTCTGAATGGAATGAAAACAAGAAAACACTTTTCCAACAGACACTGTGCAGCACATACAATGGTAAAACCAGCTGACCAAATGTGCTGGAGCTCCGCTTGGGTTGCTGGGTAAAGGCACAGTGACTGTAAAATGTGACTTAACAACTGGGAGGTTTTCAAACACTTCATTTTCCGGACACCAAAAGACATCATCTTAATGTCAGAAAATGGCTATATGGATTTTTTTAAGTCTTTGGGCTATTTTTAGAAGCAGCTGATAGAAGAACAAAAACACCCAAATTGTGAATTTTGCACAACATTCCTCTTTTAAAGTGCAAATACAAACATGCATTAACTGCAAGAAATAAGTGAATGGAAGGAGAGATTAAGAAAATATTTCCACTTTTTTCATTCCTGCACTTCTGATGAATGTGAAAAACATCTAAGTTGATGTTTTTTAACCCTGCAATAGTGTTTTTTTCACATTCTAATTATGAAAATTAATAAATGATTAGAATGAATTAATTTGAATCATAAAATTCCAATTCAAAATTTTTTGAATAAAATTATCAGTTATTTTAACAATTTAGAGAGGATATAAATTAAATGTCAAATTAGGAGTTGGCAACAAAGACTGAGCCTCAGTCATCTCAAAGGTATCAACCTGGTTTAATGCTTTGCTGTCTTGCTGCGGCTCTCTCCATGCTGTCTTTGACACAGTAGTAGAGCTCACGACACTGAAAACAAACAAAGGAAAGTTAGTTTAATTTTTAAGTAACTTTTTGCAGAGGCACATGATGCACAGTTGCAGACCTTTTTGGTATAGAACTTGTTGAGCTGCGTCTCTTGGCCGTTACGTCTCCACAGACACAACACCTTGGTCTTGGGGCAGTATGTCATATTGATGAGTTTCTCATACCACCAGCGCTCATAAACCGTACCGATGTTGCTGCGCAGGACTATACAGTCATCACAGACCTTTAAACATTAGTGAACGTTCGTTAGTGCAAAAACAAGAACAGAACATGATATATGCAGGACTGATGAAAGGCTTTTCCTACCTCCATAAAGAAGATGTCTCCTGTTGTATCAGTGCCAGCATGAACAACAAATGTTTGTTTCTTGATGTGACGACTTCCACTTGGCCTGATGGACAACTCACGACCATTCTACACAGGATTGGTAAAGATCAATTACAAAAAACTGAGTGGTCAAATGAAAAAAAGTGGAAGATATATTCACCATATGGGCCAGTTTGTCCAATATCTCGTTGATCTCTTGGCTGTATGTGAGTCCGATGTGAGATTTGCCCATCAAACGTCTCACTTTCTTCCTGATGTCATTTTTGTTCACCTAAATCAACAAAAAACATTTACATGGATGCTGGTCCACTCATCTCAAGGAGAGAAAAAAATAAAACTACAGCTGCTTAAACAGAGAAACAGGCTGTCATACTTTCATCATTAGCATGTAAGCAATCATGTTGTGCAGAAGGGTGGCCAAAAGTCTGTCCTCATCGTCCTCCAGACGCTTGCGATCGTGCTCTCCAAGTGACAAGTATCTTGAGTTATCAAAAAAACAGAGGGATTCTTAAAACTGCTTTAAACCTCATATTTGGATTGTGAAAAAATAATAATAAAAAAGAAAACCTTTCAATCATTTCCTGAGGTCCCTGGTCCATCCCCATTCCTTCGCGCTCCAACATCACAGCATCTAAGAAGGCGTCCTCCCAGAACTGCACTTGATCCCAAAGGGTGGAGCGCTCCTTACCTGAAAACAGTTTTTTTCTCATGTGAGCAAATCTTCTACAGCTGTTAACTTGGTTCAACTCAAATCGTATGTCAATTTCAATATAAAATTCCTAAACATATGTATTTTTCTTTTAGAATTGTAATTTGAGGATCACAAGACACCCAGACTGAAATCAGATTAATCTGAACCTCAATCACTGACTTAGACCTTTTTAGAACAAAGTTCAACATCTTTTTAATCAGGAAGACTTTTAATAATTATATAGATAGAAATGGGACATTTTATTCCAGATTTCTAGCTTGCTTTCTTCATTTATTATTGATCTTTGTGAAGCATTTTAGCTCTCTGACTTTTGTAAAGCACTATATAAATCAATAAATGAGTGAAACAGGACTGCAAATAAAACAATCTGTGCGTAGCCAATGTATACAGAAAGATGATAGGTGTGACAGATTTTTCTGTTTTGATAGTTTTAAAAAACATATTTTCCCACCCTTATTTGCACAGATCTACACCTCACTAAAGAACAGGTAAAACTCTCATCAGATAAAAAGACTGGACAGAGCTTGGTGAGCTAAGCAAAGAAACACACTCCAATAGTACAACACACAAATAAAAAGGGGCAAAGGCAAGAGATCAGCCCTACTTAGAGAAAAGGTTTCCATGGCCGCATCCTCTAGCTGATCCCAAACGGAGCTCTTATCCCGCCCTGAAGAAATTTCCCATGAGCGGCAGAAGAGAAAAAAGCAGCGAGAGCAGCACCAGGGTTAGGCAAAGAGGTGTGAGCGGGTTTAATGGTAAAAAAAAAATGAGAGTTGAGCGAGCCGAGATGCATACCACAGAAACATGACAAGGATTAATACAGAGCTTGATTTTTAACACACCGCTTCAAAGCTTCAAATTTGCATTAGACATTTTCACAGACAAGGACAGATAATGGACCTGGAGTTTGTGTTGACAGTGCTACATTAATCCTTCAAGTTTTAAACATTATTCAGGATTCAGGAAATGATGCAGTGATATTCTACCAAAACAAATTTAAATGTTGTAGAGCTGAACAATGATTACTAAAATATGAGCTCAAGACATCTTTTTCACTTACATACATCTAAATAAAATGTGTTTAGCTGTGGTAATTTAGCAAAACCCTAAAAAAATACATGTATGAAAACATATACAAGTCAAAATTCACAATGTCAGCAAAGCAGAACAATTTAAACTAAAAGGAAAAAGAGGTGTATCAGTAGATATGAAACATCAGAAGCATAAAATCGTCTGGAGAGCAAGTTTACAGAGAAAACAGAAATCAAGACAGCAGCACCTACCCAGCAAACCTTCAAACAGATAAATCCTCATACTAATATCCTCCATCGGTTGAACAGGAGGCCCTTTGGCCATTGCAGGTAAATGATCTTTTGCACCTGGTTTAAGAGTGTGAGTTTTTCCCTATGGAAGAAGAAAAGGACCAGGTTTGTCAAACTGCAAGCGCAATTATCATAGTTTGCTTTGCTAAAATTATCACAGCAAAAATGTGATAATTTTTTTGGCAGTCAGTGAATTGTTTAGTACTTGCAGGATTTATTTTTAGTAAAAGTAAAACAAAATTTATGTCCTATGTCAGCTTTCACTTGCAAGAGAAAGTTTATGCAGATATATTGAATCGTTTTTAGACTATTCTACATGGCAGTAACAAGGTTTAAAGACTCTCAGAGAGGATTTTAACCAATCAGTATTCTTTAGTGTATATAGGGAAGTTTTTTTTTTTACTTACAAAGACTGAACTTGTGGCTGGATTGGTTTCAATCTCGCTGTCAGACAGAGTTCCTCTGGACTGATTCAAATGAGGAGCAGCTCTCCCTCCAAGACCATCTCCTGCTGTGCTGCTCAGGTCACTGTCGGCTCCGAGGGTCTCACCAGAGCTATTGCTAATCTAAAATGTAAAAATTCAGAGTTTAAATTTTTTGAATTTTTACATTCATTCTTCACTTAATGCAAGAAAGTATGTTCCATTTTATTCCAGCTTTTTATTAATGAAACTCTGTGTCTTTGGGAGTTTTGCATATTTTCTAATTACATGAGCCATCTGAAAATTCAAACTTATTTTCCTTACCTACATTAAGGAATTAATTCAACATACAGTGCATCATTTTTATACCACAAAAGGATCATGTCTCATTTTTGAGGGTTACAGAAAACAAACAATTCCTAAATTTATTATATATGTTAAATTTAAAATAAATTCAATATTTTAGATACAATCTATAAATAGTAAAAATGGAATCTTGGAACTATATTAAAGAAGAGGATTTAGTAATTATTACATAGCTCATTCAAAGGCATGTGCCAGTTGTCAGTATTGAGGTTTACTGTTCCATACCATACAGTTTAATCGAAAGGCCACACCAGCAAAAAGCCCAAAAAGTCCTGAGTTTATCCTGGGTTGATGGGAGTACAGAGCAGTGCTATCCTTCCCCCACTTATTGCTCAACATTGTGTTATCTGGCTAAAATACAGCACCTAATGTTGGTTAACAGTATTTCCGGCCACAAAAAATTAGAAAATAAAATTCTAAAAAAAACTTTTAATATATAGAAAGTATTTTTTCTAGGTTTTTTTCTGCCGAAGCCCATCTCAAAATACACAATACAGTCAGTATTGTTACTGCGGTAATAATCAATATGACACATTATTGAAACAGCAGGTGGAACTTTTTTTTTTTAATTTTAAATAAAACTAAGTGGCTCATGTCATCTATTTATGTTTTGGATGAATGATGAGCACACTCCTGTTGTCCAGCTGGATTCATTAAAAAAAAGAATAAATACAGTGCAAATCATCCGAGTTGGCCGTGCCCTACCACTGTGCTGGCCTCCGAGTCTTGGCTGGTGCTCCTCGTGAGGATTGGGGGCTCTGAACTGGTTACAGACTCCGTGTCGCTCTTCTATCCAAGGAATCAGGAAAAGTTTTATCATTTGCTGAAAAATGTGAACTATCCCTCTCCATAAGCTGCACTTTGGTTATAATTATAATCTCATAGTAAAACAGACCAATGTACTATAACAACAAATAAAACAAATTACATCCAAGATTTTATTATTACTAATATGTTTTGACGCAGCAGTATTTAGAGGACAAACCTGAGAACCAGATGCGACACTGAGTCCACTATCAGCACTGATCTGTGATTTCTTCTCCTCTGCGTCAGTCACCTGCGGGCGCTGCTGCTTTGCCCCTTCAGCCCCTGCAAATTAGATCTAATTATCAGCCTGTTTTCACATGTGGCCTCATGATGTTCTTACCTTACAGAAAACCTCCTCACTCAAAGCCAGTACAGCATAGTAGCCCTGACACTACATCCATTTGAGGGGTCAAAGACTGCTTAGACATCTCACTGTGTATACACCGCACACTCAATTACAATAGCTTTTTGAAGTTTGAGAAAAAAATTTCCAATATATAAGCTGCTACTAGCTTTAAAGTGTAGGGAGGCATTTTTCTTTACAAATTATACAGAATAGGAAAGCTTGTTTCAGAAAAAAAAAAAAAAACTTAAAAATTTTCTGTGCAAGTTACTCTGGTTCAGAGTAAGATCATCTTAACAGGACAGAGAGAGGAGACAGAGGCAAGCACAGAAAGCAGAAAACATTGCAATTCGGAAAACATTACAAATGAAAACAAAACTGCAAGAGCGAGACATTATTTTTCAATCAGTGCTGCAAATGTGGCCCAATTTACACCAAAACCCCACAAACAGACACAAGCAGTTAGGCATGCAGACAAACTCATGGTCGGTAAAGGAGACATTTTCTGTTTCAAGTGTGACTGTTATCTTTGTAGGTGGACATGTGGTGACACGTACATCCATACAGGTCCGTGTAGTTCTCACTTTTTTGTGACATTTAACTTTGGCAAAGCGATTCATAATGCACCAGGAAACTGTGGGAAGTTGGCTGTAATATTACAGCAAGTCACTTGAAACTGGAAAAAAGTACAGTTAAAAAGAGCAGGACAGGGCAGCAGGTATTCATTTCTGCTCATCTAGATGCATGATTGCAAGAAAGGAAAAAGAATAACATGATAAAACAAGAATACACTTTGCTTCAGCTTAAGCCAATAAATGTTACAGAAAGCTTCTGTAATTTTTATGTCAAGTCGTCCAACAATTCTAAATATTTTAACTTTTTCCCTTCATTATATTTTGTTTTTAGCCTTATATAATAAAAACACAAGTTGTGTATAATTCTCCAATAGAAGGATGAGGAATGTTTTTCACCCTTTTTGCTTTTACCAATACAAATATTAACAGTGTGGCATGCATTTTTACTCTTTTGGAATAAAAAAAAAATAATGATCTAAGCCTAAATTAATCCTATCCAATTTCAACTTTTAATTTATACTCAAATATTTAAAACACATTCACACTATAACCCCTAATTTGGGAAGGGATTGTCCATTTGGATCTCGATTATTGCTGGTTATTTTTTCACACTTAAAAAAAATACACGAGTGAGAGAAGAGGTTAAAAAAAAGTGCAAAGGGGGTTGAAAAACAATTCACTTTAACACCTCGGTTTTTAAGTTTTTTTTTTTTTTTTTTTTGGTGTGTGAAAAGTCTCTTACTCTGTTGTTTTTCCATAGCTTTTTGCTTATCCTGGTGCTTGCTCCACAATTCTACCCAAGATGCATTGCAAGCAAGGAGAGAAAGACAGAGAGAGAGTCAGAGAGCTGGTTGAAAAGGCATGTATGGTAGGTGAGCATAAACCAAACTCAAAACAAAAGAAGCATTAAAATGTTTTACTTTCTAAAAGAAGATGTTTTGTAATGTTGGCATGTAGTGTTGATTCATTTAGGATAAAATTATATTTAAAAAAAATGTTATAGGGCTATATTGGATTTGTTATGCAACAGCTACTTAGGTAACATTACAAAACACCCCAAGCTCTCCACACAGAGTCCTGGAGAGCCACACAGTGCTGTTACAGAGCTTTGGCTCTGACCGTCTACGTTCATCCATCGCATGTGTCTGGCTTTCCAGAGCAAAGGTGAAAACGAGGAGGCTGGTTGGGAAAAAGAGCGTGGGATGATGTTGGTAGCCAGTGAGTGGAATGAAGTAGTTGCAGAAGCTGAGATGCAAGTCTCACAGCATTCTGTAGAATTGAAGGTGCAACTTCTAACAGGTAGAAAAAGGGGTGAGGGTAGGAGAGGTGTGGGTGGAAGAACTGAGATGAGTCCCCTGTAGACAGACCCAGAATTTTATTTGAAAAAGTCAAGGACTATATTTCCAAAAAACAAATCTTGTAGGAATTTTCTATATACTGGGACTGTTTACTGGGGAGTTTTGTTCCCACCCTCCATGCTGATAGCAAAAGGACCTATTTTTGTTCATTTTCTACAGCACACCTTGAAGAAACCTGCAGTAAAGGCTCAGACGAACACCAATTTGACCATCGATGTATATAACTCTACTTTCCCTTTGTCCCCTACTGCAGATTTTCACACTGCAAGAACAAAACAACCACATGCATTCAAGGTGCTAATAGGCCAACAACAGAACCCCAAAGGGGAGGAAACAGCTTCACGGATGTTTAAGGAAAAGGCCACAAACACACACAGTCCAGGCTGAAAACAGGATGCATATTCCAGACACTTCAAAACTAATTTATTATAAATCTTTCATTTAATTTAAACAATTTTAATATAAAATTTCAGCTGGTTAGCCATCCTATGTTATTATCAAGAGTAATTTCAGTTAAAGTGTGTGGAATATAATAACACCTGTTGGTTGTTGTCTGGGGGATCTTTCACTGAGACGGCTGAAAGTAGGGTGGGGGAGGTCTAAGGTTGATGAGCTTGTACGGTGGGGGCAGGGGAAGGGGGGTCACAGTGCACATGCAACCAGGCTTGAGTGGTGTACACACCAATCGAGGCAATAAAGTTCTCCTCGTTCAGACTTCGGGTATCAAAATGGCGGGCTCCTTTGCCCGTGGTGTGGTGAGGCAGCTGCAGCTGGGGGATATTCAGGAGGCCTTGAGGTCTGGCTGTCTCCATACGACCAGAAGGACTCTCTTTACTCCCCGGGCTGCCAGCACTGTCTGTGGGACTTCGCTTGCGCTTTTCTGGGTCTACCAAGTTACCAAAATTAAGGGGGCCAAAGACAAGGTTCATCAAACACAGGAGATGGAAGTATGTTAAAAGTTTAAAATGGGGAGAAGATAAAAAATTATTTGACAAAAAAAAAAAAAAAAAAAAAAACAGCTTTAGTTAATGCCTTAGACAGTCTGACATGCAGCACATAGCTCAATATATGCAGAGCAAATGCATTGACAAGTAAACAATACAAGCACCCTGATGTTAGCCTGGACACAAGATCTTATACATTTCTAAGAGTACTTCATATGAATCTCACATTAGTTATAAACTTTATAAAGGAAGTTGCTAAGTTTTATGGCATACCTTTGGTTTGATAATGTGTGCGTGCTATTTCTAGCAGGCTGAAGACACTAGCCATTCCTCCAAGACCAGCATTAGTATAAGAATGCTCCAGACTGGAAACCGTGCACTTCAGGATGTCCAGCATGCCTTTGTAAACTTTTCTGTTCACCTCCTGGAAACAAACAAACTGGTTATTGAACGTCTGACATCACAAGCAACTCATAAATAATTAGAAAAACTACTCTGATGCAAGTTGTGCGAATATAACTTGAGAGTTACTAAATTCCTTCAGACCCATACAATAGAAAACAAATACACTAAAAACTATTGCTAAATAGAAATTTTATATTCTTATCAAACATAAAAGAAACTTGAATATTATTTGTATTGTATTGAAGAGGTCTGATTAAAACAAAATAATTGTATTTGTCACTTTGGGATCAAAGAACAGATTGCATCTGGATGAAAATGATCTCTGACTTTACAATCTCAAAGACAGAACAAATACACTACTGCATGCGCTCCAGAAACCAACTTCAGATTTGATTTGTTGCACATCAAGTCTCTGGCAAAAGTATTCATACCCCTTGGTCTTTCCATAAGACAAGATGCATGTTATTTGGATTTCGTATGATAACCCATCAATGATTAATTGGGAAGGAGCTTGAAAACTAATTTTCTGCAATCGTCATTAAACTTCTTTCCTCTGAAAACACTGAATAAAATTTGACATTTAGTTCCTATCTTCACCTTCCCCTTTACCCATTTCTAATTTAATTACTTTCAATTGAAACTACTAAACCTCTGGACAACTTGCAGTGCACTGTTCAACCTTTTACTAGAAAATGGAATCGCTAACCTACCAAAACAATAATAAATGTGAAGAAGTTTGAGGCTCATGAATAGTTTTCATCTTGCAGAAACAAGCATCTCACCACATCACGTATAATCTCCTGTCTGGCGTCTTCCTCCGACTGTACGGCTCTGTTCAGTTTACTCAGCACAAAGACGCGGAGCTGCTCGTTCTCCAGCAGTCGGCGAACCTTTTTCATATTAAGCCAGCCGACGCCTTGTCCTTCCAGAACACTCTGCACCACTTCCTTTAAAAACTGCTGGTTCTCACTGGGTCAAAAACAGTCTTTAGGTTATTTTGCAACTTTTGAAGTGAACTACAGTCATCACTATTTTGTCTAACATCTCTGACTGCTGATGAAGTCTGACAAAAGCTTCAGGTACCTTGTGTTGTTGACCCGACCCTGCGGTGAGGGAGATTCTCTCTTCACAGTTGGGCTGTGTTTGATCACTGAAGACTTTTGGTCCACAAGTGCTCGGGGTGCACGCGCCCCTGCAAAAAAAAAAAAAAATCAAATAACACCCTCACAATCAGAAGTGTGCAAAAAAATAAATAAATAACAGAAAAAAAAAGTGGGCTGGACTGAATGGGAATTTAAAAGCAGGAAACTACTTGCAAACTGCTGTGTGTCACTATGCTGTGATGCTCATAGTGACACAGTACTATGAGCATCATTGTGTACAGAGGATAGAAACATTTGGGAATTTATCTACTGCAGGACCAACAAATTACAGGGAAGAATGTATTATTACAAGAGAAATAAAAGGACAAGCCAAACAGACAAAATGCACACTCTCACACACACGCAAACAAGAATCCATTTGGCTCTCTTGGTAAGGGCATTACACATTAGCAGCATAAAGTAGTTAAGGTCAGTGGAAGGACAGTGTCGATAGTAGTTAGTAAATGACATGCACAAAAGAAAACAATAATGAGGCGAAAATGGTGTTTATATTACTGCATTGTTAAAATTCAGAGCCTGACCATCTGTGATAAACAGCTAAATTATGATGTAATAAATAGAAGTGGTAGAAGTGACAGCATGTAAGTCAGGTGTCTGATCTGCACCACTCACACCACCAACAACATACTCAACTGCTGATTATAACAAGGAGTTGACATAAAATCAAAGTGTTCTTTTTTTTGTGAAGCATAACCATATATAAAATGAGATGGATTTATTCCATGTACTTTCACATATTAGAATCAACTTAAAAAAAAGTGGCAGGAGGGATATTGAGCTAAACAGACTAATCTGTAAATCCAACTTTAAATATGAAATAAATAAGACAGTCTCCTTTTCTATGTGTAAATGAGTTGAAATGCTCAACACAGAAAATGTTACAAATTATTTAGGTGTCCCTACAACACGTGTACTTCAGTCAGGAATGAACTGAAAATATTTTGAAAATATGGTGTTCAAAATATTTCTGAACACCATTGAAATCAACACATTGTGGCTTAATTTCTTTTATTTCTAGATAGTCATTCAAATATTCTGCATTATCAGTGGATGCAAAAAGATTACTATCATAATCTTGGTTCTACAATACAAGTATTGTAGAAAAAAAAATCAATTCACAATAAAAACCAAAAGCTTAACCTCTCAGTTATATTTCTCGTCTCACTGTGAAAAACGTAAATATTTGAAATAGATATTTTGATTTAGATCATTTTACACAAAACTCTACACCACTATGAGCTACTTAACACTACCATACTATAATTAATGATATATACTACAGCTACATTATATATATTACAAGCTAATAATCATAATATTACTGTACACAAAATGCATATCGCAAAGAATTGCATGGACTGCAGCAATGTTTTACTAAGTATTTAAGCATCTTTTTATGTCTGCATTACATTTAGTGAAAATTATTTAATGTAGCATAAACTGTTTTAAAAGGTACAGTATTCGCTTTATGAGGTCATCAAGTCATTAAGCTACCGTTAAACTGCTTCAATGCAAAAATCACAGCCAGAAGACTATTTTGCAATAAAACTTTATTGTCCAGATAGATATCTTTGATTGTATTACATTTCTTCCAGTGCTTGGTGAGACTACTCATTATCTGGACTTTATGTTGTAGAAATACAACACGTTAATTATTAGCTTATTTATCACTAGTCATTTTTATCACAACATTCACAATTACTATTGCATATCTGTTCATTTGTGCAGCCATATTTAAAATTAGAAAAAGTTAAAATAAAAAATGCAAAAATGAAGCTAATCCTACATTTTTTTCAAATATTCTTATCCTCTTTCATACTCTGTGTCATGACAAATCTGGATTAGCAATTATTACACACCTCCAAAACACAACTTTTCCACCTCCCTTAGCTATAAACCTGTCTTCTAAAATTGCTGGTACTTTATTGAAAGTGAAAATGCCATGATTCAGTTCTCATTTATGCAGTGGAAGATATGGATTACCCTTTACAACCTGTGGTATGACATCCTCAGGATAAATACAGTATTTCTGCTAGGTGGTCTGCTCTTTGCCAGCCAGCCAGTATCACTTCCCTCAATTACTTATTTCACTGAGGACAGAGAAGCAAATCTTGAAAGCAAGCATTCCAGCTGCCACCTTCATGTTATTTCTTTCACCAAAGTGCAGTCATTCAAGCATTTGACAAAATCCTCACAGGCCTTGGGCAGATCTCTGCTTTCAAGAGGCTCATTGCATCTTGTAAATCACTCTACAGTGAACTCTCTCTGTTTTCCTAAAATTGAGTATACAGGTTTGGTTTGAATAGAACTCCACTGGAAAGAACAAAAAAAAAAAAAGAGTTGGGGCAAAGGAAAAACCCTTATTGCTTTTCCAATGAGGGTCATAGAGATAATTTCATGGGCTTTTTGTTTTAACTGATGTAAGAGTTTTTATCCAGTATCATCCACATTATTTTAAGTTACATCTAATGGGACCCATCTATGACTCAATCAAATATGTGTACAGGAAATATATTTGTGTAGTTATTTCAATGCAAATTTTTGGAATTACCGATATGAATAAAATACAAACAGTGTACACTGTCTTTGTTGAACACTTTTCCATGCTTACGTTTACATACATTATAAGCTGATCATAGAAATGTGCACAACCTCATGGCAATGCCAAGGCTGAGTCATTCATCTATGCTTTTATAGGCCCCTTTGGCGACACCTAGAGGCTACACCGCAAAACTCCTTGTGACAAAAAAGTGAGATATTAAAAGCATGCAGTGTGGTGCAGAAAATACACTTTCATAACAATTACTTTATCATCATTATTACAATAATAATCAGAGGTTTTGCAAATAGTATGAGACCAAACATTTTCCTGTGTGAACAAATAGGTTATTGATCCTTTGCAGCGTGAAGAACTTATGGTGCTCTGATTATGCTTTAATATTTTAGATCAAATAAATTTTAATACCAGACAAAAATCACACATAAACAAATTGTAGATTTTCTAAATCTGCATCCATCCATTACAATTATTACACAAAAAACTACCCAAACCAACCTGAAACAAAGAAATTAGATCTTAAGCCTACCAGTCATGGTATTTAATTTGTAATAAAGAGCAAACTAAAAGAGTCTTTTCAGGTGCTGTGAAGGAACTTTGAGTACCTCTTCTTTCCATAATTGGTTTTAATTTAGGCCCAGTATTTTATGACAAGCAAGGCATCATAAACATCATGACACTCAATTGGATTCAAGTTCAAACATTGACTAAGAGCTTCATTTTGTATTTCCGAACAATTGGATTTGCTGGTGTTCTTTGGACCATTGTTGTCCAGCAGAACCCCACTGTGACTGAGCTGAACTTCACAGACTTATTGTCAGACATTTTCCTTCAGAATTTTCTGACAGACAAGTGTTAATGGTTACGAATCCTTCAGATGCCAGCAAGAATATTTTCCTGATATTGGGAGAACAGGATTATGTTTGTTGGTAAAAAAAGAAAAACTTAAATGGGCTTTTGTGGTTTTATGTAAAGGGTATATATAAAAAGGGTATTCATTTCAGAATTAAACATGCAAGAAAGTGAACTCTCAAATCACATTGATAAATAAATCCTAGTTTTATTGATCCAAACCTTTTGAAGAATGTTTTTGCATTTGTCTTGTAAACAAGCATTTTCCTCGGATCTCCAAATCCCTCCAGGAATAGAGATGTGGGAGGTGAATTCAAAATAACCACTTGCTTTTATCTTGTTGAACAAAACCTTTACTTTAGCTTAGTTTATTATTTTTATTTTACTGCAGTCATGCTTTCTTGTTCTCAAAACAAGAAAACATGAACAGCAAGATCCAGTCAAACCCCACATTTTGTACTCTGAAGGAGCACGAAGCAAAAAGGAGTAGCAAAAGATGCCAGATCACTAATATTATTATCCAGCATTTGAAAGTTATGTTTTTCTTGATGGATTATTCGCCGACGTAATGTAGAATCTAAATCTAAAGTTTAGTTATTTTTCTGCAACTTAATTGTGATGAGGCCAGTTTTAGAAATTAAAGTGTTTACTTTATGAGGTGGAATAACAGACTGAAATAAGAAAAGTAATTTGAAATGACAATATGACCGACCAGACAAAACATTCAGCTGTCACGGCTTCTGATGAAGCACACAATGTCTGATATGAGAGGAAAACACGGTGGAAATGCTGGGGATGATGTAATTGACTGGCTTGGAGAAGCATGCAGCTCACTCAAAATAAGGGGCAAAACCCACCTTCTCCGCTCCCCGGGCCGGCCTCTGTAATTATCTCCATTAGAGAATTTAGCCCAAATACTGCACACAAAACTCAGGATTAGTGCAGCGAAAAGGTGAACAGAAAGAGGGACACCGGCCCAGACACAACCAGTCTGAACATCAACCCAACAAACAGACATGCATACTTAAAATGATGCAAAAGTGCAACCAAAAAATAGAAGGCAAACAAAAAAGAAATACCATGAACTCATGAGCCTTGATGTGACTGAAAATGTGAATAGCAATAAAGTTTTTAGAAAGACCATTATCATTTACAGAGGGTGAGTGCACTGTAAATATGTTGGCCATGTACACAACACTGCTTGAACTGTGTGAATGATGCTGGAACAGAACACCTTTAACAGTTACAATAAATGGGAATAAATCCTTAGAAAGTATTCACATTTATATTTCTCCCTCTCCCGATAAGTGGGAGAGACTTCAAATGAGAACAAAACACAAAAAGAGAAGCAGTAGAGTAACTAATTAAATTAATTATCTTGCTTAAAAGGCAAATGCTTTTAGAAGGTTAGTAATAATCAAGAGCAAGTATCAACAAGCACACAAATAAGGTAACAACAAAACAAATGTCAGGAAACATTTGATATTATTCCATTAACTGCAGACAGATCTTTCTGTGGACATAAGCTAAAGAGCCGATGGCCTCTTATTAACTGACAAAATTAAGGTACAAATATACAGATGCCATATCAAGAAATGTTTGCAGTCACATAAGAAAAAAAAAGAAGACTTTCAACACTGACACAAACAAGAATAACAGAGGAACAAAAAGGGAAAGTAAACATAAACATGTAGCGTATACTAAAGGTGTAACGTCTATCTCAATCCTACTCTGAGAACAGGATGCAAGGCAGGAACGTGTCACTTTGTAAGGTCACAGAAATGTCTAGTCAAGGACAAACTATCACACCAGACATAACATACCCGGACTGTCAGGGGAATCTGAACAACAAAGACAAAACAAATCACGATCAAAAGGAACAGAACACCTTTAATGGCAGCTATTCCACAATGAGTGGAGCTATTGAGTATCTTCACCATGATTCATTTGTTGTTTTTTTCCTCTCAGTTGAAGAGAAAATCCATCGTAAACAGAGTTTATACTAACCAACAGAAATATGGCAGGCACTATGTTATATGTAAGTAATGTTATTTGTTCATCGATTTATTGGTAATTCTTTTACCCACAATGTTTTGTTTCAGTTTGTCTTGAAACTTGATTCATTTAAAACTGTGTTATGATAGTTACTGGAACTTTTAAACAGGAAAAAATACTGTGATCTTTTTTTTTCGTAATCCATATTACCCAGTTCTCCACCTTAACTTACACCAACAAATTTGGAAGATAAAAAAAAACTATACAAGAGAAAGAAATGCTGAGTTATTCCTTTTGACAACATAATAAAGTCTGCTTTGGAGTGGATTTTCCTGAGAGAAAATATTTCACGTTTCCTCAATATTCTCCTTTAAATAGTGCCATGTATGTTTGGCAATCCAGTGCAAGGAGAGAAAAGCTTTAAAATCATTTTACAAACCTGCTTGCTCCATTTCCTCCTCAACATCAAAATTGAAATATTCTTTTATACCCCAAAAATGTCAGATAAGGCAGAAAAGAAAAAAACAAATTTATAAATAAATAAAAATGTTTTCTTTTGACATTTAGTAAACATAGTTCAGCTCTTAATCTGTAACAGCTGATATATTAAAATATGTAGCATAAATATAAAAAAAAATTGAGCAGTTAGGATCGACTTATCCCAGGATGGCAGAAATAGACCTTGTGTACAACTTGAATCTGTGGAATAGTCATTAGTTCCCTCCTACCTTTCAGGCTGGGAAAAGGTGTTGATTTCTCCCGGGCTGCTTTGTTGGGAAGGGCCAGATTGGACAGGCTGAAGCTGGTGCCGTGGTTCTTGTAAAGATTACCTAGTGAAGGACCAAAGAGACAATCACTAAAGCAAAGTATGATCAAATACTGTTGGCAGTATTAAAGTCCATTAAATTAAATCATATAAACTGATTGGTGACATAGGTATTCTCTGGGTTGAAAGATCACCACATCCTGCCTGTTGTCAATCAGCTAACTTAAGGAAGGCCCCAGTTTTTTTTTCATTTCACCAAGAAAGGTTTTCTCTAATTGTGGTGTCAAAACAAAAGGAGTGCCACCTATCACTCTTACTAAAACTATAGTCAGTAAGATACAAGAAGCACATCCATTAAGAAGCCACCACAATTAATTAACCACCTACATTCAGCTCCGTACAGTAGTAACCTATAAAGAGCATAACAACAAAAAAGGATAATATTTTGTGCAGTAAAAACTTGAATTCTGATACATTATGAGAGTGTTCATGCTATATTTATGATTGAGGCTATGAATGGAAATAAAAAAATGTTAGCTGTTAAAATGTAAAATAAATGTAATGAACAACACTACACTATATAAGTAGCAGTAGGAATGTCTGTTCATATGTGGTTTTCTTTATTTCCATTGAAATATAATGAGCCAATTTTAACTTAAAATACAAAACTTAATCCTGTGAAAGGTGTTTTGTATCTAACAGACTAAATTTGCAATACTAACTTTAAATTAACCATTTTCATACATTTAACTGGATGCTGTTTATGACAACAAGTCATCATCATAAAAAAACAAAACAAGAGAACTGCCAGCCATCTTGTCTGTCAATGTGGAAAGGAGCAATTTTTCCATCTGGAAGTTTTAACTTTCTTCTGTTGATTCTATAGTAATCAGTGAAGCTACATTGAGTACTTCTACACTAATACTTGATTTATTCTTACTGGCAAAAGACATAAGTCCACCAAATCCATCATTGCTGCTGTTGGAGATGGTGGAATTGGGGGAGCTGTTGCGTGAATCTCCCTCTCCATCAGACTCTCCTGGGAGCCTCAGGCTGCTGGGACGTAAAGGCCGCTGAGCCCTGAAGCCAAAAGAAAGGTCACATGAGATTTTAATCACACACACAGGTTCACGCAAAAATGGACGGTAAGATCAATACATCCATGACACAAACATAGCTTAGATGATGAGAGAAAGAGCTTCTAAATGCTCCATGTACATACTTGTTGCCATTGAGGTTCTGGTTGAATCGAGGGGTGTAGGATTCCACTTGCTCTTCTTCTGCATCTTCCTCAGTGGGGAAGCCATACTGAGGTTCAAAGTATGGGTTATCATACTCTTGCTTTTTGTTGACAGAATCCACCAGACCAGAATCTGCTGCTGGTCTGAGAAACGGCTGGCTGCCAATTCCAGGTACTGGGTTCTGCAAAGCGGCGCTTGCTGATGCTTCAATCTCAGGTGCTTCAGCTGGTTCCTGTCAGCACAAATGCATATGCATTCTGTAAATAATTTCTTATAAGCAACAAATAAGAGATGATAATCTCTTGTGTGATGATAATCTCTAAAGTTGAATGAAATAATCACACACATGGTTGACTCCTTGGATGATTGTGCTAGGGCTTGAGCTTGCAGTTGTGCTGGAGCTTGAACGAAGAGGCTGTCCGTCCGACTGTTCAGCAGCTCCTTCCCCACTGGAGGGACCATCCACACTATGGCTGTCCTTTAAATCGTGCAAGTCTTGAAACTCAACCTCACTGGCATCGCCTAGCGCAGCATGAGTTGGAGGATCCAAACCTAAAAGACGCACACTACTCATTGACGACGGCAAACAAAAGAACAAAAAAAAGAAAACTAATCATACTGCATGGGTTGGTTTTGAATCAAAAGATCATACTTGGTGTATCCCCCTGGATGTCGCCTTGAATCATCTCGCTCACTAAGTCCCCAAGTGAAGAATAGGAAGAGCTGGAGTCATCATATCCATCACTGTCACTACCACTGACACAAAACCAAGAACAGAATATCTGAAGTTGCTCAACAAATATGTTGAAATGAACCAGATCAGATATGGACCTGGTTTCCTAACCTGTCTGTAGGATCAGACTCATTGCCTTCGTCTTCCAATGGACCAGCCATAGCTTCCACTAGCAGGGAGCTTCCATCATAGACTCTGTAGACCACTGGCTGCAGCTGATGCGCATACCATTTTGATTTGTCTCCAATTAAAGATGGATCATATACATCTAAAACAGATAAAAACAGCAGCTTGGTGATAAGTTCAACTCAACATGATCCATCAATAGATTATGACCATGTTAAATGAGGCTTACTGTTGTGTATCCTCTGAAAGGCAAGGTTAGTGGGACTGAGTGCCCATTCTCCATAGAATTCTACCGCCTGGGTGTGGGACAGTTTATCGGCAAAGCAGGAGCGGCGTGGGCGAGATGCAAGAAAAGACGAACACTGAAAAGCGACCACTGGTCGCGGAAAGAGCCGCAAAGTACGCGTGTGCATTTGGAAGCCCTGGAGGACATTGGGAGAGTTGAAGAATCGCACCATGGCAACCCTGAAATAAAAAAGAAAATTAAGATGTTTTAATTAAGGTAAATCATGTTGTAAAATATTATAGTTGATACAATGTTAGAATAATAAATAAGGCTGCACATTAACCTGAAAAAAGTCGTGTTTCTGCAAACCGTTGTCGCCGATTTCAAAAGCTTTGAATAGTCATTCTGGCATGTCAATTTAGCCAACTTAGGCACAGAAGTTAATCCTTAAAGGTTGTTTTTAACATAAATTGTACATTGTGTTGTTACTACCACAAGGTGGCGGTAGCACACTAACGGACGTGGTAGAAAACATACTAAGTTGCCAGATTGTTGTTTCTGTTTTTTTTCTAGCTAATCTTTCATTTTCATCTTTAATAAGTTGCAGTATTCTGACTTTTCTGTAGTGTTGCCAGTCTTTAAGAAACATAAATCAAAGAACAGGAAGTGATCTCCAATTTGAATTTTTGATTAAAATGGGTCACCTTACCGTCTTCAAAAGTGGAATCTATCCACATGCCCAATCATACTAATACTGCTCAATGTTTCAACAGAAACTTTAGAGTTTTATGAAAACGTAAGTTTCATAAAACTTCATACTACTTGCCTGGTGGCCACATCAACGGAATCAACGTCATTGCCGTATATCAGAGGGTTGAACTCAGTGGAGGACGGCGAAGCCTTGTCTCGTCCTGGCGGGAGCAGGGTCATCTCCTGGCCTTCCTGGAACTTCTCCAGGTTGAGAATAGGTTGTGTGTTCAAACTCATGCTTGCCAATGCCTAAAAGGCACCAGTGACACAAATTACAAAAGATGCTATGGATCTAATCACAATGCTGTGATGAACTACTCCCACTACAGGCATCAACAATTTCTAGAAATTGTGTTTAAGGGAATATAATGTAGGTATATTTATTATTTGTAATCACCAACAAGGGCTATAATATCTTTCCATCTAAAATTATTCAACCCCCACTGCAAATTAAGCTTATTGGCAATGTGCCCAAACTAGCAGCTATTAAGTAAAAAACAGTGTTGCACAATTCTGTTGTTTACTACCATCTTAGAAATATTCAATTCCTGTATATCTTGTCATCCAAATGCTGCAGGATTCCAATGTCAGATGATGGAAAGTCCATCCTCAGAATCACAGAGCCACTGCCCAGCTTCACATTAAGCACAATGTTCTTGATGACATGTACTTATACCTCTTTTCCTTATGTTGATTTATAGGGGAACTAACTTTTGCTTTTGAGTTCTTCAAGTGAGCCATACTGGAGATCTTCAAGTGTGGCATACTGTGAAAACTGAAATTTCAGTGCCGGCTGCCACAGGTGTTTATGAGCCTAATAATTGTTTCTGCCTCAAAGGGAATCTGGTAGCGGTTGTTGATAGCTTTCAGGAAGTGAATCCTTTCAGCCGTCACTATCGGATAGCTGTACTGTCACATGTACATCTGCTGCATACTATGTACAGCTGCTATACACTGATCTTATCTTTTTGTAAGATCGAACAATTTATTTGACCAGTTTAAAACATGTATTGAAACGTCGCCATCAACTATCTCGTTCCATCTATCAATTAAACCCTTCATTGGTTGTATGGGGAGTGACTGAGAACATGTATGGTCTGCAATATGTGCGGTTACAAAGCCTTTATTTCAGTTCATTCTAAGACAGCAGTGGTCATTGGAAATGGTGTCGAATTTTACATTAAAACTTGGTAATATGACGTTTATTTAAACAAATGTTAAGTCTTGCTTTTTGGAAACACCTAAATTTCAACAGTACACAACAAACTTAATTTGAAGTAGAAGTTGCATAATTGTAGGTACAACTTCATAAATTAGTCCCAATCCAAAGATTCCTTTTATGGTTTTTACTCAACACTATAAGGTCATTAAAAATCTAATTTACACAAGTTGATGCCTGTGGTGGGTATGCCATTTTTAGAGAGGAGAAACAGGAGGAAAGTAAGTCACTATGCATGGTTTGCTTAGAGGGAACTGCTGCAGTCTCAGGAGTCAATGTTTAGCTTAGCATAATGGAACATTTAGTTGCTGGGTCAGGATGAATGTTAACTTTGTCAAAGGGATAAACAGATAAGCTTTTATTATCTTATTTTGGTTAAGAGGACACTCACTATGCCAAAAACAGATGCACACACATTCATACATGCTCAAGCCAGAGTTAAGCAGTGTATCAGAAACAGTGTCCAGTGACAATCTGAAATGTTCTTTAGCATTTTCTATAGGTCAAGAGAACAAGAGACAATAAGTAATGACAGGCAAACCAATGTGTGAGAGAGGATTTCCGTGCATGGGCATTACACATTCCACAGGAGGAGAAATAAGTAACCTTATTTTCAGAGGAGAAGATCTGCTTTTGGGTGATCACGGTCAATCTAACCAGACACTAGGAAGGGGAATAAGAGAGATGCCAGGAGAATCACATGTAGGCTGGAGATGACAGTTTTGTGACAGACACTGGAACATCACATGATGGAAGGGTAACAGCATCTCTGCCTTTTCACTTTCTTTTCTTTGTCTCCTTTTAGAAGTATTTCCCATTTTTTTCTGCTCAGCTGACAGCAAGTAAGTAAATTTTGTTGCCACCAACATGTGAGTAATTTAAAGTTACAGTTGTGAGGAAAGGGTTATACTAGAGTTTTGTAGTGAAACAACTCTAGCTCGGTCATTTCGTTTTTAACTTCTACAACTGACTTGGTTGGGTAATATTTTTATTTAGTGTGGAAACAAAGAGGATTAAAATTTAGAGAGACATTGAGAAAGCAAGACAGAGAAAAAGGCTGATGAAGAAGTTGAGATGATTTTATACCAAATATGATAAGACATTGAGAAACCGACAAATTAATAACTTGATCAAAAACCAGAATTCACCATCAGAATCCAGCCTTTGAGAGAGACAGGACAAACATCCATGGTCACCAACAGGGAAAACCCAGTGGTTACAATGGAGAGGAGATGACAGTACAAAACAGCAGATCTTTTCAGAAATACATAAAATACTTGCACACCTCTGCATCTACAGAAAATGAAAAAATTAAACTAATTTTCTTAAAACAAACACAAAAAAAACAATCTGAGATTTGCAAAAGTAAATGAATCAGTTTCTTGCAGGACTGATTTATTTGTAAAATGAAGAGCTGAGTGCAAGTATTTTCAGAGGCTCTCACACAAGCAGCATTATGCTACGGCATTCAAGTCTTTAGAAAAATCAGTGAAACATTCCTCTGTGACATGTTTTACATTCACAGAAAAACCATTGTGAACTTATTTCCAAATATATGCTAGCAAAAACTGAGGCTTAGCACACTCCTACAAACCAGCTTCTCAGTCACACACACAAAGAAAGAGCTGCTAATCACACACAGCTATAAAACTGGCTCTGATTCAAGGTGGATGAAACCAATTGATGACTAAAATGAATAGTCAAATTGAGTTTCATCCTGGGAAAATTTGTGCTAGGCAAAACAGCCTCTGCGCAACTAAATGCAGTGTTTTGCCAGTAAAGTGGGTTGATAAAGGTATAATTAGTAACTATCCATATCTTAAAGTACGTTGGAAGACGTCTTGCATTTGTGGAAAAAAAGAGATGCAGATTCTTGAGCTAATTTGTGCATTTATATCAAGTAAAGTGGGCTGTAATGCTTTGCATAGAGTCATATAAAAAAAACAAGCAATCTCCAAAACAATCTTAAACAAAATATGATTCTGAAATTTTATGTGAAGCCAAAGCTTCATGTAAACACTTAAAACTGAAATACTTTGAAGAAAATTCATATTTAAAAATCCTTTCAGCAGTTTCATACCCCTCAAAATTCTTCAAATTTCTTCATGTTACAACTACAAATTTCAATTGATCTTATTGGAACAATTTGAGGTACTGCAACACAAAGTACTGCATAACTGAAAGTGGAAAGAGAAAGTTTTTAGAAATAATCTGAGAAAAGTGGGATGTGCATATGTATTCAGCCCCTCCAAGTCAATGCAAGATGAACCACCTGTTTCTGCAAATAAAGTTGCATGTACTTTGGGGGCATTATCTCTATAAGTCTGGCACATGTAGTAACTGGCATTTTTACTCAGTGCTTTCTAATGTTAAAGTCTTGCCATGGATTCGAAATTAAACTTAGATCTGGACTTTGAATGGGTTTTCAAACACATGCATGTTTGGGGTTGTTGTCTTGTTGGAATCTGAACCTACCAAGAGATCAAATCTTTTGTCACAGTTACGTTTTTCTCCCGGCACCTTATTGTCAACAGTGAACAACTTGTATGTCTGCTGAAGAGAATAAAAGTATTCCCACTGCATTATACTTGTACTACTCAATTTCACCTAAGGGATGATAGATTTAGGATCAAGTGCAGTACAAATAAGTGTATTTATTTTCCCTCTGACAATGGCTGTCTTATTGCCATTCTTTCATAAAATAAAAGTTTATGGAGTGTAAACCTGAGTTCAAGATCTCAGCAGCTCCTCCAGAGTTACCTCTGATTTCTTAGTGGCTTCTCTAATTAATACTGTCCTGTTCGGGTCTGCCAGTGTACATGGGTGTCCATTCGACTTTGCAATTTGTTTCTCAGATAAATTGAACATTACTTTGTGAGATGTTCAGAGATGTTGAGAAATTGTGCTGCTAGTACTTTTACAAAAGGCAATCAGTGGGACATAATTTCCTTTAGGGACATCATCTGGTGAACACATACACACACCAAAGTTTGCAGACTTGTATTTGTACAAAATTTCAAAACCAGGGCGAATGTTCCTTTAGCATCACTCCATGTGCTAAATCACTGTGAAAACTATGAAAGTTTGTGGTTGTTACATGAAAAAATAAAAGAACTGAATATAAAGCTGTTTTCATGAATCAGAACCAGACTCTGAAATTGTTCAGTAGGCTTATAGGGGGAAATTGGTTGCCATCAGTAACACTAAACGGTTTATTTGGGTCCAAGTATCTGACTTTACCTCCAACAGCTAGAGCATGCAAACAAAATGGAAACAAAAAGAGAAAAAAAATAATAACATGTTAGTGCACTAAACATAAGCCCTTTTAAAATCTCGCACACTCATCTACAATACATACAACCCAGCTGATGAAGAAGTCACCTACTCTTCAAATTGCTGGAAGAGAATTTTTACATGTATACGAGAGTGTGGTCAAGTCACAGTGAAGAAGAAAAGCCATTTTCAAACACTCGTGTTATACTGTGATCACTGGTTTCTGGCTGCCAACAGGGCAGTTGAATGAAATTGACTTTAAAAACCAAGTGCTGATTACCTGTTTTAGATGCTTCTTTAGCTCGCCTGCTTCAGGCTCTGGCAGAGGGGGCAGATTCTCTGCATTGGTGGGCGCTATAACCTGCAAACAACATAAGACATATAATTAAAAATTTACCTTGCTAACATAATCAGAATCTCTAAATAGGGAGGAAATAATCCACCAAAATGTACTTTAAAAGTTAGCCTTCAATTTTCTGCTTTATTTTTGACATCGTCTTTCAGCAGCATTTGGTGAAAACATGCCACTGGAATGATAGGATGTGCAAAACATTGTGTTGACACACACACCTTGCTGCTGTCGAGGTCAACAAGCCAAACATCGTCTGGCATTTTGAAATCCGATTTGTAGAGGAAGAAGCTGGCTGGAACACCAATAATGTAGGGAGTGGGAGCGAGAAGAAGCTGTGAGGTGGACAAAGCAAAACCAGTTTGTACATAAAGTTGATATTCCAACAACAGATGGTGTTTACAGTTTTAATAGGCAGCTAATTTCAAACATTTCTCAGACTTGTTTCCATGCATTTCATTTTTACACTTACCTGCTCAGCAGAAGCCATACATGTAGGGAGCAACGGAATGACAGGGAACATGTACTCCAGGGGGTAGATCATAGCAACAAAGGCCATGACACTCATGGACAAAGCATTGTAATCACGTGATTGAAGAATGACCTTAAAGGAAAATAATGGTAAAAAGAAACACAATAAATGTTATTAGTCCCCTTTCAAGCAGTGTGTGTTTCATTCCTATTATTTTAAGGCTTTAAAAATGTAAAACTGTCAAGTTATCTCTGTCTTTGAATAACGTTGCTGCTTTGTTCTTATTCCCTTATTGTCTAACTTGCAAGCAAGAATGCCCGTTTTTATCTCAAGTTTGTAACAGCATTATTAAAAGCCGACTTTCAAGAACAAGTGAAGCTGGGAGAAGAAAAAGCTCAAAAGAGATGTCAGTGTGACAGCTTTCAATTAGTTCAGCTTGACTGGATTAAATAAGAATGAAATGTTATTCAAAGATGAACATAAGGAAATTTTACACATATTGACTTTTTATTTTACAGACATTTTGTATTTTAGCTTCTAATCTATATGACTTTATTTTTATTTTGTTGTATTTTTTAGTAGTTGAGATAATGCCTTGCAGGATATCTTACAGGATGCATATTTGTAATATTTTACATCTGACCATGAGGACAGGTCTCCTGTACCTGTGCTACAGCAAAATGGTTAAAAAAAAGATAAACAGGATAAATCGAAATTCCAGCAAAAAAGGAATGCTTCTGGGATGCTAACAATGCTAATCAATAGAAAAAGATTAATAGAGACAGTCTAAAACTTTAGCTCAGTATTTATTTTGTCTTCGTTTTGAAATATTAGTGAAATCTTGATTGTAACACAGACAACACTACTGCTTATAAATAATGATCAAACATGGAAAGGCCTCTTAGCTTACATTTATTAACAATATAGTAATTAATGAGGAAGCAATATCACTTTGTCCTCTCACATATTATCTGGATGTAGATGTCGCTTATTTGGAAAGGATTTTGTAAAAGATAAAACAATAAATTACATATGCATTCTGTGATAAGACCATATTTTGAGATGTAAAAAGAAACAGTTAGTGATCTATCTTGCAAAGGGAAAAAGTGGAATATGTTGTACAGATTTATCCTGATATATCTCATAACCTGGAGGATTTTAGTGCATTTCTAGATTCATGGCAATGCAGAGTGGAAACTTTAACTTTGGAAAGGTTTTGAAAAGTCATTGTTGATTTTATTTTTAAACATTTCAATTTGCATTTCCGAATATAAACAAGTAAGAATACCAGTCAGATGATCATAAAATTTCCAAAAGAAACACAAAAAGGTTACACAGCAGAGGAACTCCACAACATTGTATATGAAACTCAAAGGTTTTGGTCTGGAAATGCTTCAAATTAGCCTATGTATCTGTGTCAAAGTAACATTACACCAGCGATCTGAACAAGGATTCCAATTACATTCAAGTTAATGGCTGAAGGAGTGAAAGACAGCAGGTGACAGAGAGAAAAGAGACGCTTTTCTCTGAGTTCTCATTTCCTCTCTCTTGCGCTTTGTGTAATCTAAATGGCTATAAAAACCATAAACAGAAACTGAACGTTACTCATTTTGGAAGATTAAAAAAAATATATTTTACTTAAAGATGAAATGTCACGAGTTGGTAATTGCAATAGAGTTGGGTCTTAAGAGACAGGTGCAAAACATAATGTTTGCAAACCATACTAAGGTTAGCTGCTTTAAAGAAAACAGAGTGGGTTAAGTTAAACTCATTCACTCTAAAGAATAATAATTAAATCAAGTTTTTTTTTAATCAGAAAATGAATAAAGTATGAGGTATACAGCCTGGTGGTAGAGCTTGGTCAGTTTTGTCTTAGAATTCACAGCAGGGGAACTGTGTTCAGTGTTTTGCTGATCTTCTGAGGTTCTATTTAACATATTTTATGCATTCAAATTACCTTAACTGAAAATGCAAATATAGATATGTCAAGTTATGTCTGTCTCATCTTGAACTCCTGACTTGTTCCCATGCTTACCTTGTGCTCCAATAGGACACAGCTGAGGACCTGAAGACAGGCGTCAACACCCAACAGCTCCAAGGGCAGGTGCAGTGGGAAATCAACCAAGGAGAAACGAGAGTTGTCAGGCAAGGCGAAGGTGAGTGGCCGTTTCAGTTCCTGGGGCAGCACCTCCACATCCACGCGCCTCTGACCTGCCAGTGGCACTGGGGAGCGCAGCAGTCGGTACACCCAGGACTCGATATCCCGTAGATCGACCAGCAGCTGACTGCCTTTCTCTTCCACCGAGAGCGCTCCGGTAAACACCCGCCACATGGTGTCCCTGCGAACAGATGACATACATTAAACCAACTTTTATGTTATGTCTTCTTTATACTCTTTATATCTGGATTCAAATAGTTTAAATTTAAATATTTGCAATCAACTTAAATATTTTTAGAGTCTATGTCTGATAATTGTAAAATGTTCTAATTGACTGTACAAGAGTTGTGCTTAAATTGCAAAACAATTTCTAAGAACACAGGCGAAATGTTCTCCTTTTGCTAAAAGCCATTTCTTCTCACATAAGAGAATCAATACTTGTTCTTAAATTTCACAAATGCACTTAAAATTCCAATGACACAAATACAACTACTCAGGAGAACTTAATTATCTAATTGACATGGCAAATATACAGTTTTGCTGATACATTTAATGATAAAAACATCTTGAAGCAGATAAACAATAATTTTACTGCAGCAGACAGCTACCAACAAGCATGACCAAACCAACTGTGAAATCAGTAATCTGAAGGGTAAATGATACTGAAACAAAAGTATCATCAGAAGAGGCTATTTGCCAATCACCAAATTGTTGATTTGAAAAGGCTCAACTTAACACACACGTGACACCGTTCTGGTTCTTGAAGGGTATATTTAGTGTGTGAGGCGGGTAGTGAGGGTAAAACATTAGTCCTTCAGAGCCCTCTCACCTCCCAGCTGCTGCCCAAAGGCAGCTGGAGACCTCAATCTGTCAGAGCTGCCATAGTGAGAAGTGCTCTAAGCCATTATACAATGACTCTTCTCTCTCTCTGTCACCACAACCCAACATTTCAACCAGGCAATCCAGGGGGAAAAAATAACAAAACAACTCAAGTATGTTAAGCATGTGGCTTCAATACACTCACTGAGGTTGTACGATTAACCACAATTTCACGATACTAATTACTAGACAGACTGGATTATTTTACTGAAAGAAAAGTGCATTAAAACAATAATAAAATGTCATATCAAAGGGTAAAAAAATATGTTTTACTCATAATTAGCCTAAAATCTAAAGTCTAAGATAATTTCTTTATTCAAATGTATGCACAGTCACTGAAAGCATTAAATAAATAAATATAAATTACCTGTCAGTGTTTCTACTGAAAGTAATTATACCCTGAGCAACCCTGCATCGATCATATTTCCAGTCAAGTATTTTTCAACTTTACCTTAATCTACTGACAGTCATCCACAGCATCAATATTTAACACAAAACACCTATAAAGAATCCAAAAACATAAAAACAGTCCTCAAAGTCTAAGAGATTGAAAAAACAGATCCTGGAGTAGACATCAGTGTCATACTTGATGAAATATTACTTGATGTTCGATAAATCGCTCAAAACAAATTAAATTAAATACAACAATGCATTCATAACGCAAAGTGCAAAAGAAAAGAAAACTAAACAAAAGCTAGTTCTGTGAAAACAAACAAAACAAGCTGCAGATGGCCAGCAAAACCACACAGAGCTACAGACAAAAGGCTCCTTTATTAGTTGTATTAAACATACAGATCACATGTGGATGAGGAGGAGAAAAGCAAGGAGTAGAGATACACCAATTAATCTGTATGAGATTGGAGTTATTCAATTTCATTTCATTTTTTTAATATGTTGCTGTTTCTTTCGAATTTGTGAAACAAACTCCAACAGTTTTCTGTTTAAAAAACACCTGACATTCGAGTTTGGTCATAAACTTAAATCCAAAATTGATCTTATAATTTTATTTTTGTTTGATTCAAAATTACTCCCTCTGTCAAAAAACTGCAACAATGTGTTGTATCCAGATTTTAAAAATTGGAAATGAAAAAAGAAAATTTGAATCAGCAACCACACACAAGTCAGAATTGGTCTGGAAAAGCCTGATTGGCACCTATAAACCATTTAAAAACACAAGCTGGTGCCTTAATGTTGTGCTGTCTATTCTTTGAGTAGTACTGCTCTATTTTCTTGACATTTTCTATGAGGTGCTTGTAAATACATAAGCTGACAGCAAAGTATTTATCCTGGAGACAGGAAACGACACACCAGTCAATACAACAGTTAGTGGATTGAGCATTGTACCAACAATGGAAAAAACAAAAAACAAAAATCAATTTTGTGAATAAAAAGTCCATTCAGACAGGAACAATGTCACCCCATTCCAACAACAACAACAAAAACACCTTGAGTACTGCAATTCTGGCTAAACAAAGATTTTTTTCTTTTGTTTTCTGTTTTTTTAAAGGAAAAACAGAAAAGCTAGCATTTGACCTCCAGAACAACAATACAGAAGTCTCACCTTTGGGTGGCACGAGAGAGTCCCGCCCGTTGGGTTAGCCTCTGACTGCAGCAGTCCACCAGCCTCTTGAGAATATATAAGCATTCTCTAAAAGTGGTAAAGAAGGGGTAGTGGCTGAGTATGCACAGCGAGGTCAGCGTACTGTTGCGGTTCCTGGCAGCCATCTTAGCAGCTCTGCGTTTGTGCTGTGGAGACTTTCCAGGGATTTGCTCAGGACCTGGTTGCCCACTCTCTTCTCCAGATGAAGACGGGGGTTCAGACTTGGAGTTGTCAGGTGCGAATGATGCAGCAACATGGCCTCCACCGCCTCCATCAGACACTTCATTAGTACTCTCCACTACCTGTGCTGCAGTCTCTGTATGGCTACTCTTGTCACGAGGGCGGTGATGCCCGCGCTGAAAAGATCGATAGAAGTTGACGCAGATTCCGTAGCGGGTGATTCCAGAGTCCTTGTCAGTCAGCGTGAAAACAAACGAGGAGTCATCACGCAGGCTGACCCGACGCTGGCGGATGCTCAGGCAGCCCTCTGGTTGGCAGAAGAACACCACATCGGGTGGGAGAGGGAAGTCGTGGTGATCCTCCAGGGGGTAGCGTCGGAGAAGCTGTGGAGTCTGGGCCACACTGTCACTACTTGGTTGCCTGAAGGATAGATGGATAAACATGCATCTCCTGTTACAGTAATTCTTTGTTTCTCTTAGGTTTTATAACTGCTACAACATCAATTTGCAAAAGCTAAAAGAAATTAGGAAATTCTAATGCTTTGATAGGAATCTAAACTGTTCAAGAAGTGAACTCCTCGGCAAAGTAGAGTCTTCATCTGACGGAGTTGACAAAATGCCAAACTACCTCAATTTATATGATGTTATTCTGAAGGAGAGCCTATTGTAGCTCATCAGCTCCATGAAGTCTTTTCACTAAAATTAAGCATTCAGTTAACAAAATGTTATTTAAGTTTTGTAAATTGTCAGTTATGGTGTTGACACATCATGGTTGTGATGAACAACTTAGGAATAAAACAGAAGAAAAACACAAAAGAATAACATAAGCCAACTTGAGCTGCTTAGCCCTCTTAGCAAAGGAAGAGGGCATCAGAAGTTCTGATGCCCCCCAATAACGGCAGATTATTTTTTTTTATGTATGATGGTTTTGACAAAAACTTGGGACAAATTTTAATTCATTTGGAAAATATATAAAAAAGATTTTTAATTCAATTTCTTGATACTTTTATAATTATTTATTTGAATACTTAACACTTAATTGTCATAATATATTTGCTTAATATTATTTTAATTGTTTTAAACTATTGTAATGTATTGAGTTCTGCTCCAGGACAAAGGATTTTAAAGACTCCATCCACCTACTTACTACAATGTTTAAAATAAAAAAATATTCAAACACCAAGAAAATATACATTGTTGTGCTCACATGGCCCAGGTTAGTTTAGTCAGATATTTGAAAAAAATATGTTTTGTGTATATTTTGTTAAAATTTTGTGCTTTGTCCATAGGACCCGTTTTGTCCCTATTCTCAATTATCAGTTAAAAAGGGCTATAATGACAACTCAAGGTGTGACACATTCCAATATATGGCTTTTATCTATGCATTCCAATACTTATAAATATGTTCATTAATTAAATCGTCTTAATGGAATCCTAAGAAACTACACTTAATTTGTGGCTCTACAAGAGGCCAGAACCCAACTTTGAAAAGCTCACAACAGTCACTGAAATAACTTCAAACTCAAAAACAACTATAAATAAGTAACTGAATAATACCAAATAAAACTGAATTTTAGTTTAAAAGAATTATTTCAAAGAAAAAAATAAAATCTCAAAACTGGCTTCGACAAAAATTTTTATCAAGACATTTTTAAAGGATCAAGCTTTACTGAGGATGATAACTTTGCATTCTGGCAAGCAGATGGTAAGGCTGAGCTGTGTTTTGTGGGGGCCTATGTGTTGCAGCACCCTCCCCCATACATTTAAAACAATAACAGATTCGTCAGTCAGGATCAGTGCTTACCTTGCTCCAACAACCACTAAGTAGTCAAGAAGACGTGGGCATATTTTCTTTTTCTCCATTTTGGAATATTAAAATCCTGTATGTCGAGACATCCAGGATATATGTTCCCTTCTGTGTCAATGGTGTATTTTCATCAAAGGAGGTTTGTAGCTGAAATTCAGATCCTTTGTCATGATTATGTCCATACACTACAGACAAACCTGTAAAAACACAAGAAAATATGATTACCATCAACCTGACAATTTATTTTTGAATATGCATGCTAGTATGAAAGGAAACTAAATAGGAAAAAGAGAGAAGAAATCAGCAGTTGATCAGAATAGGCAGATTTTCTGCTTGAACAGCTAACTGGTGATTGGCAGGACCTTAATTTTATAGTTTACAAAAATTTACACCATGAGATCAGTGCAGGTTGCATTCTTGTGATTAAACAGTATTATAGCCGTGCCTGGAGTTGACAGCTCAACGCTATCTTGCCTCACATTTCCCTTTACAGGAAATTAAAAACGCAATGCACAACACTGAACAAAATGTATTTTTTACCAGACAAAGAATGTGAAAAAGAAACAAGCTTGGAACAGTACAAGAGATTTCTAGCTGTTCCCCCACCCCAATTCAATGATATTCCTTTAATAATTATTCAACTCAGAAATATACTGCAAATACCTACTGCATTTCTAGCAATGTGTGTCTTACAGTCATTTTTATTCACTATTGTGCCGGCTGGTTGTTGTTGGAGGATAAAAAGAGGCTCACTGATGTAGTAAGCAGCTTACAGGCTCTTGGGAGAATGAGGACCATTGAGAGCATGCACTATGGCCCTTAAAGCCCTGGGAATTACAGGTAACAAGAGCAAACTTAAACACCAAAACATGAATCTACCACCATTTAGCAGCTCTATTTTGATTCTTAAAGCCAAGATCTTACAGGGTACAGTAATCAAAAAATTACCATAAAATAGCAAAGCTATTTTATGGAAATGATTCAACTTTTAAATTGACTGAGCTACTTTTTTGTTTTGGAAAAATGCATTTTGTTATGTCCATACAGAGGAGTAAAATAAGTACTGAACACATTAAATTATTTTAAAGTCTCTCCTGTTATAGTAACAGCAACATATCTATGAAGCATATATTCTCGAGTAACAAGAGCTTTCCCAGTTGGCATGCCATGGTGAACACACTTTACTGCAACAGCAAACACGGTGTCGCTATTCCGCTGAAATGCCACCCTGAAAAGCAAACACTGATGTGGAAGAACATGCTTGCATGCTGTTACTCTGCACTGATAAGGTCAAGGAGCTATCCATTTACCTATGCACACATTATGATACCATTTATTAACTGACCAAGCATTTGAACTGCTTTACACCAGTTAAAATGCAAATTACAGTTAAAATGCTACAAAGCATTTTTTTTAAAATGCTACAAAGCATTTTAACTGTAAAATGCACTGAAATGTGCTGTACAAATAAACTTGACTTTTCAATGGAAACAACAATGTAGTTTATCTGTAACTTGCTAAGGCAGAACTAGTACAGGGAGTATATGAAAATATTTGATCCTGAATGCAAAATTTTGACAATGTTTGGATTGGAAAACTTCGTCATAAATTGAGATTTCTGTACCTATTTCTTTAATTACTGAGGGGTAACTAATTATTTTAAGTTTGCATTTCTATATTTTCCAAGTATTGGGGATTCTAACCACAAATCTACAAACTCAACATTTCTATTGTCTTATACAATAGAAATAAAGGATCTGTTTTGATAAGACAATGATATGAGAATATGAATAAATGTACAAAAACCCATGGGCTTGTCTTATAAAAACAGACACACCACAGCAAGATAAACAGAGGAGCAAAATGAGCAGCACATAAATCAGGAGTGTGATCCTACAGTCACACATCCCGGCCAGAGCTGTCATTAACCAGGAACCAAAGAAACCAGTATTCGCCACAGTTGTACAAAGAGGACATTAGAACATTAGGGCAAACTTTAACACACGCTGCCTCACTTATGTTATGACTCCAATTATCACTAATGGCTCTCCTTGGCTGTGGAGAGGCCATTCACACTAGAATATAACACCTATCTGTGGAAGACTGACTCAAAATATACTCAAAGATTAAAATATTTGTTATTGTCAAAGTCCTAATCTTTGAATTTTCTCATATCCTAATCTTTGAATTTTCTTATATAGCTAAGTTCAGCATTGGATATCTGGTGTTCTGTAGCGAGTGGCTTCAAAAGCACAAAAAATGGGCAGACATGTTTTATGGAGTCATCTTAATATCAGATGTCATTAGACTTTGTATAATTATGCAA
The DNA here is from genome assembly GCF_027474105.1 of Poeciliopsis prolifica. Classification (NCBI taxonomy): domain Eukaryota; kingdom Metazoa; phylum Chordata; class Actinopteri; order Cyprinodontiformes; family Poeciliidae; genus Poeciliopsis; species Poeciliopsis prolifica. Next base: position 11,815,607 of record NW_026562386.1, on the reverse strand, counting down.
ATACAGTGAAGACCATAGAATTTCTAACTGGATTATGAATTTTGTCAATTGTCAGGACCATAGTGTTAGAACAAGTGAACTCTTGAAATATTTTCGAGCAATCCAAAGAATTTGCAGATTTTTACATTATTTAAAAAGATATTTTAAATTTACAAATGGCAACAAGATCCACCTTTCCTAAAGCATGTGTCAAACTGTAGGAGGAAATAAGCCTGCTGTTAGGAAATGTTGTGCAAGGCAGGGCCGGGCCTGCACAAACTGTTATCCAGTCATATTTATCTTGCAAAAGCATCAGAACAATGAATCTACATGCTGGTCTGGCAACATGAAGGCTTCCTGGTACAATGCCAAAATGGCTGTTTTATGAAGCAGCAGAGCTGTAGGCACACAGCGCAAAGAACAGAACCACAGATTTATTTTTAGATGAGGATGGAAGGTCAGTGCCACCTCACTGATGGTTCTGAATAAGTTTGTCTCTCAGTAAAGGAAATGAGAATCAAGGCATGCAATGATAGTCTTCAAAAGCAACAGAATAATGCATTTTAAATACAACACATGGACCTCTTCAGAATTACTGCAGCACCAGTTGTTGGTTATGCAAGCAGAGAGGAGAGATGGATTTGATTCACAGACCTTTCAAAATGGGTCGCAGTTCTTTCCAGTCAAAGCAAACTGCTGAAGCAAAGTGATGGAGTAGTTTCAGCTCAACAAAGCAGCTAAAACACATGAAGGTCACATGTGCTTCAAAAAGTATCAGTCATCACGACAAAACATTGCTCAGTTGAGCAGCTCTGGTATCGTTAGAGCCTTCAAAATAAGACTTAAATCAAGCAACCATTTGGAGTCTTGACGTTGACACAACTAAAGGACTGATCTATTCTTTTTTTTTTTTTTTTTTAATTAAACTAAATGTACATGTTACGTAGAATTGTGTGCTTAAGTGTCTTATTGCAAACTTAACATCCAGATCCTGAAGTAGCCCTTTGATTAAAAAAATGTGGGTTCTTCAGACTCAACTGTGAGTCAACAGTTAATCGATGCCAAAATGGCAGCAGGTGACTCTTAATGTAAGGCATCATCAAATTACACAATGTAAAAACAGCCAAGTTTGATTTTAGTTATTCCTCTAAAAACAAAAAAAGAAAATGTTTTTACATAACACTTTCTGTTAAACGTAAGTCTGTCACCACAGATATTTAAACATTTTTGCGAGCTTTAGACTTGTGACATTTTGTAACAGTAGTTTTTCTACTCTACCTTTTTGTAAAAGTAGAACAGAAAAACACTAAGACAGCAGGTGACAGCTTAGGTCTACCTATAGATACCAAGCTATGAAAAGTGCATACAATTCAACTACAAACTGGGTTTTCATTTCCGTGAGGTTGTTTAAGGTTTTTCAAGTCATGACAATTTTTTTTTTCCAATCTGATGAAAGAAAAATATTCAATGTGTATATCATGATGTGTCTTTGAACTGAAAGCTGCTGCCTTTGATCCTGAGGATAAAAGTCACCACTTCATTGCTTTATTTTATCCTGCTCAATATTTTCAAGTTCGCATCACATCTAGCATATGAATTATCCATTATGGGTCAAAATGTGATTCAGCAGGCTGCAGTGCCTTTCACTATTCAACACTAATGTTTAATAAATCTGTTCTTGTATCAGAGAAGATGGTTATCAGATAACTAATTGTTTAGATGACATCAAATAAAAGTGAAGTATTGCCTCAAAGTGCTCCTGCTTTGGAATCTTAGTTACACCTCCAGAAATAGAAGTCATAGGTGCATCAAAAGTGAAAATAATATATTTCGATAGTTGAAAACTTTTCCACCATTAGATTTACAGAGTTCTTAGTCCATCCTTTGATCCTCCTTATCAGCCAGTCTTTACATATGGATGCAAAACTTTCCATCTTGAAGGCTGCTCAAATAATAGATGGGCAAATGGATAGTGAAAACTCAAGTACTATTATGTCATTCTTTTTCAAAATGTATCCAGACCTGGATAAAAATGAAATGCTGCATGGGAACTCAATAAGTAGTGATAGATGGACTTACGTAGGTAACAGCTTGTGCGGGGGTCATGCACACACCAACCAAGCTGTTCTGACGAATAGTGTGAGACAAGCTAGTATAAATGTTTCATATTCACACATCTTAAAACTAAATTGTCATTTATTTTATACCAGAGGAAGATCGTGCTTAGAGGCTCCAGTGCACAGAAAATTATGCATTTATGCATCGTAATTCATTCCATAATGTATTAAACTGATGCTTTCTTTCCTGTAGTCATCGTGTCTGTGTACATGCTGTCCTCAAAGCCCGTTTTCCGCATTACATTTCATTAAACTCGACAAAGCATATTTAATCATACATAAAAAAAAATGTTCATGAAAACACAGAGAAACGTGACGCTACAACGTTTCTGAACACGGGTGTTAAAAAGCTGGCTACGTTTATGTTTACCCGACTGCAAAAGCCATTCAATCCTTTTAAATCAACTGCCTGATCGCAGGATCTTTCGGGAAGCCTGCCACATGCTATTTCGTGACCAATATGTTCGAAAAACTCTCCTCTGTGTCAATGACGGAGTGAAAAACCATCCACTGTGAGCCAGTTATAAGCTGTAGTGGGAATACTAAACTAACTGAAGAAATAAGTATAAGAGCATTGGCTGTCATAGATTAATGCTTTGACAAATATAATAAGGCAATGCCAACGCCTCTTGACAACCTGCTGTGTAACTCTGACAACATTCTCATTTTTATATTTATAGCATGCAGTCCATATTTTGTTTGTCCTTTATAAGCATCCTCTCACCTCCTGTCCGCGCTCCCTGTGTGCTCTGCTACGCCACCGATGGATTAGCTAGCAGGCTAACTAGCTGTACCAATGCTAACCGGAGCTCTGCTGCCGAACCTCTAAATATTTAACCATCAACTCCCACGTCAAGAGGTCATATTAAAAAATTATCAGCCAGGAAATATGCAACCAACACGCCATGTGGGTTTTAATTCGTAAGCAGCAGCAGAACATCCTTACCTGCTCACATTAGCCTCCTAGCCGCTAACGTTCGCTGTGAAACCAACTGCCAAAGACGACGGCCTGTGTCTTGAATGCCTCTCTTGGTCACAGAGGCTGGAGAGGAAGCGATGGTTGTGTGAATTATGTCGTGTTTTCTCAAGGTTACGGTTGGTCATTTAAAAAGCCGGACACGAACGATAAATGGGAGGGCTTGTCACTGACTGGTTGGCAGCGTAGTAAAGGATGGAAATACGTGTGTCCGCCTCCCTCCTGGTTGAACGAGTGGTTCGTTCAGTTACAACCTGCCTTCACAACATCCTACTCCTCCTTCTCATCATCTTCTGTCTGCACGAAGTTCCGTATACTCATAACTCAACTTAAAGGAAGCATTAAACTTGCAAAACAAAAAACGCATTGTATAATGGTTCCCTCAGTTGCTTTCTGATTTGATTTTGTTGCTTTTCAACTAAATGGAGCGACTAATTTTATAAGCTTAGAATTGCCTGCGCGTAAAATTCACATAGATCAAGAATGTGTAAATTACCAAAAGTTAAACATCACAAGTGCTTAGTCGTAGAAAAAAAAATGCAGCAAAAATGCCTTGTGTTGACATTATACTAATAGGTCATAACAGGTACAGGCCAACCTACAAGCAATATTTGCGACTGCTTAGAGCCCCCTGCTGGTGGTGGGCCCCAAAGGGAACTCAGACACACAGCGTAGGTTTAGAAATGCAAATACTCAGGAATACTTTCATTTATAGCCCTTACACTGACAGAGGTCTGAAAATGTTTGCCCCCTTCCTGATTTCCTGTTGATTGTGAAACAGGACCAGCTGCTTTCCTGGGAAACAAAAACAGGTTCCACTGTCTCCTTGCATCCTCACTACATTCTGCAGAATGTAGTGAGTAAGATGCATCACAGCATCTTACTCCAGCTGCAATCTGGTAAGGATTGTGAAAGTAGCTGAGAAGCCTATTGGGAGTGTCCCTACCCTTCAATCAGAACCTGTTGCAGTTCTGCAGCAGGAACCCTTCAGTACTTTGCTGGCATAAGGCTAATAGTACTGCAACATCAGAAGCACCTCATTGCTAGTTTTGCTTCAAACTGTTAAAACGATGAAGCGCTGCAAATATTTTATACTTTAAACTTCATAAATGTGAAGCTTGAGAAATAAAGAATCCCAACACATTAACACTACAGCAGAGCTTTAATTTATACTGTACATACAAAACAGGTTGTCTTTAGAAGTTACAAGTATTAAAATAGTTTTGCATTTCTATATATCAATGTTTACAGTCACCCTTTGAAGACAGGAATTAGATCAAATGTTAAAATTGCAGTATATACAGTAAAATTAACTTTGATAGCTAGAGCATTAACATGTACTCACACACAATAATTGTTTTGAGTTGATTACACTACAGCACACTCAGCCATGATAGTTTCAATTTCATCTTTTTCTCCTGTCAGTGGGTTGGATATTTGATTGGGGCACCCAGGATCCCTTACACAGAAATTAGTGTTTGGCTGTCTGTATCAAACTCAAACGTTGAGAAACAATCTCACAAATTCTGTTGCAAAGGAACACAAAAGCAAAATGTTCAAACCAAAAGAATATTGTGTGCACTCTCAACAATAGATCTCTTTCTGAAAATATAATTTTCAAAGAGTTAAAATGTTGTAAAAATCACAAAAATAACAGTTATATTTTGAGGAAAAAAGCAAAATGTCTGAAGCAACATGTGGTCAGAAAAATACCAGGGCAAACAGACTCTTTGTTTTTACATTTATGCTTGTCCTCACCCAGTCTAGCTTTGTTTGCATGCCATATAAATCAGTTCACAGATGGTGGGTTTGGGATTTTCTTCAAGTGGCTTTTAAATTAGCAACGCAACTATAAACATCTGAAGATGGGAAATAGCCCAGAGCTAATTAACCCACAATATTCAATCATTCACATTTATGTTGTCTAAAGAGGACGCTGAAAAATAAACTCCACAAATTTCACACTTATGTTTTTGATTATCCAAGATTTCAACTTCACACTGACAGGCAATTCATGGAGAACAGCCAACGAAACCAGAGCCCAGTAATGATAAAGTCCAATGCAACTTACATTCTAATGTCTTTGCTCTTTGCTGAATTTTGGTGCCTTTTTATTGAAGGTTCTCAATATAGATACAGGTATCAAGTTCAAGAATGCTTATGTAATAGACATTTTAATGTAATTATAAATTAGTTTTATAACTGCATTTTCTTTTTCAGTGTGTTGTTAAATAAAAGCAGTTGCAAAATTTTAACTGAAATTTAATAAAACAATTTTTTATGGTATTTCTGATGAAAAAAGGTATTTCTTTCATGAAAAAACAAATCACTTACTTAAAATTAAAGAACCCTCTACTTCTCAGAGGTCTGCTTCACATTACTTTTCCTGAGCAATGAGTGCAACCATAAGACCTTTGAATTTACTCTGAAGGAAATGCAAACTAGTTGTTACCATACATGAATAAGGACAAAATGCAGGCAGAAAAGCATCTCTGCCTCTGCACAGCTACAGAAATAATCTTTTCCTCTTAATGAGACATTGTAATTTTTAAGACAGTAACAGCCAAGACCTGCTCAGTGCTTTCCGATTTTAATTAGTAGAAGAAAAGTACAGAATCACGAAAGTGACCGACTTTAACTTTCAGCAAAGACTGAATCAAAGAAAAGTGTTAACGCCGAAACTTAACCACAATCATTAGAGCATCTACAATGAAGAAAAAAAAGAAATGTTTCCTCCACTTCACACAACGCTGCTTAACAGTCTTTTAGGGAGCACAGGGTTAGAGCACTCTACTCCCTTCAGGGTAAAACAAAAAATCTCAAGGCAATATCCAGTCCCTGACCGCAGCAGAAGAGAAGAGTTGGCTGTCTTTTCACAGAAGCCATGTCCCTCTCAGGGTCCATAAGCCACAGAATGAGACACCTGGACCGCAGTCACTCATTGACATCCCAGATTTCAGACAGCAGCGGGGGAAGCTTTTTGTCCTGGAGGCGGAGAGCAAAAACCTGCTCCGAGTGGACACTGCTCAATGTGCGGAGGCTCACTAGTTTCATCAGCATACGGGGGAACATCAGGTGATCCTGAAGAAAACATTGAAAAACTATCAATTAATAGCACATAGTTAGGAAAGGAGGTCTTTTAAAGACATGAACCAGGACTGATAATGTTTAATACAAACAAAGCATTTTTGTATTAATCACATTTTATAAGATCTACCTGAGTCTTATAAAGGAGAAAAGAGATTGTTTTCAGTTTGGATTTTAACTTCTATCAAGTATATGTGTCGCATTATAAGAAACATTTTGAGTAAAAAGATATGCTGTGAAACAACCTACGTGTGGGGGTAGGGACATACATTGTCCTCGGAATAATAATTGGACAGCTACATTTTTGTACCGCAGTTAAACCTTCACAAGCAAAACAGGAACTGATTGTGTGCAGAAAATTGAGACTTTCAATTGCTTCCATTCACTGCTGTTAGTTTTTACACAGCCCACTTATGTAAATATTCCACTGGCAGAAATCAGGCACATTCATATCAAAATAACAATGCTGGTCACAACTGGGCCAAAAATGAAAACACCTATCTGAATGCGACAAGACTTCTAGTTTTCTGCACTAGGATTGTAGTTAGAAGTGGCCACTCAACAACTTTGTAGCAAAATCAAACCTTATGAATTTACAGTTTCTTCATGGGCGGTGAATGTGCAATGCACTGATTCCAGAGTTTGGTGTTCTGTATGAGACACACTTTTGAGCAACTTTCGGCTGCTTGGTTTCTTTCTTTTCTTTTTTATTTTAAACAAATTCAACAACAACTACACAATTAAGCATAATTAACATCTCAGATACTTCAATTTTTTTTTATCTTTTTTTTTTTTACTTAAGGCTCTCACTTTCTTAAATGTAGAGAAATTATTGTGAGATGATATTGATAAACCCTCCATATTTAGGGGAACATTTTTCTAAACAAATCAAATTGAAGCCCTTTTTGATTATACCTAAAGTAACAATTTATTTTAAATTTAATCTAAAGTCCACATAACCTTTTAAAGCAGACAACTGCTCCTAAATTCAACCCTTCACCATATAATATGACCTCAGTTATGACCTAATGTGCCTGTTGCGGTGACATTCTCGGTCACAAGAGCAGAGATTACATAATGTGGTGGGAACTTACATTTGGTCTCTTTATCATGATGTAAGAGCGCAGAGCATCCACATAGGGCTGCTGTAGCCTCTCAACCAGATCGTGATCCTGCACATTTGGCCGATCTACACAAATTAAAGCAAAGAATACACAGGCAACTCAAATCTCTCACCGGAGAATTTTTAATTTTGTTAAGATATGATAAATGTTCCTATAAATGCACAGTCTGCAAGCTTCAATGAACCATTTCATCCTTGAGAGTGTTTATAAGCATTTGGCTCACTCTGTGCACTTTATAATGATGATGAACAGCAAGTACTGCAGTTTATTCATTCTGACCTGCAGAAAAGATGTTAATAGCAATGAGCAGAGCGTATTCAGCCTCATCGAGGTGCAGGTCGTTCATTCCTTTTGAAAACTCGAATATGGGGTTAATGAACTCAAACTGAAGCCCTGGGGAAAAGGAACGAGAGAGAAAAGAAGGAGATAGGTAAATACAGAGAAAAAAAACTGGATTTAATAGGAAGATGCTTCAAGATTTCTAAGAAAAACAGTACATCATATGATTTCTTTCACTGACTAAATGATAAGAGTACCTGCTTTGGCAAAATCATCCTTATTATAGCTGAAATCCTTCAGAAAAGTAATGCTTTCAATGGCTGGATTGTATCTCCGGGACGTCTCTAACAGCATAATCTGTGGAGGTCAAACACCTGAGTGACACACTGATGCTGCAAAGTCAAAGTTTTTGCTGCAAACTCAACTACTTCCAACATGAATTTACAAAAAAATAGGCAAAAAGATGTTGAATCTTGAAAAATGTGCTTGAATTATTTTAACATCGTTGAGTCAAAGCAGCTTTGAATGATGGTAACTCAAAACAAACCTCAATGGTGGAGGTTTTTAGTAGAGCAATCTGGTCTTCTCTTGTCAACTCCAGGAAGCCAGGAAGCTGCTTTGCAAAATCCACAATCTCCTGAACGGACATTATGGCAAGCTCTGTAAAGTGGGCGAACCGCTGCTGTCGCACTTCTCGGTTTTGTAAGTCTTGACTCTGGGGCCAAGGCTGAAAATATTCACAAGCAGTCTGGTGAGACCGATGCCAAACAAACAACAACAGCATTTGAAGACCGTTTGTTGGGCTACATGTCGTCCAATTACCGTAACTTTTGGTCGGTCAAGGAAAGATCTCTTGTTGCATTGTTTCTGCATGGCCACCAGCTTCTCGATCATCTCCTGCTGCTGTGGGTCGAGGGTGGCTGCTTCCTGCAGAGGGGTCGGTGTGACCACTGTGGACGTGCGTGCAGTTTCCTCCTCCTGCTGCTTCTTCAGCTTTTTTAATCGGATTTGTTCCTCAGAAAGCACGCCTGTGGGTCACAGAGGATGCTGGTTTGCACAAAAGCTCAATCTCAGAGTTAAAGACGTAATTTTATTTACAGTAGATATAAAAATCTCGAATTAATTTCGGTGGAGACACTCACACTGCTCCAGCATGCCCGCCTCCCGACATTTGCGCAGGCGGCACTGCTGGCACTTGCGGCGCATGTACATGTCCATTTCGCAGCGGCCGTTGTTCTTGCAGGAGTACTGGGCGCTTTTGATGACACTGCGGCGGAAGAATCCCTTGCAGCCCTCACAGCTCAATACATTGTAGTGGAAACCAGAGGCCTTGTCGCCGCAGACGCTGCACACCTCATTGCCCAGCATCTTCGGAGCAGGACCCTTTTTTCTCTTCACCGGCTGCCCATCTACACAAGAATCCCAAGAAACATTTGATTTCTAAAGGGAGGCTTGTAGAAAATTAAATATTTTCACAAAGATTAAAACTTAAGCTTTAATGTATGACAGTTGAGGAATGCCACGTGATCACAGATTTTTGTAGATAAGTTTGCAGATTTTTTTCTAGATTTGTTTGGGGGAGTAAGTTTGTTCCAGAAACACATTCTTATAGATGGAAAGTTGAAGGATTTGGTGCAGAGGAGCAGCACCAGGGAGAAAATATTATGAGCAGTATATGCGCACTGAATATGGTGGATGATGTCTTTCGGTTGCAGTGAATGGATCGATATTGGAGTAAAAAATGCCAGAAATGTCAGGGCCTAACCAAACTCTTTGGTTAGGGCATAAAGATCTTCTAAAGCATCTGCTGCAGTGATCATCCAGATGTAATCGGGAAGTTGACAGATTATGCAACAAGTCTATATAACACGCAATGCTGCAAATATCTTCACTTGCAGCAGTAACATTTTTGCATCATAACTTTATATGGGTGCAGCTCTGTGTTCTGTAATCAATGCGCTCAGATCTAAAGTAAGATTATATAATCACAGTGTTTGAGTCGAGATATTTCCTCTCAAAAGGCAAGAGACAGACAACCACTGCACACACGTTCACCTAAATGCACGTGAGGTTCAGTTTAAGCACACACAGCAATCTTTGCGAGGAGTCATAATCAAACTGCTTCTACTTCCTTTGCTTTAAACTTAACATAAACAAAAAGTTCATTCCCTGACCTCCTAGACTTGCTATGCTGAGTTTCAGCTGGGACTGAAACCATAGAGAGGGGTTGGAAGAGACAAGCTGCTGAGTAAAACCACAACTTACTGTACTATGTCACATTTTACTTTGCTTTTGAAGTATGACACAAGTTACCAATTAGAAAGTTATCTTCAAGATTTCAAACTCAATTTTCCTTTTGCACAAGGAACCATGTAAATAAAAGGAGCTTCATTGTGTGTACACATAATTGAGAACCTTGTTTCATCAAAAAATTAAGGAATAAATATGAACATGTGGATTTAATGTTTGGGTGGTGTACTTGGAACTGAATTGGTTAGAGCCAATTCAGTTCTAACCTGTGTGAACAGAATTAACTGTTCTTGTTAAAAAGTGGTCTTGCACAACACATCCAATGTGTTTACTGAATCTTTTTTTTATGTGTGTGTTGACATGCCAATATTAAAGATTTTCTCAGTGTTTCCATATTTGAAAAGAAATTTAAAGATTTTATACTTTTCCTGTTTCAAATTTTCGAAAAAATTTAATTGGAGTACCAAAAATATAGTTTTGACTGCTTCATTAGCAAACGTGTCTTTATATCTTTAAAGTGTATTATGAACATATTTCACTGCTTTTTGGATTTTGCACTAAAAACTCTATTTTAAAACCTATATATAAGAACTTGTATATAAAAGTGTGAGCTGAACTATAAAAGCTAAGGGTCCGTTTTGTGAAATAAGGAAACATCTCTCGGTTAAAAGTTTTTAGGCTTTGTTTTGTATTTTAAACAGGCTTAAATTGGGAACCACAGGCCCCGTTATAAAACAGTCCATATTTGATATGTTGTTAAATGACCGGCCTTCCAGTCAGTTTAATGAACAACATTTAAAAATTAAGTTGTGATGTAGCAAGTCAAATATGAAGTGTGTCATTTAAAAGTAGATTTAAAATCCACTGATTTCTAAAGCATTTTGAGAGTTTTGTCCCATATGTATTCATCCATGAAAAAGGTAAATGCTAATTTATACTTTTCTATACAATACATACTTTTCTAAATGTTTCAGGTCTGTATAATAACTCTGCAAGTCTTAGATCTTTCCAGCAAAAAATATAAAGAGATCTAGGAAAGCACCAAATTGATTTAATGATGAATTCTGCCAGTGAAGAAATGTTTAGAACCTTTAAGTCAGTATGTCTAATTAAATACTGAATCTATTGGTACTTTTGTATCGCTGACATGATCTAAAATTAGTGGACTGGAATTCCCCAAGAAGAAAAGCAGGGCAGTTGTGATAATTTAAAAGGCGCTTCAGTTCTGCCTTGTGAAACTCTTATCAAACAAAGAAAAAAAAATACTACTTTCTATTTACTTCCATCTCCTTTATAATGTATATATCTTAAGACAATCCTTCTTTTCCCAAGAACATTGAAGTTACAACAAGGTAATCTGTGCCACCACCCACGTATTGCTAAAAACAAAAACAGAGAAGTCGCTACAACATAGTTCAACCATCATGTCTTGCCTCCTTCGTGCTCAACTCAGGCCGGCCTGCTGAATGTCCTGCAGAGACTCCTCCTGCTGTGTAGAGCATGTGTGAATAACAATCCACAGAGAAGTCTGGACACCAAGCAGCAGAAGACGGATCATAATAAGCAAGCCTAATGTTCCAGAACCATTTTGCAAAATTAAGAGACTTGATTATGATTATGAGGTTTGAAAGCAAAGAAAAAAAAAATCAACTAATTGAGGCAGAATTGGACATTACTCCAGGTGCATTATAAACACTGCAATAACTAATCTGGACTCCACTTGACTTGTCATACAAAAACAATACACGTGCACAAAAAGCAATAAATCAATTAATCGTAAGATAAATTAAAACAAACTCAATCATTTTCATTTGAATGATTTATTGATTTTCTCTTTTTCTACCAAAAACTGGGTGGCAAAAAGTTTTAGCCTGGTGCATTGGTTTCAGCTAGCCCTTTCTTTGAAGTTGTTTTTTTGTTTTTTTACATAGACTTCATGATTAATTTTATTTGTAGTTTCAGTTGTTTTGTTTATTTATTTTAGACATTTAAATATTTAGTTCCAGTGTTAACTGGTTGTTAGAACTTAAAGCTTATTAATCTTTCATTTTTTGCACTATTATGTCCTTACCATTAGATTACTTTAAGATGATCTGAAAACAACATGATCACTTTTCGCAATTGTTCCTTAGAAACAGCTGACTGCAAGGTCCTACATTTAATTTGTTTATTAAAAGCAAACTCAAAACAAAAACAAGGACACTTTTATTGCTCTGCTTACCTATGCTACCAGACGCGTCACCTGCACATGGATCCAGTTTGATGTCACTTGGTTCCACCGGCAGAGTGCTGCTCATGTCGGCAAGCGACGGACCATTGTGGGAGGCGACTGGGAAGTCATCTGGCTGGGAGAGGTCGGTCAGTGACAGCAGGCCGTCGGGCTTCATTGTGGTGTTTCCACCACTCTCCTCAGCCAAGCAGTCCAGCTGCAGCTCAGAGGCCCCGTCAAACACCTTACTCTCAACTGATAAAAGAGAAACAAACTCGCTGGACTCAAAGATTCATTGTTCGCGTCCTCTTATCTTATCTGTTTTAACAGGTGTCCAAAACAAACAATTCTTAGAGAACGAAGAAATGTAAACAATCTGATAGGAAATTAACAGAGTCACTGGTACATTTATGGTTATTACAATTGAAAAAAGGCCACTCCTTCTGAGGAAACTTGGAAGCTTATGCATTCTATGACTTTTATCTTGCAGAATTAATCTTGTTTTTTAATGTGGGAGAATAAATGCATTTATTTTAACTGGAAGAGTGACATTGTCATATTTAAGAAGAAAAAAATCCTGCCTAATCTCTCAGATTTAAGAAATAATCTTTTCCTCTTACCATGACCAACATCTGGGATATCAGTCACAGACAGCGTGGACATCTTCTGCACAGCAGCTTGTCATTACGAAATCAACGTGTACCTGTGGAGTAAAAATAACCAGTGTGAGTAAAAAAAAGCAGAGTTTGCCTTGCAGAAGAATAACCACCACTTGAAATAACCACCTTTCAGAGGAGAAAGGTGGTTATTAAAAAAGATTTTGTTCAAAAGCCACAATGTATAAAGCTTTTATTTTCATTTAATTACTGGTACTCAAATAAGGACCCATTAAGACCAAAATCTCTTTGACAAGTTTGACAGGACCAAAAGCTTAGTAACATGTTATATTTTCCAAAAGAAAAATTACAAATAATATTTTAAAACAAAAAGCTACTCTGGCTTCCTCCTGCATCCCAAAACCATGAGTGTTAGATTCGGTAAATGGCTTAATAAATTGCCCAAAATCTATCAAATCACAATTGTAACAGTTTGCAATTTTAAGGGACTGCTTCGAATAATTATTTTGTAGGAGGTAAAATGTCTAGTTGCCCTGCAAATCTCTCACATATATTAGCAGAGCCACCACAATTTTCAGCAATGGCAATGTTTCCCTAAAATGGTGAGGACCAAATTTAGAATTACTGAACTCATTTGATGACTCCTTGAGGTAGGTGGACACAATTAATTTCATTTCAGGTAACAGAGTGGAGGGGGCTAACAGATACATATGCTGCAATCTACTTAAATGTTTTTTTTTTGTAAATTTAGAATGTGAATCTCATTAAATGGAGTTCGTTTTCAGAGTGAAATATTTTAAGCCTTTATTTCTTGTGTTTCTCCATTTTTACAAATAATAAAAACTCAAAATTAAATATTTCAGAGATTTTGAATATTTGAAAAAGTTGAATGTTAGAAAATAATGGTGTCATGACTGACCCTAGTCAGCTAATTAAGCAAAACATCTGTAAGAGTTTCCTGAGCCTCAGTCTGGGTCAGTAGGCTGCACAATCATGGAGAAGACTGCTGACTGGACAGTCACTGGCATCCTGCATAAGGAGGGAAAGCCACAAAAGGTCACCGTTGAAAAAGTTACGTGTTTACAGGATGCTTTATCCAAGTGTGTGCAAAGAAAGTTTAGTGGAAGGAAAACGTGTGGCATTAAAAGGTGCACCAACAACAGGTTTGTATTCTCTGTTAGCATTATCAAAATTAAAAGAAAAAAAGGCTTGAAATATGTCATGAATTTATCCAACACCTATATATACATATTTTTATAAATGTCATATCATATTTTTATGCTTGTGTTTGCTAATATTCAACACTTTGTTTAGAGAAGCTTGTCAATAAATAAGCAATTTTCTTTTGTGGATAAATAAAGCATGTTATATTCTATTCCATTGTAGGATTGCCAAAAAAATCTTGGAACTTTTTCTATCGAATTTTTTGAGATGTTCCACTATATTTTCAACAAAAAAAGGGAAAAAAAAACTATTTATTTGCAGGTAGATGCAAATAAACAAAAATTGTATTCTCACTCAAAAAAGGGATGCGGTCCAAAGAATGAGATGACTGGGCATCTTGAGCAGCAATTTGTAGTTCTTAGAAAGTCTTGAAATGCCAGAAGAATCTAATTGTAGTTAGACACTCCTAATACAAAAGTGTGTAAAAAGAAAAAACAATTGGATGCAAAAGCAGAAATGAAAGTCTGTCATGTGCTGCTGGGGGTAGAGGGTATATTTGAGGAAACTGATTCAGCACATACACCAGCATAAACTGAAGCTATTCTTAACCAGCCTACAGAACAGAAAAACCTGAAACATAATGCATTACATTGTTAATTTTGATAGGTGAAGAAATGCTACACAAGATAAATTTATGTATGGCTATCTTAAAACCTGTTTAATATGCCTGCCTAACTAAAGGTGAAGTCTTGAAAACCTGTGTTGGATTTAATTGATTGTTAAATAAAAGTGCAACAACAAAAGAGGTAGTTGATTGTTATTGACTTTCATTTCTGTGGCTTGATCAAACGGCTTCCACTATTGATGGAATGCAGTATGGTTAAGCCCTGTGTTTGTGTGTGTGTGTGTGGTGTGTGTGTGTGTGTGTGTGTGTGTGTGTGTGTGTGTGTGTGTGGGGGTGTGTGTGCGTGTGTGTGTATATGTATATATATATATATATATATATATATATATATATATATATATATATATATATATATATATATATATATATATATATATATATATATATATATATATATAGGAACACTCAAACAACACAATATAACTCCAAGTAAATCAAACTTCTGTGAAATCAAACTGTCCACTTAGAAAGCAAGATTGGTTGACAATCCATATCACCTGCTGTTGTGCAAATGGATAGACAACAGGTGGAAATTATTTTCATATTTATTTCATTCATTCAGATCTAGGATGTGTTATTTGAGTGTTCCCTTAATTTTTTTGCTTATCAGCAGGTCAAATACTAAAAAATATCAATAGCGTTTCCCTCAGTTCATTAAATCTAATCCAAAACTAAGAACTTCATACATTTTTGTTTGATGGAATAATTAACAAACATCAATGTATCTATGTATATTCAAAAAGCTGCAGAATGTATTTCTGAATCAGTGGGTAAGATCTAAAAGAAACTTCATTATCAGACTTTAATCTAAAGCTCAATCGACCATATTCTGTTAAAAAACTGTGCATTCCCAATTAAAGAGCAAAGTGTAGTCCAGAGATCATTTACAGCACACGGACAGATTGTGTGCATCCACAATCATAAATTCAAGAATGATACAAATTTAGAGACTTTTTATTTGAAATCTAAATCTGTCGAGTGAAACACTAAGGCTTTCTCATTCTCTTTAATTTCACAATAAAAATAAATTACATCTATCCAGTGACTTTCATTCAAATGAAGACTTTGAAGCAAAGAAATTAGTTTTTAAATGATTTATGAAACCAGGCAGAATGTAGAGGTGCTATAAAAAAAAGAGTGAAATCCAAATCTTGTTTTTATTGCTAGTAACATACTAAATCTTCTTCTAATATTTTTTTATATTTGAGCTCAAAAGAATTTGGAAACTGAACGCGTTTCTTTTAATAAATCAAATGTGCAAAAATCTTTAAGATGTGCTTCAACAATAATCTTTCCTGCAGCAAAGTAAAAAAAAAAATCTAATGTTTTGTTGAATTATTACATGCTTGATTTATTGAACAGGTAAAAAAACAAAACATGTTTTTTTAATTATTATTTTTGTTGTTTTTTTTACTTTTGACCTGGTATTTTTGTCTCACATGGTAGAAGTTTGGACCAAATTAGAAGAGAAGTGATGAATAAAACTGAATCAATGGAAAGGCTGCAGAGCTGACGATGGGAGTAATTCATTTCTCCAGCCTCCACAGACCAAAAAAGAAAAGCTTTCATTATATAACAAATAAACATGCTTGTTATTATAAGGAAGAAGATATGAACTTTATAATACTGGCATTTACAAATGCTGACCAAATGTTTGCTTCTTGTTGTGTTGGTACACTGTAAGCAGATTTTCTCTTTTAAACTTGAAACAGAAAAACTTTTTCACGAAACAAAACACCCAAAACAACCTAAAAAATACAACTCTGCTAAAGAGCATCAATAGGCTCAAATATATTTGCAACAGTGAGCATGACCAGGTGAGACTGACCTTACCTCTGAAGTGGATGTCCCAATTACTGCCTATCCATCTCGCCCATGCCAGTCCACAGCTTGAGTCTGTCGATTCCTCTGCGCTGATGGAGGACCGGCTTTCCCTGGTGGGTCTTATGGGACGCCCAAAGCCCACTGACTTATTGTGCCGAGGTTTTAATGACTTGATATCTGGAGGAGAGCGAGTAGGAAAGAAGTGGCTTTCTACAATGCCCTATGGGAGACGGGAGGGAAAACAGAATGGGAGGGAGGAGAAAGGGTGAAAAAGGGAACACCAGGGGTTACTGTAGGTCATTGACTCTTGAATATTAAAATGCACTGAGGTGCTTTGGTCATTTTCTCCTGAAGCAGCTCATTGTATTTACATAGACTTTACCAGTTGTCTTAACCTTTTTCCCCAAATATTAACTTTTTCTTAATAAAAGAAAGCGAGCAACATGTAAAATCATATTATAAACTTTGATTTTATTCAATGGAAAGTAGATAACGTGAGGTCTTATCCGTTCAAAAGGCAGCCAGTGTAATAATTAGAGATATGGTTTATTGACTGAATTTTACTTTCAGCTGTAGTAAACCATCTCTGCATCGCATAATGTCTCCTGTTATCCACACCCTGATCTGACTGGTAAAGTCCAATGTCCCCAACATCTTATCGGTCACTCACCTTTGCCCATGTTCCATGTTGCCACAGATGGCTGGAAATAAAATCACCAACAAATATCAACAATGTCTTCCTGGCCAACCTCATTGCACCCTACATTCATTTACATAAAGAAAGTCTGATTTAGCCAATTTAAACATTAATTACTGATCGCAAATCAAACTAAAATTGTGGAATAGCATCTACTTTGAAATCCAAAAGTTCTTATCTTTCCAGACTTCTGGAAACCTGCCCTACAATAAACAGTTCCACCAGTTATTACAGCTAAATATCAAAGTTGTTACTGTCACAATTTAGGTGACTGATTGTATTCATTTTCAAAACCAAAATCCAAATGAAACAGAGTATTAGGATCACCAGAAATGGGAAAACATTTTATCTTCTTTTGGTGGATCTTATTTTTCTTATCAGATACAGGATAAAAATGAAATCCAGGGAATATGATTTAAATTTCATTTCAAGAATAAATTTGAAATGGTGAGAAAAGAATTTCAAATTTTTTGTGAAGTCACAAATGGTGGTATGTTGACACTGCTGTGTTCTTTCAGAGCAGGTTTGGTGTGTTTTGAGAGTACGTGTCCACAGGATGTTTGCAAGCTGATTTTTTTTTTTTTTAATAAATGTTATTCTTAAGTCCTTGCCACAGTATTATTTTGACTTCACTTTTTACTATTTCATCTTAATTCCCATTTTAATTCCCCCTGTTTATAATTACTTTAATCTTAAAATGGGTCAGCAACAAAAAGCATATTCCACTTCTTTTATCCAAATGACCTCAATACTTTGCTTGAGAAAAAAATGTAGAGTTTAGATAATAAAGATTTTGATTTTAACCTAATGACTCTCAAAGTCATTTGTAAAATTTGTCTTCTGAAAAGTTCCTGTCAGCAAACTTTTCATAAATAGCCCTAGAGAAAATACACAGGGCACTGATATACAGGAACAGTCAGCAAAACTTGGAGGGAAATGTGGCTTCCTCAAAGCATACCAACTCTCACTCGAAAAGCAAAATGGGATTCCCATGTTCAGCAACAATCTGGTGGGAAATGAAGGCGCCGCTGATATTCAGGAATCACGGGCGCCACACAAAATTGGGGTTCTCATACACGCCCTAGTAGAAGAAGAAGTGATTCATTTACTGTTTGCAGATCCACCCTGATGTTTTTACTTCTTTTGACCTATTGGCAATTATGTTCGGTCACCATAGTGCTGGACATGATAAAAAGATGGAAGTCATGGTGCATTAACGAACAGGTGAATCAGACATTATCTGGATGGTTATCGAGAAAAAGGACATATCGAAATAAGAAAAGCAACATTTCGAATAATAGTAATTGGTAGGTTTGAAACCTAGTTGTAATTTCTCTTACTGAGTCAAAAAACTATTTAAGTCATTTATATTTGAGCAAGTTAGGGCACAATGTACTGGCATGACATAATACCATTATTTAAAGCAACTGTCACAACTTTTAAACATTGTTTGTAGTCAGCCGACAGTCTTACAGTGTCTGTTTAGAAGCATTTTTTCAAAATACATGGTTTGTCAAAAATATTTGATGACAAACACAAAAATTCCAATTGTAAAAACTCCCTTCTTTTAAAATAGTCTAATATTAATATTCAAACGCCATTTACCCTCATGTATATACTTGTGAAAATCATCATCCTTTGACATCATTCTTTCTCTCAAATTACTGCAAACAATAAAACTGGAAACAAAAAATATCTAACTTAAAAGGCACAAATATCTGAAGCACCACCTCTATGGTCAGGATGCATTTCTCTACATATTCTAAAACCACAACTATGATTCGCCCCCTGAATCTGTCTCAGGGATAACATTTACTTCTAAACTTCTGACACAACTATAACTTGCAGACATGATCAGATCTGAACAAATTACTTAAAATACTACAGAGGTGCTTCCCTGTTCATACAACACAACACTGTGATATATTTTACAAGATCCAGTATAATTTAATTTAAAAGTTGGCTTATATTTGGGAATTTTCATTAGACATTACAAAGTAAGACATAAAAGATCAGTTGAACAATGGCTATGGTGTCTTAATGGTCAAAGAGTTCTGCATTTGCACCTCTTCATAACGTCTCATTTATTATTTAACCACTTTAATTTCAGAGAAAAAACATTGTAATACCTGCCACCCAAGTTATCGACTCTCTGAAACGCTGTTTCCTCTTTAGTTTTTTTTTTTTTCACAACAAGAAACTCCAAACTTTCACATGTCTGAATATGTGGGTAGTACACTAACATTCAGGCACTTTCTTTTTAACCCCAACCACGTTCATAACAGAACTGAAACGACCATAATGAGCACAAGAGAAATGCTTCATAACACAGTTGGCTTTTGTCAAACTGAAGTAGTGCTGTATAATTTTATGTCAACTGACTATGACCAGATAACTCGTATGTCTGGAGTTTTATGCTGACAGAGCTGGAGCTTGTTTTATTTCTCTTATCAAACATTCGCTGCTAACATTAGCTAAGTTAGTTATGGACTCTTGACACACAACTTGTTTTGTGAAGCTAGCATTAAGAGGATTATTGCTGCTTTACGTCAAACCTTGTCAAGATTTTGACAATTTACCTAAAACACTCAGAATAACAGGAATGTGGTTGTTTATGGGAGATTAGCTTAATGGTCAACCCACACAGCAAGGCCAACATCATGAACATAACATAACGACAAAAACAAGTTGAACTTAGCAACCTGTGCTAATTTCAGTCCCAAACCCCCACTAACAAACTCAGAAAAAAACATAAAACAACTAACGCTTTACCTTCCGAGAGGTTCTCGCCTCTGTGACGGGTTGTCTGTTCAACAGGTTAAAAAATTCAGTCCTGTACGTGATTTCTGACTACGGCTTTGACAAGCCAAGCTAACGCGTTAGCTCGTTAGCCAGCGCAGTGCATCATGTGACTAAGACGCCCCTGAGTACAGGAGTGTTTGCTGCCCTGTGTTTTGACTTGCAGGGAGATATAAAAATCAGACACTTGACATTCCGTTATTATCTATAGAATAGAATAGAATAGAACTAAAATTCCTGAAGAAATTTAACCGGGGCCCTGCCAAAGTGTGCCCGACGTTTGGACCAGCGTTCTGATGCTAAACATTAACTTCCATGCTAAAGAAAGCTGCAACGTCATCAATAGCATGTGGAGAGTCACAAGCCTGGCTTACTCCATTCAGTATACTAAATATGGGTAATAAGTAAGGGAAATAGCTAATAACTCCTTTAAGGTAAAAGGCTAAAGCTAATGCTTTGCCTTGCTTGCACAGCAAGGTGTCAGATTGTCTTCAGACTGTCTTCAGTCTGACACCGTCTCAAAAGAGAAGTTCAGATCTCTTAAACTGAAAGACTTTTATCCTTCATGTGTGAACAGATTTTCAGCGTCATAAACATCAACAAAGCTCATCACAGATCCTGGTTAACTGACCAACACCTTATTTCTGTTCTGAGAATTGCCACAACAAAACTAACTCCAGATTTTGATGCACTGGCAAAAAAAGGAGAACAACACTGTTCCCACTGAGATGTGAGTTTCTCTAGTGTGTTATGAAAAAAAAAATAGCAACTCTAGCATTTACGCACAGCAGCGATACAGTAGCTTAATTAACATGCCGCACATCGCTCTCAATTCTCAACTTTCTTTCATTGGGTAATAATATTGAAACGATTCTGTTTTAGTTCTGCTGGGTTCCACATGGTTATGTGTTATAAGTTACAATGTGTTCCTTATTGTTACATGTAGCGTTATTTACTTCCTCTGACTCAGCTGACTTCCACTCACTCGTGATTGGTCTGTCATGACGGTGGGGGTGGGAGCAGCAGGGCGGTGTTCGGTTGCCAGTTACGCTGTCACGGAGTGAAACAGCTTGTTAGGGGCTGCAGCCATAATACTAGCAGCTCTTATTCTTATTTCTAATAAACCCTGTTTGACGGGACTACTACAGCTGCAGTGTTGGCATTGTAAGATGATTTATTTTTACTTTTCATTTAATAGGGTATGAAAGAGTGTAACACTGTAATGTTAGATAAATCTGTGTTACCAGAAACTGAGAGGTCGTGGGTGGAGAAAAAGCAGGACAATGAGCGGGAATAGCTTAGCGGTCCAGACGTTTATTCAACCATCTTGCCAGAACACAAAACAAAAACAAAAAAAAAACCCCGAGAACCTCCGGAGGAGGGGCCAGCCAGAAAACAACCTAGTAACTCCTTTTAAAGGCGCAGTACAACTCCTTAACATCTTTAGTAAACAACTGATCTTCTATAGAACCCTATTAAATGAAAAGTAAAAATAAATCATCTTACAGCATCATTACAATATGTTCTGAAATATATACTTTGAAAGTGATTCCATTGATCTTTTTCCACTATTTATCTCTTTTAAATTTGCACCTTCAATTGTGTCTGTTTTTCCATACATTTCAATACCCAGGTTTAATAAATTACATTGTGTGTCCAAATGCTCCTGGCCTCTCTGTCAAATTACCCATTCTGGCCCGCTAGTCAAAAACTTTGCTAACCCCTCTGTTAGAGCCATTACAAATAAGCATGTGGAGAATCACAAGCATGTTGACTAACATGTTAAAATTAGTGTACAAGCTAAAATTAGCCAAAATGCTAATGTAAGCCTAAATGTTATTATTATAATACAATAACATTAGTTAAATAATATTAATAATATTATTATTATTTAATTTTTCTTTGAAATCAATTTTTTTTAAATAACATTAGTGACTATTGTCACTTAAGGCAAATGAATGTAGTTCATAATAGTGACAAAAAGTTTTAATGAAAAAACCCACACACACAACAGATCACAGTTTAAAAATATATATTGAAGTCATATTAAAGATTTCTACAAACTTTTTACAGGTAAAGATTACAATATACCAAAATTACAACATTTAAAGAATTCAATAAATTTCAGAACTTGATGTCTCTGCAATAAAAACTATCTTTTTTACATGTGTCCTGTCCGGCCGTGTGGCACTCAGGGTTGTTGCCTGAGTGTCAATGTAAGGCCTGACAGATTTAATCTCACAAGTGAAACATGGCTTTGCCACGATGATCCACTTGTCATAAATATAAAATTATTATACATATATACATACATGAAACATATTTGAAACTATATTCTTACAAGAAACTATTTTAAATATATACATTCATGAAAAACTATTTACAACTGTAGAAAAAATAAAAAAACACAACCGCTGCTCCAAATCTTTCATTTGGGATCCAGTTTATGTGACATCACAAACTCTGTAGTAAAAAAAACAGACAAAAAAAAAACAAATTATTATTCATGACATTTTTAAACATCTGTAAAATTTAAACTTTGTTTAAATAAAGATTTCAGAATGATTAACAGATATAAATACCAATATGACCCAAGAAAAAAGGGCACATCCACTGGATTCCTCCTATCAAACCTAGATATATATTGTCATCAATCTCAACTTAAAATAAACCAAATTGGCAAATAAATTAGCCTTAATTTGTTATGTACTTACCTGGTCAGATTGCACCACCTGGGACATTCAAAGAAACAAGAAATCCATCTGCTCGGGTTGTATAAGGCCCAAGTCCGTGAGGTAGGTGAGGATTTCCTGGACTGAAAACACACAAGTCATTCCATCAATAGACAGCTATTACCAACAACAAAAAAGTAACAACTTGTAAGGTTGCTACAATTTAGATACATTTTCTACATCTTATGGGCCAAACCTCAAGGTCTTGTTTCCTCTCTGTCTTCTTGGCAGCCTCAAAGGATCGTTTTGTGTGAAAAACCCTGGAAAAACATACTAAAACTGGGAGAACAAAGGGTTAATTCCACCAAAACCAAACAAATTCTCACCAGGTGGAGGGAGTCCAACAGGACAAAAGTGAGCCGAACTTTTGTCCTGCTTGTGAAGTGAAGATAATGTAGCCACTAGGGGGCTGCAGCATTAAAAATTCAGTGTGACTGAGGAGAGATTGAAACAAGGAGAGCTTTAATTAAGTGACGCAAACAATGAAGAATAAAAACGTAGTTTACGCAAAAAATTTTGGCTTATTTGAAGGGAAAAATTTATGCTAACTGGATTAGAAAAATTAGGAAAACCTTATGGTCCCCATTTCAAATGGAACAGAATATACGTATAGTAACTGATTGTCTTATCTACTGCTCCCTGGTGCAACATTTCCAGCAACTACTCTGACAGCGAACTGATAAGTGTTTCAAGATCAGCCACTTTCGTATTCACAAAGCTCAAAGTTTTATGTGCAAGTTCAAAACCTGTTTATGAAGCCTCTTCTACAGAAGTAAATAAGTATTGAAAAGATTCACAAAGTGTACAAGATCTCTTATGCCTACAACAAAATCTACAAGCATACACCATAATTCAGAAATGTGTACAATGAATAAATACATATCAAATCCACTGCAACAATGATCAAGAAAAACTATCCACGCTGTCGTATCTACAAAAGCAAACAGTCAAATAAAGTGACATTATAAACGACTAGAGATTCCAACATTTTCTCCAAAAAGAATTTCATGTCATGATTTCAGGGTTAAGATTTACAGTGCTTACAAAGTAATCATACCCCTTGAACTGTTCCATATTGTTACACTGCAACCACAAATATATTTCATCCAAATGTAATATGAAAGACCCATGAAGTAGAACCCTTATGATTAAGTGAGACTGTTTGATTCCTGGCCCTTGTTCAAAAAGGAGGACCGGGGGGTGTGAGGCCTCCCTCGCAAGGTCTATGTGGGGTTCATGGAGAGGACGGTCCATCGGATAGTCGAAGGTCGGATTCAAGAAGAGCAGTGTGGTTTTTCCCTTGGTCATCTAACATTGGACCAGCTCTACAGCCTGAGCAGGGTCTGGAGGCTGCATGGGAGTTCGCCCAACTCCCATGCAGGTGTTGGGTCTACAGATGTTTTGTGGACTTGGAGAAGAAGTTCGTCTGTGTCCTTCAAGGAGCAAGGGGTGGGTTCTCTGGGAGTATGGGGTCCCAGGTCCTTTGATACAGGCTGTTAGGTCCCTATATGACTGGTGTCAGAGACTGGTGTGCATTGCCAGCAGAGTCGGGCTCGTTTCCTCTGCAAAATCAAACTCTAAGCGGAAATGAGCCTGACTTACTGCCAGTAATGCAGACCACGTTTCTGTAAGGTTACACAGAAACCTTACAGCCCGTATCAAAGGACTTGGACACCATACTCCAGGAGAACTCCCACAAAGTTCCCAGAAGGACCCTGTGAAATGCCTTCTCAAAACACATGTGGATTGTTTGGATGAACTCCCATGCATTCTCCAGAATCTTGATGACCCTCCTTTCCAGAACTCCAGAATAGACTCTACCAGGGAGGCTTAAAAATATGACTGAATTTTTTGCAAATAAACTGAAATTTATTTGAAATTTATTACTTAGTATATACCTGAAAAATAAACAAATACTTCTCTCCACTGTTTTTCCATAGTTGTGGTTGTAATGTGATAAAATTTGGAAAACTTGAAGAAACATGACTTCTTTTGCAAGCCACTGTAGATGCAACTTATACAGAAGCCAACACACAGTATGTAGGATTGTGGTAGCTGTAGTAATTCTGCAAGATACCTGATTGGACACAATATTCTGGATGGGAGATGTAAATATGATCAAGAAGAGTACGTTTTTCTGTGGTTGGATCAGAGATAAGTTGCATAAACCCTTTGGCTCTAAACAACTGATTGATGGCTTTTTTCCCAGGAGGAATAAGGTCCTCATTAAAGTCTCCTAATACGACAATGGGATGAATAGCCATTGAATTCAGGCCAACCAAGAGACTTTGCAGATTTCTTAAAAATGTTCCAAGATCATAACTTGGTGGCCTGTAAACTGTCGCGATGACTGCACTGATTGGGGTGTCCACTTTTACAACATTAAATTCAAGATCTGTAACCTCATTAAAGAATCTCCGTTCCTGCGGTTGGAGAAGACTCCGGCAGTAAGTCGCAACTCCCCCGCCCTCTTTGGTGGCAATGTCAACTCTGTTCGAGTAGGAGACATGTCTGTTCCGTGAAAAAAAAGAATAGCCCTCCATTTGGCAGGAAGCTGGAACAGAAGATCCAAACAAATGAGTCTCCGTAAGGCATAAGATATCTGCCAACATGAGTTCATGATGTTGTTTCATGTCCTCAGAGTGACAGACAAGGCCTTCGACATTGTGGTGGACAATCGTTAATTGCACCCTGATGACCTGACTGAAAATGCAAGAGTGGTCTGGTGTGCAAAAACGATGCTGGTCTCATCGATTCCATCGCTGCTTTAATATTTTCATCAGCGTAGATCTTATTTTCATCGAAATCAATGATTTTAAGTCCTTCCAGGGAAGTTGTGCGACTGAGGGCCACATATGCCATACCAGGTTCAAAAATACGCTTCAAGGAAATGACCGCAGACTTCATAGTCATCCCTTGAACTTTGTGAGCCGTACAGCCAAAGGCTAACCTAATTGGAAATTGCCGTCGTACCACTCCCTTTACACTAGTCTGTTCCTCAAATCTCTCAATGTAAACAAAGCTGTCTGGTTTACCCTGAATCTTTTTTTTGTGTCCAGCTATGGGATTGTCCAATTTAAGTCCAATTAACTTTACGCTAGTCTTTCCATCTTTGGTACTGGTGACAATATCAGCTATGGTGCCAAATGTTCCATTCACAAGACCGTCCTCTACATCCAAGTTTCTTATAATCATTACTCTAAAACCCAAACCAGCCTGTATAGTGTTAGACAAGTCTCGCTTGTTGCCTGCTATGCAACAGCCCAAGTTAATCATGTTCCGGTCTTTGTAATTCTTTTGTAGTCCTCTGCCTGGATATCAACTGTTACTGCACCTAAAGAAGCCACAACTGCTGCATTATGGGTGTCCACCTGTTTGTTTGTTGCAAAAATGTGTAGGACATCCATAGGACACTCTTTGGGCTCAGTAACAGCTTGAATCAAAAGAGTCTTGTCATCATCACTGAGCAAATCCGCTTTACCTTTAACTCTAATCCGATTCAGGAGCTCCGCAAATGCTCTGTCATCTTTCTGCCGCATGATTTCGGTCAGGCTGATCATCTGGAAATTTTCATTCCAGATATCAAGCATGCCGTCCTCGGCGACACAAAGAGGTTTGCCCGACCAAGGGGAGGAAGTTGGAAGAAGTCCCCCACAGCAAGAACAGAGACCCCACCCATGAACCTGTTGTTCCCCTTTATTTGTTGAAATCTCCAGTGAACATATGCAAGCAGGTCTTTGGAGACCATGGAGATTTCATCAATGATCAAGATTTCCACACTAGAAAGAACTGCCCTCACTTCATCCAATGAATTTCCAAGACCCTTGTATGGTGGTTTTAAACTTTTGGGTAGTTTCAAGATGGAATGTAAAGTCTTCCCCGATATGTTGTATGCAGCAGTACCAGTAAAAGCTGTAAGAAGCACAGTGGGCTTGGACATGTCACCAATATCAAGAAGTCTAGGAAGCTGGCGCAAGAGCTTGGTTGCCTCCTGGTAAACACATTTGATGACATGAGATTTACCACAGCCAGCTCCTCCTGTCAAGAAATAAAAGAAAGGTTCTGGGTTGTCACCCCAGACGCGCTTCAGACACCAATCGCGAATGGTGTAAAACACGGATGCTTGAGTCTCGTTTAAACTCCTGTACATTTGTCTGATGAAATCAGGGCTCAATTTTGGAGCTTCAATCTTTGGCATGTCTCCAATATTGACATCAATTTCGTAATCTGGAATAGGGTCTTGCTCTTCATCTTCTTCAAATGGTGGTCGCTCAGCAGCGCATTCTAAATTGTCTAATTCAACCTCTGGCGCAAAAGTGTTCCAAGCATTACGAACCGGTCCTTGCTTTTTCAATTCTTCCATAATTTTGTCAATTTTTTTACCCTGCCCTTCATACCTTTTGCGGTTGAAATCCACATACTTTTTAGCCTGATATCTACCACGGAAACCGTTGTTGTAAAATGCTTCGTAGGTTGTGTGTTCCTCAGTTTTAAGATCCTCATCTCTTCTGTGTGGACAATATAACTTTAGAAGCTGTCTATAAAATTTTTCGGGTGTTTTTTTCTCTGAGAAACGAGTAAATCTGATAACTGCAGGTTTGCCCATAGTTCTTTTCTGGATGAATCCTGCATCATTAAGTAGGGGAATTGCATTTGGCCCTTGAATTTGATTGCTATATAAAACGCGGTATTCTGATGCAAATTCTGCCAGGCACATGTGTTCGAATTCTAACGTTTCTGGTCTGTTTAGATATTTTTCCGGCAATCCTGTCATCCACACATTTTCCTCATCTGGAGACATGTTCACGAGTTTACTCATCGGAAGGCTCATTTTTACACCATCTTCATCTGTTTGAAGAAAAAGAACACTACGCGAGGATTTTTTGAGAGGTAGGCTACAAGTGCGCGCAACCGATTCTTGAGCACTAACCTCTCTCTGTTTTGAATAAGCCTGCATAATCTTTTTCATTTCATCGCGTTCGCTAACATTGGTCCCCTTTAAATCGTCAACAACAGATTTGAGGAACTGCGCCATTTCATGTTCTGGTTTGGCTATGTAGGACATCATGTACTCAATGCAGCTATACTCATCAAGCACATACTGAATGTCCATGTTGGCATTCCACGCACGCAAAAGATCAGGGTTGTACCCATTCACCCAACTATCTTTAGGATCACGTCTCATCATTACCACCATTCCAGAAGTGAGAGCATCAACATGGCCAATGTACTCTGTTTTGGTCATGTTACAAGCCTGGAGTAACTCTGACAAATCCCTAAAAGATGATTTTTCATCCTTCAGTAAATCCCTAATTGGTTTCAATTTCTTCTTAGCCTCTCTTTGTAGGTTTGAGATGAATGGTGATCTGGATTTTTTGGACTTTCTCCTACCTTTTTGCTTAATTTGCTTTGGTTTTTCGTCATCAATTTCCAGATCAAAGTCAATTACTGGGACGGTGATTCTGGTGCGGTCCATTGGTAGTTTTGGGAATCCAAATCGGCATTCAACATTACCTTTTTTACATGATTTTGAGTGTTTTTTGCTGTGCATTTGAACCTCTGTTACAATTTTGTGGAGCTCTGGATCTCTGATTTCATCAGGCAACTGACAGGATATGTAACGATCGATGAACGTTATGACTTCATCGCAACATGCAGGGTCTTCCATTTCAGGTGCATCCTTAATCCATATGACAGCATGTATATGGGGTGAACCTCTGGCCTGAAATTCCACACGATAAAAGTAATCCTCGACTGGTCCAATGGGCTGTGCAGGGGAAAGAATGAGGTCTCTAAACAGTGCGTCCACTCTCTTTTCAAACATACGCATGACGGTGACAGGGTTGCTCCTAAGAATGTCACACTTTGCATTCCAGTCAAGCTCAGAAAAACTTACCTGCTCTCCATGTTGAGCTTTGATGGCCTCAATGACTTCTGGCCATCTCATTTCAGCAGCAGAGAACGTGCAAAAGAAAGTGGGCTTTCCAAGTTGCCTCACCATGGCGTGCAAATCACGTAATCCTTTTTCCCAATAAGCGGGAGTTCCTCTTAAAGGTTGCATGAAACGAGTGGCTCTTTATTCTGAATTAGTTTTTCTAACTCTTCTTTGTCCTGTAGCATTTTGCTGGAAATATTTTTTCCACCTTTGGTGCTTGGTTTCCCTTTTCTTGTCTGAATGGACATACTATCATTGGCCATATTAGTTTCTGTAACAAATTGAGCAAAGAAAAGGTAACTCTGGTCTTTTGCAAACCGAGTATCTATTGAGAAGAGCCGTACATTGAAATACCTACTCGGTGAAAGTGCAACACAGCGGGATTCATCTAATGTGTTTACGCCAGTTGGGAAATGCACAGGATAAGCCTTGGCTTCAAGTCTCGGAACACTGAAGAAAGAGATGGGCTTATTTCCCTGGCCGGTGCAATGCTGAAAATTCCTTCTCCATATGATAATACGTCCTGTGCAATGTCAGGAGGTTGCATGCAGGTGTCCAAGATCAGACCAGGTCGAAGTGCCTGATGCTCTGCCCCTATGTGGTCAGGTTGCTGGTCTGCTGCTGCATCCATTTCAGCCTCCTCTGCTTGTGTATCTGAGTCCTCAACTGGCTGATCCTCTTGAAAACTCTCAAATGTTGCGCTTTCATTTATACTTACCTCTTTGTAATCCGGATGACTCTCTTTAAGCTTTCTCAGTCCAGCTAACACATTTTTCATGTTGACCGTGTAAAAGTACTGGTAACCTTTGTACTTGGTTTTCCTCTTCAGCTTCACCTGTAAAAGCTGGGCTTCCTCACGGGGCCTTGGAAGACTGTTTACAACTGTTTCCATGTCAGAAGGAACACAAACAACTGCTCCATGTATTGCCCTTTGTTGTCCCTTGGGCAAGGAAACAATTTTTGCAAAAGGCAGAATTTTTGCAATTAATTGCCTTTCAAGTACATTCAATTCCGCAAGCTCTATGGGAACAGGAGCCAAGTGAAGGTTATTGGCAGCCGCAATGGATGGCATCTTTCCTCTACTTAGATGGCTGTCACATGTGTAGCAGATCCACTCCCCCATTCTCTCTTCAGGTACAGAACAAGGGGTTGAGCACACAGCTCCACACACATGAACATACGTACCTGTTAGACAATCAGCTACTACATGCATATTCTTGGTATATTTATCTCTTTTACATTGCTTTACTTGATTGGGGAAAAGAGCTCTGTGACACACGGTGCAAACATATGTGGGTCCGTTTTGTATGTTCTTATTAAAGTTTTGTATTGCAGCTTTCATTTCGTCAGTCATCAGAGGGCGTGGAGTTTCAGGGTAGAAGCCTACATTTCTTCTGTACTTCCTTCTGATTCGCAAAGCATGCTGCAGTGTCAAATTTTTGGAAAGTGCTTGTCTTGATAGCCTATCTCTTCTATTGGCAGCACATTTTTCTTTATGTTTTACTCGATAAGCAGGCTCACTATGATACTTCACCTTCATATATTCACGCATTCTTTTTTTGTGTTGGTTTCTGAAGACTGGATTGTTTTTGAATCGATTCCTGATGTATGACTTTTTTCTGCTTTTAAAGACTGGATCTTCTCTGAATCGATTCCTAATGTATGATTTTTGTCTGCTTCTAAAGACAGGATCATCTCTGAACCGTTTCCTTATATACTCAGCCATGTAGGCTTTACGACTGGCTCTGAAGCTGCGGACATAGTTGAATCTGTAATTAACGTAATTTATTTGTCTCTTACGGAAAGATGCATCTGTCCTATATCGATTTTTGATCTGATCCTTCCTCTGTGCTTGATGAAGAATATATGTTTCTTTTAAGGCCTGTAGCTTTTTCGTCCTAAATGTTGGAGATTTGAGATATTTTTCTTTTTCTGATGAACTTTGTTTCATTTTATTTAATACATTCTGTCCTTGTTGCATTTTTATCCTGTTCCTAATTTTTTTTCTATTGGCTTTTGGAATTTTTGACACATTTGGAAGTGTTTCCTCTAATGCGTTTGCAACTTCCCTAAGCCAAGGAGGCATTTCCTTTTCATCAGAAGGACTCACCGGTTTGAAAGCAGTTGGACTTACTTTTGTGGCTCCAGGTGAAATGTTCTGAAAGGCCAAATCCTCAGAAGGGTTGTCATTGTCCCTGACAAAACCTACTGGCACAAACTCATAGGTGGCATTGGGGCCGCGGTTTCGAAAGAGCTTAAGCAGATGGTTGACCATGTCAGACAGGTTGCAGAAAGTCATCATCACTGCAGTTCCACTGGGGTGGGGCAGACCTGCGGAATTTCTTGAATGTGAGTCAAAAACTCCAAACCGACCGCTTCTGTCCCTGAAAACTGCAATGCACTCTGGAGTCACCAAAAGAAAAGCATGGGTGACATTTTCCGTCAGACATTCCAGTTGCCGGGCCAGAGGCAAACCCAATTGGTGAGATCCTCCAGGGCTCCCGCTACCAGCAAAAACATGACCTACCCTTACACCAGTTGTGTGTACTGCATAGATGTTCCCATCTGTCAGCACATGGTCAGGCATCTCTTCAAACGTTAAGTGATTGTCACGAAACGTTCCATCACTGATTAGTTGCTGTTTAACAGCGACATAAAGTTGGTCTCCCTTTTCAATCACTCTGTCAAGCAACACCGTGTCAAACTGCAACCCCTCATTGTGGTACGCCAAAAATGTGAGCGCCATGCATGTGCACTGGTGATTGCGGGAAAATGCAGCATACCTCTTGTCGGCCTGGGAATGTGTAGCACTTACCACAAGGACAGGTGGACCGCGGATCCCAGGTTCCGGCGCAGCAGCCTGTAACATTAAAAAGAATAAAAATAAATTATATTTATAGAAATATTCACCTGATGATTACCTACCACCAATTAGGCCTATTGTAAACACATATTTTGTAATTGAGTAAGCAATTATTGCTATGATAATAGATTAATGGAAATAAAATTTTGATAAACATTGGATCAGATTTCAATATAAATCCATATGTCTATCTCAAATTCACTTTTATGTATTTTACAAAATTAATCTGTAACATTAGATCACTTTTTTAGTGAGTATGAAAAAATAAGAACCAAAAATTTTGAAATTATATTCAATTTAATAAATCTAAAAAGGCACATATAAAAAAGCAGCATGTCCACAAAGTAAAAAACTGGAAAACACACATTTTTTAAATATATAAACTCACTTTGCACAGCCATTTGTAGCTTTTGTGCTCATGTGAGCAGCACATGACCTTCGTCATCCACAGAATCACGTATGCCAACTTTCTCCACAACACGTTGCACCCATTTGTTGTGACTGAGATGGTAGGAATAAGTTACCTGGCAGCTCCCATCCCGGACATGGTCCTCCAGTGGCACGGAAGAGGACTCGGGGGGGACGTCCATCGGGGGGACCGGTCTCCGTGCCTGGCGACGAGCTGGCATGGTGGTCTCTCTCGGCGCTCCCTCCATCTATAAATCAACAGAAGTTATTAACTTGGTGCAAAGTGAACATATAGATTGACTTAAAGTCTTTGATATATTTTTCTGAAAAGGTGTCAAACCTGCAGCTCCACCGGATTCAGCTGGGAGGGATCAGAAACTGGACGACGCCTCGGAATCGTCTTCTAATGAAACAAATAGAAGAAATTATACAATTGTTAAAACCAACTGTGGCACATCAAATTCAAATAATTAGTTTTTTAAAAAAATTAAATTAATACCTTCTTCCTCGTCGGAGGACATGTAGGTAACGGAGCGTCACGGCCAGACGCAGGAACGATCCGGTCCATCTCCTCCAGCAACGTTGGGCTGAACCACACCGGATTCGGGGGATGGAAGAATCCAGCAGGTCTCCCTGTAAAATAACAAAAATAGCTTAAAATAGATTCATTTCTACTCTGAGTACACAACATGTTTTGCTTTGAGGTGAAGAAAATAATACCTGTTGGTCAACCACCCTCCCAGTGGCGTGTGGACAGCCATCACCACCCTGGACACCGCGCGATGTCTGTAAACAAAGAAAAAGTATTTTCAGTGGCAGCAAACCCCCTGGTTCCAGGGTATACATGTATAGTCATTTTGAACTAACTTTGATTTTATCTTTGTATTTCCTCTATAGAAAACATATCAATGGTGTATTGGAAATTTTCTTCAGCATAACCTAAACTATGTGAAATAACATGTTTTTCCCCTTTTGGATATATTGTTATTACACATACAGGAGTTACACAAAATTCATGTTTGAAAAACGTTTATTTTTCACAGTGAAACTCACAAAGGGTTTCTACCTTAACTCCTGGAGTTTACAATGGCTGGAAGCTGCTGGGGGAGTCGCTCTACCTCATCCCCTGGTGATTGGCTTCTTCCAGCTGTGCGTGCCGCCAATCCTCTCCTTGGACCTCTGAGTACCTGCTTCTACCCTACCAATGCGCCATCTTACCTTTTATTTTTTCAAATTATCTAAATTTCTAATAAAACTGCCATCAACATCGTCTCAATCTTTACTGTGCCTCAGACTGTGGCTGCAAGTCTTTGTCCTTATCTTCAAGTTTTAAAAAAGAGTAAACTTGCCTCTTGCACATTTATTAGTTGCATAATTTTTCATATACAATGACCAGACGGTGAGTTTCTTCACTCCAAGTTTTTTCTGGACTCATTCTACTTGACCTCCGTCCTGTCGGCGGTCAAGTTGTCATTCATAGATTAACATATCATTTGTTATTTTGTCTAGTTATTTTATATTTAGTCACATTTTTAAACTACTTACAAAATCAGTTTCATATACATTTCCATAAATTTTATATTCCTTATAGTTTAAATTGTGTTTACTAATATTTGGACTAACCACCTTTTTGGCAAAGTAAGCAATTTTTCCATAGGCACCAATAAAGTATATGCAATTCTAAAAAATACGTATTAAGTATGAAGTGTGTGTCACAGATTTCTGTCAAACCAATCAATATCTTACCGTTTTTGGCATTACGCTGGTCTTGCGTGTCATAATTGCTCTTTTCACCATTACTTGCACAACTTTCCCCCATTTCGTAGCAACAAAATACAGCCTGTACTTATCGTTTGCAGATTTGAAATAACAAAGGGATGTCATATTGCATTTCATATTTTACATTTGTAAGCCAATTCCCTTTCACATTCTCAAAATAAGTGGTTTTTAACAATTACATGTTTTTTTTTTACAAAACAGACTTAATTATTTTAGCATAACTCCAGTTTTACTTTCCCTCAACACAATTAAAACACTGGTATGTTTATAAACTGCACTTTAAAGAAAAGTTGAAATGTCGACTCAGGGAGGCGGACACAAAACAGACATGTTAAAAAGTCATATATACATTCATAAACTCTTAAAGAGTGAAACATGCAAAACTTTGCTTAAATCAGCTAAGCATGTATTTAGTACCTTTCGGCGAACCACAGTCCAGTCGAAGGGGTCCAAACGACGCGGAGCAGCCACCTCGCCAACCACAACCAGCCGGGGCAGGGGACGTCTCACCGCGGGGGGGGAAGCCGTCCCAGGGGGGGGAGCCAACATCGCAGGAGCTGGGGATTTCAGTGCACTTAACTCAAGTTGCGAGGAGACAGCCGTCTCAAGCAACTGAGAAAGGACTTCCATCCCCGGACGGTCGCTCAGGTGAACCTACAAGATATAAATACATTTTTATAAAATACAGTACGCCTAAACAATACTTTTACAAATATAAAAATCTATTCAACTTACGCCATCCCTGCTCCACAAGGCTAGGCTGCTCAGCGGGAAGTGTTCAGTGACAGGGATGTACCGAACACCTAGAGAGAAATAAAGGAAAATTTCATTCTTAATGTCAGTCACACTAACAATGCAGTAATTTGAGATAAAGTAGATTCAAAAGAATACATAAGTTAATCTTTAGTCTGAACACAAATTTTGTACATCACTTACTTCTCTGAGCAGCCACACGCTGAAACTCCTGCCGCAGCAGCTGTTGCACACTTTCCTCCACGCAAAAGGCGTGGTGGAAAGTCCACAACGACCACCTGTAAATTTCAATCCAAAAAAATGAAGCAAATTAACATATGCCAAGTTTTCAGATATATTTCATCATGAATAAATGCAGTGGACTTTATACTTACATTAGCAGAGAGGTTGCAGACGGTACGCAACAAAGCCCCGAACGCCGCTCCGGCCTCCACGAAGGTCCTGCTGGCGGTCAAGTTGTTACTTGGGGCCAGACAGATCGCCTCGGGGGGCCGAGGCAGAACTGCATCCAGCACCTCAAGCCGCAACTCTTCCGCAGAGGCCCCGGGGGATGCAAGCACCCCTAAGGAGAAGTCGCCCTTTGGCATGGTAGAATACCCATCCACAATAGCACGCAGATGGGAATCACCAACCAAAAGAGCAAACTGAAAGAAAAAAAAAAACGTTAAAGTTTGCTTATAGAATTTTATCATTCAAAAAAAGATTTGTGTATGAGACGGAGAAAAAAAGTACCTTCTTCTCCAGAGCCTCGGCAGTAGGCAGAACCAACTTGCAGCTCCGTCTGGTCACCCGGGAGGCTGGCCACGTCTGGACCCGATGGCGATGCCCCGTCCCACGGCCTGTTTAAAGACGTGCACTTATCAATATTAGGATTTCATGCCTCTGAAAATTAACAACAAAGATTTTATCTACATACGTGACCCAGGAGAGGTCGATGGCACACGGGGCTCCACCTGACGCACCACAGGAGGCGACATCTGCAAAACAATTATTACAAAATGTTTAGATGAATTACAAACATAACTGCATTGGGTTATTTTAATTAAATGATTCTGAACTTCTCATGAACATACCTGGTCGGGCAGGCCACCCTCCAGCAGTCGCGACGTCTAAAGACATAAATAAAATTAGTAAAGCAAATGATGTTATTCAACAATAAGTTGTTAAAATGTAAAATTATAACCATACCTTCTTCGGCGGGGACCGAGTCGGGCTCCAAGCGCTGGACGCGAGCGGTGGTGTCCCAGGCTGTAAACACAGCACGCTTAAAGTCAAAACTACAATAAGAACTACCATTAGACAAAAACAATTTCTGCAGTGTGTATTAACATACCTTGGCGACGACCGGCACACTCTCCAGCTTCCTCCATCTCACCTTCGCCGCCTCCGAGCGACGTCCTCGACGTGGCATCCTGAAACACCACAGTAAAAAAGAAGACAACTGCGGGGGAAAGGTGGTTATTTACAAAAAAAAAAATGAAATGAAGTAATATATAAAATTAAACTGTGTTTGTAGCACTAGGTGTGTGTGTTAGTGAATGTGTGAATGTTAAAATGTGATGAAACTTGTCTGAATATGTATTGATGGGTTAATAAGATGTTGTGGTGATGTAGAGATGATCTGCAGCAAGTCACACTGGTAAACTTCCAAATAGCACACTCTCGCACAAGTGAAAAGCTGTAACGAGAAGAAAAATACATAATTCAAAAAGGCTTACAAAAATAACTAATAGACAGTGAACATTTTTTTCTTAAATACAAGAATTAATTTCAAACTCTTCTGAGGCATCTAAATATGATTAAGCTCTTTTCCACAACTGGTGCAAACATCAGTACATAATGCAACTTGTTCTAAAATCTAATTAAAGCACTGATACAAATACATCTGTACATTTTCATAAATAAATGGACAAAAATAAAGTTAATAAAAATAAAGTTAAATAAAATAAAAATAAAGTTTCATCAAATCAACCAAGTCTTCTATTGTATAAGCTTTTTAAAGTAAATTATAAAACTTGTCAAACATCAAAATTACAAACCTATGGAAATACACAATATTAGCTTGTGTGTTGTGAATTTGATTTTTCATTTGAATTTTTAAAAAAAAGTTTATAAAGTGACTGCAGCAAGTGTATTTTTTTTTGTTTTGTTTTTTTCATCATTATGTAACACATTTCTTTAAGACGCTGCAAATCCGCTGAGAAATTACCGCAACTGCTGCGCTACAGACACGGATAATGTTCCCCAAATTGGACTAGAACTGAACAAAGTTACGTATTAACCTGTTATAGAGAGCAACTAATAAACGACGCAAAGCCTCGTGAGGGCTAGAAATAAGCTGAATAAATCCAGAAAAATCTTATTCCATCAAGCTAGCTAGCTCTGATAGCTAACGCTATCAGAGCCACGACGAAATATTCCGAAGTAAACTTTTAAAATCAACCGCCTTTGTCAACGAACACTACATCTAACAACTGCAAACAGTTATGATAATATTGTACCGAAATAAAAAATTTAAAAACTAAATATTATGAATAGATCATAAACACGTCTTACCTTGACCGAAGCAGACTCGGAAGCAGAAAGTTCCAGAAGGTTCCGGCAGCTCGGGAATACGTGTCAGCCAATCAGAAATTAACATTTACATCGTGTATGACGTATGCTCCTGCTGACCAGTCAGCTTGACAAAATAAAAATTTTAAAAGATGCAACCAAATAACAATTTTTAACATATAGATACAATCAGCACAGCTGGCTGTCAGAATCTGCACCTTACGTCACAGGCATAGATACAGCATGTTACATGTCAACAAATCACAGACTGACATTTTCCAGCGTGTATGGCATATGCTTCTGTTGACCACCTAGCTTCACAAAAATAATAATAATAAAAAAATAGAATATTTTAAGAGACAGAACCTAAAAATTACTTGTTTAATGTTTGCGCTAATGTTAATGCAGAGCCTGAACCTGAGAGAAGAAGATCATGCTGGATAGTTTTACTAGTGGGAAACAGTGAAATGCTAATGTTTGTGCTAATGTTAATGCTCTGCCTTGCTGCGCAAGGCAGAGCCCTAACCGAGGAGAAAAAGATCATCCTGGATAATCTTACACTAGTGGGGATCAGTGAAATGCTAATGTCTGTGCTAATGTTAATGCTCTGCCTTGCTGTGCAATAGATCATGCAAGCTAATATCATTGCAGCACCTGTGGCACTGCTTTAGCCACAGGTGACTCTTAAGGCTTTCATTTTGAAATTTTCATTGAGCTTGATTTTAAATGGCCAATCTCATCCCATGTTTAACACTGATTGGGTTAAATCAGTTATATAATGGTCAAAAGAGTACTTACTTGATGGAAAAATTGTCAAGGCTTTTATTTTGCAATTTACATTAAGCTTAATTTTTAATGGCAACACTAATCCCATGTGTAACTATGGAGTTTTGAAATAAGTTCTAAAATTCCCCCAAAAAACAAGTACTTGTCATCGCCAGCTGATTTCTCCTCAGTAGTAACTGACAGTTCTGCCATGTTGTAGTTCTGCCAATCAGCTCAGACTTCCTCTGTAGGCACGGAGTGTTCCGCCATGTTGTAGTCCAAACCTGCAGTCATTGTAGTTCTAAAGAGAAGGTCAACTCTCATGTCAGTGTGACACACAAAGAGAGACTTAATTCTAAATGCTTGAAGCAGTTAGTTTTTCTGATAGGCCTGAGAGAAATATTCAAGCTTTTATTTTGAAATTTTCATTAAGCTTAATTTAAAATTTACATACTAATCCTGTGTGTAATAATTGTTGCTTAAAATCAGTTATAAAATGCCCAAACCACAATGTAATTCTAAAGGCCAGCTCATTCCTCCTCAGGAGGAACTGAGTGTTCTGCCATATTGTAGTTCTAACCTTCAGGAATTGTAGTTCTAAAGAGGTCAACTGTCATGTGTGTGAGGCACAGACAGATTTATATCTTTGTGAGACACCCAGTTCAGTTATAATGGAAAAAGCAGCCCGAACAACTCTTTGCCATTCAGCAACCATGATACGTATCGGGAAACCGTTTGAAGCATATGAGAGAGCTATTTGTCGTCTCCGATAGTCCTGCAAATCATATCTGTAGCTCATTCACAGTAATTGCAGTCATGAGAGAAAAATGGTGTGTGCTGAGGTCTGAAATTTTCCATAAAAGTATGAAAAGATATGGTGGAGAGCGTCAGTTAGGCTGGAACTTGATTTTGCTTTAAAGCACCTTGACAGAAAACCGTAAGCCCTAGGAAAATTTTGAAAACATTTTACCGGAGCAGACATTCGTATCTATGTCATGTCCAAGTTTCATACCGATAGCACGATATTTGTGGGCGTGGCGGCGATTTCAAAATTTATTTGGGGTCAGAATCACACTGCTTCTCACACTCTAACAAAATGTCAGTTACACTCTAGGTTTTGGCAGTTAAGCTTTTCGGTTCGGCAGTTGGAAATTTTGCTAGTTTTTCGCTTTTTACATCGCCATCGTAACACCGATTCCCCATAAAAGTAATAGCTCCAATGCCGGGAACGAGCCGCACGTTTTGATACCACTTTTGTGGGTGGGCTCGCAGCGGTGCGACCCGCATTCCGGTCTACGGAAGAATAAGTTATAAGAATAAAGAGGCATTCTATTAGGTGAAGAACAATAGGTGCCTGCCATGCAATGCATGGAGGCAGTGACTGACTTGCTTCGCAAGTCAGTCACTGCTCTCCTTATGCATTGCTATGGGCAGGGCCCCAATAACTTTGACTGTTCCACTATGGTAAATGGAAGAATGCATAAAGTACAAATGTTAAAAAACAGGGGGGAACAACAGAAAAAACAAAAAACAAAATTAGACTGAACAGATGGGTCAAATTTACAACATTGGAAAAATAATCCTGTACATTTATTGAAAACAAAAAACAAAATACCCTACTCAGATTAAAAGAAACATGGCACTGAGTGGGACTATTTAAACATTGATGTGCATATACTATATTAAAAATGTGTCCATTCAAAAACAGCAAGAGGCTATTAACGAGAAATAAAAAAATGTCTGCAGGACTGTACCAACTTATTGAGTTTGAGTGGACCAGTGTTGGCTATAGCACCTATAGATACACACAAACTTTATGTTCACCCATATTGATATTTGCAAATATTGTAAAGACATAAAAAGAAATTGAAATGGTAAGATCTTGATATTTAGCATTTATTTCATACACATACCCTTGCAAGCTGATTTAATAAATGTTATTTATTAAAATAAATAACATTTATTTAAAAATGTTATTTTTTAATAACATACACAGCAAATTTGTTGTGTATGGGAGAAAAAGTGAAACCAAAAGTATTGACCTCTTCCCAGCAGTAGTGATCTGATGCCTGTGCTCTGGTATTAGCAATATTCAGATCAATACATCTAGCATCATCTGACACTGAAACAAGACTCTGGTAAATTTACCAAGGACTGGATGAGATTCAAGAAAAAGAAAGTCCAGGGAAATGTCAAAGTCTTTCTATTGATCTTACTGAACTGCTGAGAGGTGACACAAATCAGTTAAATTCAAGCATATACTGTAATCAGCTTTAATGGGAATCAATTACAAGTTCATAAACTGAAGTAGATGGAAAAATTGGGGGTAAACCGACAAACAGCCACTAGAGGGCAAGCGACTTCAAGACCAAACAGGAAATGTGATCATAAAAGAAGGAAAACGGAAGACAAAAATTCTACAATTCTTGTTTATGTTGTGCACATTTTTTGTGTATTTCTGCATTCCTGCATAGTTTCTTTAAAAAACCCATCATGCCCGTAATTTGCGCTGCACCGGGATGCAATAATAAGTTTGTTAAGGGGTCGGAGATAAGATTTTACAGGTAGGTCTAACACTTACAACAAATTGGACGGTATTTTGTTTAGTGCTGCAGAAAACTATTTTACGTCAGCTTTAATTGTGATTGTAGTCCAAAACAAACTGTATTTTCGTCTTAGATGCTTTTATAAAGTGCAGCTTTGAACGATGATTCTTTTTCAGGAGGATCCAGTCGTTCTAGTTATATGCACTATATTTGAGATAGGCAAAGCCAATATCATTCTCAACATTAAGTTGCTTTTTAAAATAATCAAGATTCAGTAATAGTAATTCAATTTATCACGTAGTTGAAACAGTCTTTTCTTTTCCGTGTAATATCATTTATCGCGCTAACTTTTCTTTATAGATTTTGTAAACAAACATATAAGTTGGAATCGTTGACTTTTCAGACATAGCAGTATTAAAAACATGAGGTGAATTCCATCTAATCAACTTCTAAGAACGCATTTAACTACTCCATCCATAACTTTTGGCCAGTATTATATAGAATAAGCAAAATCAGTTGAATCTAACGAATGCCTCTAAAAAACAATGACTGATTGATTGATTTTGTTGTATTGGAGAGGGGATCCATCTAGAAGCTGCAGCTGCTCTCTAATCCTGGACTTGGACAACCCTGTTCTACATAGTATTATCATACAATATAGTCAGAGTCATATCTAGACATAAATAGCTCTATCGCATGCTGTTATAATAATATACAGTCAAATTTAATATCATCAAATGAACTCCATTCAGTGTGGTGACAGTGTAGATGCCACAAAACTTATTGTCAGTTTGTGAAAAAGTTGAAATCTTTCCATGTCCCCTCTTCTCTGTTTGTCAGATTCCCTCTGAGCAAACCTCAACTTGCCACCAAATGGGTCCAGAGCCTGGGGATGAAAAACTTCATCCCGACCCCCAACACTTGCCTCTGTTCTGAGCATTTCAGGACCGACTGCTTCAGGGACTACAACGGAAAGCAGTTCCTGAGGGAGGATGCAGTGCCCACCATATTCACCCCAGGACAGGAGACTTCAAAGGTGGGAGAAGGTTTCCTCTTGTTTCTGTGCTGAAAAATGGCATTTTCCACATAAAGTGAACAAATAACTCTGCACATTTTACAGATTGAACTCCGTAAAAGAGGAGTAATACCAAAAGAAACAAATGTGTCAAATCAGATGGGAACGCCGGCAGACAGAGACAGAATGAGAGAGACAGTGATGCGCAGAGAAAAAAGAGGAGGAATGAGGGTGAGTTTCTTTTAGTGTTGGTTTATACATTTGTAATTGGAGAATTAGATTTGCTGCATAAAAAGGCACAGAGCCTTTCTATTCTAACTGTCTGACTTTAAATACGACAAAACTTTTTCTGTTTTAAGTCAGTTAAAATTACCAAAATTATTTTGATTTCCTGAATGTTTGAAAAATGAGATAATCTTTTAGAATGTGTCAGTTTCTTAAAATTTAGAGGTTAGCTTACATTTTCTTCGCATTTTATAAAATTATCATTTAAGCTGAATGCCTTTAGTCAGACTTCAACAACACATATTCTGCCGATAACACACACGCCAGAATTTTTGAGTTGTTGCTTTAAAATACATCTACACGCGAGCCTCAGTTGGACCTAAATCTTGTAAACTAACCTGTCAAAAACCTTAGAAACCGTAGCATTATTAAATGGGCTTTGTCAAATTGTATTAGGCCATAATAATCTTAATCCTAGTTTATGTAAACTTTTGATTTTGGCGAAAGAAATAAAAAAATCTCCATCAGTTTTCTGATATTCACTCACCAGAAAAAATTGTGTTAATCTCAGTTGGCCTAAAAGAGGGAAGAAGTTATCCGTCTCTTCAGAGTGTGTAAATATCTGGTTTCAGTTGTAGGTAATGTTCTTTTCCTCTTTAATGATTTTAATAACTGCAAACAAGGTGATTTAAATTATGTCAATCATAAATTTCTAACTGAGATCACCCAAAGGATATATCATAGAATGTAAAATGTTGCAGGGAGGACGCGGAAGCCGTGGAGGAAAACAGCTGTCTGACAGGTGAGGCTGTTAAGTTTTTTTTCTTTGCACTTTAAGGGAACAGAAGCTGGTCCAGTTCTAGATCAAGTCCAGAGCTAAAAGCATTACTTAATCCAAAACAGAAAAGAAAAAAACTGGTCTGTTTTTTTACATCCAGAGAGCTAGAAACTACTCCTACAGTTCTATTGGACATTATTAAAATTCTACATATACCAGTAGGGATGTAAACACTTATGGAGTTTGTATGACCAGAGATGGTTTTATAGTCTTAACCGTTGCTGAGATGAAAGATCTATACTAATGCTGTCGTCAGGCTCCTTTTTATGGATCCAAATCTACTATATTAGAATAACCCTTCAAGGTTGTATATCTTTAACCTATTTTAGGTTTGAGAGAGTCATGCATTCTGCATAATCTTTTGCTGCTGTGTGTTTGGGTGTGCTGGTCTCTTGGCACACCATGTAAGCTTTAATTAGCGAGGATATGTAGATTATTTCAAATTTCCTCTGAGCTAGAAGGAATTTTATTTCTTTTTCAGAGTGTAACTGGTGAAAAAAGTAAACAAATAAAAGTCACGGCTTTAGAATTTAGAGATGTGATCCTGCTCATATTTCTTGCTCTTCTTAAAGAGTGGGAGAATATGCATATAAAGTTTGTTACAGTTATACATTTCTCAAAGATTTTGACTGAAATGAAATTTGAAATGAAATGAAATTTATTCGAACATGATACAAATATGAAAATAAATAGTGCACAGTAACAAGAAGTGCATAAGAACTGACTGCATAAGTCTTAAAATGTTGTTGCTATTGATAATTGTTCTGCTGAAAATCACAACTTTTTCAAGTTTGCAATTGGAGCTGCTTTTCTATCTCCTCCACATATACCCATTGTCAGATTTTTCAAAATCCCAGTTGCGCATTTTCACTATGTTTGGAGTGGTTTTGCATAGCTTGTGCACCATCATTGTCATAAAACATTCTGGTATTATTGCTGTATTTGTGTGATTCACAGTTTTAATCTCATACCAGACTTTGCTGTTAGGTGCATGGTAATCAGTCCCCCAAGATTGCTGATGCTCACAGCAGAAAAGCCCTTCCTTTAAGAGGAGCAGCTGCTCGCTGTCAGTCGGCATCATTTACATAAATGGACCTGTTTCGGACCAGACAGTGGAAACACAAATTACTCACTGACAGGGTTTAAATGAGAGGTTCTGGGAAATTAGGTTAATATTCCAAATCACTTTGTCAAAATGTGCTTTAAGCATTAGATTTATGTGAAAATTATTCCCCTTTGCATACTTTTCTCTCTTTTTTCCTGATTTAACTGATTGAAACTCTGAATAGCTGCTTGGAACAGATTTGTGAGGCTATTGAATATTTTGTATTCTACCCTGTAATTGACAAGTTGATATAGGACTGGCACTTTTCCAGTACAGCAGAAATGGATTAATGAAAAACTCCTGCAATAGTTTTTCCTTTTGGCCGTGGTTTATTTAATTAGATTAGTGAAATCTGATTTTGATCCTTGTTTCATAATGAAGTGAAAGACAAAACTGTCCCCAGGTTTTACTCTCCTCACTGACTTCTTTATATCAGTCGACATTGCCACTCCGTGTTAGACGATGGCCGCGTTAATGGAGATATACGCAGGGATGGTTTATATCTAGTTGTGATAAATTCACACAGTCATAATGTGTGATATAAAACAAGTGAGAAAGTAATTATAGAAAACCACCAAAGGGGTAGGAAGAAGAGGCTTCAAGAAA
This sequence comes from Poeciliopsis prolifica, assembly GCF_027474105.1. NCBI lineage: Eukaryota > Metazoa > Chordata > Actinopteri > Cyprinodontiformes > Poeciliidae > Poeciliopsis > Poeciliopsis prolifica. The sequence continues at coordinate 11,771,677 of NW_026562386.1, read as the reverse complement.
ATGACATTAGATAGTTTTGCATCTGAGGGAACAAATCACATTAAGTCACCTTTAACTCTCCGTCATGCAGGCAGAACGTCGCAGCCAAAAGCAGAGTGTACGACAGCAAGGGCCGGCTGCTGGCCAACGGCAAAGACATGTGCGACTGCCTGGATGTGGACTGCATGGGTTGCTTCTACCCCTGCCCCGAGTGTTGCTCCAGAAAGTGTGGTGTGGAGTGCCGCTGCGACCGAAAGTGGCTCTATGAGCAGGTAGAAGTGGAAGGTGGAGAAATCATTCGGAACAAATATGCAACTTAGCTACCATTGATGCCTTTTTTTGTTTTAAAATAAATAAAACTATCATTGATCTAGCATTGTTTCTAATGAACTTCAGCTTGTTGAAACATTTTCAGTGTGATACTTTGCATAAAAAAACAATGTAGCTGTTATTTAAAGGTGTTTTCTAATTATGCCACCATGTGTTAATAAACATTTTCTTTGTTTTTTTTTTGCAATGTTTTCACTGTTATTGTTTGGGATCACCATCTCCATCTGCCTTGCATTTACTTGAAATGATTTGTTCTCAAATCACAAAATGTGAAGGAACCCTTTAATTCTTTCATAGCCACAGTGATGTCTACGTTGCATTATAGAGACACCACATATATTGTTTTAGTCTCTTAACTTGTGCTCATAGTAATTTGCTTAACAGAACATTCACAATATGCTTATTTTTTTAAGATGATTTTTAACCAAAGTTTTTTACACATAAAAATAACTATTCCTTTTCATTTCCCTTCTCACTGACCCAAGGCAGCAAGGGACCAGTATGACACAGCAGTTTCAGCGCTGCAGCACTTCTACGAGTATCATTTTTCATTTATACACATTCTGCTGCCCTTGAGCATCAGCTGCAGGTGAAGTGTCACGAAGCCCAGGGGGGCATCACCTCATGACATTTCTGAAAGAAAATGGATAACCAGCTCTGAAATTCACCGTCCTACCGAGCTTGGAAGTAAATCTGAAGTCGAAATATTTCTTTTTAAATACCTTGTAAATAAAATAGAAGTTTGGGGGAGGAATGTGTGCAGTCAGCTTTCCATAAAATAACAGAACAGTGTTGCAGTTTTATTCATTGTTGCCTTTTATTACCTGCACCAAGTCCATTTTATAGCTCATCATACAGAGGCTACAAATAAATTAAGCTTATTAATATTTATAAGTGCTGAGGGCGAGTCGATGTAAACAAGTCATTCATCACAGCAACAGAAGTTTTGCTCCATACTGAGTAAACTTCCCGCCTTCTATCGGAACATTTGGGTGGTATATCAAGAGCTTATATAAAAATTCAGTTTGATGTTTATATTATTAAGTAATATGAAAAAAAAAATCCGAACAGAGGACATTAAATTATAATCTCCTGAATGTGATGGGGTCCTTCAGGTTATGTCCTTCCACACTTTGGCAACATTGCTTTAGGGATGTCACATGGACTCAAATAGCTTGTTAAATATGGCATGTGTTGTCATAACATCTGTTGACCTCTAAATCTGTCAGTGAACTGCAGTAATGTGTGACCTTTTACATAAAAAAATATCAGATTGAGTTTGTGTTATAGTGTTCAAGTAAGATATTTACCTATTATATGGGTTATGGCTTTTGAAACATAAAATATATAGCAAATATCATGACCTCATACTTTAATTAAATAAGGAGCACAATTTAGAATTTTCTTGGTAGATTTCTTCCAGCTGGGTGAAAATTATGCTGATGAGGTCAAAAAAGGCAAGTACTTGTTTCTTTTATATCACCGATATTTCTGACTGGCTTTCAGTCCAGAATTGAAAGCCTATGACTATGGGCTGCTTCTCTCTCTCTTTTTCTCTTTTTTTTTTTTACTCAGACATGGAATGATGACTGATATGCCTATGCCTTTATGTCTCATTTGTTCTCCAATTACTTTACCTAGGCACATGATGTTTGCTTTGTGAAATTTTGTAGCATTGTTGATTGTTACTGAACATCCTAACCAAGGTCTATCTTCTAAGGATGAAGGTGTCAATCAGAGTAAAATGTCAACATAATTTAGTCACACTAATTGACATCAAAGGAGCAAAGGAGAATACTTTACAAAAGCCCTCACAGGAATACTTAAAATGTTTTTGTCTCATAGATATCTGTCCTTATTTAGAGATCTGCAAACTAACAGCATCTATGTTCTTAAAAAATACATAGTCAACAACAACAACAACAAAAAAAAAAACAGCTGTTCTAAGTTGTTAAAAGTGGAAACTTTTAGGGGGGCTTCATCACACCTCGACTGCAAATCTGAGTTAATTACTCCCCTCTAGCAGAGACGACACAGCGACTGACCCGTGAAGAAAACTTGATAAAATATCTATTTAAACATAATAGCATAAACCTCCGAGGACCTGCTGGACATAATACAAATCGCCTATAACGAGACACTAACAACTTGAATACACATCAGCTTGTCAGCTAAAACTCAGCCTGCTGTGTTGCTCTCAGCTGGAGATGTGAGAGAAGATGCAATAAAAATCTGATACAAAAACCACTAACATCAGGGTAAACAAGTAAAAGATCCTTCTGGGTGTTCACTAAGATGATGAACTAATAGAACAATCACTTATTCGCAGCTTTTTTTTAAAACAATTTCTGATTTTATATCAAATCAAAAATAATTCAGGATTTTCAGCATTAGAAATGTTGGAAATGCTACAGAATCAGAGAAAGTAAACTTCATTCCTAATACCATTGATCTTTTTCTATTTGTGCTTTCAGCAATTGGCAGAAACCATGGGATTAATCTGGACGCCAGTGCTGATGCTTGTTGGTTTGTCAGCTGCTTATCTCTTCACTGGGACATCAGATTGGCTTGAAGTTTACTGTTGTGCCTCTGGCAGAACAACAACTCATTATACAGTAGTTTGGCATTCATTTAGAAGCAAGATTTATTTAATTTTTTCCCTAATTACAGAAACAGAGATTGATTTCTAAGTTAACCTCCAGGGCTTTGGATCAGTTCATTCAGTTTAACTGAAGCTGGATGCGGTGGATAGTAGCTGGATGGACAAATATTTAGAAATTATAGAGCTTTACATTCTCCTAATCTCTGCGCTCTGACTTCTTTTTTTTATATTTATTTTGCATTTATTTTTGCTGCCTTCAGGCTGTTTACATTGATGGAGAAACTGTTGATGTTGTTACACTAACACTGGGCAAAATAGTCCCTACCACAATTCCTTTTGGGAAACAGTCAATATCTATATCTGCTGAATTTCTCTTTGGCTTTGGTCAGAGTTTTACTTCAGGCTTTCTTCCTATAGTCTCACCTCCTTGTGTTTTCCAACTCGACACAACAAACTACAAACTTTCCAGCAATTTTGTCCTGACTTGGACTCCACTTCCATGCAAAAGCTAAATAAATTTGTTGTTGTTATTTCGATGTCTTAACCCTATGTCTTAGTTCACAGGTGTGACCTACCCTTTCCATTTTCAGGTGCTACTAATTATGTGACTTCTGTCAGAAATGCGTTGTACAAAATTTTATTTAGTCTTTCTGCATGTAATTCAGCTCCCTCTCTCAAGTTAAAATATTTATGTTTGGTTAGCTGGTCTCTCTAAATTTCCCTATGGTGTGTGTGTGTGTGCATAATTGTTTGTGTGTCTCAGTGTTGCCTTGTGACAGATACCATCCCCCTGCAACTGCATGGGGGATGATATCCAGCTAAATGGAGAAAATGTGTGAAGTCTCAATTCACACATTTTCCTGATTTTTATTAATACAATCAGCTTAAAAGTATGTCTCATTTTCAGTGCCCTGTGTTGAAACATCAAAACCTAATAAAATGTATTGAAGTTTGTGTTTACAATGTTACAAATTGTAAAAGGTTCAAGGAGAATGGCTTTTGTAAGACAGCATAGTTGTCTGACAAAATCATAGCTATCTCACAAACTGTGAGTGAGCAGGTGTTGTGAGCTGAGTGAGTACACCTGCTCACTGACAGTGAGCAGGTGTAATTGCAGGTGTAGATTTCACTCTAATCAACATGAGTGAAATCTTCCCCATCATACTAAATAAAAACAGATGATCCAAACCCTTTTAGAAAACAAACATATAAAATAAGCACTAAATATGTAGCCACACTAAATAGAAGATGTTAATGGGTGCCCTTGGCTATAAAGAAAAATCTGTTGTCATCTGTGTTTCATATGAATATTCAGCACATCCACCAAACTTTAAATATTACCAAAGTCTCTTATTGGAAGTGAAGAGTTAATCAAAAGTTTAAAACTCAAAAGTATTTATGATGTGCCACAACGAACTAGGAACGTTTCACAAGCAGAACAGAACATTTATTTTTTCGAAGTAAATTAAATGAACTCAATGCTGACACTTCAGAAACTCACTAATGCCTTACTATCAATTATCTCAAAAATGAAGTGGTCTACCAGACCATTCCATTATATAAAGGACCATTCGCTCACATTTGCTGAAATATGATTTTTTTTTTTTTAGAGCAGTAATAACTTGCTGTACCGTTAAGTTACATGACCTGAAAAGAAGCTTTTTCTGCAAAGCATAAAAATCTACCAAAGCGGTGTTGTATTCCAGGGAAGATCCAAATTCATTACAGAAATATATGTTTAGGGCTTACTAAGCTGTTTCTGCATTTAGCGGCACCCCTGGAGAAGAGCCAGTGAGGAACAGGGACTCCAGTGGAGCTTTTAGAAATACAGGCCGTATATTTTCATTTCCACCTGTCAAAAGAGGCAAGCCTTTTTTATTTTCCCTTCTGTGAACCATTTTGCCAGAATGAAAAACTGACCAGTAGAATTACGGCACTTTCAGGATTGGTCCCCTTGTTTGGGAGTAAAGGTGAAACCGATATGTGGACATTGAGTCTCTTACTTCTGATGATGATAAAGCACCAGGCCAGTCATTCTGGTTTAAGGCACTTTAAAACAATTGGTGTTCACAAAGAAAAAATAAACAGAAATATTAGCAGTATCTTTTTCAGTGTCAGACAAAAGGTACAATAATAAGTATGCGTTTCCTGACCAAAGGAGTAGTTTAACAGTTGGGTATGTCCATAAAAGCGGCTCTGTGTTCTGTGTTACATCTGGAACAGTCCGCAGTTTGTAGCCACAGGGTAAGTGATGCTTCCCGGACACCCCCTTCTATGTCTATCTTGCACCTCGTAGGACCAGTCTCCTTTGCAGATCGTTTGCACAGGCGCCACTTCAGGGTTTTCAAAGACAGGGTCCTGTTACCAAAACGAATTAAAGATTTGACTATATGAACACAATTCAGTGGGAAACACTGGTGGAAGATTTTTATTACATCATATTTAATAAAACCAGTATTTGCTTGTTTTCCAATAAACATTTTCACAATGAAAACGGGAGCTGACAGAGTTGAATTCAGCACAGTTTCAAAGACAAATAAGTCTCACCTTGATATGGTTTTGTTAGTGATTACGTGCAATTGGTTATCATAAATAACTCAGACAGTGTGAATCCTTTCTCACCTGGAAGTAGCACAGCCCTTCACAGATTGTGGTGTGGATGCACACCTCCTGATCACATCTCTTCATGAGGATGCTAACGTTTTTCAGGTTGCAGCTGAAGCATCCCTTCCCCAGGGCTAGCACCACCACCAGGACAACCAACTGCATCCTCCTCCAGGTGTAGCACAGATGTCTGCTGCAAGAGCAGTTCACTTCTTAGAATAGATATTCAACACTTTTTAAAAAAGTTTTTCAACCACTTTTATACAGTAATTTGATCAGCACAAAGCCCAAAAAAGGAAAAATAAACACCACTGGCCAGCACTATAAAACCATCTCAGCATAAGAAGCAGGAGACCGTACTCTGGTCTGGATCTTTTTCTCATTTCTCAGTGAACCAGACTGGGTCTATAGACTTGTGGTCTCACCACCAATCTTCACAGAAAGGCAATAAAAATTTGATTAAAATTATTGTTTGACAGTTTTAACTGTGAGTATAGGAGTGTGTTTGTCTGGCTCAGCCTGTTGGATATTTAACAGGTTTCCTACTTTGCATTACTACAAAAGTGAAGCAAACACACAAAAAAATTATTTTAAAGAAAATGAAAACATTGTAAGTTGGAGGAAAAGTGATACAATTATCCAGGACTGCTTTGGATATGACAAAAGCATAATAAAACTAAATTTCTGTTCCAGCATTTTGTTTTAGTGTGAAACCCTAAAATTATCTAACCACCCTCTAGAAAACTTTCAGGGCATTTCTCTGTGAATAAGATTTTTTTGTTGTTGTTTTGACTTCTTTTCAGGTTATTTAGTGACAAATTAAAAACATGAATGGCTTTAACAGAGATGATTACGTCATAAGTATCCAAGTCGTGTTTATTAACATAAAAAAAATTACAGAGCTTATTTGTTTGACTCTTTTTAAATATATTTGAAGATAGTAATTGCAGATATTTTTCTAGTGGTTTGAAGGAAAATGGTGACCAATATGTGCAAATCTGATTTCCGAATTAAAAATAAAAATTACATTTGCATGTTTTGTGTAAAATCTAATTATTTGTTAAACTTAAAACACGTAAAAATTTATTTTTTAAAATTATTTAGAACATAATTATTAGTTATTCTTAAATATTTAAAATAAATAATAGTAAAATAAGTATAAATAATATTTCTTCTACTGAAAGCAAACTGAATGTGAGAACATGTTTTTTTTTCTACAGATTATCCAGCAAAAACGTTGTACACTTGTTGGAAAATAAAGTTTTCTAAAATGAATTGCATAATTTAACCACATAAGCAATACATTTTTAAAGACATTTCATTCAATTTAAACCTCTTTAAACCAACATCTTACCTGTGAATCTCTTATTTGAAAATAAAAAGAAAATATCTTCTCCGTCACTCTTCATAGATCTGCAGCAGTTTGCCACTTGAAATCATCTCTGTCTTCTTAAATATTGCTGCTCCTAATCCTTCTAACCTTCTCAGTCTATCTCCTAATGCATCTTCTACCTGCTATGGCTAATCTTAAATCCACATCATTTTCCCCATCGACATGTCATGGATGCCATATGGTACAGGACCTTTGCTCCCACACACGGGGGGAAAAAATCTGTAATTTCAGAAGTGTTGTTTAGATTAGATTGATGGAAAGACTCAGATGGAGCACAGAAGCATTATAAGTCCTCTGCCCCCAAACTGCCATGGACAATGTTGATGTGCAGTATGCTGTACTCTACATCTATTGCTTGTTGTGGCATAGGTCTTGTCCATTTTCAGGATAAATGCACAATTTGTGTACCCTAAACAGACAATATGTAACCTGTGCAACAGTTTGTCCACTCTTATTTAGACTGGATGACTTATCTACCTTGATGGTTTCTATCTTGGAGCATGAACTTAAATTTTTATTTGGTCTGCAAAAGTACATTTTTTTTGTCAAATTTAGCTTTAGAAAATAAATTAATGCGATTTTGGGAAATCAACCACAGCTCTGATTACTCACCAATAGGGATAAATCTCTTCAACTTGTATTATTGATTATCCTATAGATTATTTTGATGATTAATCAATGATGATAAAAAAACTGACACATTTTGTCAGTTTTTCATTTAACAATTTCTCAAAAAATATTACAAATAGATTTAAAAATTCAAATAAATAATTCAATCTACATGTTTCTTTTTAACAGTTTGGCTTATTTACTGCTCTGAGTATGTTGTTCTTTCAACAAATGGTCTTATTTTGAGTCTGAATAAGAACCATATGCTGTGGGACATTCTCATAAATAAACTTCTAAGTTACATTATTGCAGTTTGGTCTTCGTTAGTGAGCCTTTTGGACAATTTCTGTAAATCTATGTTCCTTATTAATTACAGTCCTGGACACAAGGAATCAGAATACCCTATATTATACTATTTTGATGTCTGTACTTTAGTTTTGACTCATTTTAAAACTGCAGCCTGAGGTGGACAGTCCACAATGACAGTAAAGCACTTCTTTGGCAAGGCGTCACGCTTCATCCAGCAGTGCCTTAGTCTGTCTTTGCAGCCACAAGGGAGTTTATTTCTTCACCATCCTGCAGAACTGCCACACCTGTCTAACAAGACTACAAGGACTTTTAAAATGTCACCCTGGTCCTCTGAAGTGTTGCTTTCTCCAGTGAACCTCAGATATGTATCATTGTTAGTATCCATTCTGTTTTTAATGAGCACCAGACATAGTTGATTAATTCTGTAGTCAGAGTAGGACACCTAATTTGCCATTTTCTAAACAGTTTACACAACAGCTGGGAATTTCTCTTTTTATGTCTGTATCTTTACTGAAAATATGCCTCATTAAGTCTGCAAACACACATCTGGTACAATCACACACTCATCACACGAACAGCTTTTTTTAAATATTCGACCCAGAACTCTGAAAGGGCAGAAAAGGCATTCAAGTTTATGTCAACACTGTAGTCCCAAAAATAGCCAAGTCCACCTGCAGCAAGAACAGAAACACACAAAAATCCATTGCAGGGCTGGTTAGGATGTTTTTTTTCTCTTTCCAACAGCAAAAAGAAGATGGTTTGTTCTGTAATGTCACATTCTTGTCCATGAGGAATAAATTTATATGTAATGGATAAGGTGACGGTTTGTGGGCTCAGGAAGATTTTCTGGTTCGTATCTCTGAGCAGTACAATGAAATATAAAGCTCCTCTGGGTGTAAAAAAACTCATGTGAGCTGTATATGAAGAGATATAAAAGAGCTCTAAGCTGAACAAGTTGCTGACTTCAGGAATTCAAGTCACAGGTTAATGCTTGAGCGCTTTGGAACAGAGTCGTCTTGGTTTTTGTGAGCTCAGCGTAATCACTGTCCTGACAGGACTAACAATATTCACAACCCCACTTGGTCACAACCAGATTGTTTTTCTGCAGAAACTTTGCCCTATTGGAGCAGATTCCTCCCCCACCCCCGATCACATCAGAGACAGAAAAACAACCTCTCTGGTTTTGTGATGAAGCGGAAGCCTTCATCTCGAGGATCACCCACACTAATCTCTACAAACAAACGCCTCTACAACCTGTTTAAGGTCAAGGATTTTGTTATGTGACTTGGATTCATGTTTCCATGTGAACTGACTGAGAGGCATAGTTGTAGGAAATATTCAAAGTGACAGCTCCCTATTAACCTCTGAGGAATACAATGCCTTGCAAAAATATACATACCCACTGAAACATTTTTTTTAATATTAAGTTATTTATACATTATTTTTTGGTGAGGAGAAAAGCATCAAATCAACATGTAGGGGTAAACTGAAAGATGTAGGATGCTTTTGTATTTAACCACGTTTACTCTGATGGCCCTTAATAAAATCTAGTTCAGTCAATTGTGTTCAGAAGTCACCTTGGTGACTTCTGAAATGTGCAGATCTAAAGTCAGTCCAAAGTCTGTGGCAAGGCTTAAAAACTGATGCTTATAGAGACTCCCCAACCAGAGTGAAGGGTACTTTTTGTTCCTTTTACAAAAAGTCCTCTATGTAGATGAATAAAGTTGGTGGAGTGTTGATTAAGGAAGACAGAAGATGTATGAAGGCCACGATTGTTTTTTGTTTTTTTTTATTTCAAAGGAGATTTTTCTTCTATTGCATAAAAAAGGTAAAGATGTGGAAGGGGTATGAATACTTTTTTCCAAAAGACTATGTATTATTTCTTTTTAGTTACTTGAACCTCTCTTAATTTCTCCTTCCGTACTATGTCAATCAATCAATCAATCAATCAAATTTTATTTGTATAGCACATTTCAGCAGCAAGGCATTTCAAAGTGCTTTACATCAAAAACACAAAACACAAAGTAATACTATTTGACAAGGACTCCAACCTACAAAAAAAAAAAAAAAAAAAAAGGGGGGGGGGCTCTAAAAATACCTCTCTTGTAGATTTGTAGATTTTAGTTGAGACAACAGGGATTCTACACCCTCTGGGACTTTAGTCAAGTTGTTCCGACAAGGACTCCCAACCTGTTTAGCTGATAAACATCAACTGGGCCTTTAACCCGTTTAGTCAAAATACTATTTGACAAGGACTTTAACCTTTTTAGCTGATAAACATCAACTGGGACTTTAACCCGTTTAGTCAAAATACTATTTGACAAGGACTTTAACCTTTTTAGCTGATAAACATCAACTGGGACTTTAACCCGTTTAGTCAAAATACTATTTGACAAGGACTTTAACCTTTTAGCTGATAAACATCAACTGGGACTTTAACCCGTTTAGTCAAAATACTATTTGACAAGGACTTTAACCTTTTTAGCTGATAAACATCAACTGGGACTTTAACCCGTTTAGTCAAAATACTATTTGACAAGGACTTTAACCGTTTTGGCTGATAAACAACATAAAAAGTTGTAAATAGGAAATCATCATCATTTGAAAAAAAGGCTTGGAGACATCAGTTGGACTGTGATTAATCCATATAATATGTTTAATTTAACCAAGTAACAGAAACAAGCATTACTTTAATTCCCAAACTTTGTTTAGGATATCTGTACAACCTATTTATTATATGCAGCAACATTTCTAAATAAAACTTGATTAAATTATTTAGGGAAGATGAGAGTTTTTTTTTCATATTTTATATTTTTGTGTTCAGCCCATATTTCTCTTCCTTTTATTCATTTTAGACGTAGACTTTTACAGTTTCTTCTCAGAAAAGATCAGAATCTGGGTCAAACCTAAATTTTCAAACTGCTAGATAAACTAATTAAGTTTCATATTGTAATCATGTTAATAAGTTACATTAGGCATTCTGCTGAGACTGGTTTGTCAAATTAAATGTAAAGTCTTTAAATAAGTATTTTAAAAAATCTGTAAGCCCACATTTCTGTATTGAACATGTTTTTTTTTTTATTGTTTCTCATGAATTCTAATATTTTCATAAGTTGTAAATAGGAAATCATCATCATTTGAAAAAAAAGCTTGGAGACATCAGTTGGACTGTGATTAATCCATATAATGTGTTTAATTTAACCAAGTAACAGAAATAAATTACCCCTTCGATAACATTTTAATTTATTGAGTATAGTTCAACCATCAGTATCTATCTTTCATTCAAAGCAATTTCTTTAGTGTTTACCATCCATAAAAGTCCAACATTGTCCCTGGGATTTATTTTGGAAATACTAACAATGATATATTGCCTTCAAATTGGGAAAACTGTCACAGTCAGCCTTTACTCAGCAGTTACAATTACATTATACAATTGCATTTTTATAGTACAGTATTTATCAATCCCTCTCACAATTAGGACAATTCCTAATTTATTGAAAAAAAGGAATTAATTCTACACCATTTAAAATGTTTCTCAAATGTGGGATTTGTGTGTGGAAAGGCATTTTCTATATTACTTAAATAAAAAATGCAAGCTACACATTACAATATTATAAGATGATTCCTTGAGTTGGATTTGTTCACTGCATACAAGCTTTGATCTGTTGCAGCTCTGACTTCTGTTTAAAATGCATCTTAACCCTTGTATAATAAAACACCTCGTATCTCCACTTCATCTCACCTTATTACTAGCCTCACAACTCCCCCTGCTGCTGACTGAGGTGGATGCTCAATGAAGTGCAAGAAGTGAGGTTGCATGATGAATGTCAGGTGGGTGGAAGGTTGCCTACATGTTGTGCATACAAGAAAAGAACTCCTCTGATATATTAGGTGAGTTTGTGAAAGACAGAGACTGTGGAGACGAGCTTCTTAGAGACACTGATATTCGCACCGTCAGCGGTACTATTACCAAAGTATGCTGTGCCTTGGCATAAAATTTTACAATTTGTTTCAGATATCTTTTTAGCTAAAAGATGCAAAGACTGGGTTTCTTTCTGAACAGGCAAGCACCCAAAAATACCCCTGCGGGAATATTACAACCACAGATTTACTACATACCCTCAGGAGAAGATTAGAATCCCTTAGAGGAATATTGTTTCTGGAATAACAGGCAGTTCTGTCCTAATTAGAGTTTTTGATTCAAATGAATCAGATGGGTAGAGGTGAATTGCTATGGCTAATGATTGTTGTGTATTCCAGCAGCAGGCCTGAGGGGTCCTGCAGAGAGAAAAAAAAACTAATTATCTGAGCAATCAGATTCAAAGTAGTAGGCTTAAAATGTACAATGAATTACACCTTTACTCCACCATAGCCCAATGGGGTCCAAAGAAATCTATTGTGACAATCAGGGGGGCAATCATTAAGAAGGACTCTTGTTACTTTACCTGCTAATATACTACTTTATACTTGCAAATCTCTAAACAATTATATTGTTTATTTAATATCTTAATTTTTTTTTCAACAAAGCTCTAATCTTGCTTTGGACCAAATATGACCACATTAATGATACTCACTATACCACTATATCAGTATTTGAATCCTTAATTGCTTTTCAACAGTAGAACAAGAATTGACTAATTAATACCAAATTGCAGTAATTTGTTAGACTGACAGTTGTGTTACAATCGTCAAGCAGGTGGATATGTCAAACAAATCCATTTAATTCAGGTCGCTTTTCTTTAACTGATAAGGGAATTAGTAGCAGTTCTTTCCTTGCACCATAATTCCTCAAATGATTCAAATATTTCTAGAGTGCACTGTAATTCAAAGCTTGCTTCTGTCCAGGGGACAAACATGGCTTTTATTGGTTGTTGGGTTTTGATCAGGGTAGTTGGAATTATGATCATGACAACACAAATGTCCAGTTTTGTCTGTTTTCTTCATCATAAATATGCCAATTTTGTTTGCTTTTGAAAAATTAAAGCTTAAATATGTGCTGCAGAACTATTTCTACCCCTGGGACATTTTCACATGGTGAAATGTATCAACCAGACTTCAGTGTGGTACAGTGGATTTTTATGTGAAAGACCAACACAATGTAGGACATCATTTTCAAAAATATTTTTTAAATAACAAAAACAAAACAAAACAAAACAAACTTGAAAAGCATGGTCAGATGTACTATTCTGTGTCCCTTTACTTGGATACCTCAAATATAATGTAGTCCAACTTTGTAATTTTAATTTGACAAAGGGCAAAAAAGCTTAGGTTGCATGAATATTATTATACTACTATATTTTCACTTTTGGAATGATTGTAACCTATAGCACCTTTTCTTTGACTGCCATTGTGTGTCTGGCAAGAACATTATTACCAACATTATGTAGTATTTTTTTAAGTTGCATGCACAAAAAAGAAAATTATGACCAATTAAATTATGAAAGGAGGATTTGAATTTTCACAAATACCAACTGAGTAATTTCACTTTCTAAACAGGTGATATTCCCATTAGAGTGCTCTATTAATTATACACCAGAGGGAGGGAGAAACAGTGGGCAGTAATAGTGTTTACTCCCAGAAGTAATGTTAATGTATGCAAAGAGTTTTAAAGCTTTAAAACATGAAGATAACCTTCACTGAGATTATTATGAAAATACAACATGCATAACAAATGTGAATTTAAGAATATTAACACATTTTAATGACAAAACAGCCCAGGAAAGAGATAAAATAATTGTTTAAATTCAATTTAAAAAAAAAAGCAATGCAACCAAGTTGCTGTGTATCTGTAACCAGGTTGATGTGGATGACAGACTGCTGTCCAGGTCCCTCTTGAAAGTGAGATCCAGATCTCAACGGGGTTTACCTGGCTAAATAAAGGAAATAAAAATAAAAACTTTGAGATATTACAAATAATTTCTAAATATGTTACTTAGTAACCTGCCTTCATAAACACTGAATAAGACTTTTCATACGTTGATGCAGAACCCCTTTGTGGCAAAGCACAAGTCACTTGATTCACCCTTCAAATTTCACACTGTCTCTTATTATTTTACAAGTGTTGGCAGTTTTATTGATAACTGCTTTGATTATTATTTTGTTTTCATATATTATCTACACTTATTATTTTACATTTAGATTTTTTATTATTATTGTGTTATTTTAAAGTGGTTTCTTAAATAATTAAAGACCAATTTGGAAGAATGTATGTGTGCTGGATCAAAACAAATAGCCTACTGTAAAAAAAAAAAAAAAGAAAAATGAAATGCACACGCTAAACTGACAAAAAAAAAAATCTAACTGATGCCTGGGAAATGAAGGCGCATTTTTATTGAAGAGTGTGCGTTGTACTCTATAATCTTATTTCGTAGGGATGATCCCAAAGTAACGCATAAGGTTTTTACAGAGAAGACACCGGTTGCGACCTGATCAAGGACAGAGCAGGCTGTGAGACTGCAGCACGGTGCGCAGTGACCGGATGCATCCACTGGGGGAGGACCGAGCTCCGCCTGCATGCGCTGCGGTACATGAACGACTTTCTCACTAAGACTCTCCATCATCACACACAATGGGAGGGATACAGGAGTAGGCTATAGGTAGGGCGACAGCGGCAGACAGACAGATGTGTGATGCTCAGACTCAACCATGGGGTCATTTACCCTCGCCTGTGCCAATGGAAACTTTTACCCACCCTCCTTTCTATTCGCCGCTATCGAGTGGAACTGTCTTTGATGCCAACTCGCTGTGGCACACCTGCTTTTGCTTTTTTCTTTTTTTCTTGATTGGTGTTGCCGGTACACCAGGAGCGATGCAGCACCAACGGGGGCTGAAGTGCCAGTAGATCCTGTTGAATTGAGGCACGGCGTCGAGGCGCAGCCAAAAAAAAAAAAAAAAAAAAAAAAAGTGTCCTTCTCGGAGTGCGTCAGAGCACGGATGTATATGCTGGATGTGGATGTGGATACGGTTGCCCGCCGGATACGACGAGGGATTTGTGATATTACACCCCAAAATCAAGAGGAGGATTTGAGCACAAACGGAGAGCTGCATCCTCACCCAGCATTCCTCCGCCTCTTCCTCTTCCAGCAGATTTGTTTGTAGGGGTGACAGAGGCGATTTCTTTTGACCCCCCTTTTAAATGTAAGTAAGGATCAAAGAATGATAGGCTACTTTAATAACATAATTTCGTGTGCACTGTTATAATAATAATAATAATAATAATAATAATAATAATAATAATAATAATAATAATAATAATAATAATAATAATAATAATAATAATAATAAAGCTGTGAAGACGCGTAATATGAGTAGCATCGTGGTCAATGTATTCACAAAAACAACTGACGTTACCATAAACGCATCCCCCTTTTTTACATAGACCAATTTGTGTTTTCTCTTTTTCTTTTTCTCGCAGCTCCTGAGCGCATCGGAGGAACAAGTCATTCAGATTCGTCGGAGCTCCAAAACATAAGAGCGAAGACCCATACAATCTCATCTCATAAAATGGCAACCATGGGCGACAACTGAGGATCAAAAGATGCTTTTTGGGGCTGAGAAATTAACCACCTGATGGGCACCAGAGAAGCCGAAGAAAGACTGTTTGGGTGTCGCTTGTTGACTCGGTGATTTATCATGCTGAGCATAAAAGGGGCGCTGCAAGTTTGACACAGCGTCTGCGTAACAGGCTATGCCACCGGCCCTGGTGTTTTTTGGTTATGGTAATGATGTCATAAAATAGCCTATATATACTGGGCGCAACAAGATATGCTCGTAAATGTTTTTTTTTTCTTTCTTTTTTTTATCATGTAAGAAGCAACGGGGACTCCAGCCAACATGGACCTTACTGAGAGGTGTGTTTGTTAATCTGACTTTCTAAACGATTGATGCCTCAGTCTCTCTGTGTTTGCGCGACAGAGCTGCAACTTTTATCCTCTGGTCTGCATCCCTCTTGACGAGGGTTCTGTAGCGTTCGCGGATCGAACCTTTACAAAAATGGAGTTTGCCATGGTGGGTGCGGACGGCGGGTGCAACAGTCACCTGCCGTATGGATATGCCCAAGCCCGCGCGCGTGAGAGGGAGCGCGAGAGGGAGCGCCAGGCTGCCCAGATGAGAGCGGCCGCGGCGGCCGCGGCTGCAGCAACCGACGGTGGCTCCGGTGCGGAGGGAGGTGCGGGGGGCCCCACCTCCGCCACCTCCTCGGGCGCTCATCTCCTTAACAACCGCCAACATCAGTCTCGCGCCGCCTCCTCCTCCGCTAACATCAGCAGCAGCGGCGCCGCCTCGCGCCCCTCCTCCTCCTCCACCTCCTCGCAGCAGGAGCCCGAACAGCAACAGCAGCACAGAGTTCTCAGAGAGCGGAAAAAGCAGCGCGGCGTCGGTCGGTGGAGGCGCAACCGGAGTACTCTCGGAGGGGACTTGCGCCACTCGGAGCTGGCGCTGCTCGGATCTGAGGAGGACATCATGATAGAGGAGGAAGAGGCCGAGGGAGCGGAGGAAGAGGAGGAGGAGGAGGTGGAGGGGGAGAGGCGGCGGAGGGCGGCCGAGGGAGCAAGAGGTCGAGCTTTCTGTGCAACATGGATGATGAGGAGGAGACCGTGTCTATCACCGACAGGCGTCCCCAGTCCGGATACGAGAACGTTTACAGCGAGTGCGGCTGCTGTGAGAGGGTCGTCATCAACGTATCGGGGCTGAAGTTTGAAACTCAGCTGAAGACGCTCACTCAGTTCCCGGACACCCTCCTGGGAGACCCCGACAAGCGAATCAGGTACTTTGACCCGCTGAGGAATGAATACTTCTTCGACAGGAACCGGCCGAGTTTTGACGCCATTCTTTACTATTACCAGTCAGGAGGGCGGTTAAAAAGACCTGTCAACGTCCCGTTTGACATCTTTTCCGAGGAGGTCAAGTTTTATGAACTCGGCGAGGAGGCCATACTGAAGTTTCGGGAGGATGAGGGGTTTGTGAAGGAGGAGGAGAAACCTCTGCCGGAGGACGAGTTCAAGCGCCAGATTTGGCTCCTTTTTGAGTATCCAGAGAGTTCGAGTCCTGCCAGGGGCATAGCGGTGGTGTCTGTCCTGGTCATAGTCATTTCTATTGTTATTTTCTGTCTGGAGACGCTGCCCGAGTTCAGGGATGAAAAAGAGTATCTGCAGCCACGCCAGAACTCCTCTCAGCCTGACCACGGATTTACACCCTTCAACGACCCGTTTTTCATCGTGGAGACGGTCTGCATCATCTGGTTCTCCTTTGAGATTATAGTTCGTTTTTTTGCGAGTCCAAGCAAGACAGCGTTCTTTAAAAACATAATGAACTCCATAGATATCGTGTCCATTTTGCCTTACTTCATAACCCTCGGCACGGACCTGGCGCAGCACCAGGGCAACGGGCAGCAGGCGATGAGCTTCGCCATCCTAAGAATAATCCGCCTGGTCAGGGTGTTCCGCATCTTCAAATTATCCAGACACTCCAAGGGGCTGCAGATCCTGGGGCATACCTTGCGCGCCAGCATGCGGGAGCTGGCCCTCCTCATTTTTTTTCTGGTAATAGGCGTCATCCTGTTCTCCAGCGCGGTGTACTTCGCCGAGGCGGACGAGCCCACCTCGCAGTTCACGAGCATCCCCGACGCTTTCTGGTGGGCCGTGGTTACCATGACCACGGTGGGCTACGGCGACATGAAGCCAATCACTGTCGGTGGGAAGATAGTGGGCTCCCTTTGCGCGATCGCGGGCGTGTTGACCATCGCGCTCCCGGTGCCCGTTATAGTGTCCAACTTTAACTACTTTTATCACCGGGAGACGGACAACGAGGACCAGTCACCCGTGGTGGAGAGCATGCCGCCGGGCTGCCCGTACTTCCCGGACTTTCTTAGGAAGTTTAAAGGCTCGCCGTCTGGCTCCTCGCTGGGTGACAAAGGGGAGTACATGGAGATGGAGGAGGGGGTGACGGAGTCGCTCTGCGGGTTGGACAAAAGCCCCAGTAAAGGAAATGGCACAGACATAAGCAGAAAAAACAGCACTAACTCGAAATCAATTCAGACTGACGTGTGACTAAGAGTTTTATTTTATTATTTTCTAAACAAGATACACATCCGATAAAAGACTCGTTCTGCCCAACAGCAGCTGAATCATAACCCCCCAATAGGTCTATATAGGTTTTCCGCACCTCAGAGACCCCTCACACACACACATTCACACTCATAGGCCACCAATTGGGACCTTAATAGCATCCATGCCTAAATTTGCCTGATAGACACAGATATATCCGTTTATCCAGTGTGGGCTTCCAAATCTGACATGGAATCTGAATTAGACAACAGGCTATGCATTCGCACTTTATGACTTTCATCTGTCACATCACAAGGGTAGGGACGGTTGTTTTTTGCTGTTATGCAATAAAGTTAAAATTTGTTTGCACTATAACGTAGAATTTGCGCTGGGTTAGAGACAGTAACTGTAGGCCATTCAGATAGCAACATTGTAGTCATCCTCTGCTCACCTGGATACAGAATGTATGAGTAGAGAAAAGAGGAAACTATTTGACTTAGTCTGCCAGAAAACAAAAATATAAAACTGAGCTCTATTTACATAAGAAGCCTAAGAAAGAATACTTTCATCTTTGTTCATTTAAAATACTCAAACAAAAATGACCTACACATTGATGAGATACGTTATAACGTAGGCCATTAAATAAACCAGGGCTATGCTGAAATAAGCTTTTCCATAAGAGGCCAATAATAATAATAATAATAATAATAATAATAAAAGACCCACAATGAGAGCTAAGCACAGGTGTCATCATTGTTTAAAATGGCTGAAGAAGTCACCCAGCCCAGGTTTTCTGTGAACACTTGTAAAGCCTCGGCTGCAACATTTTTTTTTTTCATTTCAAAAGCACCTCAAAATGACAATATCCCTTTACAAAGATGAATATGGAAAGTTACAGCGTAAAAGACTCTGACATGGGAACTCTAAAAGGAGAGATTATGAGCAATTTTCTCGCCTTTCTGCTGGACTCAGTGCACAAAACGGTATATATATGTTTATATATATACCTGTATTTTTTTTTTTGCTCAAGAGAACTTTGATTATCTCCGAGCACAGAAGATAATCAGGATGTGGATGTCTTCCAAGGTATGTAGTGTTCAATTTCTGTGTAAAGATAACTTTTACTGAATTGTGACTGTGGGTTTTTGGTGTAGGTAATCACAATTGTGGCTCATTGCCCAGGGTGGCACAGTCCTGGGAAGGCACACGTAAGCAGTATTACACGTATCTGGTAGTTTTGAATCAAACACGCTTATTGCCATTCAATCCACAGAGAGTAAGCTCTCACTCTATTGTACCCTTTATAAGTAGTGTAAAAAATGTGGTCCTATACAGTAGATGGATAAAAAAAACTGAAGTTAGAATCTGATTCCTACATCCCATTTTGATGTTAAACTAAAGAACTGCAGTTAGTTTTTAAGGAGCATAGCTTAACACCTTAATGTTTAATATATCTCATCTGTATTCTGAAAGACAAATACTGGATTATAAAGGTACAGATGAGACTATGTTTAAAAGAGATCCTGAAGAGCCTGGACTCATTTTTCTGCCATTATTAGTTAATGGTTCTCTTTTACAACATGCAGGGATCTAATTATATTTGATCAATTAATAACAGCTGCCATTATCTCATTCCTGGACCTGACATCAGGTCAGCCTCCTCATAACTTGTGCCAAATGTTTTTGGACAGGTTCCAGCTAAAAAGTTTTGCACTTTTGTACAATCACTTTTTTATTTTACTTTTAATTAAACTCAATAGGATATTGAATGTGATTATTTTTGTATAACTCTTGATATGGTGCTGAAGTAGTCCAGAGTGTTCTTCCTTTCCCTACTAGACAGTTCAGACATAAAACGCTTATTTATAAGACTTGTCAGGTCTCAGCTTTCTAGTTCTTTTCCTGCATGCATTTTCACTCCAAACAGCAGATGTAGTAGGAGGAAACTGTAACATGAGGATCTGGTGTGTAGCACTCATAATAAGTCCAATAAATTAACTTTTATGATCTCAGTGTTTTAGTAAAGCTGTCTTGCATACTCAATCTAACCATGTCTAAAAGGTTAAAGCTTTGGACCAGGGAGAGGTGTGCTTTGGATGTGTAATGGTTGCAGTTGTGTTTGTGTTGAGCAGCATTTGGCAGAAGAAAGATGGCTTTACAACCAGAGGAAAATTTCACTCTGTTTACTCTAAATCTCTCAGTTAAGAGTGTACAGAGGAGCAGTACTCCATGACATCAGCTAGTTTGAAAGCTGAATATGCCTCTTAGACAAAGTGGAAAGTTTTCAGCCTTCAGTGCAGTTTATTCTCAGGATGAACTCAGTCCTGGCCAGACATTTACATTCACTGATCATCAGCACATGTGGATGTCATGTTAAATTTGAGTAAATTACTTTTATTTATTATGAAGACAAGAATTGGGTGCACAATTACAAATGTCTTACAGTGCATCTGGAAAGTATTCACAGCGCTTCACTTTTTTCACATGTTATGTTACAGCTATATTACAAATTGTATTAATTAATCTTTTTCTTCAAAAGTCCACACACAAATATGAGGAAAGGTTTGTGAGACATTTGTAAATTTATTAAAACAGAAGACCAAGAAATCTTGTTTATGTAAGTAAGCACAGCCTTTTCTCAATACTTTGTTCATCCACGATTGGCTGAAATTACAGCTTCAAGTCTGCTTGAATATGATGCCTCTAGCTGAGCTCACCTATCTATAGGCAGCTTCCCCCATTTTTCTATGTAGTACTTCTCAAACTTCATTAGGTTGGAAGATATCTGTCAACCACCTTTTAGATCTCACTAGAGAAGTTTACTCCAGGACATTCAGAGTGTTTCTGAAGCCATTCCTTTGAGATCTTGACCAAATGCTGTGGGTCACTTTCTTGCTGAAAAATGAGCTGTTGCCCCAGTCTGAGGTCAAGATGCTGTTGAGCCGGTTTCCAGCCATGTTTCTCTATACATTGCTGCATTAATCTTTCCCTCCGATGCTAGCACCAGGCTTCACTGTAGGGAAGGGCAGATTGTTTGAACCTGAAGAAAATTGGATTTCAGTGTCATAATAGTACTAAATAGACAAGAAAACATTTTCTGGTTAGGACAAAGAAGGCTGTCATTAAGCCTATGGAATTGCCCCAACTGTGTAAAAGTTAAGTGTGTAGTAGGAAAGAGCTTACTTCTAAGATGTAAGATGCTAATTCTAATTTTCTAATTATAACAAAAAAGTTATTTAAACATCAAATCCAATCATTTGCTTTTGACCATAAATAATTAACTTTTTAAAGCGGCACAGCCAGAGTTCGTACTTAAATTTGAATGAAAATCTGAAGGTGGCCAGAGATTTAGGTGATGGTAAGAAATAATTTTAACCACAAATATGCCATGCCCATCTACAAAAATGAATGATCAAAACATCAGTTTTTAAGAAATTGATTTGACTGCTGCAGGCCAAAAAATGCCTTTGAATAAAAACAGAAAAAGTGTTCTTCCATAACTGATGCCCCTTTCACATTGCTTTGTTACCCATTTAGAGATCTTTACCTCATTTCTTATCAGAAACAAACCTCTTGGTAAATCCATTACTGTGAATTTGCTATAAAAATTACATACTCCAGTGTTATTCATACAGCACCAGAATATTTACATACCCACTTGATTTCCAACTTAACTTCTAATTTAACAGACTGATTCAGCCATCACACATTACATCAGCGCATCTCACAACACAATCACAGCACCGGTGGATAATAATTTGTTGCATAGCTTATATCCTCGGAGGAGCTATTCATACAAGATATTTTTAACACCTACACCCACATCCAAACATCCACAGCACCATGCTGGCACCCAGCCAGCTCCTGACATCTCACACTCTGCACTTACATAATGTGGCTTACAGCAAAAGGCACAATCCAAAACATTTTTCAGCAAAGTGTGTGTGGGTCAGGCATATTCTAAGGCTTGTGGCTGCTGAGCTGACTGTGAAAACAGCCTGTATCATCTTCAGCCACGGAGGCACTGTGAATCCTACTGTCACGTGCAGGCTGATTGTTTGTTGTGCAGATACCAACCATATGGCTTGGCTACGTAAAGAGAAAATCTGAGGTACTTATGGGTATTTCTGCAAAGATATGTCGAGGACGTAGAGAAGAAGACGAAATAAATCAGCTGTTGAGAATGTCAGACTAGATTATGTAACAATAGGGCAGAGTCCAAATTAGTCTGGCTGGGCAACAGAAAGTTAAATGGCAGTTCTGCTAATCAGATAATAGTCAGAGACAATTTATCTGTAATTTTGAGCTGGTCAGATGGATTTACATGTTTTATTGAAAGTAGAAGAAACTGACCTGGATTTTTCCACAAAACACACAACTCTAGGTTGTATCAGTACATCTGTAAGAAGTTCTGGTCATTGATAAATGTATACTTTCTAGTTCTCTGCCAGGAATCTCATCCTGTAGAACAAAGTGTTTGTAACACATGTAACCAAAGTCATAGAGAAGTCAGTAACTGTGCAGTTTCTGTGTTATGTGAGCTTGATTTTATTAATTACAAATATATTTTATATGATCCAACTACAAGTGAAACACTGATCAGGCTGTTGTAAGCCTTTTTTCACATTACTGTGCTTCAATAAAAAACAAAACAGTCCAATAAAAAACAAAACAGTCCAATGTTCATTATAATATTGTACTGGGATTTGTCATTTTATATATTTATAGTTTTATACATTTGTCAATATAAGGACTTCTTAATTTAGTTTTAGTCCAAATATTTTAGTTACCCATCGTCATTTTTGTTTTGGCAGACAAAATTTTACTGCATTTTAGCATAATGCTCTCACACCTTTCAGAAAAATAATTTATTGAAATATTTATCCTTGGGCAAAAAAATTTTTTTTTTAAGTTAGTTGATTTTATTTATTTTTTATTTTTGCAATATTATACTATGAAAAAATGATTAGGATATGCTTTTCAAAATGACTTCCAAAAACAGTAATTCTAAATAACGCACATTGTACTCAAACTTGAACAAATAAATATGCAAAAAAAAATTGTGATAACAGGGCAACATTCTAATGCTTTAAGTTAACTTTTAGCATTTTTTTAAAAACAAAAAATTCTATTTTAAAAATGTGTACATAAAATAAAATTAGGTGTTTGGTGTTTGGAAATAAATATAAATATGAAGCATTACCTTTTTTGCTCCAATTACTAATTTGCTGCCCAATATTTAAGCAACTTCAATTTACAAACACTTTAAATGATTAAATGATATGAATTGAATAAAAATGTAACAAACATTTCTCAAACAATGCCACAATTAGAAAGTATAACCACTCTTGTGGAAAAAAAAAACACTTTACAAACAGCAAAGAATATTGCTGTTTGTAAATCTATGCCGATCAACAACCTCCTGGGCACTGGACTGTCTCATTTAGAATTTTTGGACTTCAGATTCATGTTTTTCAGCTCAGCAGCTTCTTTTATATTTATTTAAATATTTCTGGATTTTTTTTATATTTAAATCAGGTAATTAGAAAATGATCCCAATAACACTACTTGGTATTAAATTGTAGTGAAGCTACTAAAACCTGATGGTTTTCAACAACTCCGCTGTCAGCTGAAACACATAAAGCCGATTTCGGTTTCATGCAGTTCAAAAGACAGGGGAGCTGCTGTTTGCTTCCAGCTGCTCCTCCTACAATCACAGTAATGCAATATCTTTCAGTAGGTAGCTTTGTAAAACACAGAACCTCAGGTTATATGTTAATTAAAGCAAACTTACCTACGAACTGATTTCAGGATGGCTTGTCACCAGACGTTGCTTCAAGTTTGTTGTGTTGGTGACACTTGTTGCGTCATATACCTTGCAAAATATGTTTGTTTTGCCCTGTGAAACATTCAGTCCAGAAATGTGCGACCACCTCCTCGGCTCCACCATAATATTTCACCCTAAGTTTTCTGTTTTTTAATTTATTGTATCGATTTTTCTAAAAAGCATCAGTCTGAAAAAAGAGAAAATTATGCTGAATATCATTTTTCAACAAAAAAGTTTTTAGAGTATAAAACAGAGCTGTCTGCTGCAGGACATTTTTTACCATCCACACATCAATTCAGATTTGCATTGGGATCTTTCTACTCCCGAAGAAAGTAGAAAGTAGAAAAAGATAAGCCATTTTTAATATTGGTTGCTATTCTACTGATAGTATATGATGGAAAATGTGGTTTTATTACTTCACTTAACATCCATATGCAAGTGATGGTTTTCAGCTATTTTGGTTTTGATCTCATATTTTATAAGGGTCAATGGAACTAAATGAGAATGAAAACAAAAGTAAATAAAAATAAGGTGTAATGCAAAGTTCCAGGATATATCGAATTAAATTGAGTTGCACTTGAGGTTTGAGCATCTTTATGAGTATTTTTACAAACATAATCTTGAATATTAATGAATCAATATGGAAAGGTTTAAGTATGAGTTGGAAATGGAAGTTTGTAGCGACAAAATATTCCCCAAATGAAGTGGGGCTATAAATTATATCCAAAACACACCAGAAACTGGTGGTTATTGCTTTGTAATAGAGAACATAAGAGGAATAAAAGACACCGTGAAGAAAAGTAGAAGGGCTGCATTGCTTGTTTAATATCGATCTTTGAGATGGATATGTTCTTAATTAGGCGTGTAATTTCCTCATGCAGAGGAATGTTTGCTTGATGTTTTTATAATAATCTAGAGTTCAATCAGCTTCGCATTACAAGTTTTAAATATTCCCTAATTTAGCTATACATTTTTTTTGTAAAGCTTCATAATGGTGGCTCTTTTCATAATGTTTCTTCTTAAACGGTTTCAGGTGTGAATAATAGACTCACCTTTAAGTTTTCTTTGCCCTGTCTGCTTCAACAGTTGTGTCACTGAATTAGGCTCAGCGCATTCTGTGTTTTAGTGACTCCTTCAGACTCAAACAGTCTGATCTGCATAGAGGATACCAAATTGTGCTGACAACTGAAAGGTCAAAGTCACGACTGACCCTGCTGAATAATAGCTCATTTAGCTGTTGAGAAAATGACTCCCACCTGCAGCCAGGACAGCCATCCATCTTCTGGGTGTGTGTAGACGTGCTCAGGGTCACAGAGTGCTGGAGTCCATCCCAGATTACACCAGGCGAGCTACAGGGGACATGTCGATGGGACACTGTAGAGTCAGATAAAAAACAAAAAAAGTGCATTGAAATTCAACAATAGCTAAAACTACTGCAGTCTAACACAATGGTCCTGCAATCAATTCTTTCTCTACAAAAGATCTCACTTCAGAGAGGTGTTGATTTGCCTACCAATTAACTAGAAGGAGAAAATGTGTGCGACAGTTTTCTCGTGAGGATTTTAAATATTTTTCCTGCCCCCTGAAGGCAGACCGTAGTCGATACTGGAAACACCCGTCAGTGTAACTGCACCCTTTAAATGTGGGCATGAAACTGAATGGTTACCTATCTGAAAAGGCCTTTAGATAATCTTTGACTTTCATCAGTGCTGAAAATACATTCGTGGTAACTGAACAACTGCAACTTTTATTTTTTAGAATCCACAAGGAAATTAGTTATTTTGCATGTTTTGATGCAATGTGTGCATAGATTATCAACAACAGAAGGGCACTAACCAGACAAGGCTTTTTCAAACTAATATTGTGGGGGTTTAAACTATGTGCTTTACATTGTTAAATGGGCTACTCGTCCTTCTTTATTTTAGTACTATTATCAACGGAGAGGATTCACTCAACTGGCTTCAGTCTTCAAAATATTTTTTTTTTCTGTTGAGTTTCACATTGTTGAACATAGTGAAAATGAAAGAATAAACAAAGTTATATAAAAAAATTTAATTGAAATCAAAAGCAAGCAAAAGAACAAAACAAAAATCTGAAAATAGAAATTAAGCTTGGTTTAATTTCATTCCCTTTCAAAATGACACATTTAATTCTAAATATTTTTATGAAATATAGTTGGGTGTGCATAAAACCAAGAATGGCAATGTGAAAAAGCAACTCATTAAGTGTAGTTGCTGTTGTGGGCCTGCTTCTATTCCAGAGGCCTGGGAGCTTTGTTCGCATAAATTGCATTGAGAACTTTTTTTAAACAATTAGACATTTAAAATAAAATTCTAGTGGACTTGCCAGAAAACTGAAAATGAATTGTTCTTTAGTCTTTGATTTGGGTAATAATTCAAAACAAATTACAGTATTAAAGCAGAAATGATTCACCACTCACAAAGCTAACATCCTTCTATGGTCATCTCAGTTCTAAGACCAATAAACTTTAGTCATGAAAACTTACTGGAGGACTGGAGTCTGAACAAACCAGAGCAATGGTCTGTTTCTTAGCATGCATTTTTTCTAGGTTATTTTAAATCAAAGGTTGACATTTTCTTTTTTTTTTTTTTTTTGTACTGAAAAAAATATGCATTTATTTTAAAGCTTTGGACATCTTTACAAGAGTTGCACATACCGGTAATGTTGAGAAAGTGCTACAACGTCTTTCTCAAAGCAGCTTAACATGCTTTGTTTACACAAAGTTTTGGTCATTCTTACTCATCTCTTCATTGTTGCTGATGAAAAACCTTCTATTCTGGCTGCATCACCACTACCAAAACAGCAAAGGAATAGTGGAAGCTCTTGTCATGGTTATGGTGTCCATGCTCTTGTGTTTTCACACTTGTATCTTTTTGCATGTGTGGCAGATAGAAACAAAAGACGGATGTTCAAAAATTACCTTACATTTGTCAAAATCTCTGAAGGTAACTGCAATAGTAGAAGAGCTCTAAATTTCCCAACAAGCTTTCTGTTGCTGCCTGAAAGTGGTGGGATAGTGACAGTAATTAGCAATGAGAGATTTCTGGATGTTTAATGTGGTCTTAGCAGTGTTAATCACACACATAACTCCTTTAGTTGTTTGCCCTAGTTACTGAAATAAGGAAAGCACTTTTGTCCTAAAAACACAGTTCAGTAGAGGTTAATCGTGTAACAAGATTAGATCTTAAAATTATATTACATATAAAAAGTCAAGTGATCTTTAGTGGTAGCACAAATATCTCTCCTGATTTTGAGGGGCAGAAAAGTGAAGTAGTGTGTAAATCAAAATATCCCACTTCTCTTGATGCACAAGGTTCCACAAATAACCATTAAATATAGGAATTGATCAAATAAAAACACAAGTATAAGATCAATATCTTATACTGGTGGAAATTAGTGTTGAATCATTTGATTAGCTTAAGCAATATTTTCTTCACTGGGACTCAAATTGACTGTGGATTTTGTTACATGAATGGCTATCATTGTTCAAATGGACTGCAGACACATGCATATGCATGTCTGAAGCAACACAACGCAGATTACTATGACTACTTTGAAAGATCTTTGTTTTTACCTGTAAAAGTCAGAATTTGATTTGTCAAATGTTCACAGCTGTATGAAACATTGCAGACGTTGGGATTATCTCTTTTTCAAGATCATAATGACAATTAAGCAATTATGACTTTCCCTCCTGGAAATTTGATAGTTCTGGCGTGAACTAAAAGGCAATAAACTTCTGAACTTTGCATCAAGCTTCTTTTGTTATACCTGGTTTTGAAGGACTAAATAGTCACCAGCTGGTGGTATCACATGCAAAATGTGTAGCTGTTACTAAAAAGTGGAACGGGTACAATTCATACCACTGGACTTTCTATTATATCAGGAAACAAGATTTCTATGAATTCTTCACAGTTATTACAGTGATATAAAGGTTTCCACAAAGTCCTAGAAAAACATGAAATTTGATAAGATAATTTTTCAGTTGATAGATTTAGAAAAACAAAATTATGAAAATTGAAATCTCTGAAAAAAAAATAAATTTGCTTTATATTCAATTTAATTTAGTTTTTGTATTTTTAAGTGACTGACAATAAAGAGGGACATTTTCTTGCTGTGCAATTCTAGATTAAATCCATTGAATTTAACCTGGGGTTCGAATCACTGCAACCATGTCTTTATTTCACAGTCTAATTTAAGATATCACTTATTACAAACGTTGTCTTAAAAATACATTTATTCATAAAAATGAAAGCACAGATTTAATAAAGTGCTAGTAGTTTCAAAAGATTAGATTTTCCCATCTATTCCATGTTTTTCAGGTTTCATTTGTAATGCCTGACCGCTTTCCTAAATTTATAATGAACTCTTCTATTTATATTGCACAAATTGGCTTAGAGACTGGATTGTTTTTAATATGGAAAAGTGTGAATTTTCACAAACTGAACATCTAGGAACCCTGTAAATATAAGACAGACAACCATAGCAGATCAAAATTCCAATGATTAAAAAACATTGAGCAAGACCAAAACCAAACTTAACTAGACATGGAAACATAAAAACATGGAGACATAAAACATGGGGACATAAAAAAAAACATGACTTTTATTCAGGAATTTCAAACGACCAAAACCCACAAGGTTTCGGTCTGTTGATGGGCTTTTTTGTTGTTGTTTTTTAATTCTTGTGTTTCCATGAACTATTTTTGACCATAATATTATTTGGACAAATGGAAAAAGGCTTTCTGATTTCATGTTAAAAAAAACTGGCAAGAGTACATACATATATATATATATATATATATATATAGAATATATAATATATATATATATATATATATATATATATATATATATATATATATATATATATATATATATATATATATATATATATATATATATATATATATATATATATATATATATATAGAATTTAGTCCTCTAAAGTTCTGTCTTTAGAGGACTATCACATAGTCTGGAACAATGCTGGTTGCTTTATCTTAAAAATTGGTTGCTATTTCATAGAAAAAATTTAGGTAATTGCTGTGAATTACAAGTCGCGTATGAGCTGTGGCGTCCACCTGATAAAATATTTTCCTTGGACGTAACCAAAGCAACAAGAACAACAACATCATAAAAGTAGGAATTTCATTAGGTTGGAATGTCTAAGCATTTGTCTGGGTTTCCAATGCATTAATCAGGCCTAACAGCTTTCTGAACTGCCAAAATACACAATAGAACAAATAAACTCAGCTTGTTTTTGTTGTGGGAGCACTTAAATCAGTGCTAAAAAAAGACATTTTATTGAAGAAGCTCAATAAGAGCAGGATTAATCCATGTGCTTCTGGGCAAGAAGGAAGGTAACTGAGATTTCCTTTCAGCAGACGTCAGAATCTACAGTTCTGAGAAAGCTGACAGACTGAGTGAAACAAAGCTGGTGAGAATAAACATAAAGTTAAGCATCTATTATCTAGATAAGGAAGCATGTCCACTGCCTCTGCCTCTGTAGGGTCAGTTCACCAGCTGCTGAACATCTCCCTAAGACAAACATGACCTAGCAGCTCAGAACAGCAGCTCTATCATGATTTGGATCTAGAGGATGTGAACAGTTTCTCAAAAAAGAAACAAAATAACCTGTAACAGATTATTGTTGGAGCATTTTCTGCTGCCAGACAAAAGTAAGCATGTGCACAAAACTAAGACCGCCCAAATAACCGTACTATTCACTGTACTACGAGAGAAAATAAAAAATAAAAAATCTGCTCAGCTGCCTCTAATCTACTGCTTTAAGTTCAGTGTTCAGAACATTCTGATGCTAAACTAACAGAAGCAGCAGTTACATCCCTTTATGGGTATATTTGTCCTGGTCCAGCTGCAAGACTGAAACAAAGCACAACACAGTCTGTAGGTCTTCCCTTGCTCAATTCTAAAATATTAAACAAGCTGTGTGAAAGTATGAGTAACAAAATTCTTGCATAGTTTAGATTCTCCTTTAATAGACAGAAACCTTTGCTCAACAGTGCAGTGATGTGCAAATGCTTTTTCTTGTTATTTTTTGATGGATTATCTGCAGTCTATCCTGACCTTTTGCTCCGGTATATTACCTTCAATTTCTATCTTTCACTAACTCATTATGTAATTCACCATCAATCATCAAATGCATAAACTAAATAACATAAATCTCTACTAAAACATGAATAATTGCCCCTTTCCAATTTCTACATTGGGTACACAATTTCTGCAGTTATCTACAACCTTTTGGCATATTTCTGGCTGAATAGCTGACATCTCTTTATTTAATTTGAATGGCTTGCTGGCATTGACTCAGCCTTTAAGCATAACCTCAGTTGTTTTTAGTAGGATTAAGGTAGCGTGTTTGGGAAAGCTATTCCAGAAGCCTAATATATCAAAGTAGTTTTAAATTGTGACTGAAATCATTGTATTGTTGCAAAAAAAAAATGTTTCAATCATCAAGCTGCTAATTTGAGGTGAAGTTGAAGAATTTGGAGTTAGTGCTCCTTCTTACTCCAACCCTCTTTGTGCAATCCACCAGCACTACTGGCAACAGCTTAATAACCTCATGTTTCCTTCACAGGGCTTGGTACCAAGCCTCCTGGTGAAACTAAATATAAAATATTTTTCTTGCCATTCAATGAAAATTGCTCAATTTTGGTTTCATCTTACACTGGATTTTTTCTCCAGAGGGCATTTGGTGCTTCTTTAATTTTTACTGAATAACCTCAGCAACAAACTTTCTGGGGTTTTTTTTTGTGTTGGTTGTTTTCATCAGAAAGGAGTACTTTACATCTTGAGAAAATGGTGACACATCTGGATAGAATGTTTAAACTGATTTGGTCTTTTAATTAGCAGGTGTCCAAACATAGCTCCAAACACTTTAGCAACTTTTAAATTTATAATTAGTTCCTGGATCCTTCCTGAATTCCTTGGATTCATTGTTCCGAGTACTGGTCAATAACAATAACATGAAGTTAACAGACCTTGACTTTGTAAAGTTAAAAGACTTTCTAGAGCTTTAAGCGTCGCCTTGTTAAAATACGTAAATGAAAAAAAGGTGTGCATCAATTATTGCTTTTAATGCATCTTATATAAACATTCTGCACTGAAACAATGGAGTGGCTTTGCATAAATTATGAAAACATAACATAAAATCATTCTTGCAAACAATGAGTGTTTTGCAGAAATTGTGTTTTATGTTATTCACCCATGTATTTTTATGTGCTTCCTGACAGATAATTTTTGAGTTTCTATAAAATTCCGCATACATCCAGTATCCTGTTTCCACCCCCTTTCTACACAAACACGTTATCCTCATGGGCTAATAAAGCCATCCTGGGATTAAAGCCCCGATGTAATTTGAAACCATCTTGTGGTTTGTATGTAGCATCTATCCATTGATAGACAGAAACCTGATTCTTTGCACCCTCCTCTGCACCTTTGCTTTTTAATTAGCTCCTTTAACCAAATGGTATCTCAGGCTTCAGTGCATTACTTTATTCTAGATGTGCAGAATGCATTGCTAATCACACATGGAGCTGTATTGGATTTCAATAGTCAGAGAAATCAGCTGCTTTTGTCAGTACTTTTAGTCTGACTCTTACAGTTTATCTAATTTCATAAAAAGAAACAAATGTAGTTTGATTTTACATGTCTAGATTAAGCCCAGAGTCACTGTTTGCTGTTGGATAATAGATGGGATCTCAGCCAGTTTACCTGCAGAACACACAGAGGTATGATTGGTCTAAATGTTGATTAGGAACGCCATTGCACACAGACAATCTGGGGCAACAGAGGATTATAGATTTGTTGGGAAAGGTAAGCATTTCAAAGATTTGTCATATCAAGTTGAGGCTTTTTCCCTTCATTTTCCAGAGTGCAACTTAAAACCACGCATTGCTGCCGCTTTCTATGAACAAGCTTGAGATTTGATTAAACGGAGCAGCTGCTCAACCACAGAAAAACTTTTTTGTCCTGCTCTCTGAAGATGAGTGAGGGAGCAGAGGACGAGTGCTTTGCTGGTCTTGCAGACAGTCGAGGGGCCACAGGTGCTTAGATGTTTACAAAAACTCACACAAGGATGTAACCACAAAATGACTAAAGGCTGAGATGAGCCACGTGCATATTTCAAAATTCATCACTAGTACATTGCATTGTAAAATACCTTTCAATGTATACATCAATTAAATTGTAAAGAACTTGTCCTATTATTAAACACCAATGACTGATGTAACAAAAGCTATGTCTCATGAAATGACTGTGTTGCATTAAATGCTTAGAAGTATTTAATGCTTCTAAGCATTAATTTAATGCTGGACATTAATTTATCCCAGTAGTGATGACAGAGATATCAAAGCAAGATGTCTTTAATCCTTATACCTGCATTTTTACAGGGCAACATACCACAGACGAGTTACTGTTTCTATAATCCTCTGGCATAAGAAGGGTCCCTCGCACAATGACTCTGCTAATTCTTGGAAACATTGTGTCATCCGTCACTGACTCGTGTTTCGTGCATTGTCGCTTACATCAGTCATGCTCTTTGTAAATTTTCCACCTGTTACGCAGCTCCACGATTGCTTGCTTTTACGCTTTACAAAATAAGATAATTAAGCTGTTGGCCATCCTGGAGGGATGTTTGCAAATTATTTTCCTGAAGTTCAGTCTCAAGTCTCTAATTAGTCTGCCAATAACCCACTGTTGAGGGTTTAGATGGTGTTTAGAGTGCTTAAGTTTTGAGGCATAAAGATTCAGGGTTGAATTATGACAATATGCCCACAAAACATAATTCTGTCACAGGAGGGTGGGGATTGGCTGGTGCTTGTCTCCAGAGGTTACTGGGTGAGAGGTGAGGTACACCCTGAACAGGTCGTGTGTATCTATTATTTCATTCAACACATTGCTCCTTACTACTGATAACGTGAAGTTTAACTTTTTACTCCTTGTAAACATTCAGCACAAACTGTTGCCATTAGGAAGGCCGATAAAGTTAATATATTTTGTTCTTTTTTATGCTGTGAAATTAATTGGAGATTTCAAGTTCACAGCTCTTGTGAGTCACATTTTGAATAAAAATCACACAAACTCTAAATTCTCTCATGCTTTGTTTTTGTTTGTTTTTTTCAAACAAGGAAATAAATTAACAGAAAAAATTTGATCACAATAACAACCATCTGTTATATGCTTGAGCCAAACATTTTTTGAATGATTTGACTGGGCCATCAGTGAGGAGTATATCAGCATTTTCTTGCAGTTTTTAGATGCATGTTGTATTATCCACTTGGGGCGCATCTTCAAATCAAACAATCAAGCCTTGAATGCAGATCAGACTCAATTATTTAGTACAGCTGAATAAACACCTCTTTTCCTCATGCCTTTTTCACTACTTCTGACCGGCCTGTCAGCTACAAATGTTAAACACTAATCAGTAATATCTAGTTATATAAGTGCAACGTGTGCAGTCAGCATCAATTATAGTCAGAGCATCTCCCCCTGTGGTGAGTCTAGCTCAGAGAAAACATAAATCCCAGTTGAGACTAGATCAGGGGGCGTCTTTGCTTGTATCGATCATTGTTATGCAAACTTGAGCCTTGCTCTCCAACTTTAAAGCTCTCTGGGTTTGTGTTCTGACCGAGTGTTGTTTTTATATGTTGGGAAATGGCTGCCATGGCCAAACCTCTACAGACCTCCTCTCCCACTTGTTCTCTCGGCTCCCCTGCTTTGGAGCAATGAGATGCTTTTATGTGGAGTGACTAATGCTCACTCTGAAGGGCCTGGGGTATATCTCGCTGGGTGTGCACGTTGATGCAATGGTGTGCGTGTGCACACGCGTGCGAACACTGCACACATCCAATCGGCATACGAGGACTCAACTCGCTTACATGAAAATGAGTCACTTTCATGGTCAGTGAAGACCAAGATACCCCTTCTCTGACACACACATGCACACACTTCATCTTGATCCATGCAAATGGTTTGATTGTAAATGTGAGGAAGAGTTACCGTGTACCGTGATGCCATAGTGTCAATCCAAGCTAATGTGAGGACAATCAAATGAGAGTTACTGTGAGAGCCTGCAGGGATGAAAACTTGCAATAGGTATAATTTTGTGCTTGGTTTGTACTTTTTAAGTTGCCTTTAATTTTTCAGTCTAAATGTTTTCACTTCGGTTATGCAGATATAAAAGAGAAAAAGATGATTACAGGGGAAAAAAGAAAACCAGCAAAGAAACAACTGAAAAATGAAGACACTGATCATTTAAAAGTTTACTAAATAGCTATTGACTGCACAAATTATTAATAGACAAATTTGAGAAATATTTGTGCCAAAACTATTTTGATATGTCCTGTCCTATAGAAAGACCCAGTGGTGTTTGGGGGAGGGGATATGTCATTCTTCTTTATTACTCCATCCACTCTGTGC
The DNA here is from genome assembly GCF_027474105.1 of Poeciliopsis prolifica. Lineage (NCBI taxonomy): Eukaryota > Metazoa > Chordata > Actinopteri > Cyprinodontiformes > Poeciliidae > Poeciliopsis > Poeciliopsis prolifica. The sequence continues at coordinate 11,737,524 of NW_026562386.1, read as the reverse complement.
AAGACACTAATGGATGGAGTTTTTCATGTTTTATTTTTTTACAGTGTAGAAGCATTTGTTTAAATGGATCAAGAAGTAGCCAACATGTACAAAATATGTATGACAATGAGTGTTGCTGAACAAATAAGCATGGTCAAATAATCTTTATAAGTTTATGTTAGAATAGTTTTAAAACCAGGTAAAAGTCAGTGTTCACTTTTTATATTTCTAATGATTATACTTCTAGCATTGTTAATTGTAAAGTGCCTCTATAATTTGACTCAAATAAAATTTAGTAATTTAATTATTCAAAATGTATTGTCAAAAGTCAATGATCAGATATATTTTCAGGGGTTCATGTCTTTGCGCTCATGTTGCCCTCTGTGATGTCACAAATCACTTAAGTTTCACTGTAGTTATCTCTCTTATTGTGCCCAGTAGATTTGGAAAGATTGACATCAGTACTTACTTGATCAAGACGTAGTTCAAGGGTCTGAATATATTTGTGACATGAGTTGACCTGCTGGTGTGGTTTGAAATTCAGCGGAAAATGTGGAAGCAGAGATCTAATTATGCAAGTCAAATTTTTGTGAACACCGGTGCTTGAAGATGTCCACTCTTATCTGATTCAACCAAGGCAAATGTTAAAGTAGGGTAAAATAGGGCATAAAGAATCACAAGGCTGTTTTTATCCCATTATCCTATTTTATTCTTACACAAGTGTGGAGGAGCAGTTTACCAATATTTTGTTTACAATAGGCCATCATCTTAATAGCTAGCACAGCAGCAAGTAAAGCAGTATGGTCATCAGTTTTTTTATATTAAGGTATTGGTTTATCTATAAAGATTAATTTCATCTTAAATCTTTGAAATGTGAGTGTGAAGTAAGTCGCAGTATGTGCACTTTCTCACAGATTTCATCATGCTGCATTTGTTCTTTCTGGGACTTATTTACAGTTCACATGAATAACTGTTAAAGGTTGTTAAAGTCAACCTATGAAAACTTATATTCACACAATTTATCCTAACTATATATTGCTCTTTCAGCTTTTATCATTATTTGTATGATAGTTGTTAGTTTTTACTAATGACTTCATATATTGTACCACATGGACAGTACTGTGAAATTATTTGCCTCCATACAGATTTCTTCAGTTTCTGTTTTTTTTGGCCAATGAAACAAATGAAATGAAATACTGATTTTTTTTAAAGTTGTAGTTGATAATTGGATAAAGCCAGGATGAATACTGCCAAACCTCCACAATCAATAAATAATCTGGATGACAACATGGTATTGGGAAAGAGAGTTCAAAAAGTAATACATTTTGTCCAAATCTAAAAGAATTAAACAGATGAGAAAGAAAGTATCAGACATCAATTAGTCTAAAATTGATTAATAAGCAATTTCTAAGAATTTAAAACCATGAACCACTGATAAATCTGTGAATCCCTTTCTTTTTTAACTGGCTACAAATCTGGACCACTTTCACAATATTTTCTGGGAAATAAAGGAACTGGCGTGTGTAGGTTAACTGGATGACCAACCTGCACATATATGACCTGCAGTAAAATGACAAATTGTTTGGAGTCCCTAGTGTTAGTGTGGGCTTTATCAAACCACCTATGAGTAATTTACCTGTTACCTCTGGGCTGAGTCAAGTGAGCTGTTTTGCCTGTTTTCAGGCATTATGCAACCATCCAGAAATCACTGGTGGCAGCTGAGTCATGAGAGTGGGATTAGTCTTTGTATCTCACTCTACAGAAAATCAAAGAAACGTATTTCCCAAAAAGTGAAAATATTGCCTTAAACAGACCAGCAGCTACAGGCTGACATTGTTAAGCCAAACAGCACTCTAATTTCTCCTCATAATGCATCTTCTGCTGCTTATACAGTACTCTGTAAACGTATTCACATTTCTTGAACTTCCTGACAGTTAGTCATGTAACCGCCACCATTTCTGTAGGGGGCTGATATGAGATGGGTCAACAATTTGTTTTTCTTTTCCCACTTTTCCACATGTTTATTGCGTCCTCTACATGGTTTGTGGCAAACTGAACAATGGATGTCTTTTGGCTTTCTTTCTTCACATTTATGGGGTTCATAACTAATACCTTTCTTGTGAAAAATGTATTCCAACTGAATTTTGCATCTCTGCATTTTTGGCAAAGTAACTAAAGTTTTCTTGGCTGCCTCTCTGAATGTTGATCTTCAAGCTTGGCCTGTCATTTTAAAGTGAATGGCTATGTCATGTTCAATATCCAGATGTGTCATACGCTTTCTGTTATTGGATTAAGGATTCAACAATGCTCGGTGAGATGCTCAAAAGTCAGGATATTTTACTTGACCTAGCTCTCTTTAAAGCTTTTTACAATGTTATCATTTTCTTGTCTGATGTGCTCCTTTGAGTCCGTTACGCTGTCTGTTCACTAGTATTTTTTGATACACTTTGAAGCCTCACAGAACAGATGTATTTAAATAGCTGATTCTTTTAAGGAAATATGTAGGTATCAGAGTAAAGGGAGCAAAATACAAATACACACCACACTTTTCAGATTCTTATTTCCAAATAATTTTTGACAGTCCTGTATTCTTTTCCTTTCACTTTGCTTTGAGGCACCAACTTGTATTAATCAATCAAATTTTTAAAAAATTCTTTCCAAATTGTTATAAAATTAAAAGTGTACATTTAAACATTTAATTGAGTTCAAGAAAATAAGTCTGAAGTTTTTTAAGATGTTAAATAAAAGGTAAACTCTAGCAAGAATTCAAAGAAATAATGGGACATTTGAATTATGTTTTTAAATTTAATTTACAAGTCAGCGAAAAAGTAAAATAAATGACAAGCTAGTGAGTTACTAAATTTATATTTTAAGCCTACTTAATTTAAAGAATGTGCATTTGCTGTTGTGGTGATGTAACGATGAATCGGATTAAAAAACTGGTTTCATCTAAACTTTTAAATCAAAGCAACAGTAAGAAGGAGCCTCTTCACAGAGCAGCTCAGTGGCTGACTTAAGCTGCTTCTAGTCGTGGGTTCTCTTCTCTTCTGGTTGCTTGACAGTTTCCCTCAGTGGCACATCGGAGCCTCCCTCTTTGGCTCCCTGCTCCCCTCTTTGATCACACGTAGCCGTACACCGAGCACTAACACTCCCCCACTGACTTTCAGTTTCCTCTCTGTGTGTCTTTCCAGTTGCTGAGTAGTTTTGCTCTTAATGGTTAATTTTACGATAGGAAGTGGTTATTTTTTTGCGTCTTTTGCACCTGAAAGTTGTACATTATTTGGCAAAGAAACAGAGATCAATAATATATGCACATTCTGTTTCTATAAGATAAAAATTAAAGTAATTTCCAGACATCATGCAGTGATTCCAAAATTCTAGATTAAAAATGTGTAAATATTAATTTACATAAATTTGAAGAAAATAAGTGCTCATGAACATATATATTTTTTATTTTTGCTAAAGCTGCAGCATGTTATTAATAACATTATGTGGAAATACTTCTCCCAGCAGCCAACTGGCCAGCTACTTCCAGTTTTGGCTACGTTCATACCTCCGAGGCTGAAAACCGTCTTTATGTTCAAGGGATTTTTCTTGGAATGGCTCCGCGCTGCTATTTTGGTTTGCTGTAACTGACGTCTATTGGGTTATGCGGGGAAACCACAATGTCCTCTTTTAGGAGTTTTGTTTTATTTCTCTTGCCACTAACAGTTTATCCTCTCTGCCTCCAGCCAGCTCCTGGCTGCATGCAGGCATGGTTTTCTGCCTCTTTGTTGAGATATTAGGTTCTGCAGTTGGCAGATTTAAATGAATAGCACAGCTCTAATGGAAAATTCCAGTAATTTCCTACTGTTAAACCACAGGGCGTTATTTTTATATTTTCTTATCTTTTACAGCAACAGCTATCCATTTGTGATTTTTGAGATTATATAAACACAAAAGAAATACATTAAAATAAACCTTGAATCAATAACAATTTATTTGAACAGGCAGCCTACATTAAGGCATACTCTAAAAGATCCTTTAAATTTACATGAACAAACAGCAGATTGTTACTAAAAGCAATATAAAATAAGTAATATAAAGAATTGTTATATCTGAACAAAGATCTGCCATGCACAGTTTCTTGTAAAGAAAAGCTTTTTACCTAGTTTTATTTTTCTATTATAACCCTTATCTTGAGTTTTCAATATTGGCCTGTATATATTTTTTTAAATGTCACTGGAAGATTACAGCATAATTATCTTTGAAAGTTAGCCTCCATTATGTTCAGTTGACTATTATTGGGCGACAAACAAACCTTTAGAGAAAATGAGTTTGATTCACTAGAACTAAAACAGAAGGTGCCCAGTGTTACTTGCACCCTGAGCCTACAAAAACATTATTTAAAAGGAAGTATCACCCAGCACTGGATGTTTATCAGAAGGCAAAATGGACTTTTAAAGGAAGTCGGAAGGGAGGGAGGGAATATTTACCCAATCCAAGCATGGACCTTTCTTGGATTCCCATATTTTCAAATTCCCATGTGTTTTCTTTTTAAATTATCTTTGCATTATAAATTATTTTTCACTGAAGCTTTTTGTTAGTATTAGCTAATAAAATCCTCTTCAATAAGACTACATAAACAACATGAGAATGCCCTAAATTAAACATTAAATGACGTTTTAATAAGCTTCACAGATATGCTGACATGGCAATGCAACCAATGCTTCTTTAATGCTAGAAAGTGGGTGTACTCTGCATAATTACAATAAAGTACACTAAAAGGTCCTCCTTTTGTTTCAAAAACAATCTTTGCAAATATGAGACAAAAAAGTAAGAGGTAAGAAATTGTTGTCTCAGAAGAGTTGACTTAATAAAAAGCAAAATTACATCCTGCAACCCTCTAAAGAACAACTTCATTCCTGGAGAAAAAAGAAAAAAAAAACATGAAGCTGTCATTTACGGGCAGCTCATTGCTAAACTCATAAGTACAAAAGTAGGTAAAAGACATTCAATGTGTCTCACGAAGTATCCGCTATTAAATAAAAAATAAACAAAGAGACAAAAAAAATACAAAGCAGAATGTTTAACAGAAGAGCGAGGTTTTAAAGATGTTTGCATAGGTGAGAATGAAGGCTTTAAGTGGGTCAGTCAGTAGGGGACATTGTGTAATGGGTGAGAGTCTGTGAATGAATGGATGAGTCGGTCAGTGTGTGAATGGGGAAAAAGCTTAATGGATGTATAAATGTTAAAGACTGAGTCACTGAGTGAGTCCAATACCAAAGCGTTAATTATTAAAACTGCAATAATATTTTTCTTCTCTTTCACTAAAAACTCCTAAAAATGTTCATCTTTAGGAAATATACATTTTAAAAAATGAATTGCATTTGTTGAAGTAGTTCTAAATGTGCATAATAATATATATGTGACTGAAACTGTCATTTAAATGTCTGGAAGTATGAATTTGTTTCCTTTCTAGACATGTTGTTTCGTCTTCCTTGTGGCACAGTGTGTCAGCAGGAGGGGAAGACGTATTATTAGTTATCTCAGTGTTTGCCTCTGTGGGTTTTCCTGTGAGCTAATTGGAGTCCTCCCATGTGTCCCAGCTGAAAAAACTGCATGTTTGCAGATAAAAATAGGTACAGCATTTCCTGCTGTGCCAGAGACGGTATTTGTCTCACAGTCTCCACCTTTGTGCTGCTTGTTATTTCCACTGGTAGCTATCTGCTGCAATGGAAACGATGGAAACGAAGAATTCAGAAGCAAATGCAAATAAAAAAACAGATAGTGATAACATTTGTTGTTTTTTTCTTTACTAGAGAGATTTTTAAACAGCCATTTTGACAGCTGCTATTGGTTTAGTTTTGTTTGCTATAGCTAGCATTTGTTAGCTTTAAGCGAGACCTTATTGCCTTTAATTTGGCTTGTTTACTAAAATATAAAAACTCATGCTTCCTCTCTTCTGCTCCATTTAATGGCATTTCTCAATAGTTTATTGCTCATTAATGTAGCTCACTTGCCAAATTCTCAAGACTTTTGGATAGCCACCATCAGCATCGTTATTGGGCTAAAGAAAACAAATCAGCTTTCTTTTAGTCAGAGATGATGCAAGCCTACAACTTCATCTCTGTTGTAGGTATGGAAGAGCAAGAATTAAAATTAATTGCTGCTTTTTATGACTCTGGACTGATTTTAGCATAATATTACACAAAAACAGTTAAAAATCTAAAAATCTCTGCCCTTTCACCTTGCAGGGTTCTGGAGATGGGCCTTCTGCAGGTGTTATGTTTTGCCCTGATTAGTGCTGTGCTGCTTTAAAGCTGCCACGCACGCAGCAGACGGGAGGCTTTTCCCTCTCCGTCCTCAGAACCCCATTAGGTTTGGTTTGTATTTTATGGTTGGGTTTTGTTAGGTTTGTTTTACATTTTCTTATTTCTGATTATCTATGGGTTTTACCCAATCCAAGCATGGACCTTTTTGAATTTTTATTTAATCAGAAAATTATTGTGTGATCTCCTTTAATGTCACCCCACCAAATGAGCCTGGTGGATGTAATAAATGTAACATTAGTAAAAAGTAAAATTAAAAAAACTCAATATATCTTGCCTCCTCATTAATTGGTGCTCCTTTAATAAAAGATTTGTTAAATAATTTTAATGGTGCTGATCAGTGAGAGTGAAAGTATTTATGTTTCTAAATACTGATCAGAAATCAAAAATCCCATTTGACATTGTGTAGTTATCCTGCAAATACAGTACTATGACTTCAATGGGTAGCATGACGCAGTTTGCGTTATTCATGGATCAACTTGAAAAAATGGTGGGAAAATGTAGATATTAATAGTTATTAATAATCACATAGCTGCTGTTTGGCAGTTAGTTTACTACTATGGACAGTACACTGACCAGAAATGTTTTTTCCTGAAGCAGATTTTCATTCAGAAATCAATTTAAAAAGCTCTGCTAAAAAAAGATCATTGTAGTGTTGAGTTCCAGCTAAAAAAAAATAATAATAAAAAAGTTGTTATTTTTTTTATGAAAATAAAAAAAATAAAAATATAGAAATTATAAATTAGGGGACAACTTGTCTTCTCATTATATCACTACATCAAAATAGAATTGTGGTTTGCACTAGCAATTCTCCACTGTGTTATTTTCTAATGCACTCTCTGTTCTATATTTTACCATAACCAAAGTGCTGCTAAGGCTGCTGTTTTCCTGTTTCTGACACCAGATGGCAAGATAAAGCTAATAGAGCTAGAATCACTCAAACATTTTATCAATGTCTCAAAGGCTGCACCTCGACTTCCTCTTCTCCCTCGTGCTGCTTCCTACATGCTGAGATGTACATGCACCCCACGGATTGAGCGTTCTCCAGCAGGGAACATGTGGGAAGAACTCAGCAAAACGATTGTAGTAATGGGGCAGAAGCATGATTGCTTGATGCCTCCCAGTCTCTAATCCCATGCTGCATTGTAACTGTACTAGGCTATCTTTTCCAAGGATGAATAGAAGTTGTTTTCTAGAAAGTTAGTAAATTTTTTTTCATCATATATCTAATCCATTCATGTCCTTTTTCCTCCTATAGTGACAGCCCAAGTCCTTCAACAGCTATATTTGACTCTGGCGAGTGCACTTATAGAAGAGGTTTATTATTAGCTGGTTTGCAGGCAGAGCCTAGGGCTGTCAGCGCAGATCGTACCTTACAGTTTAGATTCCGTCAGAATACATCCATCACACTCCTAATCTTTAATATTTCTTGATTTTTTTGTTTTTTAATGTCCAGCCTTGAATCTTAAGCTGTTCACTGCCACTGTTGTAGAGACACATTTGAATGTGCACCACATTGCTTTTTGGTTATTTTTTTTCCCTCAAATTTGAAATTTTCATGTTATTCAGCTAATTTTAATATTTCAGCCACACTGGTTTGTGAGCATGGATGAAGTATGAGCTCAGCTACTCTGTCTAAGTCACTGTAAAGTTATTATTTCCTTAATATTCAGAGGTGAACCTGCTGGAGTGCGACACATAATTGTTCTCCTGCATAACTCGTGGTAATCATATTGATCTGATAGTAAAATCATTTCTTCAGAATATTTGAATAAAAGTTCCAAAACTATTTATTTGATTAAGGTTATAATCAAATTGAACTGCCATTAATGTCTTACTTTTTACTATTATGGAAAGCACTGTTGGATCAGTGATACTTTTTTTTTTTTTGTATATTTGCTGTCTTCTTACTACAGCCAGTAGTATCAGTCTGGCTGAAATCTGTGTTTAGAATTTTGTCAGACTCTTTGTCTCATGGATGCATGTTTCGGCAATCTGAAAACTCTTGTTATATCTTCAATACTTTTTCACAACACTCTATAGCAATCCCACAAATCACTAATGCTGATTTATTCAATTAATCACAGTTTTGTTTAAGACATTGTGATGCCAGAGAATTAAACAACTTTTTTTTTTTTTAATAGCATTGACCACTTTCTGAAAAATCTGGAGAAATTCTTTGTCAGGTATTCTGGTTGCAGTCTACTTTGCATCCCCAGAACCAAACATGGAGAAGCAGCAATCCATTTCTATGCACCACAAAAATGGAACAAAGTTCCAGAAAGCAGTTTCCTTTGATTAGTTTCCTTTGATTAGTCCTATGTAGGATATTGTTCACTATATTTGATGTGTATTTACTTGATAATTTTGATGATGGTATTTAACAAAATGCAATGCTTATTGCTCACTCCATAGTGACTGATGTTTTTATGATGTAAATGACTTTGAACTGCCTTGTTGCTGAAATGTGCCATACAAATGAACTACATTTGACTTGACTTTATTGTAGTGTAAATTTGAGAAAGTATATTTAATCTTCATACCATAAACCTCAACTTCTGCACTGCTAGAAGTACATTTTGATTTAGGCAATGATGAATCAATGAAAACAATCCATTTAGGCCCCTTTTGAATACATGATTCTCAAGATGAATGGTTCTTTTGGATTCTGTAACTTTGCAAAGATGTTGGCAATGCTTCAAGGAAGGAATATTCAAATAATCTTCTGTCTAGGTAGAGTGTCATTGCATTAATCTAATTCAAAGCAATCTGCCCATTCACATATATCTAGAATCGTGTTTGACATCCAAAAAGCATTTTCTCCTTTGCAGGAGCACTCAATTTTAACATCTGACGTGGTTTATCTATCTGCTGCTGCTTTTATTTGATTTTCAGCAGTACATATCTCAAAAGACGGATTTCCTTTTACTATTCGTTGCTGACATACTTTGACTTTTTTCTCACTCAGAGCAATTTATTAGAATTTTGTGGCTGTGTGCATCAGTGAATGAAATTGCTATCATATTAAAATTGTAAACAGTTATCCCTCTTTCAAATCAGACACAAAGAATTCAACCATAGAAAATGTTCAGTTGCTAAAAGTAATATTTTGCAGATTAACCTGTCGGAAATAATATTTATTTACTTTATTCCAACTGTAATCACCAATTTTATCTGTGCATGCCAGGATTTTCCTGTCAAATATGATCAAGTAGTTTTATATTCAAGGGCTGCATTGCCATACATTATTCTGAAAAAAGAAAATCCCACAGGATAGAGCAGAGGGCACCATAAGTCATAACTAAGAAACTAGAGTTTGGTCTAAATGTAATTATTCTCATGGCAACGGGGGCTGGAATCTCTGATAGGGGCTATGGAAAACCCTTTACTCAAGAATCTGTGTGAGTGTGCCACACACCAAAAAAACATCTGTGTGTGAACATTTGCACTTTATGTAATCCTGCTGTCTTTTTCCATGTATCACCCATAGTTTGGAAACTGCGTGTTTTGGATAGCTGAGTGATTTTTCCCCCACACAAACCTCTGGAAAACACGAAGACCTACATTTATATATATAAAAAAAGCCTTTCTTGTGGGAGTCGATCTGCTGCAGTTTCTGGAGTGAAATTCAGCTGCTGAACAGTCAAAAAGGAGCCTCATGATATCAGTAACAGCTCATGGTCCCGGCTGTTGCGCTGCACGCTGTTTTTAAGTGGCTCTCTGTAACAGCTGGGGAGTGGAGTTTAATCCACAGTGCGAGACTGAATTATGCATTATACTCTGAATGTTACACCATGTCTATTTAAATGCAGGGCTTGTTGTGTCTTGCAGTCCGCACCATTTTTGAAGCTCCTGGGCTGTGTCAGAATAACAAAATATAGCAGTCATTATATGTGGTGCTTTCCTTGTTGATGTAACTTCATCATTCATAAATAAATGGATTTGCTGTAAGGTAAGCTTTTCTATCCTTACCATTAAGGGCATATCACACTATCTGCAAGAAGACTGTATTTTGTGAATGCTTCAATAAATTTTTATCCTTAATTTACATGAATTTAAAGTTTGGTGTTTTTTGGTGACAGTATATGACACAAACAGTGATTCCAACTCAGGTGCAAAGGGTAGGAAACCCTGACAGAGAGGAATTTGGCATCCGAAAAGTACATCTTCATTAGTGTAGACTGAGAATCTGAATATGGTAGTATGAGCTTAAGGAAAATTAATCCTGTGATATATGATGCATTTATACATTTTGCTGTAGAGCTGGGAGTTGTGTGAAGGATTGCAGCTCTAAGTTTATTTTGAAATTCAGGAACCACATTTAAGGAATTAGATGAATGCCAAACATTTACAACAATGGAGGACATTCACTTTCTGGAATATAAAAATGTCAATTGAATCCTTTCTATATTTATGTGAAACGTAAAAACCAACAAAAACAGATTATTGAATGACTGAAGAAATAATTCGCTGTACTACTACAATCCTGCTGTCACAGAATTACTGAAAGTAGGCTTTCTTATTGTCTTTACTGAAATGAATGAAGACATTTCATTGGAGACATTTGGAGACATTGGAGGTTACTTCAGGATTTTTGGAAAAAGTTATGAAGTGACAATGTGGAACATCTAAGGAGTCACATGAAGCGCTGAAGTGACAGGTCACACAGTCCTGGCTGAAGGTCAGTTTCTGCTCCTGGTGTATGGAAGTTTTGTTTCTCCAATCTTCATCTTTTCAGTGTTATTGATCCATAAATCCGATATGTTTGTTGTTCCACAATAACAACCCAATAAAAACTACAAAAAAAAAACCCTGCTTTAATCTCCAAACTCCACAAACAATGGGCAAAGTCTTTTAATGTTTCTTAGAGGTCACTTTTAGAATCGATGTGGTAACTTCTGAGATGGAAACCAGTACATACCTCTGTGACCAAAATACTGAGGAAGGCAAACGTTAGTTGAACAGATATTTATTCAGACAACAGAGGAGCAGCTGGTGTATCAGTTTACAAAGCCACCAAACAAACTCAAGTTGTTTTCATGTGGAAGTCAGTCAATACTTTACTTTACATGAATCATGGATGGATGGAAGGATATCTCAGAATTTATGTTCGACTCCACAGTATTTTTGTTTAAAAAAAGAGAGCATAATTCAACATTTTAGCTGAGCTTGATGACAATGTGAAAGGATATGTTGTGTATCTCTTTTACTGATGTGTTCAGATTTATCAAGCTGTGCTTCTCTGAACAAATGGAGATTTTTGAAACATGTACGTATATCAATTACAGAGTGCAATAGAAGTAGTGAAAGAAAAGGGCAAGTTATGAAATAAGATTAATCTGTGTATGAAAATTGAAATATATTTGTAAACTGAGACCAGTGACGAAGGACAAGAAAAGAAAAGCTCAAAAGCACTGAGGTGAAGATCTATGGATTCGTCTTCGGTGCACGTTTAGAAAAATATTTTTTATTGAAGCATGAAAGGATTAAGTGAAGGTGCTACTGAATGACTGACAGTTTTGACAAGAGTGTCTTGGAGAAAACGGGAAAATAATTGAGTGTCCTCAGTTTGTAAAGCAGAGCATATTCTAGGCACTTTCCCCATATTTATGCACAGCAATTTAATGAAATTATAGGAAGTTGATAAAAAGGTTTTGTATTGTGTACAGAAACTGGTTACTAATAATGAAAAACATATACAAATTAAGTCTGTAAAATTTGATCATAAACCAACTGAATAATATTTATTTTCAGTCGATAAAAGTCATCACAAGGAGAATAACTACCCTGGCATGAATATTTTAATGAATGACATTGTGATTTGTGACGGCTGTCATTTTTCTAAACATTAAAAATCTGAAAAGTGTGGAGTCTTATCTCCCTTATGCTAAATTACCTTTGTGTAAGTTAGGTTCATTGGAAATACTACCAATGCCACCAAGCTTTTGAAGAGCACTATTAAACAAACCACATGATAAAAACCAAGGAACAAAGCAGATATGCAGGTGAAAAGATATAACTAATACAGTGGCCCAGAAGAGTCCAAAATGTGCAAAGGCATCAACATAAAACCAAAACAGAAGTTATGCTAAAACAGAATTTATGATAAACTTGATACCATTGTTTAAATGATTTTTCTTGCATTTTGGTTTTTGTTGTTGCTTTGTGACATTTTGCTGTTGTGTTGTGGCTTACATAGCTGTGTTGTCAGTGTTTTTATTGCAATGTGGCTTTTGGTGTTGAACTTTTTTTTTTGTTGCTTTGTTACTTTTGCATTTTGATCCTTCTGTGTAATCCACGAATCTGGCATTTGAGATAAATCAAAATCTAAAAGCCATAATTACAACGGAGCCATTTAAAGGTAATTTTAGCAGTTTATGTCATGTAGAGGACACAGCAAACATGGAGGAATGAGTTCTAGATAGATGAGAGCAATACTGACATTTTGGCTGATATGACAATCGCAATGTAAAATAAAATAAAAACCAGGACTGGACACCATTACTATGAAACATGATTGTGGCAGCATCATGCTTTGGGGATGCTTTTGATTAACAAAAATGTAGCACATGTTAGAAGCTCCAAAGCATTAATTGACACAAAATATTGACCTGCACAGAATTGGCTGAATAAATATGCATTCCTTTTCCATCCCTTTAATTGTAAAACAAAACTGCGGTGCTATCGGCCAATCTCAATTGCTTATACAGATGTAGCTGCAAAGTTAATAAGAGTCACTGGTTAATTATAAATGTAAATATGAAAAAAGTTTTTAAAAAAATCTAATTTTGTAAAGAGAACTTAAAAGTTCTTCCTTTTCTTAATGACATCACTCAACACTTCTAATCTTTGTACCAACTTAAGATATCCCTAGAAAATGCCACCAGGTTTCTAAATATGGAAATACAGGGTTTGGAGTTGATGTCTTTCATTTATGTTGCATCAAATTTGAGTATGAAATTTTAGAAAGGACTCGATGCCATTAGCTTCACTGATCCATATTTTGAAGGTTATAATTTAGTCTTTAATGTACAGCTTTGATTAGATAACAGTCAGTTTTTGGTTAATCTAAATCTCCCTCTGACTCGAAGAGTATAAGAAGTAGAGTTAATGTACTTAGAAATAATCCATAGAAAGCCAAAGCTGTTGTTTTCCTCTCATTACAAACTGAATGTAATGAGATGGCTGATGTTTACAATAGAAGCATCAGCCTAAAATAAAGCTTGGTGAATTTTAAGCACACAATATTTCATATTGTTTCAGCAATCTGCTGTAGTGGCTACACATTCATCCCGTGTAGCATAGATTAAGTATTTGACAGAGAGAAAACATTTTGAACTTACATTTGAACAAAAACCACAACATAGTGCCTTAAAATCTAAATGATGCAAGGCTATTGCATATTGACACTTTCTGTTGTGCATTTGTGTATTTTTTTGCATGCAGGGTTAACTTGGCAAGATATAACAGCTTTCTGAGTGCATGTTAGCCTGCAACAGATTGAAAAATGCTGAACTGTGACCTCCTGTGCATCACTGCTTCATTATTCATGCTTGCAAATTGCCAAGTGGACCGTTGAGTTGAGTAGAGTTGGGTTGAGTCAACCCAGGCAGGTAAACAGGGCCACGGTGTGAGTCACTTTGCTCATTACTCTGGGCAACTATACAATTTTTTAATAACAATAATTTGTCTGATTACAGCCCTGCATCTACCATTCCATACAGCTCTTATTTTCACATTAGTTTTTATACTGAAATAACCAAAAGGTTGAAAATAAAGTAGCGTAGAGTTTAAATCATCCATACTTTGCATAAATTTGATTGATATCTTTTGGCAGCAGTGCTCAGTCTAATTGGATGGGGTGGCTAAATGCAACATTAACACAGATCCAAGTATCACACAGAAAACTGCCAACACCAAACTATGGCCCAATAAGGATAAATCATTTCACTAAAGGTCCAATTCTGAAAATAATGAAAATGAATGAGGCATTTTATTTTATGTTTCCTGACTAATGCATAGACAAATACACTAACATCAGCACAAACTTATAGAGATTGAAAACTTTCAAAATTATGTAAAAAAACAATGCCTCACTAAAATAAATAATGATCTAAATAGTTCATAATAGCATTTTCTTTATCATTTAATCAATCATGCATGAAGCATTAGTTAAATTACTGTGCTCTTAATTAAACACAGTTTTTAGGGTGAGAATCCTGGGGATTACTAACCCTGTTCCTTAAGCTCAGAGTATTCCTTAAGCTACCAAAAATAATAATACAATAAAACTTTGAATTTTAATTTCGTCATCTTCTTATTTTCTGTTTCTGATTTTTTAATGTAAATCTTTGTTTATTCTCATTTAATTTAATAATTTATTTTATCATTTATATACAGTTCTGCCAAAATTAAAAATACACACATGCCAAATGTCAAATATTTAATGTGTTACTTCATTACTGATCTTCTCTTGCTTTAATTCAATTTAAAATAATATTTATGAAGGAACTTTCATTGTTTCAATCATGTTTCCTCTGAATATATGGCTATTTTTTGTAGCTACATTTAAGTTTTCCAACAGCATGAAGCAGCAGAAAAAGGAACTTACTGTGCTTTTAAATTAAGCTGAAACTTCAGAGTGACATTGCTCATTAGGAGTTTCTTTTGAAAGGAAGCAAATAAAGATTTTCAAAGCGAGGTTTAGGCCAGACAGGACACACTCTGGGAGAAGTGATGGACAAACTAATTTAGCCGTTTGACAAGAGACTGTACTGTTATGAAGATGTGCAAAGATAACGGTGAGAGACTCAAATCAAACTGTTTCTCACATGTTTCACATCAGTTTGGAAGATTCTGACTTCCCCTTATTAGAGATCATAAAGCCTGTTGATTAGACTCATCTGTGGGGTATTTAAGCTCAGCAGGATCACCTGTGGTCTTTGAAGACAGTGGTTACTGCGGAAACATTTTAGTCTATGAAGCGTTTAATGAGCAATTATGTCTGAAAAAAAACACAGCTCTAGTTTGTGTGTGTGGCCCACCTTCGCTTTGCCATGGTCCTTTAAAATTTATGTGGATGCCGGCAGAAAAAGATGTTGTAGAAATTAATCAAAAGCTTATTGAAAGTGATTGTTGAAAGGCTTAGACCAAGAATAATCAAGCTGTGTCTTTTACTAACACACAGCGACTACAAATTGTCCAACTGCACAGATAGTATCTGAGGTCATTTTTGTTGCTCAGAGGTTACAGTATGCGTACATGCTTTCAATTAAATGAAGCTTTTAAAGTAGTCATGATCATAAATTTATCATTTAGAAATGAAAAATACTTTCAGAAGGTTTGGACTGGATTGATTTAGGTTCCATGGCAATTTATGCAAGTAGGTTGTTGGCAGCTTCTTGTGTGCTGGAGGAAGAGCATTGATGTCTTCTGCCTTCAATGCAACAAAAAAATGACCACAAAAAATACACATTTTATCAACAAATCCATGAAAAGAAACTTTCATCTTGAGTGTAATTAGTTTTTAAAGAAGAAAAGAAGTTTCTTATTAATCTGTTTCCAGACACACAACGGCTCCACATGGTGAATTAACTAATTGGACTTGAATAATTACAAAAAAGCTCTAAACCCTCCTCTATTTGAAAAACCAGATAAATGAAATAGAGATTTCAAAGTGATTGCTTGGCTGCATGCATTGAACAACTGCTGTAAGACATCTAATTTGGTGCTGGTCTGTGCTACAAATAATTCATTAATCATTAAGGTTGTCTGGGGAAGAATTTCAAAGGATGCCTTTTTAACTATCCTGGGTGGAGTTTAATCTAACATTAAATGTAACAATGGCATATTTTCTTAGTTAGGAGGAAACTTCTAAAAGAAGCATACCAACACTCGCTCTCCACCTTTAAAGGTGCAGTATATAAGTTTTACAACATTTTTAATTTTTCTTTTAAATATAGCCTATTGTTAAATTTGTCAAAATTTAGGTTATGAGATAGTCTCTTCCACATCCTCCCAGACCTACTGTTGCCATCTGACAAAATAAAAAAATTCCTAGTCAAAAACAACCAACTAAAGCCAGGAGGAAGGTCTTAGTGTTGTCAATCAACTTCATGTAATCGCTGCTAAATGTGCTAAAGGTGGAGAAAGTTACCGGTTTTATTCACCATCACCAGTGGCCACACTAACTAGTCTAAGCCTTCATGACAGGCTGTGCTAGCTGCAGCATAACAAAGAGAAAGGTGGTAGAAAGAGGAGGATGAGCGCCACCTTCTGGGAGGTCTTTGAGAACACAAAGACCTCCTTCTTGGCTCTGATTGGTTGTTTCTAGATAGCATTGGGAGCAATGGGAGAAAGTAGAGGAGCTTGATTTTTTTCACAGATTATCTGTCTCATGGCATACTGCCGGAACAGTGACAGATCCAACAAATATGTAAGATATATTTTTAATAAAAGTTACATGCTGCAATCTTAGGCCATTTTATTTGTCTCTGTAAATCTCAAAATGAAAAATTTCCATGGATGGTTGTCTGACATTTTGTGCACATTTTAGCTCAGAGTCCTATTCAGTCTTTTTTCTTAATTCCTAATTTTGTACATAAATAAGATCCTTAACTTAGAATCATTTTGTATTTTCCCCACTCCTTTGCTTTAAGGTGATTGAGAAAGTACTGTCATTCAAACATGATGAAAGGTCAAACACAACCCACCAGCTACACCAACACAAAACGCACTTGACCTTGACACTGACACACTGCCAGGGCAACGGCCACAGAATGCCAAAGAATGGGCACCCCATCAACCTCACACCTATGAACTTGGAGCCATGCTTTTTCACCCACAGCCATGCACATGCATTTATTGGACATTTTTTGCCACTGAACGAAAGTACTGGCTTTCTCTAAAATATTCTCATATAATAATGTTACTGCAATAAAAGATGCAATTATTAGAAGACTTCTACCTGTGATGCTAACGATTGTCTAGGGTGCTGTGCAAGTAAATGGGCTATTAATGTTGATATTGTCAGCAGTCCTTATCAACACATACTCGCATGTTACCATACCAATGCTATTAATAAAGCACTTTGAAACAACCACAGCTAACATAAAGTGTAGCAGTTTACATACGCTTAAAAAAATTGAAAAAAATATGAAATAATAAAATAAATACAGTAAAACCAATTGAAACAAATTAAGGTCAAAGTCTCACTGAAGTTGAAAACAAAAATGTTTGTTCATACAGCATTTTAAAAAAATATCAAATTGCATGCATAAATTGTGGACACACAAAATAGCATAATTTATCTAAATGAGATATCTAAAGATATAGTTAAAAAAACCCTCAAATATACAAAAAGTATAAGCCCTAATACAGTGGACTATTATCATTATGCATTAATTTAGCTGCAATTCAAGGCAAAAGTGAAAGGAATGAAAAAAAGTAGATAATATATATTTAAAACAATAGGCATTTTTTTTATTTACCTCTTGTATAGAGAGCAAAAACATGCAGAAAATAGTTTTTACACTAATGTGCAATTCACAGTTTTGAAAACAACCATCTGCATTTCTCTTTCATTGCATTCTTATATGGTTGTGCTTAGACTCTCAACTAATATTCATGAAAATTGACTTGGAAACTCTTATGTACCGCAATCATCAAAGAAACAACTGCAAAGGTTGCATTAATCCACATCAGCAAGCTGTGGAGAAGTAAATTATTTAAAAAATAAATCTAGAAATGCTGACTTGCACTTGGTATTTTGTTTTATTTATCCCTCAAGCATTACAGTAGTCATTTACAGTATAAGCATGCATATTCTGTAATAACTGTAAATAAAAATAACCCTCCTCTGCAAAAAGAAGATAAACCACCTGTATATGCACCGTTTCACTGAGCATCACAACAAATCACTGTTTTGTTGGTGTCTGTGCAGAAATAGGACAGCTAATTAAAAATTAAACGTATGGCAGGCGATGCAATATTATTATGCTGCAAATTATTAATGATATTAGTAAGTTTGTCAGCCTGTTAAATACTTAAACACTTGTTTTGTTGGTATTTTTAAAGTTGTTGCAGAAGATAAACGATGAAGCCATTTCTGAAGTTTATAATAAAATATCCAAAAACACAATTACAGTGGGGCAAAATGAGATCTAGTTTGTAACTTCGTTTGCAAATTGGGGGATATATTGCCGGCAGCTATCATTATCAAGGGAAACAACATGGTAATTTTTATGCTTGGTAGCACAACTGGCAGGCATCTGCATCTGCTGTTGATAAGTGATTGTAGGCGTTTCATTAAGTCACTGTTGTAATGCACATATGTGAGAAAAGCCTGCGGGGGCTTGAGATGGAGGAGGTTGGTTTGGAGGTGGTGCATTTTGACTGACATGGAGGAAAAGATAATGACAGTTTTTGTTCTGTGTTATGCTCCTCTTCCCTTTTGTTTGCACAAAATATAAAACGGTGCTTAATTTACCAGAACCACAGTTAAAGATTATATACGTAATAAACACTAGTGGAGGAAGATAAAACAGTACATCCATAATATATACCATTCTTGAAGCTTTTAAGAAAGTATTCAGTAAATCTTAACAACTGGTACTTTGCATAAGTACTGATATTTTTAAACAATTCTATATTTTGGTCGCATTAATTTAGGGATCTATGAATTAGATCAACACAAAAATGAAGTTGATGGAAAAATGACACATAGCTAGGGCAACTATTCTTTTTAAAACAACACAGTGGGGTTTTCTTTTTTACAAAACTCTAAATTCTGCCCTGACATTCATGTATATTCTTTTGATTACAATTATGGTCTATTTCTTCATCCAGAATAGCCCTGAATTTAGGGCTATCCATCCACTCTGACCAACTTTCCACAGCATGAAACTGCCCCCACCACAGTGATAACATGTTCAGTGTGATGTGCATTGTTATTTCTCTAACAACACACATGAATAATCCAATAACTTCACGTTTATATAATATTAGGAGGAATAAAGCAAAGAAAATTTACAGAGTATGTTATTCTGCCATTTGACAAGGTACTTGAGTTCTGTTTCATTGCAGAAAAGGTTCGCCCCTGCTCTTGAACTTGGAACAGTTAATAAGAGGTGACGTGTCCAGCTGTTGATGTTGTTCTGTGCTTCGGTTCAGTGGTCCTTCAAGCTAAAAGTGAAGATCTCTGCAGAGAACAAGGCAGTTCCAGGGTATTCCCACCTCACTAGTTACAGGATTTGATTTCACTAGTTGAAGGATGTCTAACTGTTGGCTGAGTGACAGACACCCCACCAGACATTCAAATGAATCTGACTGGTTGTGTTTTTTCTGGATTCATTCACTCATTGCCTTCTTTCCTAAATGTGTTGCTAAATCTGACATTTTGGACACTAAGCCCTTTTATTCTGTCAGTAAGTTGTGAGCTACAAGATAAGATGTCTCATTTTGCCAAACTGACAGAAAAAAAAACAACCATCAAAACTTATAGATTTTTTTCTGCTGTCGACATAAAAATAATTGATGGTAACCTAGTTTCAAGCTGCTTCTGCCATGCCATATCATGCTGCAAATATTGTCCATCGGTTATGCAACCGATGCTTGGATCATAATTGACTTGTTGAATGAAAACGACAAAGATGAAAGTCGGTTTTTCTCCTTCCAGTCAGTCTAATTCCTGCCACTTCTGTCACCTACAAGTCTAGCTTATGGTGAACCGGAGCACTGTGGCATTAACGATTTTTCCCCCTGATGCCTGTCTCCATTTGTGTTCTAGCTTTAATTCACTGTGACAGACTGTCACGGTGTAATGTGACGTGTTGCGTCGCACATGTGCTTTCCGAACGGCACGCTTCTCACACTCAGATGGCGGCACAAACAAAACTCAGCACCTGGAGCTTTGGCAGGTCAAGCAGCAGCAGTCAAATGGGATGAGTACGGTGACTGCACCGCTCCCATCTGGGCTCATCGACAAGTTGGCCTAAATGAGCATTATCAGATAAGCAGATGTGAGAAACGTTTATTTTTTTTTCTTCAATACAAAATATTGCTGACAGAGAGCTTGGTGGCAGAGTTGACGTAAACACAGTGTTTGTTGCATCTCCAGTGTACGTTGTGCTGCACATGTAGCCATTCCTTGCCAGAATATTTATAGTCTATTGTGCTCGTCTGTGTATGTTTGCGTGCATGCATGTGTGTGTGTGCGTGTGTGTGTGTGTGTGTGTGTGCGTGTGAGCAGGAAAGAGCGTGGATCTAAGAGCCCTGAAGGGGGGTGAGGCAAGAAGCAGCAAGAGGCAGAAAATCCCCTCTGCCTTTGGATTAATGTCAGCAAACAGGAAGCCAGGCATCATGTTATATGTGCATCTGTACTATACAAAAATCTGTCCCAGATGAATTGCAATTTAGTTCCTCAAATTTAGATTCAGAGCAAAACAAATGTTGCTCTTTGTACAACTTAAATGTTTTTCAATCGCTCTCTAATTGAATTTGAAAACTGACCTGAAGTGATGCCTGCGATTCTTTAGATGTTCCATTGTGACCCCATGAATGTGTTGTTGACCAACTTCTGCAGCAATGTTTTAGATCTCCAACTGCTGGGAAGGTTCACCACTGCTTCATGTTTTATCTATTAGAGGTTAACGACTATTATTGTGGTTTCATCATAGTCGCTTATGGTCTCATAAGGGTTTGTTTCTCATGGTGTTGAATTTGTTTTAGATTGTGGCATAATTTGTTGTGTTTTGAAATATTTCACTATATTTTATATTGTCATACAGGTACCATAGTGATCCTGCAAACTAGCAATAATCAGGCCTGGTTGCTCCTAATAACTTCAAACTTGCCAAAGTTAAATGCAATTAATTCATAATTTAACAAGAGAGTATTTTTCCACATTGGGTCAATTTAGTTTGGAGAGCTAAAATAAAATAATACTTTTTAGGCTCCATTTTTCATTTTCCTTTATAAATTAAAGCATCAATAACAATTAGTCATGGTCTCATAACAGAAGCTATCTGTAAAGCAGTATATACTTTTTCACAGCACTTAATATTTGTGTTATTGACTATTTCAAATTATTTTGAATGCTTTCTCTACATCTCCCATGTCTTTTGGCAGCAAAGCTTTCATCTACAGTAGTACACAAAGTAAAGTTGAAAGGACAAATATAAAAAGTCAAACTTTTCAAATGTATCCCATAAAGCTTTGAGTTCAGGATCTTGAAGCCTTCGGAAGCTGCAGCATCAAAAAGAGGCTTTCTTCTGTAATGGAAATCACTGCATGAGCTCAAGTATATCTGGGAAGTACACAGACTGAATGCTATTATTATTTCTACAAATGCCAGGCAAAAGTTGACCATGAGAAGAAAAAAAAATCCATAATTTAGATTCAGGAACTCTAATATCTTCCCTAAGCTGGGATAATTTTGAGGTGAGAAGATATTATCCTTTGGTTTCTCCAGTTAATATTAATTTCTGTGTGTAAATAATTATCAGGGTTCATTTCAAGATCTTTCCAAAGTGACTTTCACATCTATAAATTTGTAGTATAACTTCTTTACTTTTCCTAAGTAGTCCTTTCTATCCTAACATTTTATTTAATTTCTCTTAAACATGAGTTGAAATCAATCCAGAATCGTTGGATTCAGATTTTCTGCACTTTGCAGCGCCATAACTTTGATGCCTTTTGATCTCACTTAATATGTTGACATATGTTATGTCACATTTTGTAAAGCTACTTATCAGATTTGTCAGTAAAACCAATCAAATCTCTGTTACATATTTAGTACAGAGTAGTGAAACGCTGTATGAAATATACGAGGCAAATGAACTTGGAATTTAAATGCAACCCAAACGATTCAGAATCTATTCTAAAATCTGTTAAAGGTTGTTTTTTTCTGCCCGTCATAGCTCAGTTGTTGTTCATCATGGGAAGGCATGTTATTTCTATATCTACTGTATCTTACCCAATTGCATTATCTGGATCTCATTTTTGTTTTACCCTTTTAAAACCAATATGCAGGTTTTGCCTACCTTACTTTTTCTTGTTTTACAATTTGTTCTTAAACAAGAGGTATATAATAAAGAATGTATCTGAAACAACAGAGGGATCTTGTGCATTGGACTGACTTCTTATTCAAGTGTAAAACGGTTGCTTTTTTGTAACGTGCTCATCTCTCCTTTGATAGCTTTACTTTAATGTGTTTTAGACACAGACCAGAGTATTCAAATGAGATCTTAAAACACTTAGTTGCCTGAAAAAATACTCCCAACAGAGAGATAGTTTAAATGGGAACTGTCACAATAATGCAAACCTATTTAATAAAAAATTAAAAGATTGAGTTGACAGTTTTGTAAGCATTTTGTATCACTTCTTTGGTTATTTTTTAAATTCCTTTGTTGCAGGTCTAGAAATTTGCTCAATACTTCTGTCTGAAAGGAGAAACTCACATTGTCTTTGGAGATTTCCATATTACAACAGAAGCACCAATTAACACCATGAAATATAAGATCAGACGAACTCATGGGCAGCGAGAGCCTGTAGACGTAATCTGCACACAAGGTAATGAGAAGCTGCTGTGTCTCATTTCCCAACTTGATTCAGCTATAATAGTTTTTTTTTTTTTTTTTTTTTTTTTGCTGATGTCCTTTTCGCCCTCATGCCTTTTAAAGACGTTCTGGTCTGTGCTACAGATATTATCTGTTTGTCCATGTGGAAAAGCTTCAGCTCTGGACTTCCTTGCAGGGAGCAAGGCATAAAGTTTTCTCTAAATACACAACTCATAATTGCTTTCAACAAATATTAGAACAAAAACTTATCTTTTCTTCAGCAAGTGTTAAAATAAAGAATACTGAATCTTGACTGAAAAATATTGCACAGTTTTATGCATTCAAATGAAACGAAGTGAAAAATGCAGATTTGTAATTCAACAGCTGCCTTTTCAACATCAATAAAGTTGTTAATTTTTTATAAGCCCTTGTGTTGTTCACTCTTCTTTGCAGCTTTTGGTTTTATCTTTTGAAGACCTTTGATTTTTCACAACAATGGCTACTGTGGATGAAAACTTTGAGCACAAGAGTGAATTCTTAAAAAAGTATTTAGGTTTTTTTTTTGGCTTGAAATTATAGATGTCACAGGGTACACTTCAAGCTTGTGAAGGCTGTTAAAGAAAACAGCCAACTGCTCCATCTGTTCCTCTTTTTCCCTCCTGACCATGTCCACACAAAACTGTGACCCAGTATGAAAGCAAGCTATCCATGTACAGGACTGGGAGGAAAGAGCCTGCAGGTCCTCTTTTCATAGCTTGATACTGATGCATTGCTTTTAATTCTTTCATTTCTTTCATTTATTATTCATATTGCAGAGAGAAACACTTCTGTTCATCTTATTTGTTTGCACGTGAAAAATCAGGCCTTTGCATTTGTGCATTCAATATCAAGATAATTTAGATGTAAGGAAACCAAACTTGTAAGCAGGCTTAAATATCCACTAATAAGAATGAGGATATCAGGTTATGCCACTGCAAAAGAAAGTGTACTTTACTTTTACTGTTTGCTTACATTTCTTAATTGCAGTTATTCTACTTGCAGTATATATTGCATCATCAGCAATAACTACATGCTTTGTTCCCCAACACTTGTTCACATGAGGTATTTATTTAGTCATCTTCCTTCACATACATGTTTATTTTAAATGATCTGTATCTAACTGAAGCACCTTCAGCTATAATCAGATGCACCATGCAAGTCAGCAAGATATAAAAGTGAGCCCATAGAAAGGGCTTCTGCAGCAATTGGTTCTTTTATAATGCAGTGACTTGCAAAAGTATTCATGCCAGTTAAATTTACACATTTTGTCATGTCATGACCATAAACTTCAATGTAGCTGATTTTATGGCAGAATTTTATGTGGCAGAACAAATAGGAGGTGGAAGGATGCTTGCTGTGCAAAATTATACATTGTGTGAAAAAAGATCTACAAAAAAGTGTCACACTCTTCATCCCTCTTTACTCTATTTCTAAAAAACAAGTGTAAACTCTTTTTGTAATTTCACCACAAAAACAGTTAAGATAGACAATAAGAACTAAGATTTCATATATAATTTAATTGTATGTAGTTTACTGAAGATTTTCTTCAACATTGTTTTTAGCTTTGTCGTAGTTTTGTTTTTGTTTTTATTTAAATTGACCGCATCAAAAATAACTCTGCTTCAAGATATAATAATGAAAGACAGTTGGCACCTACTGTACACTGTGAACAAATTATGAAAAAGTGTTTAATATCATTGTTTGTTAAACCAGGTAAAGGAAGTCGGACAATTTGGGTACAACTTGACCTAAGCAGGTTGGCCTGAAATGAAAAATGACCTGGAAAACAATCACATGAATCAAGCACCCAATTTTAATGGATTAAAATGTGAGGATTTTTTGCAAGTTTTGAAAGAAATATTGATTCATTAAAGTTCCCAGTAATCTTTTAATAAATTCTGTTTTGTTTTGTTTTTTTTCTGCTGATACACATACTCCACTTTCTTTGAAGTTGAGTTTATCTAAAGTATTTTGGAACAAAAGATTTCTGTAATGATGCAGTAAACTGCATCCAAGCTTGTTACTTTTTGTTGTCAATACCTTTAATGAAGCTTCTGATCATTGTTTAAAAAAAAAGGGTGCTGCTGTCAATGGGCAGAACAACAGCACTAAATGGATTAGTGAAAACATCAATAGTGAGTTTGAGGTTTGAATGAAGCTGAACTCAATCTGCCCATAAAATAAAATAGTAATTGGTTAGAAGATGGCTTAATTTAAATTCCAGCAATCAACGCCTGTTTGTCCCTAAACTGCAAAGTGATTTTCAGAAATCAGGTGAAGTAGCTGTTGAGTCATTTGGTTTTAATAATTCCATCAACCGCCTGCAGTTTTGTTAGTTAATATCATTTCATGCTCTGAGGCCATAAAAGTCTCCCCACATAATTGTTGTACCTGCAGGATCTCTTTCTGGCAGTCTCCACTGGCTCCGTTCTGCAAACACTATAATCATTTTACATCCAGTCCCACGGAAAACAGCTGCCGGGCCCCTGAACTGTGAATAGGGATGACTTCTTGGCAGAGAGAGGGTTTTGTAGATTGTAACAGGTCTAATGTGGTACTCTCGGCTTCCCCTTAAGCACATGGCGTCATAATGTGGCAATAAAAAAAGAGCCATGGCTTCTTTGTGCCACAGAAGTGAGCCGGTTCAAGGGTGCACAATTCATTCAGGTGGACACACAACATATTCAGTGCACTTCTATGTCTTGGTTTGAGAAAACATATATATGTCCTATTTATATTAAAAATTATTTATTATTAACTATCATGATGTGTTTTGATATTCTGGGTGGGGGCACAATAAAATTTTACTGCATAATCCAGATATGAAAAGGTAACATCCTAATATAAATGAAACAAAATTGTTGCTAAAAAGCTTTGTACTATCTTTAAAAACATTTTTTTGCATAAATTTCTCTTTAAAAAAGCCTAAACTGAATTATCATAGTATAGTCAAAACCTGAACTTAAATTAAAATTCTGTGGCATTAACTTAAACAGATCATGCATATTACCCTCCACTGTGGAATTAAATCAGTAATATAACAGAGCTTTAATTAGGCTAGGCATTTATTTTATATACTATCTTAGTTTGACTTGATTTCCATGTCTAATAAACAAAACATTTAAAGTAAGCATTTTTATAATTCCTGTTTGGGCTGACAAATATTTATTTAATGTAATTTAGCCATATTATCTTACAATGGATTATAGACAGAAAATGGAGAATTACTTTAAATCATCAGTTGTCAAAGTGGGTAAAAGACGTCCCGCTAGCAAGCACAATATGGTGGGTTCAAAAGGTCCCTGCGACAGACGGCGTCATTTTATGTCTGAGAAGTGTGGTACAAAAACCCAAAACTGCTGCAAAATGGTGAAAGGAAAAAAATGATCAGATCTCATCAAAAAATACTTTCCTAATTTCAAACTATTTCTTAACTTGTGTACACATCTTGCAGCAGGCAAAAGCATAACAACTCTGCTCCTCCACTTTAATGAGACTTATTGTGTGTTTTTAATACTGTCAGACTTCAAAATGTTTTCACATATTTAATATTCCATGCATTTTCTCTTCCCTCCAGTGCACTCTGTCCAGGTGTATCGGGAGAGTATTTTCAGTAGTGTGATAACAATTCAAGCAGGAAATCTCCAGCTGTGAACTGCATGTATAAATGGTCAACTTTAGACCATGTCTGCATCACATTTTCTTTCCCCCCCATTCTAATCTGCTAATTTATGGGTTGCATTCATAAATTTAGCCCTTACATTTGTCTTTATGTCACATCTTTCATAAAAATAGGCTCCTTAGCTCCTTCTAGTTAATATACAGTAACAAGTGAAAATCTGCATGGGGCTGACAGGTCCTGCTTGTCTTCCATCAGTCATTCCCTGAAAGCTAATTGCAGTATGTTTCTTTTCCCAACCAGTGCTCCATCCTAATGAAAGTCCCTCCCATTGAGATGAAATTTGATAAAATTTGCTAATGTCCCATCTTCCAATAAAACCACAGATTTTCTATTTTATAGTCTTCATACAAAATACCCTTATATTAAATGTGAATCTCAGCAATCCTGGCAGACATTATACATCTTCATTTTGTAGGAAGAGGCACATATTGTTTAAGATTTTCTTTTTTTGTGTAAATTATGACTGCCATTTTGTTCCTTTTTCTGTCCAGGAATTTATTTCCCACTTTAAAATGTGAACCTTGTTTTCTCATTATGTCTGAATACACAGCCATTTATACCCCTTGCATTCACAAACTTGTGTTTAACTGGAATATTACATAAAAGATGAGCATAACATAATAAAACCTTTGAATTGAAAAGAAAAGGATGATTTTTTTTTCTGTTTTTGTAACAAAGAAGAATCTTAAAAGTGCGGCATGAAGAAATATTAATTACAATTTATTCTGATATCTCCTAAATATAATATAAATACAATCAAGTGCAACAATTGTCATGACAAGTCATCTAAATATTCAAGCAAAAAAACAATAGACACATTGTGGATAAAATGGTGGAAAACTTTACAACATATTAATGTTTCACAGCGAATTGTTGAGCCTGTCATCTGAAACTTGAAATGCTGAAAACCAACAAAAACATTGCTGTGCGTCTCGACTGACAGGCCAGCATGGAAGCCTTTTGAGGAGTTGCAAGAATTCAAAGCTCACGTCACGTGGAAGAATCTGTCAGCAGGACAGCTATTAATCGAGTCTTTACTTGAACCTTTGTGAAAGCGTGTCAAGACGAAAGTCACTGTTGAGGGAAAGCTTGAAATCTTTCAGTATGTAGTTTGCTCCATGCAAAACTGGTAGTGACAGTTACATTGTGGGGATCCTTTTCTACATCTGCGAAAGATAGGTTTGCCATAGTTGTTGGGCAGATAGATTACTCTAAGGAACAGACATTAGATGAGGGCACAGGTACAATCAAATGGTTTCTCAAAGCACATTCATGAGTTCTGAATCATTTCAGAGGCTAGGGGAACTCTTGAAAGATGAGTACAGATCCTCTACTTCAGTCTGACTGAGCTTGAACTATTTAAAAAAAAAATGTCTTAATTGACTGCATCCTATTCTCCAAAAGACTTGCTGCTGGTGTAATGGTAACAACTCAACTCTGAGGAACTGGATACCATTACTTTTGCATACCACAGCTGTAAGATTATGCACTTTTTACATTGGTCAATCCCCAAAAAATTGCTAAATCCACTGAGGTTCATCACTAACCAAAGAAGATGTGAAACAGTTCAAGCCAATATGACAGCACAATGTGCCACATTAAATAACCTGTAAAACTTGGTGGTAAATTTGTCTATTTGGCTTTGGTTGTGTAGTTTCTTTGCTAAAGGTAAACAAATGTAAATAACCACACGGTTTGCTCTGAAGCCTTAATAAGAGAATTAGATAAAACACTCAGTATGTTTGTTATAATTGCCTTGCGCCTGCTGCAGCTATGATTGCATACAGAATGTCTTCAACTCCTATGAGACTGTGGAAATCCTCGAATTATTGAGGTAGAGAATTATACAACAGCTGCTCTGTTTAAAAAGAGGACACTCGTCTTTAATAGTGTGCATCTTAATAAGCACAAATAGCTGTGACACAGAACAGTTACTCTGCAAAATGTTTCACCCCAGAGGGCGTAACCATCAGAACATAAACACTTCATGAGGAAGGAATTGCAATTTGAGTTGAAACTCCATTTAAAAAGAAACAGCAACAGAAAGTTATTCTAGGCTCCAGGCCAATTAGCGGTAGTGGTGTTGTTTTAAATGAAGTTTTACCTACATTTTTCAAAGTTGCTGTTAATTTGCTTTAAGCAAATCTCCGTTATTTTCATTTTTATTGAATATTGGATAGAACCGTTTGTCTTATGTGAACCAATAATTGTTCTTTTGTGAACCAATAGTTTGACAACAAACTGTCTTTTTTCTATAATGTAACAATTTGCTGGTAACTCTACCACATGGTGGTGATAATATACTAACTGGTTGGTAAAATATTACAGTTCAAATGAAAAAAGAAAATTTATCTCAATGGCTGAGCATCTATTACTGGTCTATTTTTTAGCAACGACAACAAAATATAAGAAGAGTGTTAACTTTGGATGGTTTGACAACATTTGTGCTAAAACATGCTCAATCAAAGTGCACACATTATATAGTAAAAATAACAGTATTCAGTGTTTTATCGTGGCTTTAATTGGTTTATTTTACATCATACTGTATATTAAATTTTCTTTAAGGCGACCAATTCTTCTCTTCAGAAACAACACAAAAGTCTGCAGAGAAGATTACTAAAATTGTACCATTGTCTATTAAAATGAAATAATAGAGAATATTATTGGATAACTTGGTTAACATTTACTTAGTAATGATATTCATATTAAGTTATATAATCAGAAACCTTCTGTGTGCACAAAGTAATACCAGTTAAGTAGCACTACACGTCTTGACATATGTTTCAATAATAATGCTGATCTATCTGTAAATTGGATCACAGATTTGTGATGCCCTGATTTTATTGCCATTATAGCTACCTTTGTTTTTTTCTGTGCCAGAAGTAATCCTAACAGCAGACTTTGATTCAATATGCTGCACTCACTCTATATCATCTCACTAAAATAAATTTAAAACCGAAAAAAGTTCTCTGTTCAAGAAATACAAGATGCCTTCAGGAATTTGGAGTCATTGTAAAAAAAGTCCACCCTGTTTAAATTATAGGGTAGTAAAGTATAAATATGGTTCTCTTTATAACATTGCGTCTTATGCGGTGAAGACAGTTGATCCTAAATGTTCAATTGAAGGACCAGTTTCTTCTCTATTTATGAAACTTTTTTTGGGAAAAGGCCTGGGTTCAGCTAATGTTTGCTTTTATGCAGCTGATACACTTAATTATAAAATGGCATAACCTTTATGAGTAGCAGAAAACGCTCTCTGAATTGTGTTTAATCCTTTTCAAAGTTCTCTTTCCCAAACTAATTTTATTTCTTAATGTCAAAAAGACAATATATGTTTTCACAAGATCCAGCTCATTACCTTAAAGATATTACATTAGATGGCACCCTTCTGGAGTGGGTTTTAAATGTATTTTGGCATCTGACTTGACTTTAACCAAACCCTTAATTATCTCTTTGATGGACTTTTGAAAGTGTTTGGATGAAAGTTGGATTTTTCTGTCATTTTTGTTTCAAAAATGTCTTTCAGATTACAGTAACATTGTTTACATGAATGCATAAAAAAGTTTAAAATACATATTTATTAAAAAGCTTTATGAGATATGCCCTGCTGCTCAGCACTTTGATGCAAAAGCTAAACCAAAGAATCATAATTGCTACTTCATGAATTGGTCAATTTGAGAACTTGGGAGAACTTTAAAACCTTTCTACACATAAAACAGTACAGAGGATGTTCCTTTTACCATGACTGGCTGGCTAGCATTTTTAACATTTCATACTGAATTGCATTACAAGTATTTCAATCAACTTGCTTTACTTAACTTTATCTGTCTTGATATCAAAGTGCACATCCACTGGAAGGGAAGTGAAAGCTTGTGTTTGGGCTAATTGCTCCACTCTGAAGGTGCCATTTTCTGAAGAATGATGACGGATTTCCCCCATTTCCTGTTTCTCTCTGTGTTACAGTGCTGCCAGTTACAGAGAGAGGGAATATCCCCCCACCCCTGTCTCTGGAGAGTGCAGACAACAAGCAAAACATTGTGACCAGTCAACTTCAAGCACTAGTGGACACTGAAAAAAGCAACAACCGGACGGGACCTCGAACAAATTCTGAGAAGCAGAGACGAAAGCTGCTGTAATCTGTCAGTAAACAAACCCTCAAAGGGTTGAGACTGGACTTGGAAAAAGAGTAAGTCGTGGCCCCAAATGATTGCCTTAATTACACATATATAAATGTATGGAGTGATGATACTAAGAGACTTATAAAATTTAAAGATGTTTTCTTTTGATGTGAAAAAGTGTCTTGTAAGGAACAGAAGTGAATATTTTAATATGATAGAGATGTTCGGTTGTAATGTCGACATTACGTTTTAGCTGGGTCGGCTTTGTAGGCATCATAGGTTCTTAAACAGTATGTTGGCTGTTTGCTCTTACGCAGACAGTACAAATTTATTTTTCTTGTTTCATATTGTCAACAGAACAAGGCTGGCCTGAGTTGCTGGCAACAAAAATCTTGATTTATATTCATAACACAAAAAAATCCTCATTTAGACGATATATAAAGTTATGGGAGAGAGTGCAGCACACTGAAATACGTCGGAAGAGTATCTTCTTTCATCAAGATCCACATACACTAAAGCAAAGATGTCAGTCACATAAACACCTGTCATAAATATCTGCCACATTCACTTTCTATCAGGGTGAAATGGCAGACAAAACTTGGCGAGATTTCACCTTCCGGTTTATTGATGAGATAAAATACTTTACTCTTTTTCCTTTTTTTTTCTAAGATTCAAATTTAGAGCTGACCAGCTGCTTTGCTGATATGTTTCACTCTGAATTTACTGTATGCAAAAGTAACATGAACATGTGTTCTATATTTTTTTAAACCTAGCCTTGATAATTACATAACCAAAGGTGAAACCCTGAATTTATTGTATGTTGTGGACTTCTGAAAACGTTGTGATATAGATGCACTCCGAATAGGAGGGGGATTTAAAAAAAATGTAAATATCAGACGTTTATATATGTGTGTCCGAAGATGTGTTGCAGGTACAGTAATTTGCGACTTTTTTTTTTTTCTTACTTTCTTTGACTGTTATGACCGTCAGCCACAAGAATCTATGTTTGGTTTGTTGAAAACATGATAAAATCACATTCCTCATGTTACAAATGCTGCTCAAACATTCTTCAATGCTGTTGATTTTTTTTTCTTGCATTTTAGATTTTGTTTTATTTCCTAGAGTAGAACATGAGTTTGCCGATCATTGTGCAGCTTTATCTGAAAATCATTGGACTTCGTTACACCTCTTAGACCTGCAATGTTGCCTGTGAATGAAAGGAGTAGAAAAGTCAGCTGCCCTACCAGTAGTACCAAGTAATAGCTCATATTTATTTTTTATATATTTTTTTTTATCAAGACAGTGTTTTATTTCCTTATATTTTCCTTTCCCATACAGTGTTAGTTACCCTGGCACTCAAAAGCTTGAATTTAGACTTCTTAAACTTAGTGTTTCCTAAAGAAAATCCAAAGTTCACATTCCTGCTCTTTCTAAGAAGTTGTATTTATACTTGCCTCTTAAATTGTATCCCTCAGAAAAAAAGAAAACAATGTTTACTGAATGTTCCAAATATTTCCTTAGTGTCAAGAACCTTGTAACCAAGAGATAGTTTTAAAATAAATGTTAGGTAGTTTACAAAGGAAATCATTATGGAGAAGACGTATATTGAAAAGACGTAGACGATTATTTTTTGTCATTTTGTTAATAAATAGATTTTTTTTTTACCAAGACCCTAGGGTTTATTCAATGAAGAGAAATTTGATTACTTCTTGTTTCTGTAAACGAAACATGTTTTGTTTATAGAAAATAAACCATAAAAATAGCAAGAGACTGTACTAAATAATATTGAGAATTTTCCTCACCTGAAAAACAAAAAATGTAACATTGGTCCTGGTATAGTAAATAAAAGGTGAGCAACATGAACAAAACTAAAGAATTTTATGTCATAAATATCTGACATGAAACATTAGGGTTATGATGTTGGCAATGTTTGCTTCTATCATTGTTTATGTCTGGATTTAGCGTGTCTGATAATATGTTTGGCTGTCGAAATATGTTTGGCTGTCGAAATATTATTAGTGATTGGTACATCATCACAAGAGTAATGCAGAGTAATAATCTTAGTATATTATGGTCACTGCAGATTAAACTGTATTTTGGCTAAACAAATTTCAAAGTTCTTAATTATGAGACAAATTAATTTGAGTCAGCAACAAAAAAAAAAAAATATGATGTCATCATTTCAAAATTTTAACTTTTCAAAAGTTAAAATTTCAAGATAAATATGTTTGTGAACAAGGCACGAGACTGGCATTGTTTTATGTAAACATTGTAGGAAATGTTTGAAATTGAGATAAGAACAATTTCCCGTTTTGGATAGAAAGTGAAATTTGTTCAGTCTAACTATGAATATGCTCATGTATAAAATTATTTTTATTCATGTTTGGGAACTTAAAAACATTTGCCAACTGATGCATTTGATTAATTTGAAATGTTTTATTCCTCTTCAAGTAAAACTTTGATAAAAATGTTGACAATATTTTTTACCATTAATGTAATGTCTGAAAAATCACTTATGTTTACATTCAGTTTATGTTCCCAATGGGAATTCTCTGAACTTCAGCTCCAAATAGCAAATGAGAAGCTGACTGAGGGGGCATTGAGCCACTATTTTATTCCCCATTCAGGAGTGTGGAGCAAAAACCGCAGCTTCAGCCTTGCGGATAGCAACACACCAGTGACGTGCGGTTGGGTTCATATAGCTGGTGAGGCACTGACTTACCCATGTTTACAAATGTAGACCCCCTGCATGTTATTGTTTACATGAGGAAAGCTTGAGGGGAAAAAGTCAATTCTTTTACATGCCATAATAGCCGCGCTGCCGCCGTAGAATAACTCCGTTAACTCAATCACACTTGGACATGTAGACATTAATTTTGTGCTATGCTCCACAGCAAAGGGAAAAAAAGTACAACTCAAAAACCACGTCTTTCTCACTCTCTGTATCAGCGCAGCTACACGCAGATTACTTGCAATAGCAACTGACAAAAGGAGAAAATTAAATATATCGCTGCACTTGACTACAGTATGGCGAGCTTGCTTTTGCTGTCTCTTACTCTGCAGTTGTGGAGTCACATGGTCTGGGATCATGAGCGCCCCCTGCCATGAGGCAAGAGAACTGCATGCCTCACCTCGAATATGTTTGGCGTTTATGATCGCTCCTGTGTAAAAACACACCATTGGAAACAAAAATAAATAAATAAATAAATAAATAAAAAAAAACACTGTACATTACATAAAGTAGCTAAATTATGGAATATAAATTCATATATCAAATGTTTAACTATTTCATTGGCGATGTACAGACAGGAGGACATGCTCTCATAGAATGGCAAGCAGTGCAGTTAGCGAGAGGTCACGCAATCCCAGGCTCAGCTCAGCTCTCTGCTGCCTGACCAGCTGCACTTTTGGGGATTTGAATTAAAAATGTGAAAATTTTGCGATTTTGAAGAAAAAATAATCAGAATCGGTTAAGCTAAGTGAAAATAGGTACTTTGTAGTACAAACTACAGGATGAAAATAGCAATATTAATTATTTTATCATTATATATTATTTCTTTATGATGACCTGACCGCACGTCACTGCTTTAATATGGCTGAGAAATATTGCACATAGTATTTTTTTTTAAAAAAGGCACATAATCTTTTACTTGTAGAACAAAATCACAATCAGAGTAGCCTTATATTTAACAGGTGGTTGTTAGAGGTGTGATGCAACCAAGCCATTTCCTAAAAGGTAATATTTGAGTCAAAGCACCTCATTAAAAGATCAACCACATCCCATCTACAGGACATATTTTCTCATTTTGTTGAATGACAACATAACCATGGTGTAAAAATATGTTCAGAATTGATTTTGTTCAACTGATTTTCTCACATTATGCACCTCCAGCATGAGCTGTTTGACACCGGTATTGGCTCCCTAAATCCCATCAGCTCCGGTCGAGGAGCTGGACATAACCTGAGGATTGAAATCTGAACATTTGCTTCCCCGGTGCATAGAGACCTTAAACGGTGATATCACACCAACACTAAGCTGTGCCTGGGAGGTACCTACTTAACACATCTTAAGGTACAAATGATTCAGCTACAGCTTGATATCGCCACAAGGGAGGTTAAGCCTAAGAGTAACATGCCCACAGGTTAGGAGATCCAACAAGAACATGACCAGCCTGGGAATTGATCTTCCAGTCAAGTGGAACAAACAATCTGGATAGCCTCTAACCGATTTCCTTTATCTGTGAATTAAAATAATTTATCAGGCTGTGGGGCTGCAGTGGCGCTGATGCATGGCTCACTTACACCTGCTTTAATAAGCGGTAGAGTTGTAACAAAGAGAGGGTTCATGCTAAGTCATGCAAAGGAGACAGACCATCCCAAGGGCTGATAGTGACTTTAAGCGGCAGGGAGCAAAAAGCATAGACGCTAAATTAAAAGGAGATATTTATCCAGAACATCTCATGAGCTGAAGATGAATGTGATTTTGTATGCCAGTACTGCTAAATCATCAGCGTAATTAATGATAATTGGTGTGACTGAGCAAATAATCCAATAAGGTGTAAAGGCTGAGACGTAAACATCTTAAATCAGAAATACTATCAGATATTAACTTAATAGATTTAAATTAATGAGTCAACAAATACAACAAACACCTTGTTGAGGATTGTTTTAACAATCAGACAAGTGTTTTTTCTGTTGAATAAAGTTTTTATATTTTCCTTGAGAACATTTATAGGATCCCAGAGTGTTATTTAAATATTTAATTGTGACAGTCAAAGTGTCAATAAAATAAAAATGATCCCAAATGATCCAAAGGACATCATAAAAATTGTATGTTTTTGCCAGAAATTTAAATATGTGCTATATAAAGTGTTAAGGTTTTATTTTGTCTTAAATAAACTGACACAATGGGATATGTTTTCTTTCTACACAGCCAGCTCTGCAACCTGCTCTCAACGTCTTATTATTGACATTCTCTACAGCAGACAAACTGCATGAACTGAAAGTACTGCAGTAGTCTCAGTACAAAAGCTAATGTAACAGCTTAGAGAAATGTTGTCTTGACATCAGAATAAAACCACACCTGCTTGGAAAGTCTTCTGAAATGCAAAATGGTGACACAAGTTGAATTTGTAATGAAGTACTGAAGTACAATACTGTTTGATAGGAAACCTTTCAGATCGCTTTTAACAATTTATCTCCTGCAGAGCAGAGTCACTGCTGCAAACACCGTCCAGAGGCTGGATGCATGCGTTTAATCTAACTGAATTCATATAAATATGCTATTTATTAGTTTACTAAAAATACATGCTAATGAAGGACCTTACTGCTAAAGCATCAGTCAAGTAAAACCTTCTGGGATATGTTTGAAGCTCTGTGGAGAAAGCAGTTGATTTTTTCCACAGAGTGCAACATTTTTATGAAATGAGGAGCACAGGTTTGATACAGTGAACTAATTTGTGGTTTGAAAATAAAAGCGGGTATTAAAACAGAAGCATATCTTATCACTGCACCTTTCCTCAGCCCTTTGAGTCTGCTTAGCGTCAGTGTGTGTACTGAAGCTAATGTGAAATGAATTAATTACTCTGGCCTCCCTATGTCAAGTTTGAGATTTCCCTTTCACAAGAAATGGTGAATCATGTGGGTTTCTCCCTGTGGACAGGAATAAAACAACGCAAACCGCACCTAGAGTTGCTAAGCCATTAGTCTAAGAAAACCGAAAATATCAACTTGCTGACTGAGAAAATTGTGTTTTTGTTTTGGCTGTAAACTTAGTTTCTCTAACTGTGGGTCAAATAAAAAGCAACTGGAGTATATTGACTTAAGCAGTTAGGGTGATCAAAATTTCAAATCTGTTTAAAATTTTTAATATCTTAAGCGACGGCACAAGTAATACCTTGGAGCACTAATAAACTAAAAACAGGTTGCAATTACAGTGCAGTTTGATCAAATGCCTTTTAAAAGTATTCTTAATTCTTGAACTTTTTCAGTATGTTACTTTACAAACAAACTTTTTTTTTAACGATACATCAACTTATAAGTTGTGTCAATAGTAAGTCAATTGTTTCCAAATCTGGCATGCTTTTGGAACCAATTAACTTCCATCAACTAAGATCTTTTCAGATTTTATTAAAAAAAAAAAAAAAAACTGAAAAGATGGAAAACCATAGATCTGTTTCCTTCCACTTGACAACTGTGACAAAGTTCAAGGAGTTGAAATACTTTATACTCACTATAAATTTTACCTCCCAAAAGGAAGCAAAACAAAAAAAAAAATTCAATGATTTAATTTACATTCATTCAGTTTCTTTCTCTAGCTGTAAAATTAGATTTGTGCACATGTGCTGTTGAAGCTGTAGCAGATGTTGCCTTCATTTAATTGCATTTTGTCTATTAGGATGTTTTCTCATTTACAGACTGAAAGCTTAATGAAGGAGGGCTGGTGTGTAAATGATAGAAAGTTGCACACATAGTAAACAAAAATGAACAATGTATATTTTTACTTTTTAATCCAAAAAGAAAAAAAAAGTGGGACAAGCAAACCAATAATCATCACCTTTCTATGCAAACGTGCAGTTTGGTCAGCCAAGGCTACAATCATATTTACATTATGATTGAAATCCAGCATATCTATTGTCATTGACAATGATTCTCAGTTGTTTTGAATGCCCGGAAGTAAACAGTTCTTTAAGAGATTGCTGTAGATGTTCTGTGATGGAAATTATATCAGTTTGTGAGACAGTAAAGGCAAGGGGTGCATTTACTTTCAATGTTCCTACTTCACTTGTGTGTGCGCCTAATAACCAAACTGTTCATTTGTCAGCATCACTCACAAAATATCATTAGTCAGCAACAGAAAAACAACATGAGTATTAATGAACTTGTAAAATACTTCTACAGTTCAGGTGTTGAGAATTATCCATGTGCGTTTTGCCCAGCCTTGCTTTTATTCTGCATGATGCTTTGTTTTGAGAAATATGCATTCTAACCCAAGGTTTGTTTGTATTCTTTTCCAACGAGGGTGCTCCTCTTCTTCCCTTTCTCTGTATCTCTGGAGCTCGTCACTTCTGACCTTAATTCTTCTGTTCTGTTTCCTTCATTTTGTTATTTTTGGTGGGGTAAACCTTCCAACTTCTGGATTTTCTACATTCATAATATTTTGTAGACAGCAATATGAGATGTGATTGAAAATGGAATATGTGCAACATTGATTAAAGAAAAATCTAATATATTCAATAAAAATTCAGAAAATAAAACAGTTTTAAGATGTCTTTTTGGAAACATTTCAATTCCGTGGTGTTTGCTGTTTGAAACAGATTTAGTCGGAACATCAAAATGCCACTGATGCGGATGAAACCCAGAAAAATGACCAAGTCTATGCAACTAAAATATTTAATCCATGGTAGTCTGATAAAAAACCATTTCCAGAATGGTTTTGTGAACAATTTGCTGACTACCAAAATATCGACAAGTAATCCATCAAAATACAATGTCTTAATTGGCCAATATCGAGCGGGGTGGGAAAAAGAACTGATTTATGTATCCAACTTTCTATTCGTCTGCTGCATTCATTCGTCGTCATATTCATATCCGAGATCAGATCACAGGGGCAACAAATCCAGGATGGGAACACAGACATTTGTCCTCCACAGTGATTCTCCTGCTCATTTTTTATCTTAAGGTGTTCCCAGGGTACATGGGATTTAGAGTAATGGCAATTAATTTAAGAAATTGCTTTATAAATAGCCACTGCAACAAATTAGGGGATTTATCAGATGGTGGTGTGCTATCCAGTGACAGTAAGGTCCTAGTGTTTTTTTTCAGTACCCCAAACACTCTATAGAGTCTAAGTACATTTAGTAGAATAAAAAGTCACTGGCTTTGTCAAATATTTCAACATTGCCTCTCTATGCATCTGGAAAAAAAACAAGCTGTAACATGTTAATTTGTAACTTTAATGGTTCACAAACATGTGAATGGCATTACCTAGATGATGCAGAAGCTCTGTCTGCACATATGAAAATGAACTCACATCAGCATGTTTAATGCTTGGAGAAGCTCCATCTCATTGCAGATTGATATAATTTCTTATTGATTCAGAAAATACTTGTGAAGCTCAAACTCTGCATAAAGTACAAACTGTTTGGCCTAGGTGATCAGCTCCTCCTTAAACATGGGAAAATATAGCAAAGTCAAAGCACACATATGTTTTTCCTTTCTTATAGCAGCTTACCCTTGTCCAGGCAGCTGCATTTTAGAAAACATTATTTATATCATATGATAAGTTTATTTAAGAGAATACTTGAGTCTTTGTGATCAGGTCTGGCTTATAAATTTGATCTCAGGTTTTAGACAGGGCCATATTTGAATATAATCCTACAGAAATATATATTTTGTTTTTCAGTTAATCTTTGTTTTACATTAAAACATACCTGATGATCTGAAACATTTTAGAGTATGAAAAAGCAAAAACTGAAAAAAGCCCCAAAGAAAAATCCTGGTTATTGAAAAAAATAGTTCCTGGAGTTAAAGTCTGAAAACACAGCAGAGGGTGAAAGTACTTTATCCACTAGCCTGAACCTTGATTGGCCCACTATCACATCCATGATTTGAAGTTGGTCCTTCATAAGTTTGCTTATGGAGGAATGAGGCCCAAATCCGATTCAAATCATAACTCACTGAATTCTCTAAATAACTTTTCAAGCAGTTTCTTCTGCTTTGCTTCGAATGCCAGATGGACATTGTTGTACAAGACATCTGGGTAAATTCAAAAGCAAAATAATTGCTTTTTTAAATAATTCACTCCCTCTTTTATCCATCCCTACTGATCCTAAACTATTCTGTCACTGCTTTTCTGGTTTGAAAGCAGATCTAAACAAATCTGAGAAAACATGGCACATCTCACTCTCTCTCTGCTTTCTCATCTCATTTGCAGTCGGCTGAAGTGTTTGGACATATTTTTGAACGTTTCTTTTCCTCAGCTCCGTCAGCGGGGGAGGGGGGGGTAAATATCACAGTGACAGAACCTTTCATCCACACAAGCTTTTAATGACGGCTGCTTTTGAAACTCGATGCCTGAGCTGTTCATGTTCAACAACGTTTAAATATTTTAAGTGAGCCCGTTGTGGTGCAATTACTTGACTCTTGGACAAACACCAGGTCATTTGTCAAGCTGCTGATGGATGAAGTTGGCAGAGTTTGTACTCTGCCTCCTCGCTTCACAACACAAAGTCCTGTTGGGATGCACAATGTTTTACTTTCAAATATTCTCAGGTGATGCAGAAACAGCTACCATATATTTTACAGTTTAACAAACTTTTATCAGGAGTTTGTTGAATGAAAGGTACATCTTTTTGAGTTTACGTGGTTTGAAAAAAAGAAGAGCAATCGAAAAAAGATATATTTAGAAACTCAACCTTTACAGCACTCTCTACCAAACAACACATCTCACTGCTTATTCACAGGAGCGCCGTGTACTACTGTCGCTCATACTCAAAGCAACCAGAAACACGAGTTAATGTCTGCCACTAACTTATTCAGATGGCTACATTGTTCTGCCAGTAAGAGAGAAGAGGCAGTGATGCAAACTATTTCACTCTCAAATGGCCTACTTTTAAAAGTAAACTACGTGCACATGAACATCCAGCTCAGATAATTTCAGTAAAAAGACTTTATAGATTGTATTAAAGGCTTGTATTTCCTCATTTTATGCTTCCTTCTATTGTCTGTTGCATCTGGAATAGAGCTTATGATGTTATTTTGTAAAATAAAAGTCTAAATAATAGTTTCAGCTTAAAGAGTTCATTGTTCCCTAGGTCTTAAACTCTTTGT
Organism: Poeciliopsis prolifica; assembly: GCF_027474105.1. Classification (NCBI taxonomy): domain Eukaryota; kingdom Metazoa; phylum Chordata; class Actinopteri; order Cyprinodontiformes; family Poeciliidae; genus Poeciliopsis; species Poeciliopsis prolifica. Next base: position 11,697,008 of record NW_026562386.1, on the reverse strand, counting down.
CTGAAACTTTACTGGTGTATCCCAGAGTTCATAAAAGCAGAGTGGGAAGTAGCTCTTTTGGTTATTATTCTCTTGTTGAACCAAATCCTAGCTTTTGTCCATGTGCCAGAAGTCCTTCAATGTTTTTATATGACATTTAGTCAGTGATTTTGATTAGCGGCTTAGCAACTCTTTAAATAAGTAACAACTAGATTGAAGTTTTCTATGTATATAACATCTAGATGTATTGTAGTACTACCTCAAAATGTCAGTTTTTTTTCAGTTTGTTGTGTTTTGCCACATCTAATAAGAAGGGAAACATTGCACATCAAAATTAGAAACTTCAAATTCAAGAATGGAAAAACAAACAATGACACAGAGTTCCAAGTAAAAACCCATGACCTCAAAATACAGTCTGGTTGTCAAAGGTTTAAAATAGAAATAGCTACAGTAGCTACAGTAATAAAGATTTTAAATCTGAATAAAACCTTTCTACACATAACTAAATGACAACCTGGATTTGTGAACAAATTTCTGCAGGATTGCATAAAACATGGCTGCATATTTATGAATCTACACAGTAGCTACTTTGCCTTAGATTCACCTTGCAAACAGCTGATTCCAAAAGGCTGCCAAAGGTAGCCCAAGTAGCCTGAGTGGATCGTGTACCACAGTTTAAGAACCACATTGGGTTTATATTTTCCTGTGCTTACTCTATAGTTACACTGTTTAAGGGTTAAGTTGCTGTGGGACACACTGACTGCATTTCCCCACTTTGTTGTTTATTTGCTGCCATTAACTTTGTGTACTCTGTTTTTCTTTCTCTAGAAAACACTGCATGCTCAGTGCTACTCATTTAAGTTGTGCACTTTTTTATGGATGGTTTCATTTGCAGAGCTATTGCTATCATTAACCAATGTCCTCTCTTTGTTTAATGTCTCATTAAAAGTGCAACATGATCAGTACTTCTGTTTTTAACAGCGTTTCTCCTGGTCAGATACATTGACAGTTATTGTTTGCACTGATTTGGTGAACTCTTTGTGATTAAAAGTACTCCTTGCTCAGTGTTTATACAGTTAAAAGCACCTCTTATCTGTCCTGTTATTCCTGAGTCAGTTCCTTCTCATTTTCATTTAATGCTTGGCATGCTTCTGCTGGAGGTTCCTTCCTTTTAAAACAGTCATTTCTCTCTACTGTTGGCATATGCTTGTGCAGAACAAAGGATTACTGGAAGGTAAATGACTCAATGCAATTGTCTGAAATCTTTCTTAGATAATTGGCACTATAAAGTTAATTGATTTAGAGTGAACTGTATCCAAGTCACTGTCAAAAACTTTGTTAGCCCTAGAGAAGTTTGGCTTCTTTGGAAAAAAAAAAAAAAAACATGTAATAAAGAGACAAAGCGTGAAAACAAACTTAAATCTGAATGAGCCTTTAAATGCAAGAGCTCTTTCAATGGGAAATAGGTCTTGTCACACATACTAAGATAATTGTTTAATAAATATTTTTTTTACAATAGAGACAACATAAAATTCATAATCTTTGGTTGCTAATTGTAAAGATGGTGCTGTTGCGGAGCTGTCTGGACTTCAGACTAGTTAAAGCATCCGTTTCCATCTTCCAGGAAAAGACCCCACTCATCAGAGGTGTAAGACAACACCTACCAGAGAACAATATCTTGTCACATGGTCCGTGGCTGCTTCCATTTAGTCATGCCAAAGAATTTGGCACAGACCGTTACTGTCTGGATGGAAACCCAATGCCACAGCAGTGTATACTTCAGTGTATACCCCGAAATTCAATCCCTCAAACCTCTAAAGGGTACCTGGCTGCTTCTTTTACAAACAACAGTGGTGTCATGGGACAGCTGATGGAAAAGTTGTCAGCAATAATTGTTCCTGCTGCTCTGAGCAAACTGCTTTTTTACATTCCCAGGATGTGAGTAGGCCTTTTGCCAGACAAAAGTCAGCATGATCCAAGGCAGTGACCTCTATGGGGACCATTTACCAGCTTTTGCACAGACCCAGCAGTGCTGACCTTGAATGTACTCCCTCAGCATACGTCTTTCAATTTCCTTCTATTATAATTGACAGACATGTAGACTGATGCGTTTTCTGGTTAAAAAATATATGGCTTCTGCTGTGATGCAGGATTCACGTGTATAAAAAAATGTAGAAACCGACAACAAATGAGTTCACAAGACTAATAAAAGTATGGAAAGATCTCCAAATGCTAACATTATGCTCAAAAAAGGAAAAGCAGAAAGACATGAAACACTAGAACAATGAACAAACAAATTTACATCAAAACACTTAGTGTGCATCAATTTAACTTCCACCAATGTGCTCCATCACATTGGGGATTTTGGAGTTCATTAGATTAAGCAGTTGTGCATGTCATAAAAGAAAAGAATTAAAACAGTTTTTAATGCAAGTTCCAACCCAACTTAGAAAAAACAAAACTATCAGGCTAGATAAATAATTTAGCCTGAAAATTGTAGAGTGTCTTTTAAAGCATGTGCTAAAAACAAGAGTAAGGGTTAGAAGTGGAAGGAAAATTATACATAATTTTGAAAATCTTTTTATGAATAAAGGAGCAGATTATAAACAATTTCCTAAAAGATCCAGTGCAACTAATCAGTAGTTTATAAATGCATTTAGTGTAAAATCAGCTGATCTATCAAGGCCTCAGTCTTGGGAAACATGTAACTCTTTTTTACAATTTACAATTGAGCACTAAGTGATCAAACTGATCCGGATTTGATGTAGCCTATTCAGAAGCTTTCTTTTCGAACACTAAGTTTTCCTCTGCACTCTTTGTACGTACTGTCCTGCCAGATAAGGTGGAGGATAGAACTTTTTTTTTTTTTCAGAGGCTAAAAATGTGTATTTTCTTGCCTCATCTGGCAGACAACCCTGAACAGATGTCCTTTTTGCCCCCACTCATCTATCTTCTGCAGGTCAGTCACTTCTCCTGAGTGGTTTCCCCAGACTGGGTCACCATTAAACACCATGTCACTCCATCCTATCTGTGAATAGCAAATAAACTCACGGCATTTCAGGTTGATTCAATCAGTGGAGCTTATTGTCAAACTGAAGCTGTATAAAAAGTAAGGAGAACTGAAGCATATCTGGAGTTACTTTGTAGGGAGTAAAGAGAATGTTTTCAGTGATGAAAAAGAGCACTTAGGTGAAATGCATGAAGTAAAATTTCAGTTTGTCGTCATGGTAACAGGCAGTGTAGACTGGATCAAAAAAAGAAAGAAAAACTCCTCCTTGCTAACATAAAGGTTTGATCAGAATCCAGCTCCTCTCTGCACAAGCTCCTTTCCTCCATTTTATACATGCAAACACTGATTGTGTCACAAATGTTTAATGATCCACGATACTGCGAATCGGATCCAAAAGGCAGTACAAAGGCAGCTCGTATCGAAAATTCATCTGTTGTTTGGTGATACAAGGCAGGTTCCAAAAACACAAGACGAGTCATTGAGTTGTTGCTGATGACATTTAGTTCAATATTGTAAGACTATGAAGTATCCATCTACACAAAGTAGTGCGATTCACATTGAAATGTTGCATTAGCAAAAAAAAAAAAATAAAATAATAATAACAAAATACTTATGGCAATCATGGTGAATTTAAAGGGAAATGTGTAATTTTAAAAACACAGAAAGTCTGACTTGTCTTGGCTCAGAACACTTCTGTTTGGTTCAGTGGATGTGCAAGAAGGCCTGCCATCTGCAACGGGCACAATGCTGCAGCCGGGTCAGGAATGACAAGTAGTAAAAACAACAGAAACAACAGAAACCCAAACAGCAGATGCATCTTTTCAGACTGCAGTGCATAATCATTTAGAGGTTAGTGTCACCTGTAAAGTATTCAGAAAGTAGTAGATAGGTTATCCAAATAAACAACATCTCTTTTGTCTCATTAGAACAAGCATAGCCAATGTAAACATTCCTGGTGAGCTGATCCACAGCATTTACAGCTCTGTGCAGTCTTTTGCTGTGTTACAGAATTGAGTAAGTTTTTTTTTCATTATTTAAAGTCACCATTGACCAAACAGAGACACTGCATAAAACTGCAAGCGCTGCATGCAAGCAGTGTGCAACACCTGCTCCTGCGTACAGTAACATGTGCATTGTGTTTGCTTATTTCAGGAGAAATCACCTGAGTGAGCACTGATGATGCAAGAAAAAAGTTTTTGTGAGAAAGCAAGTTCTGTTTCATGTACCTTTTAAGCAACCAGTCAGTTGTGTGGAATTTCTCTTGACAATTTCTAAGCAGAAACTATGAAAAATATGACAATAAAAAACTTTGCTTTCTAAATGTGTTTTCCTTCAAATCTAGGTTCCTACAGCTAGATTTAATGTCTCTTGGAATTTCACATATATCTTCCCCTGAACTTTGTATCCTGTTCCTTTAACTCAAACTTTATTTGCTCTGCTCTGTTTCCTTTAGAAACCAAGCGCACACATTTTATTCCCACATAACACCATGCTATGTTTATACCCATAATTTACTTTTTGGACTGATTTACTTAGATTTTTTTTTTATGTGTGCACCACTTCAGTATCTGTGAATTTTACGCCAATGGTCTCATTAGAATCATCTAAGAATCTGACATTTTAATACTACTCTTCTATCCACATATTAAATTTAAACTGACTTGGACTTTCTGAAATGCCTGAAAATGTCAGTTGAATTTAGGTGGAAAGACTTTTTGCCTTTCCAAAAATTTTCATCTGGCAGTTTTAGATTTGCAGTCCACTGTTTTTCATATCCAAGACATCCAAAGGCACCCAGGGTACAAGGCCATCAATTTTTTTAGTTATAACTTAAGGGAAGAGGCTCTCAGACAGTGGATGTAAGCGATAAGAACAAAAAAATTGAAGAAGTTTTAAAATGTGAAAGTAGAAAAGTAACATACCTGCCAAGTGGTAGAATTAGGATTAAGTTCAGGTCAGGATGAGGATTAAAGCATGGAATTAGAAAAAGACAGGGATTAAGTGTTGGGTTTAAGGAGTGAACATTGTCAGAGAAGGTTGTCCGAGGTGTTAGGAGATAAATGTGCGTGCACTTATGTGTGCGTTTCAGAGAGGTGGAAGATGGTGCATCAAAAGGCAGGAAAGCCGCCGTGTTTGTCTACAGAGATCCTGTGTGAGATGAGGAAGCTTCTTTTACAAGCTGACAACTATAAGACTTCACTGTGAATGAACCAAGCACATACACTTTTTCTTTCAGGGCACACAAAAGAAAAACATTCCTTCTCCTCTTCAAATATCCATTACTTCTCACACAGCGGAGGATAAGTGGAGAAACAGTGGGATACAACTGTCATTGACTTTTGACTGTAATCCCATGCTTTGCCACAGATGTAAACCGATGTTGCTTTGATTTTCTTTGTGGATTTGAGTGAAAGAGTCACGTTCCCATCCCCCTTCAAGAAAATATGGCTAAAATTATCATGACCTTTTCTTAAACGTCTTGTTTTCCAGACACAAAAAAAGAAATCAAATGTCTTGCGGGGAAACAAAACCCATTCCCTCTCTCTATACTGAACATCACACAGTCTGCGCCGGGGAGCTCAGGCTTTGCATAAAATGAGCATTGATAAATTTAGCAGCACTTACGCAACTCATGCTCAGTTTGAATCTCACTGATGAGGCAGAAAAAGGCGTTTATTTCATTTTGGCTTTCCTCTGCTAATGAAATTTTTGCGGCAAACCTGCAAAACGTGCAGCACCAGTGACGGCAGGGCTTGACAGAGAGCCCCACTAAGCTGACAAACGGCATGCTGTGAAGGTAATATTACAGAAATGGTTTTTAATCTGCTTCTCTTTACCAACCAGCAGAAGTTATGTGAATATCCACGTAAGAAAAAAAAAAAAAGACAGAAAAGCTTTCAGTCTGTTGTGGTTTTACCTGCAATCAGAGCTCTCTTCACAACTTGAAGGGCTTCTGCCTGACAACCCCCCTTTATTGTCACCAAAGAACAGTGGTTTTCCAAATAGCTCTGACAGTAAAAAGAATAAACTCTGTCAGTTCTGCAGGATGTGTTCTTTTCTCTTCACTGCGTCTGGAGGCAAGAAACGCTCAGACGCACTGAAGCATAATGGTAAGAGATACTCATCAAATAGTGTGTTAGCGGAGAATAGGCCTCACTCTTTCATTTTAGAAAGACAATTTTCATTCAGTTTGAATAGTGAAATAGAGTTTCACCATCACAGCACTAAATCTTCATATTATCTAAAAAAAAACAATTGGAGACAATTTACACTTCCAACCTGACTTTTGTGTTTGCAGAGGGAAGTAAACACCAGAACAAACACTGCAGTGAATTTCTATTCACCTAATCAACAGGAAGCAGTCACCTCTTTATAGTTTGCTACTTAGCCGCCTCTCTGCTCCACAGACACATCAAGAGACATGAGGGGAGAGCACACTGAAGGGCTGCACACAATCTCTTCAGATTCTCCCCTGGCAAAATGACCATCCAGCCATGCCAAATGTGGATCAGGAGAGAGAGAGGGATGGACATAACACAGGCAAGCAGAATCCAGGGCAACACAATGCAAGTGATAAGCCTTTAGATACTCCTCAGTCCATTTTGTTCAACATGAGGAGACAGTGCGATAGTAGTGGGGCTCATGAACGCTGCTAGGTGGGAAGAACAGTCACCACTGCTACTTTTGATGACGCAACACAAGCACAGCAGGAAAAACAGCCTCTTCTTCACTTTGCAAAGAAAACACACTTTAATTATTGTTTTCCTACCACAGGAATACTGATTTTTTTGGATTTGCAAATGGAATAAGCACCTACTGGCTACAAAAAAGGGTCTGAGTGTCACAGGGCTGAAGAACGTGGCATGTTAGAGCTCGTGGGTACAGTCCCTTACAAAATTATTGACTTTTTCCACCAAAAATAACACCTGCTAGGTTTTATTCATAAGAAAAGTTTGAAAAAGTTCAAACTGTTCATAATTTTGCAAGGCAGTGTGTCGCTAATTATCTAAAAACAAGAAAGATCAGATCCGAAACTAACAATGACTCAATATTCACTGGGTCAGCCACTATGTTTGGGCTCACATGAGACATTCTCCAATCAGCAGCCGCAAGCAGATTTTTTCTCAATTTTCTTTAAAATATCAGGCTCAAGAACTGCCACAAAAAGTCTGACTTGAATCCAGAACACAAGAGTTTAATTTGGACACAAAAAGGAAAATAAAGAAATTTCTGTCACTTTAAATCAGTTTATATGCACTTCACATTGATCTTGATCTCTTTCAGTCTGGACTCTAACATAAATGCTACATAATCCTATCTCAAGCAAATGGGGCTTTTTATGGATGTAAATGCATTGATAACTGATTGAGGAGGATCCAATCACTGTACACTGCACAGAGCTGGTCTCTGAATTTCTTTGGGGGCATGAAAACAATTTCACTGAAGGACTGCCTACTGATAGCATAGTAAACAAAAATTTGTTACCGTTATTAACAACTTACTCTCACATATGGGACCAGAAAACATCCAGTGTCAGTCAATTCTCATAATCAAGAGCTTAACTGATCAAAGACAACTTGCAATTAATCAATGTTACAAATGTCATTTCAACAATCTGAGCATTTACTACCTTAATGTGACATTTTAACTTTTGTACAGTGACAAAAATCCTTTCAAACTTTTTGTTTTGAGTTGAAATGACACAGATAAGGGTTGACAAGCCCAGCCAGGTGGATAGAAAATCCTCAGATCCCCAAAGTCAACTTTACTAATTAAGGTCTAATGATATGTGTTGTTAAAATCGTCTACCAAAGTCATTTTTCACCAGATGTTTGGGTATAAAAGTCATAATCTTTGGCTTCCACAGATGGTGTTTTTGATTGACCCCCAGATGGTCTTCTGTTTTATTCCACCATTTCACAACATTATTTACATTTAAATTAGTAATTGCTCAAGTAACAAAAACAGAGCAGAGAGTATAATTTTCACTAAAAAAGGTGGACTAACCTTAGATCGGTGATAATTCTCAGTCATCCCGGATTTGAAAATCTGAGGAACAGATGAATAAAAGACAAGGTTTAATACAGATTTACAAGTTCAACAAGCATGCAGATAATAAATGGTGTAGAATATTGCTTATTTCCTGCAATCATAATGATTATCACAGAGCTACTTAGACATTTCAGTCCTCATCTTTCAGATATCTGGTGTGAATATTTTGCAAATATCACAGGGTATTTTGTTCAGACTCATCAATAAGAAGTTATGACAGGCTGATTATGTCCATGCGATCTGCAGCATGGACAGATTGCATGGAACAAAAAGATAAATAAATGAAGCTGAAATATAATTATGACTGAAAAAATATTCATACCAATGAAATATTAATAAAGAGTTAAAACCAGCAGCTAGATGGCTAATAAAGAATTAAAGATAAATGCTTTCAGGCTAGATAAGGAGAGACAGAACATATGATCTTACAGAAAACAAAAGACATCATTTAAAAACATTTAAAATTAACCATAAAGTAAAAAATTAATTGATCAACTGTCTCTGAAACCTAAAACAAACTGAATCAAGTCCCATAAGTACAAATGTCAAGTTTCACAGGCCTGTCAACAAATCTTCATGTCAAAAAATAAAATCAATATATTGTACAGACTGTGTTTTGTTAAACTGTCCCCAGAAAAGAATCTCAGCTTTTAAGGCAATAGCAGTTATTTAAAACCAATATTAGATACAGTATTTTCTAAAAGTTTGTAGGGAATTTCAGCATAAATGCTTTCTTAAAGTTGGCAGCATTGAGACGAGTAGCCGTTTAGTAAAAATAAAAAACAATCTGGCTGTCACTTTAAATGTGTACTATGAGAACCTTCACACTTCAATGGCTGAGCTCAGCTCAGTCAGCTCCAGCCAAAAGTTGATAAAAATATGATCAAGGAATAGATGAAGCAATTTAAATGCATATATACAGCCCCTCTCTTTTGTTTTGAGAGAGAGCTTTGAGGAGCTGATGGTGGAACTGGAGCTGTAACCCAAAATCTCAAATCATATTTCCATATCACTTTTAGCACAGCAATGTGACACCACATTAAAATAAGTAAAAAGAATACAGAAGAAATTTTTTGATGAGAAAATGTAATATTGCTGCTATAATTAGAGGGTAACAAAAACAGTACCTACTGTTATTCGAGTATAAAAACCAAAGTAAACAACGTTTGGATTGTTTATTTTTAACTTTAAGCAAGCTGGTACCTTCTTCCCAGTGACTCAGTGGGATCTCACATTTCAGTCACTCCAAGAAAAAGACTGGTAGTCATGAAAACAAAATATCTTAAATTATTGAAAGCTTTGAGTAAAACTATTATGTGTAGTAGGTCCTCACTGACTGCTATATGGCCAAACTGCTTTAGGAACTTGATCCTCCTGGTTTTTTGTATTGTCAGAAATCTGTCAAGATGACATATTTTAGTGTTTTGGATGTGTTGTACCGGAAAATGACGCAGCGGCAGCCTCAGAACTTGAATTCTTCATAAAATGAAAACATTTACAGAAACTTGAGATTGTCATGCAGCAGTCAGAGGCTTCCTTTCAGCCACTTTTCAAATGAAGTGGCTCTGCAGTCAGAGTTGTAAGAAAGACAAAAATTGGAGTTAAGGTTCCTTATTATTACGATTATATAAATTTTTCTTGTGCTATAGATAATGTTCAATGGATTACCTTCTGTAAAAGCATTTAATTTTTTGCATTGTTACTGCAACAAATTAATGATGTTTCAGGGTTTTTTTTATTAATGCACCCATCAGTTACATATGATAGTGAGGCTGGGAACAGAAGGTTAACTAGGTCAGTTAAATTAATGAAAAGTGATGGGCAAAATCTGCAAATTGCAACACTTCTTAGGCCATATCACGTGAGATAACTTCTGCAGTTTCAGTTTATGTAGTTAAATTGTTCATTAGAACATTTTCATATATAATGTGACAACAGAAGAAGCTTCCTGCTATAAGAAAGGTAATTGGAAGCATTCTCAAACTGAGTCACCTGAATCTGTCCATTAAATAAAACTCTCTAATGATCTTCTGTCAGATCAATTTCAGGAGATATTTGACATCCAAAACAAGGAATCAACATTGATGAAGTTCCTGGAAAACAACGACAATACAGATAATCACTGCCACCAGACTATAAATTAAAAACAATGCATGCCTTTTCATCTGAATTTCAACAAGCATCATTCAAAATGTGTTTCTGTGAGATCTTTTCACATTCAGTAATCTGAGTTTCTGAGCTGATAGTTTATTTATAACACAGATGAATAAATTGGAGCTAAGGCCAATAAGATTAAAACTACACAGGAAGAGCCAACCAAAATGAGTTGGCACGTTTCGAAAGTTTAGCAAAGCAAGCCTCTAGTTCCCTTCTGTTCATGGCTATTGATCATGTGAAGCGGCAGACTGGCAGGATTTAGTGGTGCTGTGCTGGTCCAAATCTCCAGATTTACTTTGCAGAAGTATTGTCTTTTTTTGCTCTAGGCACAAATTATCTACTGAGTCAATGAGTACGTCTGGTTGAAGGCACTTGTTTCAGCTTTTTTACATTAAATATTTTATATATTCTTTTATAGCTTTTCAAAAACAAACACCAGGACTAATCTATGAGTCTTTGAAGCAAAGTATGATCTTGAGTGCTGATTCATTTTATTTATACTCAAAACATATAGAAATTTCTTCTTTTGCTAATGCACCAACTTAGAAAAGAGTAACAAAGCCTAAAAGTTGGCACTGAAAAAACCCTCTATCTGCTTCAAAATGTTACCTATTACAATAAATTGTATATTTTCTCAACTCATGTAATGACAAAGCGATTGCACAGACACTCTTATGTAAATTATAGCCTCAAAGGCAGCTCCACAAAATGCTGAAAGGACAAGTGTTCAAATCAAATAAACAAGCTGATTTGCAATTTGAAGAGATTATTTAGGTTTAAAGTGCAAATCCAGAACATTGAACACTCCAGTGACACATGGAATACACACCTTGTACTTGTGGTTAAACTGAGACCTTTAATACAGGTCCTTAATGTGCCTTGAAATTAGGTGGAGCAGCCATGTTCATGTCAAAGCTGTGATTATCCAACACTTTCAGCCTTTTAAAATTTTATAGCAATCAGACATCGCTGCATTTCTCACAAAAACATATCCATCAGCAATAAATTTGACATGTCTTTTGTTTAGCTCATTGTATTGGGAAGCATTGCATTTTGAATATTCTTGTTCATTAACAAGAATAGATTTAATAAATTATATTGAAATCTGCTGCAGATTTAAATACTGGTAGAAGTTGAAAATTGATCAGATTTGTGAGCTGTTTGGTTGTAAAACATCAGTTTCTATTCACAAAAAACAATCAAAAGTTGTGTAAATTTTTTAAACTGTGGGGGTTGTTAGAAGCTAAAGTAGCTGCAAAGTAAAGCAAATTAATAAAAACAAAATACTGAAAGTTTATATTTTCTAATATTGTATATTCTGTGTTGCTTTTGTGCTTGCACTCAAATTTTCTTTTTCAACTTGAAAATACACTTTGAAGTGTATCTTGGAATGATTAGTGTGGCTGAGCTTCCTTGGATACAGTATGGAGAGGGATAGTATGGCAGGGCTGCAGGCAAGCAGCAGATGAATGAAGCCGAGTTCATTTGCATATTTATTGATCTCTGCATACTGAAGGAGGTAAGAGGGTAGTGTTAAATTTAAGCCACTTGAAGGCATGAAGAGATTATTTTCATGGGAAAAAAATTCAAAATGTGTAATTTCATTGAACTGAGATTAGTTGTAGAGGTTTAATTAATGTTTTGTGAATGACTAACTCTTAATAAAAGTGCCAAAGACTTTTCTGTGAAACAACCCTCATAAATTTTTGATTTCTTTCCATATTACCATCTTTGCTGTTGATGTCTTAATTCGATAACCGCATGAAGAACAAAGTTAAAGCAGATCTGTTAGAAAAGCAGACAGGACTGGCACTCAGAGGACATACAATGACACTGACTTAGTGCACCACTGCAGCAGGTATATTTATGCACTAATAGAAAGCCATAATATGAACAGGAGCACAAACTCACATTAAATAAATCAGGTGCTGATATTTAAAAGAGGATTTTCTTCAACATTCAGCTTAGAAATAAACAATAAATATTTGCTCTATGAAACTATAGCACATTCAAACTCAAGGAAAGACATGGAGATATACAATATACAATTCTAGCCAGAAGTTTACATTATTTATGGTCATTAATTTCATATTCATTTTTGAGCCTTAATTTTTTATTTGAACACTTTTTTCAGGATGTGCATTCTCTGCAAGATCCAGCAAAAAACTATTATCTATCAAGCAAGATGTATGTGAATATATGAAAACATTTTGGTTTCTCTTCAAACATCAGCACTTATTTTTGACTTATGTTGTTCATAGGGTTGATTATTAATTTAGTTTTTATTTTTTCCCCAGAGTACCATCACTGTTTTCTCTCAGTTCCCTCAATAAAATTCCCAACACAGCTGTTCTGCATTTTGTTAATTAGCTTTAGCTGGTTTCCATTCTACTGATCATCACCTTCAGCAATTATATTTCTACCAGTTTCTTTCACTCCCTGGCAGATCCTCCTGTTTTCATGTCCGTTATTAAGTCTGTTGTCTATCTCCAGGTCTGCTGCTCCATCTTGGACGAATCTCTTGAGTTTTTGTAAATTTGTTGATGTTGATGAATCACCTTCATTATTAGACTGCATTCTTCTACATTGTCTCTTTTAACAACGTAAACATGAAAAAAAATATATGACTGCAGTCATATTAATCAAGATTGGTATTTTAAACCAACAAGCACTAAGCCAGAATATAAACTTCAAATATTCTACCTAATTCTACCTGAATACACCTGAATACACCAGCTTTACTTCACAACAAATATATGGTTACTTTCTTACTCATTTCCATACAGAAGCATTCCAGATGGAGAATAGTACCACATACACATCACAATTGATTTTAGGAATGAAGAAGAACAAGCTTTTGATTATAAGAAGAGTTAATGAGAATGATGGCAGAGATTATGTTATTTCTTTAGAACTTGCTTTGGCACAATTAAACAAATGTTAATTTTGAATAACTTTCATCCTGTGGGGATTGGAGAAAATCTGCAAAAGACTTATGAATCCAATTTTTATTCCCAGAATTCAGTGATCATGTATGTTGATTCCACTTAAGAAAACAGAGAGCAGCTAAAATGCATAACAACCTAAAATTTAAGTGACATTGCTGCCGATGTGTATATGAAAACATCTAACTGGATCTTCTCTGTCTCACTAATAGATTCATTTTCTGATTAGAAAAATTGTAAAGAACTACTAAAGTGTATAAGAGGCAACAAGTTTTAAATAAATTTGTCTGTTTAATGTAAACCATGCAGAAACATGTGAAGGGTTTCAGAAAAGGGATGGATCATCAAGCCATACTTCATGACAGATTTAATTTTGAAGCCAACACAAGCTAAAGTGTTGATTCAGCATAATGTGTCCTATTCATGTCAGTCCCTCAACAACCTACTCCACCACTTTTAATACAAAATTCAGCGATAAAGCTGCTCACGACATCTTACATAATAGAGTGCACTGAGGATGTGCTAAAGATGAAACAAGAACATTGTATCTTTGATTGTCAGCTTTTTGCTTGATTTGCAGATCAAGTACTTTGCTCCCTTCTGAACTTTCTTCAAAACGGTTTTAATACAGTACAACTCCCCTGGAGATGAATTCCCTAAGGCTTGACAACAACATTTTTCAATCACATGGTTCAGCAAGAGTATTTGGGGCATATTTGTTGTCTTGTTTTATGTGACGAGACAATTTTCATCTTGTAGAAATGAATGACAATCTGAGTTCACATTGTGTGCTACGTCCTTTAGCTCACACTCAATAGATGAATTAGTCACTGTCAACAAATGCCTAAACTTGTCAATGGGGAAAATTAAATGTCGCTAATAAGCTTTGAGCTCGTTTTCAAAGTGGAAACAAAGCTGTATGATTTTTCCACACAGAGTTGGAGTTCTGCTTTTTTTAAATCCATCACTAAATTAAAACCATGTCCAGAAACATTGCAAACTTAGAATCTTAATCAAATGTATTTTATTTATTTAATCATATGCAATAATCATCATGTTGCTTGTGAAAATAATGTTTAACTGTAGGAGAGCAATGGGATAAATTAATAATGATTTATTAATTTGGTAAAATGTTTTAATAAACCTATCCAGTGTTGCACATTGAGGCACACACTGGCAGACACTGGATAGGTTAAATTGTGATTTAAATCAGTAGGGCAAAACAAAATGATTTACCTAAACAAAACACATGTACCAGTATAGTGTGCAATTTTTTATATGTTAGATTTGTTTGTTACAATGTCTTAGAGCGCAGGGAAATTTTTTTAGTCACACAATTAGCCAATTTAGTTTAGCATAGCTTAATTTTATTTTTAGCACCGTTAGGCTAACTCTACTCAATTTAGTCAAAATTATTGAACCACTGGAGATTACAAATTGCAAATAACTGTTTAATTTTCCAGTCCTTCAAGAGGTTTGTGTGTATGTGTATGTGTGTGTGTGTGTGTGTGCGTGTGTGTGTGTGTTGTGTGTGTGTGTGTGTGTGTGTGTGTTGTGTGTGTGTGTGTGGTGTGTGTGTGTGTGTGTGTGTGTGTCTGCCATAGCCTGAGGCTGTTTTATATTATTATTATTATCAATAAGTAACAAACAAAAATAAGGAAATTAGAAACTTGGAGAGAGAGAAAGTTCAAGACTCACAGGAACATCAACAGCAACAGAATCCACAATACCAGTCAAAAAATGCTTGCCAAGGAAGATGGCACCATGGCTGGACCCAACAGCAGCATCCGCTAAGAAATGAATGAAAGAGAGAGCATTCATATAGGGAAGAATGATTAGTGGAACAATGAAAAGTGATTCTAATTAACTGAATGAGCTGCAGCTGAATGGATGGGGAGAGAACAACTGAGACACTGCAAGAGAATGACCAGAAACGACAGACACCATGTAAATGCTAAATCGTGCCACAGGAGAACTAAAGCATAGTAAAACAGAGGATAAATAACATATATCAAACAGGACATGAGTAAATACAAGAATCTGCCATAAAATTTATTCAAGACCATTATGAAGCTAAACGTCCTAAAAGCTACATAGGAATGACTGTTTAGTCCTTCCGACAGATTGTTTTCAGCTTTACCAAATAATGCAAACGAAAGCAACATAGCACATTAATTAGGTCTATAACAAAAGTAAATGTGTACAGAAGACTTAGTCTTTGTTAAATATTTTAATAATCCACCCTCTATTGAAGGTCCCAGTAAGGATTTCATTCTCCTACAGAACACTGAACTGTCAAATGCATTTACTTTTGTAAATTTGGTCACTTTATTTTGGTGTGATTTTGTGAATAAAACAATGTGTTACTTAAAAACTGACTACAAATAGAGTGACCTCTCTTTGCTGTGTGCAACAATGTCACATAGCTATGTTTCTACAGAGCATGCTTTGGGTTCTCATATTCATAAGGATGTAAGTTTCATAAGGATGTAGCAGTCTTGGGTGGTGACTGCCTCTCCCTGTGGGATGGGTGAACTTGTTAAAAACTGCTAGATGCCAGCTTTTCGACCAAGTCTCCAAACATGCCTGGTAACAATGTGATCCTTGGGACAGATCCAAGCCAATCTGCTCTGCCCAGGCTAAATCTCTAAAAGTGACAGATTCTGCTGTGGACTGATATTTCTTTATTTTTGTTTTCTGGTTCATCTATATGTTAGACATTTTAACTTCTCATTATAAGAGATGTGGTAGATGAATATTCATAATAATTTAACTGCAAATTATTCACTTTTTCATTGTTTTCCTCATGTCAAAAATGTTTAAGATGAAAATACTTTAACTTTACTATAATGTATTGTACTTATTCCAAATAATTCTTTAGGACCTATTGGACCTTTCATGAGCAGACTGATTCTGGCATAGCTGCTGATTATCATCCTGGCTGGGAAAGCGACCCACATCTGTCAACTGCCAATTTATTATTTGCTGTGGGAACCACATAAGCCAGTGATGAATGGACCTGCCTCCTCTGCTCAATATGATGCTGCCTGGCTTGCTGTCCAGCCCTGGGATCGCTGACAAAAACTGTTGAAACAGAGCAAACTCACAATTGTGAGTTTGATGGTATTTCTCTCCAGTTTAAAAATTTTTATAAGTAAAACTATAAAAAGTGAAACAAAAACCATGATATGTTACAATTGTGTATGCAAATTTCAATTCATTTAGATATTTATAGATAAAATATTATTGATCCCTTAAAACTCCTGTATGTAACTTATTTAAAAAAATTTCTTCATCTTGTTGAAACAAAACAAAAAAAGGGGTAGTCTGCCTCCTCCATGTGGTCCTACTGCAATCTGCAGAAATATACCGTTTGGTTAGAAACAACTAATCAGAACCAGGAGGAGAGTTTTAACACGGTCAATTACCTTGTGTAAACCTCACTCTCTGCTACACTACAGCTTCTTCCCCACAATGGCAACTGTTGCGAATGCACACGATAGTTAGCATGGCTATTAATGAAATTGCATAAACAGTTTTCCTGTATCTGTGAGTTCTTTCTCTGCCATTTTATTTCTGAGGCAAAATATTTCCTTGGTTCTAAGGAACTTACAAAAATGCAACTGGAAGTCTCTAGCTGTTGAAAAACAAACCAGCTCTAAACCAGTGCTAGCACTGGCTTAAGATAAGCATCATGTCAGAAAGTGGGAACGGTGAGATGAACAATTCCTTACAGTGAAGTCACATGGACACCTCCAGCTGTCTGGCTGAATGGCTGTCAATGTCTCAACACTAACTTCACAGTTCAGGCACTCATTCACTTGATGGTGATGTAACCAAACAACTTCAGTGGAAGAAGCTCATCCAAACACCTTGCTGACACTCAGCCGCACGTCTTATGTCATTCACTGGGGATATTTAGCAGCCTCAGCACTGTTAGTTTACAGACATGCACAACAATTTTGAGGGCCAAAACAGACTCTGCATTTGTTATTGCAGCAGAAACTGAAGCATCTGCCAAGAAACAAATGTACTAGTAATTACATAAGTTATTAGGTGAGAAACTCCTCATGTTTATTATTATTATTATTACTTTGCATCATACTACATCGTCAAGACAGGCTAGAAAGGGACAAATTTATTTGATGCAAATTTGAATGGCTTTGATTTGCAAAACTTCAAAATAAATCTACGATACACACTTTTCAAATCTAAAACTCCTAAAGCATAAAGTAGATTTTCCCAGAATTAAATATAAATGTATTGTATGTGATGAAACTAAATTATTATAGATGTAATCCCTCTTTAGGCTCAAACTATGTTTTAACAAAATGTATGAAAATGTTATTTAAATCAACTTGAAACAATATTTATTTTGTATTGCATCACATTCACACCAGTCTGGCCTCTGTCTGACATACATTTTCCACATGTATAAAAACACACAGTGGGTGTATTTCCTTTACAATTCTGCAGTGTGTTTCATCACTTGACTTGATGAAACTCACTGGTAAAACACTGACATTTCACGCAGTTATAGTATTTACCAATGTTTTTGCACTTCAGTGGCCAACATTTTTACAAAAAGGTCAGCATTAAAAGTTGAATGAAATTTTTCATCCGTTATTTTTTCACATCATTCAATAATAAATGCTTAAAAACATTACATAAGAAAAACATTCAGTGAAGTTATGGCATTATTTGAAGCACATATTTTTTTTAAAGGTTAGGCACACATTTAACAGTCAGAAAGATATTATTCTATACTATTGTCCTCTATTCCATTATCTATTCTGTTTTGATATAAAGAACCTTTTTAACACAAGCCTGCAATGAATCACTCTTGTCCTGCCCTTTTCCCCTGCTGTTATCAAAAACATTGTAGCAAGTGTTGCTGTGTTAGCTGTCAAAGGGGAACAGTGATGTCTGAAAATGGTGGGATTCCTTTAAACAATGAACTTGATCTATTTATCTGGTGCATTTTCTAAAGATATGGTGAGCATCTGGCTCACCACAACACCTCCTTTTAATTTCTTTTGTTCAGAAGAGCCAGTTTGCAGGAGACATTACAAGTCTTTCTCGTGGATAATTTATCAGGCGACCTAATCACTCATATATTAAATAGTTGTAAATGTCTTTGGATTTGCATGTCAAGGATTTTATAAGTATAGAACTGATAAATATCTGCAGGACACACTGTTCCCTCTTAGAATTAGAATATTGCCATTCACACAGGGGTGTCAAACACCAGTGTTCAAGGGCCAGTATCCTGCAACTTTTAGATGTGCCTCTGCTGCACCACACCTGAATAGAATAATTAGGTCATTAGCAAGGCTCTGGAGAACTTATCTACACGAGGAGGTAATTAAGCCATTTCATTCCAGTGTTTTGTACCAGCGGCACATCTAAAAACTGCAGGATACTGGCCCTTGAGGACTGGAGTTTGAAATCTGTGCTAGAACAATAATATATTAACTTATAGTATTCTATTTTTGAAATGTGTTTTTTCTTGATAACTGAATTCTAGCATTAAGAAGTGAGTACACAGTGTTGAATGATTTTCTATAATTCCCATGGGATTAAAATTACACAGGCCAGGCAAATTTATCATTACAGCTTTATGGAGCTGTAATGCTTAGTTTCATGGTATTTGACTTCCAGTTGAGTTTATGTATGCTGACTTTGGAGCAGACAATCTGTTCATAGTTTGCAGTTTAAAAGGTAATGTTAAACTGCTGTTCAGACACATTGTAGTTCATAAGATTGAGCTTGGTGGTCCCTTTTTCTCCATGAACCAATTTCCCTTTTATCTCAGGCTGACCATTTGGTTTAGATTATTAGAATTTGGACAGCTGGGTTTCAAAACATGCTTGGAATAGATAAAAGCCAACATTAATTTCAAAGATGGCACACTCATAGCCTCAACCTCAAGTTTTTTCTTCAATTTCTAGACATTTTATTTGACAACTCAATACAAGAAAATTGGCCAGTTTAACTGAGACGTACCAATTATGTCACTATGTGCTGTAAAATATCTATTTGCTAGATTGTTGAGGGCTTCAAAAGCTTGTAGATTCTCAGCAACTTTTAAAAGTACATTTGACATCTTAGTGGGGGTATAAATCTAAAACAGTGCAATCTGGTTAAAAACAAGAACAATTCAAATGGATAAGATTCAAGACATAAATCTCTGTAACTTAGACAGGCAGAGTGCATTTTCGATGCATTGCAGCATGTCAGCCAAAACAGCATTGTTATGTCATGTTTTGTGTAGTGAAACCCAAATGTAGGCAGAACCAAAAAGGAGAAGTGGAGAATTTTTAATAATGAAAACACAACGCTTACAGAGCTGTCACAAAGGAAACATGGCATGGAACCAGGATAAGAGAAACAGACCGTGTAACATATGAAGAATTTACAACAGAACAATGGACAGCAGTGAACTTTTATACTAAAGCAAAGGTGGACAATGACAAAGAACCAGATGAGCCAATCAGGAGAAATGTGGTACAGCTGTGGCTGGGAGAAAGCAGGGGAACTGAGGGAGGAAGATTAATTAACACTGAGGGAGCAGGACAAAAACTGGAAGGACCTTGAAATCAAAAGGGAAAGGCAAGACGATAATCTAAGAAAATACATTTGAATGAAAAGGGAAAAGAATGTGAGAATAAACTAAAAATATAAATACAAAAAAGAAAGAAAACTTATCTGACAATGCAATTCTAGTCATAATGAACACAGGAAAATTAACAAGGCTTATGAATATAAATAGACTACAATAAAATAATAACACAAACACCTAATATATCTAAAGGTTGCAAAAATTTTCTTGAAATATGCTGAGTTATGTCTGTACAACTGTTGATGGTACCAGGAGACACAAAATGCACATCAGTCTCTTGCAAGTGACACTCTAAAACTGTGCATGGCCATTTAGGATATTGACTTAGTGAATCAGTCGTTTTTTCTAAAAGTTTACAATTAAACCGACCTTTCAATTTTATCTGTGAAATGGAAAGATATGCTCATCGGTAAAGTGATTTGTTTTCACTTGAGTTTTCCTGTAGTGCAGCTTGTATGTTAGTGAAAACCCTACACATATTGTAAATGGTTATATCAAAGCTGATCTCGACATCTCTGTGACAATCAAGAAATACATAAAAAGACAAAAGATCCTGAGGATCCTTCATTCTGCATAAAGCGTTGGCAAGTTCATCTAGAAACCTTAAATACTTTGAAAATGTTATAGAACTATATGTTTTACTGAACCTCTGACTGGAAATTGGAAACATTTCTTTAAAATGATAAAACTACAGTTTCTCCAAAGCCAATGGCCAGTTACCTCCAAAAAGCTCTGTCCCACCATATTGGATTCTCTGTGCAGGCGTTTGTTCTGGCCAAATACAAATTGATTTCCTTTTTACAAAGACAAGTGGCTGGCACCCAGATTGTTATATCATCATTCATTGTTTCAGGCCCATTCAGATTAATTTGATCACAGCAGGATAATAACGGTCAATCACACTGTAAAGAAGCGTTAATGTTGCCTTTGACATGCTGTTCCAACCCCTGAAATAGAAATACAGCCAACAGAGTTTGCTACAGGCAGGAGGCAGAAAAGTGTTACATTTTCAAGAATTTTAGCTATATGAGGGTGACTGTGATCCAGCAAATAATTTATGCTTGGTGTGACTCTAAAGTGTAAATAAGTTTTATTTGAATCAAGAAAATTATGTTTTATGAATCTGACCAAGTTATGACCTGGACTGTAGTTAGTGAAAACTATAGTCAAAATGTTAAGGAAAAAAATAGGTCTTATGTTGGCATTAATTTTCTGAAGCCTCCCTTTGTTTTATCCAATTCTGATCATTGAATAAAGTTTTAGATAAATTCTGCCAAAAATGCAGCTCAGAGATGTTAAAAGGCCTGTTTGTTTAGTTGTGATTTAGTTTTGATTTTTCTCATTTATAAAAACTCAATCTAAAATGATCAGGCATTTATTAGACCAACTTTTGAAAATTGTTTAACATTAAATCCTATAAACTTCAGCTATATCATTTCAATGAGCAGGTTTCTTTATTACATCTTTGGTACTGATTGTTTAAAATCCAACGTCATTACATCTTGACGTGTGCAGAGTTGATGTGTTTGTACAGTGAAATCCATGTAGCTCACCGAGTTTATGTGTAGGCTTTCCTTCCTGACACTGAATGTTAGTGGGGTCAACTCCTGGTTACATCATTGCTTGGCACTCGGCCTAATAAAACTGCCGTGGGAGTGTATCGGTCTTGGCAACTATGACTGCACATAAGTACCTTCAGTTCATGTAACATAGAGGCATTAGAGTTTAAACACTTTTTTAAAACGCATTCATCTAAAGATTTCCAATGCATGCCACCATGTGTCAAAATCTGCAGGTCATGAGCTTTAACACATTTCTGTTTGGAAAAGTTGAGCTGTCAAAGCTACTTTGAATATAAATACTTGTCTGGCAGTGCAGCACAACAGGGAGCAGGAGCATGTAGAAAATAGCACCGCAGATTGTCCTTACTGTCACGTCATGTTGACGCTAATGAGCAAGCTGGAGCAAAACAGACAACAGCATCCATTCTGATTGAAGCCGCAGCCACATTACCAACAACTTTAGCAGCCCAGAGCAAGATTAACATCTTCAGATGCATCTCAATTGAGTCACTGATGCAACTCCAACCCATTTCCAAATGAGCGTCTGGCGAGACCCTCCCTGTCGAAGCGGATAGGATGACGGCACAGAGTTGTACGGACAAAGGGTGAGGGCGTTGAGCTGCAAACAGAATGGAAATGACTGAGAGAGACAGACTGAGAAGCAGAAAAAGAGACGGAGATGAAAGAAGACTTTCTGTCTTCACATTTTGTATGTTTTGTTTTTGAAAGAGTGATTCTGTGATGAATGCTGTGTGACCTAAATCTGAGCTCTCAGAAGAGAATTAAATAGATATCATTAGATGGTTGCTCAAATTCATTTCTTTCAAATTACAGTACTTTAATAGCTAGAGCAGACCGAAGGACTGGTGCTAAGGTATTTTTTATTATTTGTGTGTGTTTGGCCTCAGAATGATCTATGATTTTGTGTGATGTATTTTGTGTGTTTTCAGGATGATTGGAACTCCTGAGTTTTCTGCTATGCTGTTGCATGACTTGTAAAAACTTGCTTATATTACATTTATCCCTATTTGTAAGCAACAATTACCATAATTATTAACCTTAAATGAGTAATCACTAAACCCAAAATGAAAACACTTAAAAAATAAATAAAATCTACCTTTACTCTTTTCACACATTTGAATCCAGACCATGAGAAGAGCAAATTACAAATACTCGCATCAGCCTCACTTAAGAGGACTGTTGAAAATGTTTTGAAGATAACCAGACACTCCTCCATATTTAAGTGATGCACGCTATGTTTAACCCTGGGGATCTGAACAGCTCATTCTAGTTTAAGGGCTGATAAATTATAATAATGAGATGTTCGTGGTTGTCAAATGTATGACAAACATGCTGCTGCAAACTTCCCTGAGGCCCTTTACACACACTCACAAATGGCTTCTTCATGTGAGGCCACTCCACTGTTGACTGAGTGATTTGGACCAGTGCTTTCTCCTGGAAAGTCTTTTTTCCTCATGAGATAGAGCAAAAATCCAAGGATCAAACTCATGGATGTGTAAAAATGGCACACCAGGACAAAGTTGGTCAACTGGATTTTCTTTGTGTTGTTATCTTTATCTAACAATAATGTGGTTATCTGAAAAATTTAAAGTTCGTCAAAAGGGAAGCAATTCCTTGTCACTATAAGTGATTTGTTGTTAGGTCATGTAATGGATTTTTAAAAAATTGTTAGTGTTGTTTTGGAGCAGCATTCAAAATCTGTTCTGTGGAAACTTGGACAAAATATGTGTTGTCAAGAAAACTGGATAATACCACATCTGGAACATCTTAAGTGAATGAGTTAAGTGAGACAAGCTACTGAGGTTTCAAATATAATCATGGCATTGACTTTATAAACTTAAGCACTGTGTTGAATTTGAACTTGGATGAGAAAATGCCTCATCTTAAATAACTTGAATCTACATATGAGGGGCAACAATGTCTGATCTGGGACATATTCTTTATTTTATTTTAGTTTTTTTTACTTTTTTTTACCATCCAGCTATTAATTTTGAAATATAGTAGACACTGAATCTTTCAAACTACTGATTACTGTCAATGTGCCTTTTTATAACCTGTGTATTTTTTGGTTAATATAACACGCTTGTGATATACTGCGATTTATTAATGTAATTAAGTCTGATCAAGTAAAACTGCTGTGTGTTAGAAAATGACACCAAAGCACTTGCTAAAAATGAAATAAACATGTTGAGGGGATCTCAGATTTATGTCCAACTGTGTATCTGACACAAAGCTTTAACAGCTTCCGCCTGTAAAAAAAAATCCTGTCAGAAGTTTAATTTCATGAAAGTGTAATAAAGACAGAGTCTGAGTATTGGTTCATAACCTCCATTAAAACTAAATGAGAAGCACTTCAGTACCAGGAAAGAATTTAAAAAGGATTTTATGTAATCACAGTAGAAAATGAATATGAGAGCTTGAATAATAATTTTGAAATGTGACAGCAACACAGGTACTTTCCTTTGGCCCTTTCTAAAAGACTTAATTTCTCTGTCCTGGTTGAGTCCAAAACACAACAAGCTGCCACAAAAGAGTCATTGTTGCTTTAAGGGAGCCTCCATCTCCAAGCCTTGGGCCAATTTCAGAGCCTCAGAATGAAATGAAACTAAGAGAGAGGAATCTGTGATCACATGTTTTCCCTCTGAGCTTTCAAACAGTAAGTCTGGCACATGATCCAAATATAAACACTCACTCACTCTCATACACATACACTTGTTATATTTCTCCCCTCAACATTACTTTCACTCACAGTTGTCTCTCACTGCTGCCACGTTTAGCCAAAGCTAAAAGCCATAAATCCCCCATCCACTAGGAGAGTGACAGTGGCAGGAAACAATAGTACATATGCGCATCAGAGTGAAAATCTATCCTCGACTGACTTCACTCAGTCACATGCATCTTCATTTATGGTACACACAAAGCTAAAGACATTTGTTGCAAGTTTCAGAAACTCATCGGGCAACTTAAAAATATCTGAGCAACATTAGGAACTGGTGAAAAAAGAACTGACCTGTCAAATGGTTTCAAGTGTTAAATAAATCTCTATGTATTAATACATAAGACACAAAAGCCTCTTGACTTGAAGAATTGTCTTCAGACATTTATAAAAAAATTACCCTGAAAATACTAAACCAGAGAAACTTGCAGTTTTACACACTTCTCCGAAGTGTATGCCTTCACTACATCTTGATGTAGTTATTTTTAGTTTATTCCACTGCATTTTGTACCTTAGAAGCATTAAAAATTGCTGCAGACATGTTGTTTTGTCTTTGAGCAAACTTTACAAAGGGTGAAGATTGACAGAACCATTGTTTATCTAAGTTAAATTGGAAACAGATGATTAAATTTAAAGAGATAATTATGTGCAGAAAACAATGAATGAAGTACGATCAGGCTTTATTTCATAGTGATTGCTGTGAAAATTGTTGTTGCCATTAAGTTAAACTGCTGTGATCACAACATCATAAAATATCGTTTATCAAACTCAATCATGAAACTTAGCTTGCCAACATTACTTCTGTGGATGAATGAGACCAGTGTAGATCTTTCCACCCATCAGCTATTTGAATGTACAACCAGCTCTGCTCCCAACAAACCCAATGAACCCAATAAAACCAGTGAAAATGAAAACAAACCCAGACAGTATTACATTTCAGAAACTATTTTATTTTTATGCGACCACAGTTAATGGCCAGGACAGTTTATATCTCTGCAATTGTTATTCGTGTCTGGTCTTTTGCGTAATAAAAAGGATATTTTAAATAAGTTCACATTATGTACATTTCACCTTTTAGTACAATTATCTATTTTAGGATATGCATTTCTTTTTATTAACAATTTTACAGTTTTTACTTTAGGTTTTCTCTTAATTGTTTTTAATGTGTGTCCTTGCTTATACACTGGGAACATCCCCATTGTCAATGAATGAATAAACCATTCGTCTATAATACCTTATTATAGTTATTTTAGATTATTATTCTGAAATAATATTTGTAATATATGGACATATTCATTCTGAAAGTCCACATTGCCTTTGCTCTTCTCCTTTTTTTCATTATACGCAAGATGATGACGCTATAATGCATTACAGTAAGCGTTACCATCTCAGTCACCAAAATAAATCAAGTGTAAACATTCAATGTAGAGAATGTCTATTCTCTACATATTTGATTATGTCTTTCTGACATATTCAAATATGTTGATATCAATAAGATGTCAGAGATTGTGCTGGAATACTGCAGTTTTTTTTCCAGCTACATGGAGAATAGTGTAAGGCAGCTCTACCCCACCTCCACCTGTTGCTGCAGACTGCTGGTCAATCTGAAGTAAGTTACCTAGCTTTCCTTCAAACCTTTTTCACTTTTTAACAGCAGGAGGAATAACGTTTGCTTTTCAGTTGTAAACAAAAATAGATTATGTTATACATTCTTATTTAAAATTGTGTAGACAAGGTGATAGTGTATTTTTCTTTTTTACTCAGGTTTGTACAATGAGAATCTAATCCTGGCCCATGGCTGCTGCACACATTGATATTGTGTTCAGGATTGCATTCTGGGCTCCTATGCAGCTCTTATTATTTCCCAAAATAATACTTCAGTACAGTGTGCTGTTTGGCCATCAAAAAACAAAGGAACCAGTAGAAATTCAGAACAAAAGAGAATGTTTTATTTTCTGCTACATCACAAAAAAGAGTGAAAATATTTCATGATGACCTTTGGAATAGAAACTCTTTGAACTCATTCAACTCCTCTGTAATCCACAGCACAGCAAAGTCAGAATGCAATTGTGAATAAAACAAGATGAACTCACACCCACACACATATATATCCATATCTATATATTATATAGTAATATAAATGTCCAAAGCTACACGCATACATGCACTTTTCCACTCCTTCAGTTATATAACCTTAATGCAAGAGACAACTTGACAATGACATTCTTAGCTCATCTTGTGAGCTCCGTTTACTTTGGCCTGCTGGAGAGTTCATTCATTCATTCATTACGATGTTGAGCTGATGACCTGAGTGTCAAGAGAGATGAATCATGTGGGAAAGCACAGGCCTCCGGGATGACCAGTGTTTGTTCTGCGCGTGAATTTGTGGAAACAACATGCTGCTGTTCATGTCCATTCTTACATGCTGTCTCACATTAATTAGACCCATGTTCCTTCACATGAAAAATGCTCTGTGATACTATGCTGTGCTGGGTTTTATTTATTTATTTATATTTGCCGTTGTGTAAGCGTTTTGCAGTTGCATTAGAGACTTTTGGCAAAATTAGGTGCACATAAGCGTAGGTCAAGTTGGAGACAGATGCAGCTGAAGGCTTTAATAAGCTGCTGTGTTATGCCAGTCTCTACTTGTACAGAGTAAGGAAGCTCATAAAGCTTTTTCAGTAAACCTTCCATACTTCACTAATTCAAATTAGTTGAAGTATGTATTACATAACCCCAAATAAGAAAAAAAACTTACAGTGGATTATTGGGGTCACTTGGTTAATGGTTCAGGTTCCTACTTTGGCAGTGAAACAGGTACAGTGACTGTGGATAAATAATATTTTCTTGCTCCCCAATCCCACTTCCACTTTCCAGCAGGCATTCACATGCAAAGCGAGCAACAGGCATTCACGTTCCTGCCTGGCAGATGCGCAGAGTGAGATGCTCCCAGAGGCCTTCACTGCCGCATCCAGGCGGCCGCCACTGACAGCCAGCCGCTGAAATGGACGGTGACAAATAGTAGTGGACTTTTTATGCCCCAGCTACTCTCAACACCGCCCCCACCACCACCACAACAGCGCCTACTTCAAGACTCTTCCCCTCGGCGCCCGCGCCTCTGCCTCCTCCTCCTCCATCTCTTTTTCCCTGCAGATGACACACACTCAAAATTGAAGGCACAGCTTATCAACAGCTCCTGGGATTGCGTGAAAAGAGAAAGAAAAAAAAAGTGACGGCACACAAAAAAGTGCAACATAATGTGAGTTTACTACAGCATAATAACCAATGTGAATGGATGTAGAGACAGGAAGAGTTTTAGAGATTCAAATTCACTTTTTACTCGTATTAAAACATAATCCACACATTCAATTACACACAATTAATCCCGATAACATTCAGCTCCATTGCTACACTTAGATCTCAATAAGCCTTGTCATCAATAAAAAATAAGGCTAATAGATTAATTATGTAACTATGCAAACTGATATAAAACAATCTCATTTGTCCTGCCGTGATAGTTGCACTTATTTACATTTATAACAGAAACCATTTAGAATATGCATTCTGTCACTGTCTGCTTTTGCCTTTCTGGGGATTTTAAAATAACAAAATTATTCAATGTGATTTACTGAAAAATAAGAATGAAAGTTGAATGTTTGAAGATGTATGTACCAAGCAAATTAAGGAAAGGTGATCTCTGTAAAATCTCAATTTAGGGGTTTTCTATTCCACTTCTACTGCTAACATTAATAATTTGTTAACCTTTCAAAATTATGACTTTCTAAAATGGAATTGTCTTTGGCTTATGTTTTTGTAAATGCTACATTGTTCTTTTGTTAATTTCTTTTGACAGCTTGGATCACATCTTGAATAATTCTCCAAACTTTGCTGTTCCTAAGCCTTTGTGCAACAAATTGCTCTTTGTCTATTTGAAAGAAAAGAAAGTTGGATTTAAGCTTCAGCTTCCTGCCAAATATCTGTAGATTATGTGTTTGTGTGTAATATATAATTTTCATTCTATGTCACAATTATCTTGTACAGCTATGGTTCAATTCAGCTATTATGGGAACCATTATGGATGTCCCCAGAACATGCAGGCCCAGCATCAGTTGTATGAATGAAACATCCATCATCATCCACAAACCCCCATTACCCTGCTGAGCCCATCAGATGGGAGGCATCATGAACCCAGTGAACTGACAAAGATGAATATAAATTCAGGATATCCTCTCATACCCATCATACACAGGGTGGTTCACATTTGCCACAAAATATAATTAATAAATATAACGACAGACTTTCCAATTTGCCACACAAAATGTAGGAAAAAGCAACCAACAGAAAATGAATTTCTCCACATAGAAGTAAAATATGGTACAGAGAATACAGCTGTAATCTGAGAAAATGAAGTCCTTCCACAGTGACGACTCACTGCGCAGGAAGAAAATATAAATGGTAACACAAAATTGCAGTTTTAAAGGTTAGATTACTTCCATTTTTTGCTTTATCACTTTAAAATTATGATCTTGGTGTATGGGTGTTGTAAATTTCCTCTTGGAAAAATTTTTTTTTTAAAAGTGTACATATAACAGGTTACCATCTCTGAAAGGAAGACAATAAGTCTATTTCTAAAACAAGCTTGATGGTCTGGAGACATTTTTATTTCAACTTTGAAGAGAGCCCTGAAATTTCTTATTAAATTTTTTAATTCTACCATTATTTTTTGTTTATCATGTATAGAAAACGATAAAAAAAGCCCACATCTATAAAATGATCATAGGGGTGTCTTACATAAATAAAGGTACATTTGCTAAGCTTGCTGTGTCTGATCCCAAATGTATTTAGTCCTAAAAAGAAATTCTCGCAGATGCACATTTCATGACTTCATCAAACGTAATAGTTATTCATAAACGCCTAACCTGGCATATATTACATGCCATTCCTTTAATAAAAATATTCCAGATAACCAAATTCTTTGTAAATACTGGTTTCAACTTTTATATAATTTACTTTTTGCAAAATAGAAAAAAAAAACACCCGTTAGCATTTTAAAGTACAGAATGCAAAGTATTTGAAAGTTGCATGTAGTAAATAAAAAATAATCATATTTTCAGATTATTCCAGTACAATTAGATAATCTTGCTTCAATCTTAAAATACAAAAACTTCTTGAACTATCTGTCTCTAGAACACATTCTGAGGAACACATTTGACACCCAAACACACACAGTGAAACAGAATAAAGCAAAGAGTTGAAGAGCTCAGATGCATGATTGAATTATAAATTGGCAGCTTTGCTGAGTGAAGATTGCAATTGCGTTTCATCACGCACCACAAGAGGAGCAGCCTGTCACTGCAGAAGTTGCCAAACTCTCTCAAGGTTTCATTACGATGGTGGAAGCATTGTCTATAATGACCATGAGTTGTACCATCATCTGTCTCCTCTGCTTCGGTTTCACCAGCAGAACTGATGTAGCATCCTGATGCAAAACAAACGTCATTTCTTTGCTGACCTTTCCTGCCTGTAGCTCTGACATCAGTGGCCAAAGAGAACACTTTTTCTCACCACAACCAGAAAAGTGCCAGGAAGTACAATTGCTTGATCACGAAAGTCATGGAACTCTTTATTTTCTAAATTTAGTCTATTTATATTAATTTTACATCAAATAACTTTTTTAAGGTAATTTAACTTTCTTCTGACAACAGAATGTGGCTTAGTGCTGGCTTGTTAAAATCTTATTTTTGAAGGAAACTGCCATCTGGGGAAGGAAAATTTACTTTTCAAAGTCTGTGATGTTGCAACAACTGTTTTAATTATCAATTAATGCTAAGTAAAACTATTATTAATAGCCATTTTATACATAAACTCTGAAGCAGCTACGGAGATCCAGAGCTCAGTTGGGAAAATCTGTTGACCAGATAACTATGAGCTGTGAACTCCACATTTCAGGTGGGAGACACAGCATGTAAAAGATGAATTGATGAAATTAAAATGTAACATATTTTTGGTACTTACAAAACACTAAATCATGTAGTGGAAAACACACCATTCCCACCACCAAAACTATCAGTGTCATCGTCATGCTGGAAAAACATTCAAGGGTAGACGGATGTAGCGAAATCAGCGACAGAGTGGGAGGTTTACCTCACAGCAGTGTAACGATGATCCTAAACGTACAGTCAAAGCTGCAATGCAATTGAGCAAATTAAGATAAGTTAGGCACTAGAGCTAAACTTAATTAATAAATTTTGGCAAGGTGGTCATCAGATTTGCAAGCTGGTAGAGACAAACCATAAAAGACTTACATCTGCAGTCACAGCGATGCAGTTCCACAAAATATTCAATCAGGCAGCTGAACTTTTCAAATTTTGCTTGAGAATTATAAAGCTGAGACCTGGTATTGTTATTATGCTTTAGTTTATCACAAAACATCACAATAAAATATTGTAAATTTGTGGAGGTTAGGCTTGAAAAGGATAAATAGGTATTATTACTTTTGCCTTACAATGTAAGATGTTCATTTACTTCTTAGCTTAAACTTAATTTTAAAAATGAAAATAGGAAATTATATTCAGCTTCACCAACCAAGAATAAGAGAACTCTTGTTCCAGAGTTCTCTTCAATTTGCAAACTACTTTACGATAGTTTGAACTGTCTGGATTACATACAATTCAGACAACTGTTTGTCTATAATTTTGGCCATATAAATTTTCACTTTTTACTCAAATAATTGAAATAGTATAAATAGCATAACGTGTTTATGACCTAAAAACAGAAACATAAAAAAACAAAAAAAAACTTGTTTTCAGCAAAGGAACTGTCACAGAACACCGATTGTATAACTGTGCCAATATTGCGGAGCAAACCCCCCCAGAGGGGCTTTTGGATCAAATATTGAATCTGCAGCTCAGTAATGAAAGGTCAACCAGAAAGAGAAACTGTTGCAGACCGTTATACATACCGGGTTTATCTCAGAGGAAGGATTTACGTAGCGATTAAAAGGGAAATATTGCTGACGTCCTGTAAACTTTATGTAGTTTATTGGACAGTTCATCTCCTTCATGATAACATGGCTACAATATGAACATTCTTTTTGCTAAATCCAGTACATTTGTGATAATATTGTGCATTCATTAGTATGTACTGTCCCACTTAAATAAAATCAGTCAATCAATCCAGTGACCAAAAGTGATCGATGGACATATAAAAATAATATCTGTCACACTCCCTTGAGCTGCACATTGTAAGTCTACTCCACAGAAGCACTGGTGCTCAAAACTCAAATAAAAACTCTGCAGTGTCTCCTGAGGGATCAGAACTTTCCTGGGTCTTCCATTTTCGCCCACACCACCCTGTATTCAGGTCTTTCCATCTTCCCGTCAAATCTAATCAGAGTTCTTGTCTGTGTTGAAGAAAAGAACCCTCAAAGCATATGCAGATTATTAACTGAAAAAAAACATGGATAATTTATTTACTACTTTTTCTTGTTTAGAACATAAAACCCGCCTAAAATAAATGAAGATTTGTGATTGTAAGGTGAAAAAATACATAAACTTTCATAAGTGTAAGAAACTTATGGAATACCGCAACACTCATAAGGTGTGAGTATTGCTATTCACAGTAACCAACCGATAGCTCAACATTGTTGAACCTCAAAGTTGGCTGCCCTAAAAGTATTTTAAAAATGAAAATGCGCTCCGTGTTCTTCAGGTAATGTGCTCGGACATTGTCAGGCACTATTTTTATTGTGGATTTATATCAGCAGTGACTTCACACTCTCCTCATTCCAGATCTGCAGATGCAGTCCTCCTGCTATCCGACTGGGCACACATCCAACCAATTTTCCAAGAACAGTGCTTCCAAAACCGTTCAGCTGCAAACTCTGACATTAATAGTGGAGGAGCATTACAACTCCAGAAATATGAGGCAGTACAGCACAAACTTTATTAAAAAGTTAGTTAAACATGAGCCTAATGTCGAGACAAACACCATAAAACAACTTATGAGCACTGATTTGTTTTATTTTTCAGTAACCACTTCAAAGTGAGATGAAAATGCAATTAGGAGGTCCAAGACATCAAGACTCAGAATCTCCAGTGCCTGATGAGGGTGTGACCCAGAAGAAATCTAAGCTGGAGAGGCAAGATGTTGAAACGCCACGCTTCAACACGAAGAGCTGAACTGAGCTTGAGCAAGTGAGTGACAGAGGGCATGATGAATGCAATGTGTACAGTACGGTATCAGCATGGAGGGGAATGAAAGCCACGTTCAAGCCTCCTGTCAGCAGACAGCAGCTTTTACCCCATCCGTGTTCTCCCTAGTTGCAACAGATGCACCACTGACAACTTCTTGAAGCTGAGAGGCAGCTCAGCATGAGGCTTTATTCCCCGCAGCTCCCTGGTTTCAGTCCGAAGGGTGCTTGAAAGCTGCCGAGGCTCAGCCGTTCACTTCGCTGAGGCAATCACTCCCAAATTGTAGGAAATGTAAATGACTTACATAATCAGCCTTTCTCTCAACCTAAATAACTTGAGTCAGCACTTTATAACGCGTGTACTAACTGAGTCAAAGTGATGGAAAATAATCAAGCAAGCAAGATGTTTTTTGGAGCTCATATTGCGGCGAACTTAAAGTCATGATACAAATAAATTAGAAGCTGATTAATTTTTTTGTTAAACTCTGTGTATCTTTTTAATTTTTTTATATGAAAGGATCCATATTTTGAAAAAAAATATTGAGAAACAATATCTGGCTTTAGAGTCTCACTTGTACACAAGTGTACCACAAACAGTGAATACGTCCTTCTACTTTTCCATCTTATTGTGGACTTTACTCCTCAGTTTCACATTAATTTCTATTGCAGTTGGCAGCTTTTGAAAGCCAAAAAACAAACAAACACTTTTTTCCTTTTGTATTGAGACATATTGTTCCAGAGTGCTACTGCCATCTACAGACCCAAGTTTCCATTTGTTACCTAAACACACAGTATGGATTTCCATCCTACTCCTAGCCCTAAACAAGGGCTAACGGGTGGACCAGGCTTGGCCCCCATAAGGCCCATTGATCTTCAGAGGATTAGTAAATATGGCAGTTATAGTTTAACATATTCAAAGTAGAGTGAAACTAAGTAAAATAGAAAAGAATATTAATTTGTTACCCCAGTGGAAAAATCCCCCAGCCCCTTTTAAGCAGAAAATTATAAAGCTTTTAGTGCAACATGAGATTAGACAGTCTCTATACCATTGGGGTCCACAGCTCCTGGGTAACCCTGGAAACGAATGCCTGCATGTTCATCCTCTTGTCACCAGCTGCAAGCAAACTGCATTACAGATCCCAGCTTGTTCCTCACATCACCGCTCAGGTAAAAGGTGGAAGGTAAAGGGTGTGTGAGGCCCGAAAATAGCATCCCTTTCTACTCAACACAACCAAGAAGCAGCAGGTGACATGCACTGAATGGACAGCTGCTCAGAGAGAAGTGGAAGAGATATTTTAAAAAATGTCATGCACTGGGATTATTAGCATACCCTTGTGTGAGTCTGTATGCAGGCTGTCACTGTATGGAAGCATAATGGGCGAGGACGTCTGCTCTCCTGCAGAACCAGAGGAATATGTATTATATCTTTCCTTTTGTAGGACGCATTTGTTCAGGACATGCTGTTTGGTGAAAGGGTCGTCATCGTTTCTGCCTTGTATCTTCAGTCAGATTCAGGGAACAAGGAAAAGCAATGACTGTGTCAGGAGCAAGACGGACGACTTGCATTCCACAGATGTCTGAGCCTTGGAAAAGTTCCCTGTACAAACCGCCACGTGTTCAGCTACTTACACTGAATGAAAACTGTAAAAGCTGAAAGAATCTCCCTCATGAAAGACAGCAGGAAAAAAAAAAATTGCTCAATCTGCCCAGGATGACTCAGCTTTTACAAAGAGCCCTGTAAGAGCACCTTCAAGGGTAGTGTGACCACTGATTCCTGTGGGTTTTATTCAACACGTGTTGCTGGTATACAGGAGGGAAATGTGGTTACACTGTCAGGCACACTAACTGGAAAACAGCTGTATTTAGATTGTTCGCCATCTCAGAGGAAATTAGGAGTACTGAGCAATGAGCTGACAATCTGAATTTCTCTCTTTACTTCTCTATACAGACTTAAGCTTAAATACAAGGTTTAAAATGCAAGTATAATTCATTATGGTTGTTGTTTTTGACTGCAAACCAGACAATCTATTTAAGATTTTTCCATTTTCCTCAACACATCCTACATTTTTGCTGTGCTTTTTAGGATTCAGAGCCGAGTAATTGAGCAAGGAAGGCAGTAATCCACAACAACCTCTGGGTGTTTTTCACACACACTAACTGCCTCTTTTAATCAATGTGCTGTTTGTGGCAGTGAAAGCCTGGAGAGTGCTGCCCCACTGTGTTTGCACTCAGTAAATGCAGCTGGTTCGCTAGAATGAGGCTGATGCACAGTCACCCCGACTCAACACAAGTTGGCCTTGTACCCGACAACAGAGGAACTCTCATCAGAGTCCATTATACACTTCCTGAGCAGCTGTCGGGAATGTGGCTGACATCCCACATCAACATCAGAACAACACAGAGCTGAAACATTAGGGAATTGCCTTTAAGTTAATACACTAATGCACCTGTAAGCTGGTGCCATTTGTGTAAGGTCCACTGGTTATGGCCACGTGGTTTGTTTTATTGTGTGCAAATAATGTAATTTTTGGTTCTACCTGGTATGTAAACTGTGTTGTGAGAGATTTTGTTCTGTTAAACTAAAACAAATTAACTCTGAAGAGCTACTACGTTACCTTAAAATTCAATATAACCTTATAATTAAATGAAATTGTTGCAAACTAACAAAGTAGCACTTAAAGCTGAGGTATGTCACTCAAAAAAAAAACATATTTGTGTGTCACTATGTTGTGATGGTATGAAACAGATTATCTGAAAGACATTCAAGCTCCCTTACTTCCTCCCAATGCTATTGCCATCTGCAGAAATGCATCAATCAGAGTAAGGACAGTCTGATTATATGTGTAAGTGCCACATACATGCGCATGATTGCCAGGCTAAGTCCCTTATTTTTGTTGTTTGCCCTGGGAGAAGGCAGAGCTTGATTTTTTTCAACAGTTTATCCATCTCATTTCATACCGTTACAACATAATTTTAATAAACATAAAAAAATGACATATTAACTTTAATAGATGGGAGAGGATATACGATTGTCACAATATTTCCTTTTGTATTCAGACACCATAGGTCGAGAGTTTTCACTTGGTTTGATCTAAAACCATCCCATTTTACATCTGCATGTTTCTTAAAGCTTGTTGCCCAGTGGTGGCTCTACTCTTAAGCTTTTTGCAGCACAGATTTGATTGGGAAAGCACACACTCAAAAACAAATAACAGCATGGATCAGTGTTTATTCAAAGAACATCATACAATCGAAACAGAAATGCAGTAGGTTAATTCAGTGCTTCGCTTAAGGCACACATTAAAGATCACTATCAGATGTGTAGAAATAATTTCCTACAGGTGTGTTAAATACAAAATGCTGGCAAGCTGTAAAAAAAATCTAAGCAAAACATTAATTTAAGAAGTACAATCAAAAAGGAAACATCAGTACCACTGACATGATACAGTTGGCTTAATTTTGTAGTTTATAACTTTGGCATAGTTACATAAGAGAAAATCAAAAACAGTAGGTCCTTTATTACAAGTAATGTCATTCTTGCATGCATCATATATTTTATTTTAACTTAGCTTTTAAACATTCGAACAGTCCAACAGCACATGAGCTGTGAGGGACACCAACTAGTCCAGCAGCGCTCTAACAACATGCAATAAAGTTGATTAAAGCATATTTTTATTATAGACATTTCAGGGAGTAAAAGCAAAACGTAAAATCCTGAAATGGTCTACAACGATGTTAAATATTTAAAAGGCCACTCTAATCTGAAATGCATCATTTTTTCATTACTGCTGACACAAAATGTTGTCAGATTTAAAGATTTGAGCTTATTATAGCCCATGATGCTGGTATAAAGAAGCTGTTGAGATTCAGGATTAACACTTTCTACAAAGTACCAGTTTTACTCTACTGATCTTTACGCCAGTCTCCCGCATACCAGCCATCCCATGTGTATTAAAAGTTCTTTATGGGAATCAGTGTGGCAGAAAACAACATTGCCTAAGTCTCTAGGAGGCTATTCCTAACTAATTTAAACAAACTGTGTTAAAATTCCCATTGGCTCCTTTCAGAGATTCTTCACGAATTGCATAAAAAAGGTCTGTAGTGTTTTTCCACCCTTTGTTTCCTAAAATGAGATTCTCTGATGTGCAATTAGATCCCTTGCATTTTTTTTTTAAATCTCCAGTGTAAAAAATAAAGAAAGAACCTACGAGCTAATTTGAGTATAGTACATGGCTTATACGGCTGCCTCCTTCACCCACACTCTTTTAGTATGGCTCTGCCTTCAGACTTCGGTATAGGCAGCATGTAAACACCATTCCAATAATCTGCAGACCAGAGGGAAGGAGGGTAACATAGATTATTATGTTTACTGAATACCTCCTTAAGTTGAAGCAAATATGTACACACTCACCTGTACACAAGCAATCCCAATGCCGACAGCTCCAATAATCTTCAGATGTTCCAGGGTGAATTTCTCCAGTTTGCTGATGCAACCGCCCTAAATGAAAAAAACAAACAGTGGCTTCAGGTAACATCAGTATACGTGGGAGTATTGTTGAAGTCTCACTTCAAACAAATGCTATATATGCAGTACAGTTCTGCAGCACATACTGTCTATACTGAAATTTCAGGACAAAAATACAGCTGAATAGCCCTCAGCGTGCAACATGTTCTCACCTCCACCTTGTAGATGTTGGAGGGGTGATCCCTTTGGCCGCATAAGTCAATTTCAGTCTTACAGCAGCTGTCAGGGACCTTCCTGCCCTTTGAATCTGCGCTGCGGATCCACTCGCTCTCCACCCAGTCAGTTGAGTTGTTGCTCCCACAACACTTGAACTGATGGAAAAGAAGGAAGATATGCATTTTCAATTAGGAAATGTAATCAAACCAAAACATAGAAAACTGTCACAATCAAGGAAAACGAAAAAGGAACTTTTTGTCAAAAAATGAAAAAAATCCTGCCTGTGTGGAAGAGAGACGAGCATAAGCCATTACATATAAGACAAACAGCAAACATGTATAAAATACAAAGGATAGATTGGTTTTATAATTTTTTTTGGTTGTTGCATTTTTATTTGGGATATTTAAAATATCTTCTGGTGTTAAGTGAAGCCTTTGAGAAGACAAACTTGATAAATGTCATTATCAATAGACTACTTGAAAATAGTCTCATTAACATTATTTTAAAGATATTATCTGGGACAATATATCATCCAGTAAAATATGTTATTAGCATTGCATAACTTCAGATAATTGCAAGAAGTATTGGTTAGAGGGAGCAGTGTAAGAATGCATGCCACACTTTTTGGACTTTCTCACAAATAAAAAACAAGCAAATTTTGTCTTGCAAAAGCATTATTTTCCAAGTCACTTTAGCTGTTCTTGGGTGTCAATTGAAAAAAAAAAAAGGTTTTTATTCCTCTAAAGTTTTAATAATCTAGAACATCACAGACACAGACAAACCTAACCAAAAACTATCATATTCATAGTTTTGTAGATTTTCAGGCTTTGCCAAAATATTATGGCAACATGCTGTAATATTTGTAGAAATAGCCATCTGGTGCATTCAACCATTTACTTACCTCTTGCTGCAGCTTGTCAACAGCCTTGGTGATGTGCATGTTTTCATCGCTCTGTCTGTACTTGTTGGTCATAGTGGCCTTCAGGTTCTGCTTTAGTTCATCATTCAGCTGTTAAGCCAAACAGACAGCCACATATCAATGCTGTAGCTACCCAGTACAATTACAATAGGCGTCTGAGCACAAAGCATGAACATAAGTGATGAATTAGCTGCGACAGCCAAGTTCACTAAATATAGCACACAAATAACACTGGGGATAAAACCTCTATTGTATCAATACATGTCACAGATGGCAGTTCTGCAGTCAGTAAGTAAAGCCAGTAAAAAGGAAAATAAAGTCTGTATTTCTCTCTATTCTTTAAGCAGTGGCAGAAAAATGCTCACTGGAGGAGCGGGAGGTCTGTGGGGCTCAGTTTCTATGGCAACAAGCCAGCTGGGGAACCACTGGAAATCAAAGCATGAAGGGGATATCAAGGGAATGAATGATGAAAAGATGAATGGAAGATGGAGACAGAGAGACAATAGACAGAGAGCTGATGGCAAAAAAGGAGAGGATGGAAAGTGAAATGAGGGTGTTAAGATTTCCATAATACCTGTTGACAGGTTGGGAAACAGAGTAAAGTGGAAACATCCAGAGACAGTATGGCACAGCATTCTCAGCATTGTTAATGCTACCAAACAGCTGCAGCTCCCCAGATTTTTTAAGCTTAAATGTTTTCTATGGAATATTTAGCAAATAAATAAGGAGATTCCCTCATTCTGAAACTTTAAGAGGGAAAGAACAAGACAGGTATAGCTAACCAAACACACGCGAGTTCCTCCATTAAAGCAGATGTCTTAACACTTTGCTTCTCTAATGGTACGTGTCATTTATAGTTGGAACTCGGAAACTAAAACTTGGTAGTTGGAAAAATAATAGAAATTCCCCTTCACGTTGTTCTGCCCACTTGGAAAGTGGGAGAGATTCTGACTGTGACCAGTTAAAATTTGCAAGTCCAACTTTGAGTTTCAATATGGCCGCTTCTTGCATCAACGGCAGTAAGTTGTGGTGGAAACATGTTTATTTAACAAGAAGACTGTTGACTGGTAGAGCATTGCCTCAGTTGTGATGTCAAAACCTCCTCTGAGAGAAATACAACACAGCATGAGCACTCATGTTTTTATCAGCACAATGCCAAGGTAGAAAGACATTAGCAATGGTCCCTAAAGAAATGACTGTAGATACAACTCCACAATTCATGCAGTGTCTATGTCACTCCTGAACAACTCAATGAACATATGAGTTTCTATATATATGAAATAAAGGAAACTGGGCCATGTAGTGGAAAAACTGGCTGTGAGCTATCTGAGAGAAATTAGCTCATAAAACCATAAATATTGTTCCAATCCAGAATAAGGAAAAGACATGAACCAATAATGTTTGTAAGCTGCTGATAAACTGGATATTTTTAATAATTGAAGTAGCTACACTGATTGCAGTACACTTCAAGACTCTCCAGTTGCTGAGCTACAAGCAATACAACTTTAGCTCAAGAGAAAGAGTAACGTGAAGTCAGCTTTGCTAACAG
The DNA here is from genome assembly GCF_027474105.1 of Poeciliopsis prolifica. Classification (NCBI taxonomy): domain Eukaryota; kingdom Metazoa; phylum Chordata; class Actinopteri; order Cyprinodontiformes; family Poeciliidae; genus Poeciliopsis; species Poeciliopsis prolifica. The sequence goes on along the minus strand of NW_026562386.1, from coordinate 11,657,604 downwards.
AGGATAAAGCACATCTTATTTGCTAATGTTAAGAGTGAAAGCAAGACAATATACTGAGATGGCTGTGAGGTTCAGCTTGGATTTTAAATTAGCTAAAATGAGATAAACCAAATATTTATACATTCAGGTGTGGAAACCGGCTCTAGTATAAGTGAGAAAATTCAAACTCAACAAATGGTCTCAAAGTGCTGACAAAGCATTCAGCCTTGATGTGTGTACTACTGGAGGCGTTTTGCATTCCGTTTGCACTAAATGTACCACAAGTAATATGGGCAGTCAGATATTCATATTTTTAATGGGCTGTCCCATGTTTCCTTCCAGCAATCTCATTTATCATGCTAGTTTTGTTGCATTTAGGATTACAGCAGAGCACAAGCCATGTGGGAAAAGAAACAGTTGTCTATGTTCTGTTTCAAGGCTTTTGACTGCGTGCTTGGATTAGGAGCCACAAAACACTGCCAGTATGCTCTATTGATTTTATAGTAGCACGCTTTGTACTGCTACACACCTTAAACTCATCTGAAGCCAGGTGATCACTTTTTGTTTAGTACAGTCACATCTACTTACAGCTGCAATGTAGATTTAATAAGGTTTGATTCAAAATTGTACTGTATTGAGATATTCATCTGAATATCTAGTGCTTTTTCCACACCAATTTTCAGAATGCAAGTAGCTGATTTTCTATTCATTCTATTTGACAAATATGGCTTACCTGCTGATAATAGATGTAGGCCAGGACACCAGCCAGGATCTCCAACAGAAAGATACATAGAAGCAGCACAAAGTACTGAGTACAGAAAGAACAGAGAAGAAACACAGTTATTGCACAGTAATGAGATGAAGAGACAACTTACTAATAAATTACATGTGACAGCTCAGTGGCTGTGTCTAATCCTGTTTCCCTTGATTTATCTCAAATAGTTTTTCTATTACAAAACCATTGCGTTATCTATACTTAAGCTGCAGCACTGCTACGAAAGTAACAAAACTGTGGTAACGAATTAGTTTGGTGGCATTCTTTTCGTCTTGAGTTAGAAATACTACTGTTAGACATTGGCCAACGGTACAACATTTTAACAACCTACAAAGCATCCCAAATCTGCACTAATACTATTTATTAATACTAGCAGATATACTGAAAACAGTTACAATAGCATTTATTTGGTATCCCAAACAGAGGATAGGATACCTAGATTTGTTATTTCACGTTATGTAGATGAAAATGCCTGAACAAACATGTGGAAAATGAAATAGGCACGCTTTCTGCCAATATATCCTGGCAGAAACAACAAAAGGAAACAGAGAAAAGTTTCCAAAACCATGCTGATTCTGCAACGTTAGCAATTAAAACAATTTTGCAGAGAATTCAGCCAATGTCTCTGCTCCAATCTTCATCAAGCAGACCACAAAGGAGGGATTCAACAAAATAAAATTACTTGAAACCCAAAGAGCAGTTTTATGAAAGGTTATTGCAGTTTTAGTTTTTTAATTGTAACATTGTAAAATCTTTGGATAACTGACTCATGACTATTGGAGAACACAGAGTGTTTTTCTAACAGTTCACTGAACTCTAGCCAGTGCTTGGTGAACTGTGTGTGATTGTGTGAACTGTCAGACTGAAAACTGAACCTATTAAAGAATATACTGAACAGTCTATTGTGTGCAATGTGTGTTTCACCTCCTTCAAACCCACACTGCACACAAGAGAAGCATGAACTCAAGTGTCTCTCTCTATACCTCCTAAACTCAGCTGCTAAGGAAAGGTATAAGGAACAGCAAAATAGCATTACTATGCATTTAGGACTGTATACAAAAGTAATGTAGTTACTGCACACATCAGTGTTAATATGAGGTAATCCTAAAGTAAAATGGGCACATATTAACCAATACCTATTTCTAATTTGTTGCCATTTGTGTATGCGTTTCTAGAGGGAAGGCATTTGCTTGGGAATGTTGCAATTATAGTGGTTGTGAGGTGTTAAAATGAACCAATGATGCAAATTCTGTGGGCATACAAGTAAAAAAACAACATGAAAATATGATTGTACATATTACATGTAGTACTGTGCTACAAATGAAGCCTGATGACATACAATAAAAATCTAATTATAAAAACAATACCCTTCCTTTTCAGATAATTTGAATTTTCAGCAATTTGACACAAAGTAATAGATAATAGAGCTTCAAACCTTCAATTTATCACAGTTATAATCTCTGCTTATTCGGAGAGGTTTGTTGTTCAGAGTTTATTATCAACATCTGATTCATGAACTGTGGAAAAAGGAGGGAGAGTGAGGCTTTGTCATTTCTTGCCAAAAGAAAAAGCAGCCTGTCCCTCTTCAGAATAGGAGACAAGAAGCGATATTATCTGACCAAGAGCTTGGCCTGAATTTTCCTTTGTCCGCCTCGATCACAGTGAGAAATTCAGCTTCGTGGTGGACTTAGTCTCCAACTTTGATGGCTCAGCCAGATTAAATCTTTGAACAGCTCTATGAAAGCTGAAGACGGGAAATGTTTGGAAGTTCAATAAAATACAAATGTGAATGTATTTTGAATGTAATAATTTTGAAAATGATTGGGACATTACCAGAAAAAACTATGCCTTTAACACGGGATTTTTAAGTGTTAGTGTGAAGTTACTCTAACGTTTCACCAAGAGTTAGGTTATCTTAATAATATATCATACAATGTGAAAATAACAAATAATTGTAACATTTTAAATTCCAGCAATATCTTTTTATTCCTTTAATATTTTATTTATATATTCATTTACTTATACACTTAAAATACATATTTTGTTTCTGGTTATTTTAACATTAGGAGTTTTCCCATATAGTTTCTAATTTTTATTAGTAAGATGGATTTTTTTTACGACTATAATTAAAGTGTAAGTATACAGCAAAGTAAGGTGCTGTGTACTTACTTTTTTTAGGAAACGCATACGTTTCCTAAAAAAAATACTCTGTCTTAAACAGACTGGAGTAGATATGCAGGGTGTCAACCTGTAGTTGCCTGTAGAGACTGAGTGACTGAGTGCAGACTTAAAAGGGCCTCTCATGATTTCAGGCCCATTTTCTCTCACACACTGTCACTTTACATCTGAGCCACAGTTCTTCTCCCTGTACACATCAGGGCACAGTGTAACTCCTGTGCAGTGTCAAAATCCTGTTGAAGCTTTGATTCCCACAGTACTGCATCGTGAAACAGCTGTATGTCTGAAAAAATATTTTATTTGTAGACAGCAAATATATCAATGTTGAATTTGACTATTTAGGCTCAGCTGATAGAAAAGAGGCTGCGGTTATCCTTGTTGTTGTGCACTTTTATCTGCCACACTTTTTTCCTTCCACTCAATGTTCCACTAATATGCTTGAATACAACTCCCTGAACAGATACCATATTTAGTAATAACCTTTTGTAGCTTACACTATACGCACAGGGTGTCAATGGATGTCTGCTGGATATCTGTCAAATTATGTATACACCATAATATGATATAACACAACTTTTATGTATTAAAAAAAATCCCTTTTCTTGGTCTCTCAATTGTTTTTTTTTCTGTTTTGTTTTTTTTTGTAAATTTCAATTAACTTTTTGATAAAATGTAAATTAATTTAGTTGAAACTTCCTACCTTTTGTGAAACATCAATAAAGTATTTTGGCTAAAAGTTTGAAGATTACAGAGGCATAAATCAGAGCAGATGTGAAATATGATAATTTTTGGTACTACATATTTATACTAGGTACAAGTGGGTCAATAATTACATTTTACAAATATAATTATGGATGAGATTTTATTGTGGGGTCTAAAATGTCTAAAGTTTGAAAATATGTCAAGATTAAGAAGATATTGTAAATTATTCATCCATTATGATCACACAGATTTCCCAGAGGATACAAATAGTCAATGGCAGCTGTGGTTTTTTTTGGAATCTGAACTTCATAAATAAAACATTTTATATAAAGAAATAATAACTTAAAAATGCTAATGCTTTTAAGATTTAAAGAGAACACTTTATTTCACAAATTGCCTCTTTTTGGACCTGGCTAAAGTCATACAAACATACAAAACAATAACTTGAACTCCATCTCTGGTCATTTCCCACCTGACAACTTCATTCCTTCTCTGTGATTCATGACTTTCATCTCCACTCTTCACTATGCATCAAGGAGCACAGGCACAAGCTGAATGTGCTCACAGATTTCAAACCAAGATTCTGCTTCAGCTCACACAATATCTGCTATCCTGTTAAGGTTTCTTAGACCTAGTGTATTTAATCCTGTGCATTTTTATAATACAATATACCCAAGAGTTAATCAGGGCATGACACATCTAAGGTTAGGCAATTGTTCAAAGACCCTGGCTGACTCAATAAAGACTTTCATTTGTGGTTCATGACCAGTGAACATATTAGTCTCGAAAGGCTCATCAGGTTTCTGAACAGCAGCTCTGACCAAAATGAAGTCCAGAGCCGCAATCCCTTTAACCTTTGCTTCTGCACCCAGCCGGCTGCTTGAGATAAAAACATTCAATAAAAAGCAAAAGGAGATAACAAATACATTTAGACAAGGAAAGATGGTAAAGAAGAAAGAAGACATGGATGTTGAGAAAAAGGTTGTAAAACAGAACAGAATACATGTTAGATTTAGTAGAGAACTAAGTTGTCAATCTGCAAAAGATTGCGAGATGTTTGAAATATTTTTTGACAAGCTAATTATATCTTATTGCTACTATGCTATATTTGTGTCTTTTATTCAAGAGAAACATTTTTTGATGAAACATTACAAAAGTTAGAACAAAAGTATATAAGAGAGTAAATAAAAAATATTAAAAAAAACAAGATGAGATATGCTGAATTTTCTTTCAAGGATTAACTTGCCCATAAGTTTTGATGCAAGGCCTAATTTCTATTCAAGAACTATAAAAGTATGATAATTAAGATCAGTCATCTGAACTCAAAATAATAATAATCATTTTTGAAGCAGAAGTCAGTGTTAGGAAGGGAAGTGGTTGTGAAAACAGTTCTCTTAAATAAATACTTTAAAACAAAGACAATATAATCATGATGTGTAGACATTGCATCTTATTTTAGCATACATAAGAAATGTTAGCATTAGTTCTTTGTATTTCTTGAATATAGATTATAAACTCTGAAATTTCCAAATGTAATGGTGGTAAATTTAAGAACTTAAAATGATGGGCCAGATCAAACTGTCTCAACTCAACTTAGCTTTCTTGTTTTCTGCTAAAATTAGTACTTTCTTACAGTCCATGCAATTTGACAAACTAAGCTTAAACTAATTATTCCTTAAAAAAATAGAAAGGTGAAAAACTAGCACAGTCAAAGCTAACATCTTCTATTCTGCAAAAATGTCATTTAGTGTAAACAAGAATAAAAAATAAGAGAAACTGAATGAATTTGCTCTTCCACTGCTGAATCTAGCCACTAAGAATTAAACTCCATTTAAATTCTTAAGCTTAAGAATTTAAATAAATAAAGACACACCAAATATCGTGTTGTTATTCTCCCTGTTCGGTTTCTCTAAAATATAAATACAATGAAGGTGAGAGTTTGGAGAAACTCAGCACACCTCCCTCGCCTGGCCCTTGGCAGTTTGCTCTTTCGATCTTTGTTCTCCTAACCTCTATGGAGCGGGAACATCATCCATATCCTCACTAAAAGACCTTTAGTCAAAGGAAACAGCTGCTGGTCTATTTAGGCCTTAAAGCAGCAAAATACAGCAATGAAGCTTTGAAGGGAATCGTTTTGATGAGATCAGCTCTTATGACCTTCAGGTTACACAACAGAGGTGCCAATCAGTGCATGTGTGCTCTCAGCAAGAAACAGGTGAGAACCCCCACATTCCTTCAAAAAAAAAAAAACAATTACCTTTCCACTCTACCCCTCCTTCCTGTCCTTTTGTTCAACCTCTATTAACAATCCAGATAGCATCTCTCCTTGCCGGCAAGTATATTCGTTCATGCTGATTCATCGTTGTAATCTCAACTCTTTAGAATGTATCAAGCATTGAAATCACACTGGAAAAGAAGTCACATGCAAAAAATTCTGGAATGAAAATCTAATTTAGGGGGCTATATATAGATTGAAATTAAGACTAGTATATCAAGTTTTAAGTAATTTATTACAATTCCACAAAAGCGCTGAGAAGTTTGTAGGAACAAATGAGGAAAGAAAATGAAAATGTAACTATGAATTGACTAGTTGCTCACACCAAATTAAAACTGTATAATTTATCACAGTGAATAATTAATTTTGTTTGTTTAAACAAAATTTAATTAAGGGCTAGACACCTTCTGAAGAGGTAACACATAAATTTCTTACATCTCGCTTGAATCACTGCAACCCCCTGTATGTTTGTGCTTCTCAGGCATCGCTAATGCATCTGCAGTCTGTACACAATGCAGCAGCTTGCCTTGTCTGAAAGCAAAAGGTGCATTTACATTACCCTTGCACTGATTTCCTAATTCTTACAGAATTCCATTGAATATTTTACTGTTAACCTACAAGTCTTAACAGCTTGGCACCACACTGCTTATCTGATCTTCTTTCCTCTCAAGAAGAGACCAATGGCTCTTAGATCCACTGGTCAATTACTCTCAGATGCCCTCAGATTCAGATTAAAAACCAGAGGTGACTAAGTCTTTCCTGTAGTGGACACGGAGCTCTGAAACAGCCTACCTTCAAAAAGCAGAGACACTCCAATACTTGCTCTATTTAAATCTTTTCTACAAACTTTTTTTTTGGCTTACAATTCTAGCAAAGCAGGGTTTTGTGGCAACTGTCAAAAGGTGGAAGCTGCACTGCTTTGGTCCAAGGCCCACATCCTCTCGTACAAAATAGACAGGAGAGGTTGAGGGGAAAACAAAGACAACGCTGGATGGTGGACATCAAAGGGAAGGTAAGTGGGGGGGAATCTGAGGCTGTTGCCAGAGAGCAGCAGTGAAAGTCTCCAACCTACAATGATAAGGATGGGATTAGACTAAAGTAGACCTCTTCTGAGAGGTCAGAGAAGTTTCATCACATTGTGAGAAAGATGGAATTTTTGTGCTTACAACTGAAGTCAGACTGCAAGTCAAATATGGCCAAATATGGTCATGCCTATTAGGAAGAATTTCAAACTGATCACAATTCAAAAGTAAAAAGCTTCCATCCCAGTGCAATGGAGAGAGATGAAGTACAAACAACAAGGCACGCACTTACTCATTCCTAAGGGGAATACAGAGAACCTAATTAAACTAACAGTCATGTGTTTTGATTGTAGGAAGGAAACCGTACATGGATGAGCTCTCTATCAAAATGCAAATTCTATGCAGAAGCAGCATAGAAACCTTGTTGCAAGGCATTGTTTCTAGCCACATTGTCCGCCCATTTCACTCTCCGAACAAAGTCACAAGAGTTACATGTCTGTATGGAAAAAACTGTTTTGGGAGTGTTGGGAGGTGGTTTTATTGGAAGATTCTGTGCTGTGTCTGTGTTCCAAGTCCAAATGTCTGTTTTGTCTGAAGAGAAATATATTAGCTGGGATCTCATAACATGGAAGTACTGGAAAAATAGAACTGTGGTTTTAATATTAGCTTAATGCTTTTTGGCTTACTGACAGTAAGGAAAAATATTTCCACATGCCAAGAAAAAAAAAAAAGAATCATTCCACATTATTACAAACTCAGCTTCCACAGTTGTGCTTAGTGGCAGAAAAAACACATGTGTATTTTCTGATTTCATTTTGTTGACGCTGAACACCAGAAACAACTTCTGTTTCACACATTGCAATATTTTCACAGCACTGAAGTTGGATACAGCTTCCAATATCTTTCTACCTTGGTGTGATCTCTTACCACTCCCAGCAGCTTCCTCTGCTCCTTGAAAGTGGCACAGCAGCCCAGCACGCCTGTTACCATGACAATGGCTCCAGCTAGGACCAGTATGTAGGCGGAGGCAGCGTAGGTCTTGGAGGGGAGGAGGCTGATGTAGTCGCTCTTTTCCACCAAGGTCCAAACACCCACTGCCATCACAACTCCTCCTGCCAGCTAGGAGAAAAAGGCACAGGATGGATTCAGGTGTCTTTCAGTGGACAGAGCTTAAAAGCAAAACAAGTCACGTTCTGATCAAGAAAGCAGTAAAAACTGCAATAATTGAGAGGCAACTTTTTCTACAGAGAGAAAAAAGTTCACTTCAATTTTCACATTGTCTAAATCAGAATCTAAAGGACAAAAATATGTGTTCATCTAAAGAATAACTATAAAGAAGAACTTTGGTGTTATTTTCTTTACTGAAATAACAGAATGGAACAAACTGATGGATATGTGCGGCAGTCATGTTTCGTTAACAGAAAGTGCAAAGTAGCCAGGTTTTTTCATTTACCTGTGCTTCATTTTGTTAGGTGCTTAAAATGAAGTAAGTGGACTGTTTGGTATCCTTAAGTTCTCTATTTGTTTATAACAACTTTTCAGAATTGGACTAAAACATATGCTGCATTTGAGTCAATTTAGGATAATTTCATAAGTTTTGCTTTAGTGCCTTTTCAATTTTGAGTTGAAGGTAGCAGTAAAACTTTCACACTGATGCTCAGGTAAGAAAAATGTTTCTGTGGTTATTTTCATCAAAAATTCTGCTCTGAATTTGAAAGAACGGAAAAGGACAAAAATCTGAAAGGGCAACAAGGGATTTCAATTATATATATATATATATATATATATATATATATATATATATATATATAATATATATATATATATATATATATATATATATATATATATATATATAAGAAAAACATTTTTTCTTAGAAACAAAGTACAAAACATTTGCATGGAGAAAATGATTCTCAAAAAAGACTACTAACTGTGTTCTTGTAAGTATTCACAACTTTTAAAAGCAATGATCTGGCTTACATGTTTCTGAGCCTGAAACAAGACAAAGTAATCAAATACAAATTAAAATAGGAAGATTCTAACAGCAAATACTTGTCACAATTAAGAAGAGAGAATAAAGAGTCACATCAATCTAATGTAATTAACACTGACTCACTAATTACATAACGGCTCGAAAAAAAGAATCATATGTAAGACCTGAAAAAGGTGAGCAATGTAACAGAAACATTAATAACATATGCCTTAATCCGTTAGAATTAAAGAGAATGAGGTTTAAACTCTAAAATAATAACAAGGTAGAAAAGGGGTACCCTGTATTTAACAGTTAAAGTTAGTCTTTTTTTAAGAATCATTTTAACAGAGTTAAAAACTGAGTTAAAAACCAAACAATTGGATTACTAGTTAGACCATATCCACAAATATTTGAAGCTCACAAATTGGTGACACCCAGTGGTAGTAAGAGGAACATCTGAATTTCATGTTGGATAAGAGAATGTGCCCACTTATGAAAATATGCTAGAAACTCACAGGCACCCACCAGGAGTAGTATCACTTATGACCAGTAACTGAATGAAGCAAATTTATATTTTCTGTTCAGTGTCTTAATGCACACATGCCACACAATGTGCATACTTTACAGTTCCAGACTTAACTTTTCACATTTTTCAGGCTATCAAAAAGTTAAAAATCTGTTAGATTTCTACACTATTAGCAGTGAGATTAAATGAGATAACTTTAGGTTTTAAACAGTAATGATCTAATTTCTTTTGCACTCCAAATCCAGCAATCTGTAGCAGCTCAGCTAAAATTGTTTAAGTCAAATGTATTTTTACCAACAGTGCATATTTGCAGAGACATTATTATCAAATCATCTGTGACAACTCAGCATGCCCCAATGGGAACTTACCCAAAAGAGAAAGTTGAAAGTAAACAGGAGGTATTTCAGGCAGACAGTTCCACATGCTTCCTTCTTCTCCTCATAAGCCCCCATGCTGGAAAGAAACAGTAGACAGACACCCATAATCAAACTGTGATGCCAACTTGTGATTTGTTTTTAGTATACAATAAAAATTCAATTAAAACAAAAAAGCACCCAGACTTATCAAGTCTGTGCCAATCTATGGGCATATTTGACAATGATATTGATAAAAAGACTAAATCAGATTTATTCTTAAGTTAACCCATAAGCTGGAGTTATTTGCACAGTTACTTGAACAGCTAGTATACAATTCCAAGAAAAACAAAATTCACAGTCACTGAGAACAACTGTTGCTAAAAGAATTGTTATACTGTTAAATTCGACTATGGGGAAGTCAGAATTACTTCCCCATAGTGTGGGCAGAGTCAGTGAATTGAGTTATTATATCTGAATGCAGACAGCTCCATGACAGAAAAGTGAGTAAGAGCTAAAGGTTGGAACAGGCTGGAATTAATGAATAATCTCCAACTTCTCAGGTGTTGGACATCTACTCTTTTAGGGACAAAAATGAACAAAAAAAAAACAAACAAAACAAAACATTGTTTTCTGCTAATGAAAAGTGCAGCTAAAAAAACAGAGCTAAAAACAGCTTCACTAACTCTTATGTTCTTAAATTAACAATTTAATCTCTAAGATACTATTTCAAGAGTTTAAAAAATTGTTAAAATCTAAATTTCCTAAGAAATATAGATTACCAATGGCACTTTCAATACTAGTAATTTGATGTTTAAAAAGGCAAACATGCTCAAAAACTTTCAATAACCTCTTTAATCTTTTTCATAATTTCTAATCTCTTCTCCATTTTGTAAAAATAATGGTGATCTCATGTGCTGCTTGCTAGACTACACGCATTATGTGCCTTACTAAATTTTAAAACCTATTTTTAATCATTGTTATTGACGTTTTCTATTTCTCAATAAATTGAGGTTGTTTTCTTCTCCAGCACTACCTTCAGCCATAGAGAGGTTATAGAAATAAATGAATGGAAAGTTTTAAAATATAACCAATCTGATTGTATCCATTTTAAAAATATTCTAATTAGAGAGCCATCTCGTCACAGTTGCCCTACAAGCTAAGGTTTGAAGAGTGAGTAATGAATAATACACTTTGCAATGACTAAAGCTGTGTTTCTGGTAACTGTGCTCTTTACACCTAGCTTTTTTAAACCCACAGTTTTCTTGGATAATTTCCCAGTCAAGCCCAAACTCGTGCTTCCTCCTTCTCCACCTCATTGTCTCATCCTGACTCTCTCGTCTCCTTTCCCCACCCCCACATTTACAATGCAGTCTGTTTCTATGTGGCCACGCATATGACAGAGTGACAGAGTGTGGCTGCTCTCCATCTGTTACAGTGGGGCCTTTTAGTGTGCTCCTGTTAATTAAATTCAAACAAGACGTAACTGCCAACGCTGTCTTTTCTTTCCAGTGCACAACACAAAAACTGCTGAATAAAGATATTTCTTTGAATGCCTGTGAGCTTTTCTTTCAAATGAATCTGGATGGCTTGTGGATCTAATTAAGCATTTTCTTCATTACTCAGATAAGCATTAGGCAAGAAATATCTCTGTTAAAGTCAGTGCTGCCTGTCTGTTTGACAGAGCTGCAACGGCACCATAATTTCAGCTCTTAGGATTTATTTGAAGATTTACAGTGTCTTAAACAATGCCAGAGTAACCATCCATTGTACACTTGCACAAGAGAAGCTATCCTTAGTCAAAATAATTAGACATATGATAAATTTAGCAATCCTTTCAATCCAGTTATTTCACCTCCACTGTCACTTTTAGAGAATTAATGCCATAATAATCTGACACTGGGATTATTTGTTAGTTTTCAGCTTCAACTATGATTTCCTATAGTTACATATAAAATCAAAATATATGAGTTTGAACCACTTATTTATATCTTAAAAGAAAGAAAAACAAAACTGAAAGTATGACTGGGACCATATATCAGAAATGAAGTCATTATTTAGAATATCATCACATATAACTTCAAGTTGAGATACTGTCTGATTACTTAGTGAATGATATTAAATCAAAAATTATAAAATATAGTTTATTTGAAAAAAAGTCACACAAGGAAATAACATCTAACAAAACAGTTGTTTTTTAAGATACATTAACTTCTTTCTATCATTAAGGCATAAAATAGATGGACAAAAAAATATAAATTGTGGAATGTATTTTCTGCATTAGACTTTGCGTTCAATATGCACTCAATTCACATTTTTCCTTGATGTCACCAGATAATCACTGAATAAATGTTAACAAAAGAAAAGAAAGGTTTAGATTTAGAGTAAGTAAAATTAGTAATCACAACTTTAAAATAATAATAAAAAAATCTGTTTGCATATCATATCTATGGCATGGCATTATGAAAGCCAGTTCTACTTTATAGAAAGTAAAATCTCAGCAAGAAAACAGAAAAAAAAAGTTTTCGAGTTTTCTTCTAAAAACATACATGAAGAGTAGTGCACTGAGGGCCAATATGTTAGTAGCATAACTTGCATGCATTGCAACCGAAGTATAATATTCAGCCAATAACATATTGGCTGATGTTAGTAATTTTTAAATATGAGAGTGTCGGTCGGATAATTAAAACGGGGTTGATGTGTGTTGGTTTTTCGACTCTAAGTGATCATATTTTACCCAGGTCATATGTTAAACATTGATATACCAAGCATGGCGTATTCTTCCAAAATGCAAATAAACCATAAATGGAAACATTAGGCATAAATGAAATCACAGATCAAATAGCAGTAAGTTTAAAAATGGCTCCAATGACTCATGCAAACCTGGAAAACCACTGGAATGGAACACAAAGTACAACTTTCCTGAAGTTTCTTGAAGGGTCTAAATTTACAATTAACATTTTATATTTTGGATTAATCCCGGAATGTCAAGTGTCTCCACCAAAATGCTGGTTACATGACTGTACTCCAGAAAACAAAAACAGTTTTCTGGACTGTTAAAGCCAAGCTCTGTGCGAGCTAGCGCTACAGCTGAATGGGCTGATATAACTCGCAGGGAAAATGGTTTGTTTTTAAGCAACGCCGCCCACTAAAAACTAATGAAGACAGTTTTTGTGTTCAACTGCGGAACGTTTCATCAACTAAACCCATATTATGTCTATAACTAAACGAAGGTCGACAGCAGCTTCGTCTGTAGTGTTTACTAACTAACCCGCAGTCTGGACTCGCGTTGACCACATACTACTTCCTGTTTTCACTCACCTGCTATTTCTTCTGTCTTCTATTTCTACAACGAGATGAAATATATGATCAATATATTACTAAACGTGGCTTATGTTCATTCCACGTTGACCTGAAAGAAGCTACGCTGAGAAGAGACTAGGAAGGGGGGGAAAAATCTGTGCGAGGCTCAGAAAAAGAGGCTGGAGCAGCTTCAGGAGACTCCTCCCTATGCCACCTTGTTTCTTGGTTTTCATGTCCTGAGGGGAAGAATAGACTTCATCAGGCGTGGCAGAAAAGTCTTCCTCATGGGAGGGGATTCAGACTTTTTAATTTCAGAATTCAGACTACTCGACTATAGGCTATATAAAAAATAAATAAATAATAAAAAAATAATAATAAAAAAATAATAATAATAATAATAATAATAATAATAATAATAATAATAATAATAATAATAATAATAATTTTTTTTTTTAAAAAGGAAAAAGAAAAGAAAAAAAACTTGAAAGGTTTTCAAAAAGTTAAAATTCTGATTATAGCCAGAATTCATCTCTGGGCAGTCATTTTTCACATGGGCCATTCACTGGTTGCAGAATGTGTGGTTACTTTGTAGCAATCACATTACCTCCACATTTCATTGATGCAGCAGCCAATCTGGCAAATTAATATGTGTATCTCAATTATGCATGGATGTTTTTACTGAAGAACAAAACAATTGGGAAAGGAATGTGCAAAGTTATTTGAATGTAACCATTTGTGCTTCTTGTGTGTAATAGTACAGGCTTACCACTAGATGACAACAGTTGCTTTAAAACTTGACTGGAATCCTTACCGTAATCTTGAAGGGAAATGTGACAGAATGACCTAGAAAACGGCTCACCTTTATTTACATGAACTGTATCCTGCATAGTTTAGTGTAGGTTATAAAATATCAGTTTAATTTACAAAACAAGTCAATATAATGCATATACATCAACATAAAGAAGCAATTCAGTAGTTTATGGAAACATTTAAGCTATATAAGAAATGAAACACAATCAGCACAGGTAGAAAATTTAATCAGGCTTGAGATTTTACATGCTTTCCACACATTTCCCCATGGCCTGATTGAGATCTAAAACAAGTCCAAATATTTTTAAATGGACAAAACCATAAAAACAGAAATTTAACATCATCTGCTGGTACATGGGTCTGTATAAAAAGAGTGTCCTGAAGCGCATGATGACACAAATCTCTTGCGTGTTTATTAGAGAGGTGAAAGGATAAAAGCTGCTCCAAGGACACAAGCTGTCAGTCTGCGCCACACTATGTTGTTTATGGCCACATGCGTCCCTCAGAGAGACACAAAGAACTTCAGCAACTGAGATTACCCCTCCACTAGAGGTTTGTATTTTGTTTTGCCATAATTTTTTTAGATGGTAGGATATTATATGTTCTATATACTGAAGGCATCAAAGAGATTTTAAATAAGGAGATGTCATAGAACAGTACTAAAAACTGCAGGCTGAGAGCATACTAACGATAGCTGCTTGCTTGGTTACATTGCTATTCTTTTGAGGTGAGTAATTCACGTAAGAGCAGCTACAATATTTTTCATTCAAAGGTGTATGTAAGAAGAGGTGTAAGACAACATTTCCAATTCTTCTTTAAAAATTTCTGATGTGCTGTTATGATCCGTCAAAAATGTAGATGCCTGTCGTTGCCTGCATGTGGTTAGTGTGCGGTTTTATGTGCAAAGAAGCCACTAATACCACTAACCTAAACTCTGAGTAGGCCAGCTTTCAAGAGTAAGTCGCCTTCTCCTCCATAGCCGAGTGTTTGGAAGTACCCCTAATCTTCCTCACACCTGCCATGCTATAAATACTGGGACCGTGAGAGGATCCAGCAGGTGTCACTGTAACAGGTCCATATTGATAACTTCATGAGAGGAAGCAAGGACCACGAATAACACTGAGAAACAGAAATATTAGTGAAGACAAGATTAGATTTCTCTTTAATCTACAAAATAACACCTTTGGGGTTTTTTTTAGTCCTGGAATAAATGAAGATAAAGCTGTTTTTTGACAATTAAAAAGTAATTTCAACAGAAAATTAGTCTATGGAGATAATTAACTTTATATTTAAAAACTGAATTAATTTCCACCTAGTTCTTGGTGTGGATGCTCCAAATGATGTCAATAATTGTTTTTCATTTAATTTAATGTCATAAACATATGTTGCATTTATTACATGTTTATTACATGTACAGATTCCTTTAAAGTCTAGCTTTCTTTCCTCAGTCTTTAAAAGCATGCAAAATGTAAAATATTCTAAATGTTTTTTGTAAGTTACAGCAGTTTAAAGGTGTAACAGCTTTAATTGAATTAATCTGTTGTTTCCTTCCACAGCACATCTGCCCTTTTTCCCTCGAGACAATGATGTCTCACCAGTTCTGATATGCAAGTCTGCAGATTGAACTGCACAGCTGCATCTGCGGGATTTGTTGCAGTCAAATGTAACATGTTGACATCTCTGAATGGTTGGCAGCTCATCTCCAAACCAAAACTTGCCTTCCTGTTTGAGAGTGCTTCTGTTTTTCCAAAATAAACTGAATTCAACCAAACAACATGGAATGAAGCAGTAATGTTATATCAAATGAACTTGATCTGCATTTGGGAGAGCAGGACCATTTGAATGCCTCACTGAGGCATCCAAACTGTCAAACCTGCCTCGTCCAGGTTGATGTTTCCCTGTGGTGGGATTGAGGGAGTGCTGCAGCCTTGGATCCACAGTGGAACCACAATCCACCTGGGCACCCAGCCTATGGGTCGGAGATGCTCCATGCCAGCAACTACTCCCTGGTGTTGTTGATTCAGCTCAGTTTGCTCTGTTTTGACCTGTTTGTCAACTCCTTCAGTGAACTGTTAAGGACCGAGCCCACAGTCCAGTTGGTGCTTTTCATGTGAGTCAAACTTTTTTAAGGTTTCAGCAGGGTAGCAGTAATAGTTAAACAGCTCCTTATATTGATACGAGAATGAGATCTTTGTCCTTGTTGTTTTCATGGCTGCCAGTTACATAAATATATTTCCTTCCCACAGCATGCAGGACATTTGCATCTTATTTAACCTGATCATCATTCTGCTGATGCTATTCAACACCTACGTGTTCCAGGTTGGCCTGGTTGCCATACTGCTGGAGCGATTTAGAGCCCTGATAATGCTCTCCGCTCTCTACTTGATCTTCAGTATCATACTCCATTCCTGGCTTATGGTAAAGACAAGAACAAATGAATACAACATAAAAACAAATACAAGTTTGATACATGTTTTCTTTTTGTTTTATCAAGAAAAACTTATGAAGAGATCCTGTATAAAAGATTACTTAGAACAAAAAAAAAAAAACCCATAAAGAGTAAAAAACAAATTTTTGATTTTGGGAAAAGAAAAGACTGTTGATTGTTTTAGCTTTCATTCAATTTCTTTTATTTGTTATGACTGATATGAGTGCAGCATGGCTTTACTTGTATTGCAGGTTAACTAAAGGAATGGCATTAATTATGTTTTCTTACACATTGATTTCAGAATCTGCGCTGGCTAAACACAAACCGATTTATCTGGACAGACGGTCTTCAGGTGCTGTTTGTGTTTCAAAGATCTGGTAAGATTATTTAAATTTTACATCTTAAAAATCATCCAAATAATTGGTTTGTCTTAGTATAATGTCAAATTGAAATTATAGTGCCTTGCAAAAAGTATTTGTTCTGCTTGAACATTTTCAAATGTTTTGATTTTGCAACCCAGTGTCTTCAAAGTGTCTTATACTTGCTTTGACAGAACAATGTAAGTGTAAAATTGTAAAGATGGAAACAAAGGTTAAATATATGTAATTTCATAATTTATTTATTCAGCTTATTTTACTCTGAAATTCCCGAGCAAAATCATCACCAAGAAAAAAATCACCAATTACAGCTCGCAAAACAAGAATTAAACTTATCATATGTTGTGTTGTGGTAAAAACACAACTTTAGATATATTTCTGAAGATGCCAAAGACATCAAATTCTCTCCACATGGTGGTATCAACTCAGACATTCACATGCAAAGAAATCAAACCAGAGTGTAATAAGGCAGTATTATAAAGAGGAAAAGTATTGAACATAAGAAGAAAAGAAGGCATAAAAAGGCAAAACAGTACATTACAAAACAGTCATGTAGATTTAACAGTCATGTAGTCATGTAGATTTAATTGAACAAGATAATATAATCTTGTTCAATCCCAAATGAAAAGAATTGAAACTAAAAAGAATGGATTTAAATCACATCAGAGCAATATGTGTGACTAGTTTCTTCATGCATGAGTTGTTTTTTCTGGCAGAAACAAAAGCTTTTGACTGAAGTATTAAATAAATTTCATAATTAATGTTTTTTTCCTATGTATTTTTTAAATTACACTTATGAACATCTATAGCTTGATTTCTTTGCATCCTTGGAATGTAGCTATTATTTCTGACATTGTGGGAATTTCATGCCAATTGCACCTTCAGAAAAATACTGGCATACAGAATTATTATGTATTCAGTCCCTATTGGACTGAAGCCCCTTGAAAGGCTGTTAACACCATTGTAAACTGCGTGATTGTGAGTGTGAATAAAAATACCAATAGGTATTTAGTTCCATATAACACAGTCGGAGTGTAACCTGTAAACCTTTGTGGATGCAAAGGCAAGAACCCCCCACTTGATGTCTTTGTGTTTGTTATGATGTGAATCACATTGAAATGCCTTGCTGTTGAAATGTTATATACAAATAAAATTTTATTGATTCATTGATTGATATTGTATTTGCTATATTTTGCAAAGGAAAATGTGACAAATCTTTGTTTTTTATAAAGTTGGTAGAGACATTCAAAAGTCTTCCAGTTATAATAATAGAGAAAGACTTATGGCAATAAGAGGGGGGGACTTTGTGCTGGTTTATTTCAGAGCTCCAAAAATACATATGAAATAATAAGTATGAACAATTTTAATATCATACAAGGCACTGTCCTTTAACATGAATAGAATAATTTATCCACCTTTTAAAATACAATTTACCTTATACAAATAAGAAAACATGGATGGTTTTGGATATTTTAAAGCATTCTTGTTTTTGACTCTACCCTTGTCTCTGGTAAAATTAACAATTCCAATCAAAGATTTAATATAGAATTATGCCTCTGATGATTACCAAAAAGTGCTCAAATTGGATCCTCGATGTGTTTAGAGAAGATTTATAGTAAGTATACTACATTCTTAACCTTGTTTGTTTTCCATCTGTGTAGCTTCTGTGTTGTACTACTACTTCTACAAGCGGACCGCAGAGTATCTGGGGGACCCTCGTCTCTATGAGGATTCACCATGGCTGAGAGAAGTGTTTGTTCGGTCAAGGCAGTGATCAGGAATGTACAGAGAGATACCAAAAGCCATGGCTCTAGTGGCACTGTGAAGAAATTACCCATGAATGACGGTAAAAAATTTTAACTCTGGCTGTTTTAATTCACCTTGATTTTAGGTTGAGAAAAAAATTACTTGGCATCCTTTTAGAACTTAGTAAATAACTAATTCACAAACTGGAAGAGAATACAAATGAAATGTATTTATTGAAACATGAGAAAATGTTCAACATGACAGCCCAAAAATATAATCCATTTGACATGTCCTTACTCTGGAGAATTGTGCCAAATTTTAAAGTATTTCAGGTATGTATTGAAATTGTAAAATGACTGACTAAACAGTGTAGAATTATGAATTATTTTGTAAAAATCACCATATTAAGTATATGTTACTTACACACAGAACACATCACAACTTAACTTTAAATGCTATTCTAATGTTTATGACCATGTAAAATCATATATTGCATTGTAATTTTCACATTTCATTTATACAACTTTGCAGAATTACAGAATCTCAGATGTACAAACCAGGTGACTGATTTTTGCAAAATACATTTCATTACACAATGCTACATGTTATTTTATGAAACTAAACTTTTTGATGCAGTCCTTTGAAAACAATTTAATAGTTTTATATGTATTTAAGACTATTTGTGCTGTTCTGAGTTAAATTTTTATGGCTTGATCAGCCCCCTTTTTGACACCTTCATTTGTTTTATTTCAAGACACAATAAAAATGAAATAAAATTTTATCTGAAATATATGTCTAATGCAATGCTGTCTTCATAAAATGTGTTTTGTTAAACTGTTTCAACCTCTGCTTGAGAACTTGCATTGAAGCACAATGCCAGTTTACTCATCCGAGTCTGATGCTTCGCCTCACTGATCTCTTCAATCAGAGATGAGTCCTGCAAGTCAAACTGTGAATCAAGAAAAAAAAAAACAGAAAGAATTTGAAACACTATTTTTTTTTGCATCTGCTACAAAAAATACTATGTAAATGCTCTGGGTAACTATGCTATGAAGGGAAACAGTTTCTGTGTAAATAAACACAAACTGCAAATTGGAAACACAAACTGACATAATGTTCATAAGTAAATAGATTAGAAAAGGACGTACTTTATTGATCCTCACAGGGAAATTTCTTAGTTGTTCTCAAGACTGTGTGGTGTGTTAGTGTGTGTCAGCAAATGTACTCATTAACATACTGAAATAGCTAATTGTAAGTCATTAAAAGCATTAACAGATCTTCATGAAAAAAACTCACTTACACAGATTGCATTTTTATAATATTCATCCCCCTCTTCTAGTCGCCCAGACTGAGAAAAAAGTAAAAGTATATGATTAATGCAGCTGTAGACAGTAAGGATTAGGGTAACATTTTCTTTTCAATTCAAACTATAATAGCGGAATAGAGAACATATGTACTGTATTTTTTTTGTCCTTTAGAATTACACTAATTTAACAGTTTTAAAGTCCGTCTCCAGCTTTACAACAAACCCCATCCACTATTTTGAATCATTTCTGACTTGTACTTCAGTGTCTATTTCATGCAAATACACCCTGTTTGTGTCTATTTGCGTGTTTTGTTTTTCCTCATCAATATTAAGTAAAATTTCTCCAGAAATAGATGCCAACATTGTGCTGCTGCAATACGTCTTACATGTTAGTGTAAGAAAATGTTTTTGCTAAGTACAAAAAAAAATAATAAGAAAATGAGTCCAAAAACTGGTATAGCCTGTCCTGCAAACCCCCCACAGAGGTAGGACCAGAACTGAAATTGATTGTGGGTTTAAGGCATAGTAATCACTCACCTTAAAGCTGATTAAAGACAGGTAAGCCCACACCTCTGCATTTGCTGAGTTCAAAAGAGTGGCCACCCCTAAAGCTTCCTCAGCAACACACAGCTCCCCCAACTACACAAAAACAATCAAAGACTTGAATTTTTTCAATGTCAACAAGACTCTTCCTTTCCTAGAAATAACAGTGTATGTCTGTTTGACAGAACACAAATAAAATGTTCCTAAATTGGGTGTTTATCTCCACTGTCACCAGCTCTTCTAAACAGAATCTAACATTTCATAATATATCATTTTAAACTTGTTCAATATAGAAAATCTTCATGAAACTAATTTAAAAGCTTAAGAAAATTTAACTAAAGGCACTTTTTCATTATTACCAATGTGAATTTTTTACCCTGTAGCAGGCTTTGGCGATGCCCAACCAGGTCAGGCACGATGGGGACTGCTCACATGCCTGCAGGAAGACTTCTTTGGCTTGTATAAACTGAAGAATAAATATCATAAACATAGAGTTAGTGACAAAAAAATAATATATTTTTTAAACATATTAAAAAAATATGCAAAACCTTTTCATTTCAGAGTTGTGGAGAGAAATGTAATCTTATATCTCACTTATAAGAAAATGAAATTACCGACATCTAACCTTTTCCTCAAGAATATAGATAGCTCCCAGGCGAAGAAGAACAATGTGAGTGCCTGAAGGTTGTTCTGGAAAGACCATGCTCCACTCATAACACTCCCGGGCTTCAGTAAATGCGCCTTGCAGGTAGTGGCAGTGACCTTTCAAGGCCCAGGCATCTGGGTTCTGATCATACCATGGACAATTATTTCAAGGTTAGCTGTAGATGTGTTTGTCTAAAACCTTGAAAACATTTGTGCTAGATTATGCCATAAAATAATGAATAAAATGTAAGAAGATAAGAAGAAAATTTAGAACCCTACAAATGCCATTTGCTGTAAAATAAGAAGGCAGAATCCATAGTTAAGGTCCCATTTTCCAACTTGCCAGTTTTTCTGAATGATGTTATTTTAAGTTTAAATTGAAATCTTAAGAAATCAAAATTAGAAAGGTCTAGATTACACTACTATTATGTTTATGGAAACACTGATTAACACCTTTCTATTCAAGAAATGGAGGCTTAAGTGTACATCTAAATGTACATTTCCACAAAAATAACTGCAGAACTGCAGTGATTTGTTGAAGGAGAATTCTTTTATTGCTTTAAAAGGGCAATGATATTACCAAACATATCTTGTAGCTGATCCAATCTTACAATTTCAGAGGTTTAAAGGTTTTTGCTGAGAACAACAAAGCAGTATAATTGAATTTTATAACTGGAGAAGAAACACTTTATGCACCAAAGGGTGATATTTCACCTTTTATTGAGCTCACACATTTCTAAACATGCTCCACTTTAAAAAGGAAATGGTTAAAAGGAACTTTTGAAGAATTGTGGTACATCTTGGACAGTTCAGGATTAAGCAACATCATATAAAACACTCTGATGTGTGCTTTATTTCTTAAGATTTATGTTAAATCTAAAATAAAAGAGAAGGAGTCACTAAATAGACTATTACAGAAATTACATGGAAAATACATGGCAGAGGTCTTTTTGTCTTAAATTGATAAAAAGGAAATGTGGCAGTACCTGACTTTTGTAAAACAATGCTTCTTTCAGGTTGTCAATAGCACTGCTGTAGTCACCTTTGAGTAGCTGTAACTGGGCTTGGCTATAATAGTAGGCAACAGTGTAACCTCCTTTAGAACCCAGCACCTCTTGGGACAAAGTGCATTCTGCCATCTACCAAAAGAGCACAGTTAGTTCTAAAACTATTTATTTCATCTTGTTGATTTTTACAGCTCAGAATTTGAGTATCCAAATGTTTATTTATTGAATGATACAGTGTTTGCAATATCAAACTATTTTTTGGACTTTCCATTATGTTTTATCACAACACAAACACTGTTTTACTGCTATGACCTAGAAAGGACAAATGATTTGACAGTATTTAAACAAAGTGTTCCCTCAAAGTGTGGGATCAAACACTGCTAAATCAAACAGGGTTGAATACCTGTAGGGCATTGTTCTGCAGCAAGAACTTCACTGTTTGTGTGAAAATGGAAGCGGTGAATTTAGTTGGCATTTTCCACATTCTGTCACTATGACATGACGACTCTCCGCTGTCATCCATGTCATGGTCTGGGTACTCAAGGTCTATCAGAAAAATACCATCAGTCTTAAATCCGCTGTCATGTGCGGCTTATATTTTACCTTGCACCTGGACGCTCACTCTGATGTTACAACTCACCGTGCTCAGCTGTTGGAGGTGGTGCAGGATTATCTGTCTCCTGTTCATCCTGTTGGGCCTTCACTTCCTCAGTGTTGTCCTCGCTTGGTTTAGTCTTGTCATCTACATTTGCCTTGTTTGCTTCCTCTTCCCCAAGAATCTTTTTGGCCTCTAGAAATGCTCTTTCAGGCAGTAAGGTTTCATTTAGACTTAAATGGATCAAACCTAGAAGGCAGATCCCAACATAAATGCAAAGTTACAATATGTACATTGTGTACATTACGCCTGCTTTTAATTATGATTTGTTAGAGGTAAAGTAAAAATGGATATAATTCTCTTAAGAATGACATTTGCACTAGACCTTTTTACTTTCTGGACTGTACACCTCAATGTTGCTGATTTTAAAATTTGTGCTTCAGTGTATTTTATTTGATCTGTTGTTTGCACCATTTCTGTAAACATTGTCATATAGAAATTGCAAGCATCTTCTGTTTAAGAATTGCTTAATTTAAAAACATAATTGTTGTAGAGTTCCCTCAACATTCTATATATCTAAATGTTTTATTTCAGTAGTATAATCTCACACTGAACATAAAAACTGCAATATTTGTATTAAAATGTCCAATATTTTGGCAAACAACCTGATGTATGTAGATCCTTAATGATATATAACAGTGATACAAAGGTCTGCCACTATTTTTTTACTTTAACCCGACAGTGCACTGATTAAAGACAATACATTTATCTCAATCAATGAGCAATTGTTCCTTTGTAAAGTTCAAATCTTTAGGAATTTATCACACAAACAAATAAAAACCTCTACCTTTCAGGCATCAGTGTAAGTATATAGATCTGAGCAAATGGATTTAAGAAAATAGCAGACACAAGCACAGTTCATTTAAATATTGTTGTAGATCACTAGACTTCACCCCATTGTGGAAAATATGTGCACCAATGGCCCCAACATTGGTGAGGAATCCTGATTGTAAACTGACCCATCAGTGTCCAGGCCTCCACACTGGGTTGTTCTAGGATGGTGGCTCGCTCCAAGAAGGTCAGAGCTTCATTGTAACGTTCAAACATTGCGGCCACAACCCCACACATCATCAGGCTGGATAAATAAGCAAAAACAGAAACAAACTATTCTACCAACTGTAGTTTTTTAAGACTTGATCATCAAAGAGAGAAACATTTATATATATTACTAACTATACAAACCTAACTAATTAAAACATAATTTTGCTTAGATGAATTCAAAATCTGCAGCATAAATGAAGCACTTCTAACCTGGGCTGGTGTGTTTGCTGGATGGATACAGCATCATAGTAACACTCTTTTGCTTTCATGTAGTCCCCGATCAACATGTACAGACTTCCCCACTCAAACTTGTACAAAGGTTCATCAGGGTGCCTCACCACCAACTGTCGGTAAAAAAACCCCACAGTTCCCAGTTAGTCTACCAGTCAGATTCATCTGCTTCCTTCACTGCTGTGTTTAAGATCTTAGATCCATTTTTTCCTGTTTTTGTACCTCTTGGTAGTACTGAGCCGCCTGTTGATAATTGCCTGTAAGTTGTGCCTCTTTAGCAAAATGTCTCAGCTGACTAGATTCCAACTTCATTTCATCAGTGCAGTCTTCTGCCACATCACTGGAATAAATCTGCAGAGGAGGTGAAGATAAAGATCATTAAAAAATCTAAACAATGTCCTTAAACAAATGATAGCGATGGTAATACCTTGTTGAGAGCCACATGCATTTCATCCACTAGGTAGACATAGAGCTTGCTGACAAATTCTTTAATCTCTTGAGGATCAGTGAGAGGTTTGGACCGCTGCATTTTGTCACGTACAATCTTTATCACTGCTTGCTATAAGCCATAAACACACAAATATATTTATTGAATTTGACGAATTAAGATCCCTTCACAAAAAGAACAAAACAAAAAAAACATTTTATTAATACATATATCATAGATTCAGCCAAAGAAATCATTTTAAACCTCTAACCTTGATCTGCTCCTTGAAGGTGAAGTATCTTCCAGAGACATTAAGACCTCCCATCACCTCAGCCAAAATTTGCTCTTTGCTAAGGCTTTCCTGCAACTTGCTATTTGCTCCAAATAATTCGGTAAACTGTGCAGAGACAGCAGCCACTGCATTTTCTACTTGGGTGTGGAAGTCCAGCACGGCCTACAAGAGCACACATCAGAGACAAGAAATCTGAGAGTGAGAAACCTTTCCTGACTGCAAGAGGCATATTTTTAGACATATTAGGCATATTTTTATTGAAATGCATCTGAGTTTCTCACCTTTTCTGCTCTGCTCGGACCAGGTGGACGTTTGGGTTTAGGGGGGATCAGTGCCTTCACCCTGCAGGATTTGGAAACACTTGTTTTAAATTCACATTCAGAAAGGAACAAAAAGAAAAACATAAGGAAGTAACCTGACATCTTACCAGATGTTTAAGGCCTGAATGATTATGTTAATTCAGAGAAGAACTCATTAGATTACACTAATGATCATCAAAGGTGTCATGATGGATGTTTTTTAATGTTTTGACTGTTGAACTAAAGCATAGTCTTTCAGTAATACCACTTGGACTTCTTTCTGTATTACACATTTGTTGAATCTTTATTTCCATGGTAACTGGATGAGCCATGACAGGTAAAAATTATTCCTCATGTGCAAATACACAGTTACAGCAGCTGTTTGAGTGATTATGATCTCTGCATATGTGTGAATAAACTGAGAGAGATGAGGGAAAGCGAACAGAAATAAATATATTACTATTACAGTAATTTTTTTATTGTCTCCATGTGGTGAATGAGTTTTTATTAAATTCTTGGGTTCATTTGTTCAAATGAATTGAAGTCATTATTATGTTTTTTGAAATATGGCACATCTTTTATTACTTCCATTTTTGAATACATAAAAGATGGTTTTCCAGACAACTTATGTATCTACTTGTGTGCTTCTATGTTTTGAGAAAACATATAAGCTAGCTTTTTTGACAAAAGAAAATTAAGAAAGTAAATAATAATAGCAAATTCTGAATCATCAAATAAATGTAGAATTTGTTTTTTCCTTTTGCAGAAATAAAATGTAAAAGTGACCCACATTATAACACAATAACTGTGACCATCTGAAAATCTTCTTAACCTTAGAAGTTTTTAAACTTTTCTTATTTAGTATGTGTTAAGGTGTAAAATTTTCACAAGAGATGAGGTTACTGACATGGGGATTAATTGCAGTGCCTAACTGTGTTAATGCATATTACCTTCGAGCCAATTCCTCAGGGGATGGTTTTGGTAGCAGTGGTCTATTCAAGGACATCTCAAAAATAACATATGTTCTGGCTTCCAAGTACATCTGTAAATGACAACAAAGGTAAAAGACTAAAGTAAAAATCCACAAAGCAAAAGTTCGAATGGGTCTCTGCTAGTCTACGTTGCAACTAAAATCAAAGTGTGTAGCACAGAATACTTAATAATAACATCATGTTTTTGTCAGTGCTACCAGAGAACCAAGCTGGCTTTATCAGAAACTTACATTTCCTTCTACATTGACTTTTGTCTCAGATTCAGATGCGCTATCGGGAGTTTCATCAGGTATGGTAGCCTTGGATGGAAGGACACTCTGCTGCCATATTGAAAAATATCACACTGTTACATGTACAAGAAAACATTTCTCATTGCAAATGTAAATTTAACTTTGCAGTGATAACTCATCCTTAAAAATCAGCACATTCCTCACCTTTTTAGACTGGTCCTTGACTCCCTTGCTGCTTGCTTCATAGCTCTTTGCTCCTTTTTTGGGAGTTGCTACTGCTAAGCTTGCTCGAGATTTGGCTAGGACAGTTGCTACTTTAGCCTGTTCCTTTAACACACTGGTTTTCCGCTTGGTCTATAAGTTTAAAATCAATACTAAGTTCATTTTAACAAGAAGTAAAAGAAGAAACCAGAAATAAATGTAAATATCTGTGTTTTTGACAATGTTTTTAAGACCTTGTTCAGAAGCTCACTCTCATAGAAAGGATGAACAGTGTATGCTCCTCTGATGCGAGAGACTCCAGGGAACAACAACCGCCCCATGTCAACAAATATCAAACCATGGAAGGGGATCTCCGGGTTCTCATCACCTAACTACAAACAGAGACAATTAAAACATTCATCTGCAGTTCAGCGGTAGCATGATTAACGGAACGGCTGCCACTTTGTTTTCCCCAAACAGTTATCTTTTTAGCAGTACTAAAATATCAGCAGCAAATGAGAAATGTTTTTTATTACCCTTGATAGTGGAACCGAAGTCCTCATTAATTCCATTGGCCACAGTCGGCTCTCTGTAATTTTTTCTTTCAATCTACAAATATAATCAAAATACAATTTTCAGTAGTTTGAGTCTAATTTTTTAAAATGTTGACATTTTAAAATTTATCTCAATTTTTAAAAAATGTATCTCAACCTAAAGAAGGATATTCCAGTGGGCTTGTTTCAGAATATAAGACATTAATTTCTTAATTTGTTCACAATGTAGCACTATTTTTTTCTCCATTTGAATCATGGAGCAAAACTCACTGTTTTCTAGAAACTGAATTTTGTGAAAAACCTAAGTTTACTTGAGTTTTGGGGGAGATTATCTCTTTTGTTCTTAAGAACAAATGTATTAGAATTTTATATCAATTAAGGGTTGAAATGCCTCATTAAAGACTTTAACTTTGCAAAAACAAAAGTTGAATGTCCAGCTGACCTGGAAGCGCCACTGGCATCCAGGAAGCATCGAATCTCTGTGTCCCAGCTCACTCTGTTCTTTGTAATCTCTGCTTCATCACGGAATAGCAGGTCCTGCATGAACATTCAGGTCTTCAAATTTCCTTGTGTGTTCAAATCTTACTCTGATAGCAATAGCTAAGTTTGTTTCTACAATTGTTTAAAGGTACTATTAGATGAAAATTCAAGTAAAGAGTGTTATTTCAAGTCAACATCTTTGGTCTCACGTGGAACTTGTGCTTGTTGTTACCTCGTAATCATTAAGCTCTCCATCCTCATGATCGATGGGCTCTGGCTGGCAAAATGACCCAGGTAAAAACTGATTCCCTGGTACCAATAAAGTCTGAAGGGGCCTCCTTTTCCGACGGCCTTTGCCCTCCCTCTGCCCCCCTGGCTTCAGATGGCCTTCAGAAAACATTAGTACTTGATCATGCTAAGACACAGAGAGAGGGAAATATTTCCATATTTTCAAATTTATCATCACAGAAACATATGGACTTGTCATTCTCTACATTTTTAATGGAATAGTTGTAACACAATGTATTAGGATACAAAAGTAGAACTCACTTCTGCAGTTA
Organism: Poeciliopsis prolifica; assembly: GCF_027474105.1. NCBI lineage: Eukaryota > Metazoa > Chordata > Actinopteri > Cyprinodontiformes > Poeciliidae > Poeciliopsis > Poeciliopsis prolifica. Next base: position 11,629,692 of record NW_026562386.1, on the reverse strand, counting down.
GTGGAATCTCCAGGGCAGCTAAGTATGAAAAGGGGCTGTGACCTGAGCCAGTCGGCACCGTCCATGTGTCAGGCAGTGAATACGCTGTTTCCAAAGTTACCTTCATGATGATACAGGTTGATAATTCGGCTTCAGTGAGCAGAGGTTCCGACACGCTGACATAAACATCCAGGGTTGGTTGCTAAATGGGGTAAAATGATGCAGCAAACCACTGTTTAGAATTTATAGACATATTTATAAAGTAAAATATGATTGAATTCATATTCTGAGATTTGAAGTCCACCCTAAACAAAATATTTAACAACACTTTATCAAATACTGAAGACAAACAACACTACTCAAGTCATGACGTACAATACATATAAAAAGAAGAATATAAAAAATCTATTGAATAAACAATTTGTATTTTTGCTTAAATAAATGTGGGACAATGTAAAGATTGAATGTCTTAGTGGCATAATGCATGTTATCTGCTGAAATCAAAACACTATCCAGTGTTAATAAACTGCAAACAGGTCCAAAGTTTCTGTGTTCATCATGAACAGTATAAGTGTTGAATGAGTAACTAACCTTACGGGTGATTCCCGGCCGAGATTCTTTAATCCCAGGATTGACCAATGGATTGATTGGAACTGTACTAAAAAAGCTGCACTGACCTGAAGGACAACAGAAAGTCATTAAATCCTTGGAAGTTGTCCCTCCTCATTCTTCAAAATCAGTTTTTGTTTATTCCTTTTATTTATTTCTGTTTATTCCACCTACATCTGCTTCTCTTTACTCTTTCGACATACCAGAGCAGAAAAATGTGTAATTTCTTAGAGGAGAAACTGTACCTTGCACTAGTGGAAATAAGTCCACCACAGCTTGGCCCAGTACCGCTGTTTTCACGTCACCTTTTTTCCCCTCATGCAGGATCTCCACTAGTGTAACTGATCACAAAATACAGAACTATTGCACTTGTGATTTAACAAAAAACGAAGTAAACACTACTAATGATGACATTAGCTGTTATATTTGATACATTAAGCTTACATGTGACTGGCTTTTGGAGAATGTCACTGAAAGACTGGGCGTCATTTGGTGGATTAAAGCTGCAGGTAAAGTCGTAATCAATAGTGTGTTTCACAGGGTTGGCCTGTTTCTTTCCTGACTCCCCCAGGTTCATTTCTTCAATCGAAACCTGCAGGAAACTCAGAAAACTGTCCCCCTTCTTCCCTTGCTGAAAACGAAACCAACATATCGCATTTAGGAATATTCCTGCCATTGGGACAGTCGGACGTTTAATCAACATTCAACAAACTTACTATGTTACGTCCACATTTTGCAGTTATCTGTATCGACACATTTGTTTTTATCGTCTCTTCAGATGTGCATACTGTTGACATTTTTAACGGAGATAAAGTTAACAAGCTAGCGCTTTCAGTTAAGTTCTAACGCAGGCCTAAGAAAACGTGTCCATGGCAACAGTGATTCAGCCAATGGTGGGTTCAAAGAGCCTCGGTTATCACGAGGCGAAAATCACAAAGTATGAAAGTAGACTACAACAGTTTACAAAGTCGTTAACAGCAAATAATTTTACTGATCATCTTGGGGCAATGGTACGTCTTCCTCAAATAAAAAGACAAAAAGGGACAGTTGTATTTTTTTTTCAATGTAGAGAAAAAGTATTAGTAAATCTACTTTTACTACTTTTACAAAAAGCTAAAAGGAGTTTTGCCATCTTAGATTTTGTAATTAAGTAAACGTGTCAGCAGGTGTCACTGTTTCTCAATTTGACTAAATGCAAAAAGCATTGCCGCATATATTTCCCTCAAATGAATAAAATAAAATATTTTGAGCATTTGCATACAATTAGTTGACTTTAAGTGTCTTAGTAAATTGCAGTGATTTATTGTATAATTCAAAACAACACCAAAATAAACAAACAAACAAACTAAAAAAGAATAACAAGTTTTCGTTACACGGCGTCCGAGAAATGATACGTCTTCTGTGCTTAAGAAACATTGGCATGTGTTAAATAATCTCTATGCAGAGTAAGACAAACCTAAGCATTTTGGGATTTTGAGTCACAGGTGCACCAATATATCAAACTTACCCTGTAAAACACCCTCCAGTACTTAGGGGGCGCTCCGAGTCTGGATTAGTGCACGTCGTTAACCTAAACGACTTCCCCAACTGTTTCCGGAAGTTTTATTATCAATGATTTTGTCACTCGTGTGAGATTTAAACACTTCTACGGTGTTTGTTCTCCGTTGCTGTCAAGATGTCTTATAACTACGTGGTAACAGCTCAGAAGCCCACGGCAGTGAACGCCTGCATCACAGGTAAATATGACTGATCCGAGCAGGACTGGGACGTTGGCAACCTGCGGGCAAATTGAGCTCCCGCGCTGCAGCCATACAGGCCTGTTGTAGCACTTAGCTGCTGGCTTTTAGCTCAAATGTTTACCTGTAATATTAGACGGAGTGCTTTATATGCAGTGTACGGCACGGCTATCTGTAATTATTTCTGCAACGCAAATACGATCAATTAAATTGTGGTTATTGTTTTTGGTTAGTTGTTTTCATATAACAGCAAATAAAAAGCGACTTATCTAGCATCTAATTAAATTGCACATAGCCGCTCCAATCTTCTAAACATAACTCTGGTACCATTTGGAGATCTCATTTGGCTTAAAATAGGCTATGACAAAGTCGAAGCAATGCTCAAAATTACGTTCTATCAAACATAATCTCACATTTTGCGATTTATCTTTTAGAACTTGGCATGGGTTCTTTTACGTTCAACTAAACATTAGCTCATGACTCGGTTTACGCAGTTACTCTAGGAGAGATTATTAACAAAGTCGTGAGAAATTTGTTTACTAGAGCAAGAAAAAACAATCTATATTTACATTATAAAATTATACACTTCTTTTGTTAGGAAGTAAATACCATTTGATAAGTTAGATGGAAGCCCAGGGTAAAAGTACACGTTTTCAATCTGTATTTTAATGTCCGAATGGTATTTTGGACTGCATAGCACTAAGAAAACATATATCTGCCAGAAGGTCTTCGGGTTCTGATCTCTCCTTCATTCACTATCCAGAGTACTGTGAATGAAGTACTCTGGATTGCTTTCACACTTCTACAGTATGGTCATTATGTAAAATTGCTTCTAAATTATATTTCCATGATTTACACAAAGCCCTACCAGCTGCTTCTCGGAGCTTCACTCAGGTAGAATTTAAAATGTTCTGCTGAGACATTTATTCCTTAGTGTGAATTTTGTTATTAAATTTATGTGCTGTCTCGATAGACCTGCTCAATATATCAACTCAGTAGTCTTATTGCTTCAAATGTCTTGAATACAAATATTGCACACTAGGGATATATCAAGCTTTTGGGATTGGCTCTTACTGCTCTCAATGCCCACAATTGATCTATATTTGTAGATAAAATACCTACAAATATTACCTGTCAAAAACCGATGGCCAAATATCTACAAATATTTGTAGATCAAACCACTAAGAATAGTGGTTGTGAAATTGAAGCTCATAAAACTTTGTAGGGACATTTTAGTTAAGGAGAAAATGGATGTTATGATAATAGATATCGGAAGGCAAAAGCATTGCAATTATATATTTTTTCTAAAATTGCATAGCCTTATTTTTGGTTGTTTTCATTTATAATAAATTCATTCATTTAAAATAAATATAGCTAAAATTCTCAACTAGAATTGTGAAAGAGAGGTCATCAATTTTTGACATAACTGTGTCAAAACCTTTTTAACGCTTTTCTCTGCTAAAAAAAAAACAATTATATCCGTCTTGTAAATGTTGCAATGTTTTTTGCAGGTCACTTCACCTCTGCTGAGGACCTTAATTTGCTCATCGCTAAAAACACACGTTTGGAGATCTATGTGGTCACAGCTGAGGGACTTAGACCTGTCAAGGAAGTTGGCATGTATGGCAAAATTGCTGTCATGGAACTCTTCCGTCCAAAGGTAGGAATTACATAAATGCATAATTCATTTGAAATGATCTTTTCTTGGTTACTTTGATGTATTTATTAAAAAAGACAAAGGAAAGCAAGTTCAAAGGCTTTTGAAAGTAATTTGTAAGTTAGTTTTTCCATTTGTCTATTTTCAGACATTCATGTTATCTTATTCTGCGTTTATATTGTACCAAACCATGTTAATGAAATGCTGAATATTTTTTACTTTTTTTCCAGGGTGAGAGCAAAGACCTACTGTTCATTCTCACATCCAAGTACAATGCATGTATCCTGGAATACAAACAGAACGGGGAGAGTATTGACATAATCACCCGTGCCCATGGCAACGTCCAGGTGGGTAAAGCCTTAAAAGTACTCGGGTGTTTTTTATTTTTATTTTTATTGTGAAGTGTTTACATTGGGGAAAGTTTACAAACTCTGTTACTTCTAGTAGCAGTAGCAAAATTTTAAATGTTTATGTCCAACCTCAAACATTCCCACATCTGTTCTTCAGGATCGCATTGGACGTCCATCAGAAACAGGGATTATTGGGATTGTTGACCCAGAATGCCGCATGATCGGTCTGAGGCTGTACGACGGATTGTTCAAGGTGATCCCATTGGACCGGGACAACCGAGAGCTAAAGGCGTTCAACATCCGGCTGGAGGAGCTGCAGGTCATCGATGTTCACTTCCTGTATGGCTGCCAGGCTCCAACCGTCTGCTTCATCTACCAGGTGCTGTGAGGTTCAACTTAATAAAAAAACACTCTTCAGATTAGGATAGGTTACACAATATGTACGGGTATTTGTTTGTCATAAGTGGTTGTCGGTTGCCAAAGCGTCTGACAGCAAGACAAAACAGCAACAGAAGAAGTTGGACAGCATGACCAGAAAGTGGATGGGTTTGCTGCAAGCGCCTGGAATGTCTGGCCTGCAGGAGTCACAGTGGTTTGTTTTGGTATCAGGCAGTACATGAACTTACCGACATTTCATGTTGCTGAGGTGTCTTGCAAGCAAACACAATTTGAAATTGTATCAAAAATTATCACCATAGTCACAACAGACTTCAGAATTCTTGTCATTTTAGCTATTAGTTTATGTCAGCTGTTTAGAAATGTTATTATGTTTTGTACTCCTTGAATTAGTGTAACAGTCATAACAGATTTAGGTAATGATATTTCAAGTGTGAAAAGACAGTAATAGTTTAACATGACACATCTTGATGTGTCATGTTAAAAAAAAAAAACAAGGCATCAACCTCCAGAAACCAAACTGTGCTTACTATTTATAGTGATGTTCTAAGCGGTGCAATCTTTTTAAGGCTGCAGCTCCAAGCAGTAGCTCAGGCTTCCTACACAGTCTGGAAAAAAAAATATGAACATTTTGTTTAAGTCTTTTTCATGCCTGGATTAGAAACAGAAAAAGGAGTATGTTAAAATATTTGGATTCCCAGACTTTGTCCCCAATCTTAAACCTCCTTCCTTCATTTTGAAACTAGAACTCAAACAACTTTCCATGTGCTTAAACATTACTGGACATTATTGACTGCTTTAAACATCAGTTCAGTGGCAAGAATGTTTTGTGTCCTACTTTAGTCAAATCATTCCTGTTTCTCTTAGGACCCTCAAGGACGTCATGTAAAGACCTATGAAGTTTCTCTGAGAGAAAAGGAGTTCAACAAGGGCCCCTGGAAACAGGAGAATGTCGAGGCTGAAGCATCCATGGTTATTCCAGGTAAATGAGAACTTCAAGTGTTCGTTTGGCTTGATTTCATGTTTCATTGTCTTCAAGCTTAAATCATGAAAACAAAAATTCTATCCAAATGAAATGAGGAAAAGGAGCCATTAGTGGTTAAATGTGAGCATTTTCATTAAACATTTCATTTGTTTAATGAAATGTTTGAAATTTTGTCAATGAGTTGGTTTCATGAGAAACTATGGAAGTTGCCAGTTTCTCCTTAATTGTCAGTGACTGGTGGTTAGCTGGTCAAATACTGCAAAGCTTAGTTTTTGTTTTCCTTTTCATGTCATAAAATGCATCACAGCTAGAGGTGTGCCAATTGATCGGCCACCGATCATAATTGTCAGAGTTCCATGACAAAGTGTGTGATAGGTGATCACTGATCACTGTCTCATGTTGCCGTTCACCAAAACCAGCTGTATCTCACTTCACAACCTGCGTGTGCAGCTAGTTTCCTCTTTCCTTCACACTGTGCAAGAGCGCAGCAAGAAATGATAAGCAATGTGATGAGGAGTTGCACCACATTGAATGGGGACATTTGTGTGTTGCGATGGAACGTTACCTGGTGTGTGAAAATTCATCAATATAACAAGTCTAATATACAACAAGGACTTGACGAAATATGGTTATATCGAGGCTCAGTGTAGGACAAAAAGAGATCCGGAGCGATCAGACAGCAGATAAAGCAGCGAGCAACTACCAACACTCACCCAGATGACCATGATGGTCAGAAAGCTAAACAAATAATCAGAAAAATAATTTTAGTCAATGAGCTAGGGGTGCAAGACATTGGTTCTGTTCTCACTGTTCAACCACAGCTACGCTTTACTGGTAGTGATATTTCACAGACGGAGTGTCGTTTCTGCGCCACCCAGCAGTGATCTCTCACATCGAGATATTTTACACATGTATTGAAGCTTTTGTTAATCAGATAATCTGTGGTGTATAGTTTGCAAATATTTTGCAAGTATATGTCTAAATTAGTTGAATTTATTACCATTTTTTTAGATTTGCCAGATCACACAGTAGGATTTATACCTAAACGCCAAAAATGAACAACCAATCCAGATGATCAGCAGTGATCGGAAGTCATGGGTGATCAGAATCGGCGGCAAAAAACCAGGATGCTCGATGCTGATCGAGCATCCCTAATCACAGTAAAAAAAACATTTTACTTAATAAATAGATGAATCAACAATCTGCACTTAAATGTACTTTTGTGACGTTAGTAGAATCATGTTTTGATGCATAATTTGTGATCAAAGATTGTGCAGCACAATTATTTATTTTGTGCCTTGTTGTCCTTTTAGAAGGAAACCGAATTGGATTATGAGCAGCTCAGACTATTGTCATTTCTGTATTTCTAATTTTTCATTTGGTTAAAACTGCCTTGATAACCAAGAGTGTTTATGAGTTTGTAGATGCTTAAGTGAAGTAAGACACGTTACTTCCAGTCTCATTTATTTTCTTCTTTATTTAAAATTCTTGGGGTGCTTTATGGCATTTGCAGTTTGCATGTTTAAATCCTAGGTGTGTGTATTCTAAATGTAATCATAAATGGTCTGCAAAGACACCAGAACATCTGCATTTGGAAACGTTCTAAATTTGTTATGAAAAATTCTGCGCAAATGCTGGAATTTAGCAATAATTATTTTACCGTTTGTGCTTGTGTTTTAGTGCCGGAGCCATTTGGTGGCGCTATAATCATAGGACAAGAGTCAATCACCTACCACAATGGGGACAAATACCTGGCCATTGCTCCACCAACGATCAAGGTAAAAAGCATCAAAATGTTCTGTTTTCATCAAAGTGTTCATTATAAACCTGCTAAATGTTTTATATCTGACTTTTTTCTGCTCTAAATTACCAAACAAATCATGACTAGATGACATTTTATGACAGAAATTTTGACAGAAATTGAATAAAAAATAACAGTTTCACAATACAGGAAGCAGTGTTGTGTTTTCTACCTGCAGACTGGAAGAAGAACTAAATAAAATCTTATGTTATTTTGACAGTCTTTGTGTTTCTTTTAATCTGAAAGTCAAATTCCTCTAAGGCATAATAAGTGACGCTGACTGAAACCTTAGCAACACTTTATTAATAAAAATTAAGTTGATATTACATCCAAGGCAAAAACATGTCTGAAATCTGTTGTATTGTCTTTATATAACAGATTCATATATTCATAGCTTATTGTGGGAAACTGTGTATCTATCAGAATTATCTGATGTGTTTGTGTATTATTTGGACATATTCTTGTGTCTTTGCCTGTAGTGAATATGTTTACTCATTAAGAATATGGTAATTGGTGTTAAATTCCAACCAGAGGCAGTATCTTACAGATAACTTCCACTTCCTGCACTGGTTTTAGTGTTCTTAAGATTAACTTGCAGTCTGTAGCACTCGGAACACATTCTCAATGCCCAGAGGAGCTCTTCAGCAGCCGCTTGCTTCTATAATTAGAGGCTGTTCTCTTTGTGTGCTGGAGTGCCAGGGTTTCATAAATTTTGGAAAGAACATTTAAATTCTTCTGATGTAGAAGCCTCTAATTTGGAGTTACGCAGCTGTTATCCTCCTGTGTCTTTGTGTCGAGGCCTTTGGCTCTGCTGCTTAGTAACTTATCAGTCTGACTTAGGAGTAGAGGGCATTTCTGCCTCTTTGAAGGCTCATTCATGCAGTGCCAGCCGTTCTGTGATTCTCACATTTGACATTTTGAGAAAAAATGGGTTCTTTTCTCAGCAGCTTACAGGAGTTATTTCAGGGATCTGCCTGTTTATTCTATCAAAATGTGTCAAGAAATGTAATTTAAATACACAAAGCACCTATTTTTAGTGTTGTTTTTTTTTTTTATCTGGTTTTTAAACTTTTGTTTAGGGATGTTTCAGCAGGAACAAAAGGGGACAGGACTGATTCTTCAGACTCATTTGAACCATCTGTGTTTTAGTTATGTCAGATTGGCTTTCTGCTGGTATTTTCTATCTTTAAAAGCTTCCAGCAGCTGCTGGGATTTTCCAGCTGCTACATATGTGTTGACAGAGCTTCATTTTGCAGGTGTGTTGTAGGAGGTTGAGGGGTAAATTTGACTTGTCAGTCTATCTTTAAATGTTGAAAAGGTGTGAATGTTTTATTTATTTATTTATTGTAATCATTGGAGTTGACTGAAACTACACTTCTTGCCAGGTAATTATAAAATGTTGTCCTGGAGCACCAAGATGAAAACAGAGAAGGAATGTCTGCCAAAATTTATATGGTGCATGGAGCCAAGATGAGCATCAGAGGTTTGAAAACCTCTGGCGCTCATGTCAAAACGGTACATTTCAAAAATAATAAGTTAACAATTCTACATGCAGGTGAAGGAGAAATTGTGTCGGCTTGTACAGCAGAGAGTGACAACAGCAATATTCTCTTCTGAAAAGTGGGGCAATCTCCTGTTATTGTTTATGTAAGGGAAATTTAAATGTGGCTGTCTGGTGTTGGTCCACTGTGTTCTGTCAAGTTGAAAGTGAGAAAATCCGTCTACCTGGACATTTTAGAGCACTTCATGCTGGCCCCCCTGCTAACACACTTTCAACGTGAAGTTTGATGTTAAAGCAACCATTCTTTAACACCTCAGCAGTGCTGCAGACTGATCACATCCATACCTCCTGCATTGAGGATGTAATTCATACAAAATGTGCCCTGACCAAATACTGAGTGTATATTCTGTACAATACATGGACATCATTTGAAAAAAACAAACAAAAAAAAGCTCTTTATTAGCCTCATATCATATTTAAACTAAATGTTGGATTTTTATTTGCTTGATCCTATGATCTTAAAAGAATAATACAAACAAACGCCTAAAATATGTCGTGTAATGCACGCACAGTATGAGCAGAAGTGCAACTTGAAATTAATTAGTGTGGTAAAATTCTAATTGGTAGAAATGCACCTCTCTTTATGTGCAGCAGTATTGCATACCTTGTCCTGCAGAGGGCACTAATGGTACTTTGTGATCTTTAAAATATCTCATGCCGTTGTTAACAAGCCAAATGTTGTAGTTTTAAAGATAGTGAAAGGATGACCACAATGGAAAAAATGTTTCTCCCTTAAAAAGGGATTCAACATTGAATCACATGAACAAATCATCTGCAGAGGTTTTAGGAATATTGGTAAATATGGTAAAACTAACAGATCAGTAGAGAAAGTTCTACAATTGAGTACATTTGTATTCAAATTCTGTATGTGGTTTGCAGTGTTACTGTTTCTTTATTGTCTTTACAGCTGTGCAGTTCTAGACTAGTTTCTTTCTCGTACACCAATTTGAATTTAGAACTATTTTTAAAACTAAAGTATAGAATCTGCTATAGCTAGTATTTATGAAAAAAAACAAACAGTTTACTTTGGTGATTCGCAAAGGAAATTTGGATTATTACAAACGAAAAAAGTATTTCTAAAATAGAAATGGTTTCATTAGAAAAAGGAGACTGTTGTTACATTGTAATACATTGGGCAGGAATGACCTCATGGACTAGTCCTTTGCTATAGCAGCACTAAAGAAAGAGCATCTGAAGTGCTGTCTGAAAGGCTGGCAGAGATGCATCACAGAGTTTTTAGTATCTGTGTGCAGTCATGTCCCGCTGAAAAACAAGCAAACCACTCTCAATGTTTTGTCCCTGTCAGTTTTGACACTAGTTCCAAACAATCCCAAAGCTGGTTGAGGTAAAAACTACTTAAAATTCCTCCTCTGTGCTCTCTGTGTGGTGTGACTGTTGAGAAAACAGATTTGATATCTAAAGACCCATCTGCACCAAAACTACCTTTAACCATAATAATAAACCTGATTACAATAATAATGTTGTGAGCTTATGTTGCTGTTCTTGATATGTATCAAAACTAATTCTACTGACCCAGAGCAAAAAAACAAAACAAAACAAAAAACATTTGTGGGATTTCACAATAATTTACAGAGTAAAGAGCATTTGGGAAATTTTAACCAATTAATAAACCTAAGACACATTTGTAACTATAGTTATTGTCATCACTCATATATGAAAGTAATTTCTGTTTCAGGGGGCATGACTCAAAATGCTTTTTTGTGTCAGAATTATTTGTAATAAGATGATTAGTTTTTCCGTGTTGATGCCATCTAGCGGTTGTTAAGGAGACATGATGACCTGAGGATGTTCCTCCTTGCTGCTGTTTGGTAACAGTGAGCATGGAGAATAATTAACCCTTGCTATCCTCAGTGTTGGATGTGAAAGGGCAAATACTAGTCCTCAGACCACTATTACTTGTGACAGCTGTTGGCATGTTTCTATCCTTACTTAAAACAGAAATCACTGGGAGGTTCCCCCAAAGTTCAATCTTTTAACACAAAGCTAAAAATTCACCTGCTTAGAGTTACTTTTAATTTATAATAGCTTGAAAATTGATAGATATTATTTTGATGATGGTATTTCACAAAGTGTTATGTTTGTTGCATGAATCATAGCTGGCTAATGTATTGTACTGCTGCTGAAACATGCTTTACAAATAAACTTGATTTGAAATGCATGGTCCGCTCTACAAATGAACTCAAGTTAAAGATCACATTTTCTAAATTTGCCATTCTGCGATTATCCTACTACAACAGAATAACTTGAATTGAAGCTTTTTATGCATTTTTACTGTACTGCCTATAAATGTGGCTTACAAGATGAACCCTCAAGAAATCTTTTATGTTCTTTTTCATATAAAATTTCTGCCCTTTAAAGTCAACTTGATGTGAATTCATTAATTTTCCTTAAAATGACTGAACTCTTCATTTTTTAAAAAATATTTATTTGCACTCTGCTCTTTTTCTTGCAGCAAAGTACCATTGTCTGCCACAACCGGGTGGACCCCAACGGGTCGCGCTACCTGCTGGGAGACATGGAGGGTCGTCTGTTCATGCTGCTCCTGGAGAAGGAGGAACTAATGGACGGCACCGTGGCTCTGAAGGACCTGCATGTGGAGTTGCTGGGAGAGGTGCTCATTTATCTTCTCCATCCTGCCTCCTTATCTCCGTTTGTCTTCACTCTGTTTATCCACCTGACTGTCCTCTGGCATTTCTCCCATTTGCTTCTCTAGCCGTTTTGGTCATCCATTATCTTGCTTGTTGATTTTTCCACCCCCTCTTCTGGGTTTTATTCCAACTATTTATCTATCGGGTTTTTGTTACGATCGACTCTTTAATGGTATTAGCCGTATGAGCAGCTAATGGGTATGCCGCATTTCTATTGAAGATGAGGAAAAAAAATGAAGCCTGCTTCATGTGTCTTTTGCTAAACTGTCAATTATCATTTAAGGGAGATTTTGGACAATGACTATTTTAATATTGTCCTCAAAGCTCATCTCAGGTTCGAAATATACAACTTTTAATGAATGTGTAGCACTCTTCTTGCAACGACCTTCCTGTGAATTTGGAGAGGCAAAAACCCTCGTTTCTTGTTCTGAGTGATGCAGAAGCAATCAAGCAGACTGAGTGTTCAGCAAGAGATGGATTGCTGTTACAAAAAAAAATGTAGAACTGTAAGCTAGTTTGGGCAGACATGAGCAGCTTTTGATTGGAATGTCGAACAGAAAAGTCTAGATATTTTTGCATCAATAAGATCATGCATTTTTTATGCTCAGCAAATGAGTTTGCCAAACAAACTGCAAAAACTTCTGTTTTTTTTTCCCATTATTTTTCTCATGCCAGAAAATGAAATGAAAATCCTAATTGTTTTTCTAATTCTACTTTAGGTAAACAGTTAACTTGAACTTAGATTCATATTCTAATTACAGCGGACACTTTTTTGTAGACATTAAATGAACTTATCTTTCTGTGTTGGCTAGTTGGACAGCAGTTCTTTTCTATAAACATTTTTCCTTTTTTTATATATATAAGCCCACTTCTTATAAACTTAAAATTAAGATGCTTCAGGTGTATTCTTATTTATAACGCATGAAGTTAAAGCTGGTTTTCATCCATTTTTTCACTGATCATAATGAGCTACCATATTCCTAACTTCAATGTCTGATTCTGCCCAACTTTCTAATCATACAACCAGAGAGAAATTTAAAGAGGAGCAAATGAGGTGGATTAGCAGTGCTGCTAACAACTGTATTGCTTTTAATGATGGTGTCATTCATTAAAAGTTACTGTGAAATATCATGTATTGCTTGAAAATTGAGCTGTTAGGATGTCAGGACTAACATCATACAACAACAGTCTTAATTCAGAGGCTTGTCCAAATTCATTCCAAGACTGACAACTATTGGAAGTCCTTGCCTAAAGCATCACCATCCAGAATGTCTGAAAGATACTTTGATGTTGGGAGTCAGGACAACATTTAGTTTCCTTTAGGATAAATAAAGTACTACTGAACTGAATGTGACATAATTTTTAAATTTATTTATTTTTTTTCCTTTTGACAACAAAATTGTGGAAAACATAATTTATGAGTGCTATTGTTTTGGCTTGACATAGAATTGTATGTATGTCTTTGCTGGCAGACCTCTATAGCTGAGTGTTTGACCTACCTGGACAATGGTGTGGTGTTTGTTGGATCCAGATTAGGAGACTCCCAGCTTGTGAAGGTAAGCAGCAAGAAAACAAAGTCTGGTTTTCATCCATCATCCATCCCTTCATCCATCGCTGTTTATTAAAACATTCGGGTTAAGGCTGCTAATGCAGCAAATTTCCCACCAAAATCAGAAGCAATTTTTGTTTGAGTTATTTTCTTATCCAAATTCTGCATTTATTGCATGCCACAAAAATATAAACACATGCATAAGACACTATAGATTTCAATAAATTTCAATTTGTTTAAATGTTTATTGAAGTTTAATGCGCTTAAACCGGAGAAAAGCAGCACAGATACAGCTGCATAAAGTCTGAACACTAACCCACAATTCACAGCTTTAATTTCGCCTACACACAAGTTGGCCCAGACCAAATCCCCCAACCCTTAGATCCCAGATCAGTCCTTGAAAACTTTAAAATATGTATTTTGTATATTTTGGGATTTTATGCCTTGTTTAAACATTTACACCTTTAGTCCTTCATTTGAAGTTTACGATATTTTATTTTCAGACTTCCAGTGTTGCCAACTTAGTAAAAAAATACACCATTTATCCTCTGTTGCTGTTTGTAAAAAGAACTGTTTGTTGCCTGCAGCTTAACGTGGACAGCAATGAGCAGGGCTCCTACGTCACAGTAATGGAGACGTTCACCAATCTGGGGCCCATTGTGGACATGTGTGTGGTGGATCTGGAGAGGCAGGGTCAGGGCCAGGTAAATGTTCAGCTCTTCTTTCGGTTTGTTCTGTCTGTGTTTCTTTCATCTTAAAGTCAAGACTTTTTAACTACTCTTGTTCTCATCTCCTTCAGGGTCTTGTATCTTGCCAGTGACTTTGGTGCACTACATTAATATTCATCTAGTGTTGTGGCATCCAAGTTGGGTCAGCTATTATTTTCTTGGATTGTGGTTATGTTCAGTGTTAAAACACTTCTCGAGTACACAAACCTCAATTGCTGTTCAATTTACACAAGGCAGATTGTTGTTTAGATCTTTTCCTTCGGTATTTCCAATACTCTCTGTAACTTTAAAGACCTCATATTATGTGTATATTAGTCATCTGCATGTATTCTGACCATTCCTCATTTCGGTTTACCTTGAGTAAATGTCAAACTGTGTTTTGTGAAAATAAGCCAGGATAACCCGGATTGAATTTTAATGTCACATTTAAAATGCAGTTACATATAATTTTTTTTGTCTTCACGTTATTTTGCTACATTAAAAATCCTGTCCATTCTTTATATGCAACCACAAACTAACGGATTGTGTGAGCCTTTGGCGTGACCGTAATATATTTCCATCAAGATTTCATAATTTTGCAAAAACAGGTTTCTTATTTGATCATTTGTCTTACTTTATGTAGACTTGGAGAAGCAGTGGAATAAAGGGAAAAGGGAAACAGAGATGCTGTGCAGAAGGTTTTATTGGCAGGGTTCGGCTCCAGGCTTCAGGGCACTAGATCCGCTTCCAAAGGCAGCAGTCTCTGGGCAGAGACAAGCGCGCCATCAGCCACATACCGCTTTCATCCATACACACTGTCTGTCTCATTTTATTCTGCAGAGGTCCAGAACTAAATCTAATCCCAATTGTTTTAATTTGCCATTTGCTGCAAATCCATTGAGCATTTTACCCAGTTAATTGATGCACACGCATTCCAAGACTGTTAATGGGGAGAAAAAAAGAGACGCAGAGAACTGAGTCACAATTTCCCAGACAAAATGCAGTTTGACCTCTCAGAAAAAAAAAAAAAAAGCATAGCAGCTCAACATATAGTCCCAGCAGAATATTATGGGCACAGATGTGCAGCTTAATATTTGGGTTTTGCAAAATAACAAATTGAGAAGATTATCAGAGCCCTGGGCGTCGCCTGAGAGTGAATTTGACTATGTCAGGGAATTTGAGAACATGTTTGGGGAGGTTGCCAGGTCCATCATGACTGTTTGCATCAAGATGAAACTGTTGGGTGGCAGGTGGTACAGGGTGAGATTATGTGAGCCTGGTGTTAATCTTGTTAGTGTACCATGACTAGATGAATAAATAACATTCAGGCGCACTGCAGTCAGGCTGCACAGAAAAGCAGATTTATTAACCTCTGTGGTGTTGGATTATAATGCTGTCATGTTTCTTAATGACAGTCTCAGAAGCTTTGCAGTCAACTAATTCAGCACAGAGCTGCTGAAATGCAGATAGGTGACGGCTCTTCTACTGGGACATGCACCTGGAGTGACACGTTGCATTTTAATTTGTTTCAGTCTAAAGTTTTGAAGATTTTGTCAATTACATAGAATCTCATCACAAAAGTTATTAATTTAAAAATATATATATAAAAACTTAAACTCATATTATGTAGATTCTCTGTGGAATTTTAACAATCATGGCTTACATAAAGTGCTTATTTAGTAATAAGTAGTATACAAATAATTCATTGGATTACCAATTAATAATTTGAAATATTATTTAGCTCTTACAGTTTTCCTGCACATCTAAACAGTATAGTGGTACAAATTACTTTAATAGTGTATACATAAACATTTCTGAGCAGTAAAATATCTGAAAATGAAACAATACTATAATATCTGGGCTCAATATGGAGTTCTGTACTAAAATTGAAATAAAGTATGCAAACGTAAATAATTACCCCCTTTGTTGTAGAAACTGACATAATCTTAATCATATAAGTACATCTGAGCTATATTACCACTCTGACTCGTACCCCTCACCAGTTGGAGTAGGTAATACACACCAAGTTGTATGTCAAGTGCCAATAAACCCAAGAAAAAGACAATGATGATGAATTCACAACCAAGTGTTTTATATATGACACTAATTTGATGGAGCATGTTTCTCTGACACTTTTGTCAGCATGGGCAAGTGCCAACACCTACTATATAAAGCTTTTCATCAGAAGGAAGGTTGAAACTTCCTGGTGGACGTTAGATGTGACAAATCACAATCAACTAACACCAACAGATGGCATGGATCCCTAAATTATCAGAAGCGTCACAATGGACCTCAAACACAATCCAAAACTTGAAGTATGTGTTTCTCTACCCTTCCTGTAAACACTCAGGCCTTGATTTCCAAATTAAATGCAAAAAGAGGAATTTGGACATCTGACCAGCAGCCCAAAAAAAGCATTTTTGACATTATGTTCATAACATGAACATGTTTATCCATTAGAAATGTTTTCTTTTGGTCTAATGTAAGATTTGCATTTTCTCAGAAACTAAATTGTGGCATTTTTGTTAGCTGAAGTCATAGCATCAATAAACACTTAAAATCTTTCACTTCTTTATATAATGTAAGCTGTGCCTAATCACATGAAATGACCTATTATTTATTAAAAACAGATCATTACTTTCAAATACTAAGATCTTCTGTAAAAAGAATAATGACTTTCAGCTTCCGAAATATTTTTCACTTTAACTAAAGCCGAAGTTAATTGCTTGTGATTTGATTGAATAATTTGCCTTTCTTTCTAATGTCACCAAGCAATCACAATTCAAGTTAATTATCGGTTATTAAAGTCTGCAATCTTCACTTTTGTCATAAAAAGTACGCAAATTTCATTAGAATTTAAGAACGGAGAACTCAAGCTGGTGTTATTCTGTGATTTTATCTCTCTTTATTGTTTCCAGCTGGTGACATGCTCTGGAGCGTTCAAGGAGGGTTCTCTGCGGATCATCCGCAACGGCATTGGGATTCACGAGCATGCCAGCATCGACCTGCCGGGAATCAAAGGTTTGTGTCTCCTCTTTGTTGAATCCTCTGTCTCATACAGCAGCTTCCTCTTAAGTCCTGACTTTATCAAGCCCTTAATCCTACACTGACTCACCAGTAGAGGTACTTTAACCTGCACATCTGTTTCCCCCAGCAGCCAAGGTGCCAGCTGTTTGCTCATCCAAGCTTGGCACCCGAGACCGAGCAGATGGCAAGCATGTCATAGGTCTTGGCTGTTGCTTTCAAAGCGCCAGGAAAGTTGCCAGTGTCGAGTTTTGGCGACATTTGTTTCCATTTAGTGAACCGAAGAACTCTTCGCCGTCCGCTGTGGGGAAACTGTCAAGTGGAGAAATGCCGTCGGGTTTTTACAACCTTTTTAATCCCGCAAAATTAGGTTCCTCTCTAAGGATTTGTCTGCTGCCTAAACAAGACACACAGGCCACTAAAAGGTCTGCCTGCACTTGTTAGGCTTCAGCTGTTTATTGACACCGGCTGCCCCAAACGTCCCGGCTGCTGGCCTGCCCCCTCGTTTTGCCAGGAGGGGCAATTATTTACTTGCCTATCGATTTGCTCTCTGAGAAGAATCTGAAGCCGATTCATCTTCAAAAATGTTTGCATTCAACAGATAGAATAGTTAAAGATTGAATTCGATCATTTAAGTATGGTGCTGTAATTACATTTTAGCCTTGAATCCTTCCCCTCCAGGCTTGTGGCCACTTCGCTCTGAGGCAGGCCGCGAGACAGATGATATGTTGGTACTGTCTTTCGTGGGTCAGACGAGGTGAGAGTCTACTGTGTAACCTGCTGGATATTTATGGCATAAAGTCTGATTGCAGAAATCGAGTATATTGTTACTTTTTTTCTCCTCTTCCCCTTCCAGAGTGTTGATGCTGAGCGGGGAGGAAGTTGAAGAAACCGAGCTGCCAGGTTTTGTAGACAACCAGCAGACATTTTACTGTGGAAATGTTGCACACAAACAACTCATTCAGGTTTGTAACCCACCCTGAATAATAATGTTCTACATTGTTTGCATTCAAATACATAAATAGGATCAGTCAAACTTAGTGGGGATAGTTAAACATAAAGCAGGACCTTCTGATTTCAGTGTTTTTGTGGAGACCGAGGTAGAAAGAGTCATTAAAGCATCTTTAAGGGATTTGAGCTGATAACGTTGGAATATTTTACAGTTTATGGGATATTTAAAAAAAAACTGAAATAACAACTTCATTAATGGATCAGTGCTCTTTTTAAAGGCAGAAGCTCAAACTCCAATGGTAATAACTGAATTTCTTAGTACTTCAGGTGTTGCATCACCAGGTTTTTGTCTCTCCCCATGCAGTAAATGTTGGTGAAGTTATGCCAGAGGACTTTGGATCTCTATGTTTTCAGATATAAATTGCAACAACCATTAGGATTCCTGATCCCATCAATATTAAGCCTCAAGGAAAGCATCTCTGTGGACACTGTTCCTACAAGGCTTTAATTATTAAAGATCTGTGGATTATTACTCCAGTTTATTTAAAATCCAATCCCAAAACCATTTTTCACTCAGTTTCTCCAGCCAGTATGTGACTTTAAGATTAGAATCACAAAGTGTTATGTCATCAAGAAATTACATATGTGGTTCTTGTTGTTTGTCTATTAAAGTCGATTTTATTTAAATCTAAAAAACAGCGGTTTGTTGATCTTATTTACAATCTTTACTCATTCCAATTTAAAATTGACTTAATCGTCCCAAAAATCCAGAATAAATTTCTAAATATGTATCTTTAATTATGATGTTTCATCATTTTTTGTAACACTTTGCTGAATCAGATTTTTCAGTGACTTGTTTTGATAGTCCAAAGTATAAGGGCAGCAAAAAGATTTCATGCATTTTATACTGGCCTGTAATGAATATTGTGCATCATTTAAATACAACTTTAAACCTGTATTTTTGTTTTTAATGAAGGTTATTTCTGCAGGCCATTCTAGCAAATAAATATGTAGGCTCTTGTGACAACTCTGCTCATGGTCTAATACTGGAAAAAAAAAAACTCACAATGGAAGTACTTATTTATATTATTCAGATTTTAAAAGTTGTTTCACCCCTCTGTCCCTCAGGGCTATTATAAACTAATTTGATAGAAGTTTATTTTCATTTAAATACATCTTTAAAGTTTCAGAATGACAAATACTTTTTTCTTTAGCTGTCATGTTGACAAAAATAGAAAACTTGTGTGGTAGTTTGTTTGCAGCAATATATGAATCAACTGCAACAAGATGCAGAAATTTCTTTTTAAATACAATATATAAGGACATAAAAATCTGCGTGCACAGCAGTACTTTTGTATAAACTATAAATAAAATTATTTTATGTAACATGAAAGCATTGTTTATAATGCATGATGTGCATGTCTGACACTGCAGGCCTTCGCAGCCTTTTAGCATCGGTGCAACTCATTATTTTGGTCCCATCATCCTGCACCAGCTTTGGTGTTTTAATTAACCTCGCTGTAAAAACGGTGTGCAGCTTATTCTGGTAAACAGGTTCAAGCAGGCTGAATGTGCCTTCTTCCTCAGCATGTTCTATAAGACCCATAATTTAAAGGCACAGCTTTTAAACAATGCTGAGTGTCAAGAAAAGCCTTCGTACTCCCCTCAAAGGGGACAAATCAGAGCTCAGACAAGTTAATATGGAACTAACCGTGGAACTGGTCATAAATGCAACAAATGCAACAAATCATCTCTAAATACCTTATAATTGTGAAGTTGAGACAATTATAAGTGGTATGAAGATGTACTCACAAATTAAAATGTAACAAATATATTTTAACTTATTTGTATTCAGCCTCTTTCCGTTGAGGCTGAATATAATGTTCAGCCTCAACAAATGGGGATCAACTATTTCCCTTCAAAAGTTGTCTAATTAGTGTTGGTATGAAAACAGATGGTCTGTAAAGGTCTATTGGAAAACATAAGAGAACAAACAGCATCATGAAAGCATATTCATGTACATAAAGCAATAAGTTGTTGAAAAATATCCCTGGCCTGACTGCTCTTTCTGCACCAGGACAGCAACCACAAAGCCAGAGTCACAAAGAAATGGTGCAAATCGGGTGATTTAGATTCACCCCTGGTTTCACATACTGGAGTGAAATTAATGGTTCATTATGAAGCTTTTGCAGAACTTGATAAAATACAGAGGAAGCATATCAACCATTGATTCTACTGTGTTGGGTGACGGGGACATATTCAAAACATAAAGTACCCCATCTATTGAGGATTGAAGTTGGCCATCACTGGTGTAAATAAGAGAATAGTTGTAAGTTAGAATGGCCGAGTCAATGTCCAGAACTAAATACAGAACTATCAAGTTTGTAAATTGCTTTTCATAACAGCTGTCCATCTCAGTCTATCTGACGTTGTTTTTTAAAGAATGGGGAGAAAATTAAGTCTACAAAGTACTGACTCTAGGGGAACTGAATACAATTCCACCATTCATCATGGTTCCACTTTAATTATATGCTACTTAGATTGTGCATATCACATTAAAATGCAAATTTTCATACGCTACATGAAAAAATTCCAAATAAAATAAATCAAAGGTTGTTATTTCTTTGGCAAGGCACTTAATTACATTGTTGGAGATTGCCCAACATGTTCTTTTCAATGTTCTCCAGGGCAAATCTTGCCCAAAATTGTTTTGTTACCTTATATCTGCAAAATCAGCCATATTTAATGCATCCTACCAATTAAAAAAGTTACGGTAAAAAATAAATTAATAATAATAATAAAAAAAGTGAAGTAGTGTACAATGTAGAAATAGCTTGTGTAGCATTTTATTTTCAGTATGTGAGCCTGGAGATGAAAGTTTGTAGCTTAAAGCAAGATTGTGTTAAAACACCCTCATAAGGGCACCAGTTTTGCTTAAAATAAAACTCCAAATTTATTTAGCAACTATACTGAATCACACCATCAGGATATAAAAACACATGAATACAAAAAATAAGATAGCTTAAACATTCATAGAAATTAAAACAAGCTCTTTCATTTTTGCATAGAAAGTAAAACAAACCTTAGCACCTGAACCATTTTGTTCTCCATCTTTTGCAGCTGATTTCAAGGATTCTATGAAGCCTCCTGTATCAAATATATGCTACTTTCACATCTCATTACACAACCGTATTTCGGGCCTTTCAAACAACGCAACACCTCCATTTATAGTTCTACTCCTCTCCGTACCTGCTGCAGTCTAATCATGAGGTCTCTATAGCTTCTTTTCTTTTGTTTTTGTCTCTGCATTGCTGCATGGCTCTTTTTAAATCATTACAGTTAAGGATAATAAATGTGTGTTTTGCTTTAGCCTCAGGCGTTGTATTCTAAAGCTTTTACAGATGCAGTTGGAGGAAAATAAACAACTGATAAATGTGTAAAAAAGAAAAGAAAAACAAAGATGAGTGTTTCCTTATATATTTTATATAAAAAGACACAATATTAGCAGTCTGATAAACACAATCTTTGATGAATTGCCAGATTTAAGTGCCTAATTTTCCAATGAAGGATCTGATAGTTCCTAATAAATAAGATATAAAATACAAAGGCTTAAACAGTGTGTTTATGGTTCCACTTTTATCTTGTTTTCAACATTCAGTGTGTATCTGCTACACAGGTAATTCTGTTAAAACATTGTTTTAGTATCTCCTTCGACGATCAATAAAAAGCTTTTTATTTTGCTCTGTCCAACTCTATTAAAAATCCTTTCTCCGTTTTAAAGATTTTATTCTTAAGCTCCACAAGAAAAGCCTTGCTCTTTATTTCCTTTTAAAAAAATTTTCCAGCCAAGTTATTGTTTCTAAAAGGTCTCTTTGTCCCTCCAGATCACATCAGGCTCTGTGCGCTTGGTGGTCCAGGACAGCAAGGCCTTGGTTAGTGAATGGAAGGAGCCGCAGGGCAAGAACATCAGTGTAGCCGCCTGCAATCACACACAAGTGGTGCTTGCTGTGGGACGAGCCCTGTACTACCTGCAGATCCTCGCAGGAGAGCTCAAACAGATCAGGTAGGAATACCTGGGGAATCACTCACAATATACAGCTGAAGGTCTCAGATCATCAAAACAATTTTGATTTCAAAGATAGCTCGCGCAAATTCAGTTTGTCTTAAATATTGATTTTCACTTAGTAAGGGACAACGGGTATCTGTGCTTACCTGGCACTGTGTGAAATAGTGATTTACCTCAAAAACTGTTGTAGCATCCTGTTTGGCATCATTTGTCTTCCCATGACTGCCTTCTCTGTCTTTTCTCCTTTGCTGAATTGTTTTAATGCAATCACATTGGAGGAGTTTTTTTTTTTTTTTTTTCCGAAGTAGAAATACACAATGCGTTAGCAGTAACATTTGTTTTGACCTATGTTTGTACTTTTTTTTAACATATTGGTATTGGTCCAATACGTAAAAGTGTTGCAATATTTATTTTCATCTTCTTGCTGTTTGTGTAAGCTAATATTAAAACAAGTTAATACCACAGATTGCAGACTGCTAATTATTCCTGAAATATTTATGTCAAGATGTTTTCTTATTAAATTAAATAAAATGAACAATAAGTGAACAGCTTGATTTGCTAATCTTTTACACTTTCTAAATGTTTAATAAATATTGTGAGGGATGATTAAGATTTTTAGTTGAAAATATGTGGCTTTAATCCAATTTGCAAAGAAAAAAACACTTTTTTTTTTTACTGATTTGCTTCATTGACATTTAGTTCTTGTCAATGTTTGTCTCTAATCCGATAATTCCGAACTTCTAGCTATATCAAATAACTTGCTGCAGATTTTATTTAACTTCAGATGTGTTATAAAAAAAAAAAAGCTGAATCTTTTAATGTCTAAATTTGTGACCAATACCTCAAATAAAAGCACAAATCTTGTATCAACTCTGATAAGACTGATAGAATCATAATCAAAATATGTGATGGTGGGAGTGATGCTTGTACATCCATTAATATACAGTGTATAATGAGAACACACTGTGCACTGTGGTATATTTTTTGTAGAAATAGCTTCCCACTGTAAAAAAGGAATGAATTGGTGTTCATTTATTAAATGCATCTAAGTAGCTCTTTAACATTAAATGTTTTAAACTCATTGTTTATGTGTTATTATCCATCAGTTTCCTGCCTTCATTTTGAAAACTGAGGTTTTGTGTTAGCCTGAAGGCCTGGTAAGAGGTCCTGAGGCACGCCGTAATGTTGTTTTTATCTGAGTGCAGCTTCAAGGTGTTTCAGACTGGGGTTTACCATCATGGTGCATTATAAATGTTTATCTTTGCTTTTCCTTTCCAATAAACAGAAAATGCAAAATGTATTTTCTTTTTTTTCTGTTTGTCTTTTTCCTCTCTTTGAGGGAGAAACAGCTTGTAAAAGGGCCAACAGGGCTGCTTGAAGCACAATGTTTGGTTTCCTGTTTGAGTGCTTGTAAGTAATAAAATGATAAAAGAGACTCATCAGGGCTATGAAGAAGTGTTTGGATTGCATCAATAACGTGCTGGTTTGCTCTGGGGCAGAAAATAGTTTGAATGTTTCACAGGCCTAGTTTGCTTAATCACATATTGAAGACTGATACTCTCCTGTCAGAAGCAATTGAAGCACATATACTCAACAAATTGAAAATATTAATTATCTTTACATCGCTTATCGGAATCACTTGGATAATTTACAGTGAGATAGGGCAGTGAGATTGGTTTGTATTGGTACAAATCAATAAAACATTGCAGATATTTGATTGGTTTGTATGTCCAGTGTTTTTTGTCTCTTTGTAAAAGTTTGAGATATTAATACCTATGGTATCATTTAAAAATAATAATAATAAAAAAAAATAAATAAATTAGTTAGAAATGCTATTAAAACAGACAATTACATTGTCCTAAATTTTTAATCTGACCTAAACGTATGACTGAACATCTGATTGTTTTAATAGTTAACAAATTGCAGCTCACATGAGATGAAACATGTATTACATTACAGGTCTTGCTCAGTGTCATTGACAGTTGTCCCCAACTATCTTTATGGATCTCTGTCTGCTGTGCGTCATGCACACACACTCCTCCATGGAACATGTGTGGAAGCCAGCTGATGATTTTCTCATCTCCTCCTCCTACTCCTCAGCACCACAGAGATGGAGCATGAGGTGGCCTGCCTGGACATCACACCTCTGGGGGAGGGTGGCAACGAGTCCACGCTCTGCGCTGTGGGACTGTGGACCGACATCTCTGCCCGTGTGCTCAAACTGCCCTGTTTCACGGCTCTGCACAAGGAAATGCTGGGCGGAGGTGAGAGGAGAAAATAGAGCTGAGCGTACAAGAAAAAGGGAAATCAGTCTGACATGAGAGCAGGTGGAGTTGTTGTCAAATGAAGCTGGGTGTATTATGTTGCACAGTTTAGTGCTTAGTTCTGCAAAATCAGAGATTCAAGGATAAACAAAATGGAAACTAACACCTAAAGGTTTGTAAAACAAGCAGATAATATTTGTGTAATAATTATATGATGTTTTTACATACACAATGAAACATAAATGTTTACATATATTATGTAAGAAGACTAACCTTATTTTCTTTATCTTTGCCTAACATTAATGGTGCATCCACCCCAGGCCTATTTGGTCTGCTTTAATGAAACTGAAACTAGAAAGTTTGGTTCATTCAGGGAAGTGTGAATGTGCAGGTGAAGTCTAATGCAAACCAAAAAAGGTATTTTTCAAAGAGAAATCCTACAACTTCTAAAGTCTGATCCTGCTTCTGTTTACATTTCATGAAGAAGATACTGTCAGATCACAGCTACAGAGTGGCTTAAGAATAACAAACTCTTAATCTTTTGGAATGGCCATCTGAATCCTATGAAACACATCTTGTATGTGCTGTTATGAATTATTTTGGTATTTCAGTCATCATTAAAAGCCAAATGATGACTTGGATTTGGTTTTGATAAACATTATTGTAATATTGAACTATTTTAACAGTTATTTTGTAATATGTATATTTAAAAAAATCTTGAGTAATTTAGACATTTTCCAATGAACCTTATTTACTGTGTGAGGTTGAATGATTTTGGCTGCAGCTCTATAGGAGCGAGCTGTTCTGTCAGCCTCAGGGAGAAGACGCTCTGTCTGCTCGTGAGGATTTATTTGCCTTTTAGGATGTGGGCAGCATCTTGTGAGGCAGACTATACGCTTCATTTTAAAGATAAATGTTAAAGTAAACCCTACGACAAACATTGCAGCCTGGTATTTGTTATTCAAACCATTTCTGTTTTGCTTGAGGATTTTTTAAAAATCACTTCAGTTTTGGAGGTAATTTAAAAAATAAAATAAAAAAATCCTTGTTTTTAGCTTATCACTCAATTTGTTTCAAAATTTCAGGAGGTGGATAGGATTGGTTTTAAAATATGCTGGAGGGATGCTGTATGGATTCTACCTTTCTGTTACAATGCTCCCCTGCTTTCCCTCGATGCTGCTGCAGTTTCTCCATCTGTATTTGACTGGCAGTTGTTTAATATTTAAGCCTTTTAAACTTGTCTCTTTTTAAGAAGGGTATCCTGTAGTCTGTCTGCAGGGTTTGGACTAGAAAACTTGAAGTAGAAAGTTTATGTAATAATTTGAAAATTGACCTGTTTATTATTGAACTGAAAGCCAAGAATTGTTTCTCAAACACTTTGTCCATCTTTACTCTTTACTCACACAATTTATTTCTTAATTTCAAAGTTAAAAGTGTAACTGCTACCTTTTAGAGAAAGTTCCACCAATGTAAAAAAAAAAAAAAGCTTTGAGTCAGAGAAAACATTTCAAAGTCAAAGAAGAAAGTTTATCCTGCAGTATGTAATTATGAAGAAACCCTATAAAATTCCTCTCACAAAAACTGTTTGGCAGTCATTTAGTGCCGTGATGATGTAACTATTCCCTGCAGAAGAAAACTAAATGAGCGGTTTGTTTATGTCCTCAGAGATCATCCCTCGCTCCATCCTAATGACCACCTTTGAAGGCAGCTACTACCTGCTGTGTGCCCTGGGAGATGGAGCACTCTTCTACTTTGGTCTTGACCTACAGACTGGTAGGTTCACCAGCACAAACGCTCTCCCCAGTACATCTGAAAACATTGCATTTTTAGATCTATCTGTTTGTAGGAATATTATTTCAGTCAGAACTGCAGGACTACCAGTGAAGCTTTTGTCACAAAATAACTCTAAAGGTTGTAGAAATCCAAGAACTTCAGTATCTTTAAGATGGTTACCAACAGACATCATCCCAATGCACAGTATGAGATAAAAATGTGAACTTTATATCTGATTATGAATAATTAATTATCGCTCTGAGCCAGGAGTGCTTTCAATGGAAAATAAATATTACTAGAGCTGAAGGGATTAATCAGGTTAATCGTCAACTAATTTAGTAATCAGTCATTAACTAGGGCAGACAGACTCAAAAAAAGGCAATAATTGTTCATTGGCATTGTTTTATGTATTTCCAGTAATATATTAAAGGGCTTAAATAGTTAAATAAAAAGTCTACTGAATGTGCCAGTTGTCTAATCCAATTGATTATCAGAATAACTGATAGAATTTATTAATACAATAATCGTTTGTTGCAGCTCTAAATAGTACACTAACTCAGTGGCATTAATTCAGTGCGAGCATGCACCAAAGGTTTAATACAAAAGCATTAAACCAGGAATACTTTCAGTAAACAGATAAGATGTGGAGAGTAAAGTCCATCGCATTGATAAATGTAAATAATTCATAAATGTTGTGCATCAGGAGAAGATGTTAAAATAGAAAAACCTAAACTCCTTTTCACATTTTTAACATTCTTTATTTCCAGTTTCCACTATGGATCATCTTTGTAGATTTTTCAGGAAATGTGTTAGAAGAAGATTTTATATTTTACACACTGAGTATCACAGGAGCAGCATTATTAAGAATTCATAGCATTCAAGGCCAGTTTTAGTCCATTTTTGTGTTCAGGCTTAAATCCTCAAGCAAATTCTGCAGACAATCCCTAACTGCATCAGATTTGTTGCTTAGGAGCTGGAGGACACGACTCTCTTCTTTTAAGAAGCATGCTTCTTAAATTCTTCATTAAAGTCACAGTTTAAAACATTTCGTTTTGACCTTAGTTTTTGTTTTCATGATAAAAAAACAGAATGAGGTCAAGGCATATACACTCCTGATCAAAATCTTAAGACCAGTCAAAAAATTGCAAGAATTTGCATTTAGAACTATTGATCTTAAGAAGGTTCTAAGTAGAGCTTCACAATGTTAAAAGAAGAAACATTGTAACAATAATAAAAGACAAAAACTTTTGAGCGGGGAATTAATTGAAAACTGCATTTATTCTCAAACATGATTTTTTCCACCTGATCAAAAGTTTAAGACCATATCTCAAAAAAAACCCGAAAACCCCCCAAAAGAGAAATCAAAGTATCAAAAAAAAGGACTCAGTAATGAGTAGCTCCACCATTCTTGTTGATGACTTCAAACAATCGTTTAGGCATGCTTAATGCCAGTGTTTCCAGGAGACTAGTGGAACGTTGTTCCAAGTGTTGAAGATGGCTTCACGAAGGGCATCCACTGTCTGGAACTGATGTCCATTTTGTAAACTTCCCCTTGCCATCCATCCCCAAATGTTCTCAATTGGGTTTAGATCCGGGGAACATGCAGGATGGTCCAAAAGAGTGATGCTATTCTCTTGGAAGA
The DNA here is from genome assembly GCF_027474105.1 of Poeciliopsis prolifica. Classification (NCBI taxonomy): domain Eukaryota; kingdom Metazoa; phylum Chordata; class Actinopteri; order Cyprinodontiformes; family Poeciliidae; genus Poeciliopsis; species Poeciliopsis prolifica. Next base: position 11,601,973 of record NW_026562386.1, on the reverse strand, counting down.
ACTCCTTTTGTCAGGCGGGCGTTGTGAACTGCAGCATTGTCCTGTTGAAAAACCAATCATTACCACACAGACGAGGGCCCTCAGTCATGAGGGATGCCCGCTGCAACATCTCCACATAGCAGCTGCTGTTTGACGCCCCTGCACAACCTGAAGCTCCATTGTTCCATTGAAGGAAAACGCACCCCAAATCATGATGGCACCCCCCACTGTGCCGTGTAGAAAACATCTCAGGTGGGATCTCCCTGTCATGCCAGTAACGTTGGAAGCCATCAGGACCATCAAGGTTAAATTTTTTCTCATCAGAGAAGACAACTTTCTTCCACCTTTCAATGTCCCATGTTTGGTGTACCCTTGCAAAGTCCAAACGGGCAATTCTGTGGCGTTGAACAAGACGTGGCCTTTGAAGACGTTTTTTGTTTCTGAAGCCCTTCTCTGGCAGATGCCGTCTGATGGTTATTGGGCTGCAGTCAGCACCAGTAATGGCTTTAATTTGGGTAGAGGATCATCCCGTGTCTTGACGAACAGCCAATCGGATCCTGCGGCTCAGAGCTGGTGAAATTTTTTTGGGTCTACCACTTGACATTTTTGTTCCATAACCCTCAGGATCATTTAAGAAATGCAAAATGACTGTCTTGCTGCGTCCGACCTCAGCAGCGATGGCACGTTGTGAGAGGCCTTGCTTATGCAGCTCAACAATCCTGCCACGTTCAAAGTCAGTGAGCTTTTTTGCTTTTGCCATCAGGAGGTCTTGACAGTGTAAAGACTTCACTGAAAATGACATGGAATCCAGATTTTTGCACAGCTTTTGGCTTTTAAAGACTATGGTCTTAAACTTTTGATCAGCTGAAAAAATCATGTTTGAGTGTAAATGCAGTTTTCAGAAAATTCCCCGCTCAAATGTTCTTGTCTCTTGCACTGATTGTTTTCTTTTAACATTGTGAAGCTCTACTTAGAACCTTCTTAAGATTCATTAGTGCAAAATGCTAATTCTTGCAATTTTTTGACTGGTCTTAAGATTTTGATCAGGAGTGTATTTAACTCCAGGTGGAAAGGTGGGTGTTCTAGTTGTTGTTAAGGTCGGAGGAACAATTTGCAGTAATGTTTGTTTGAAAACCCACCTTTCCACCTGGAGTTAAATATACGCCTTGACCTCATTCTGTTTGGTTGTTTGCCCATCTCATCTAATTAAAACTCTAACGAGTAGCTTGTTAAGGAACAAGAGCAGTTTTCAATCTTCCTTTTATTTGGACAGAGGTATAAACATTTTTTTAATTGCTCCGCCCTATTTTTTTGTTTGTTTTTATTTCAGCTAACTGTAAGCTGCCTGTAGGTAAATATATTGATAAGTAAGACGCATTGCACTTTTCTATTGTGGCTCTCGGAAGCCAAAAGATGCCAGTAAAACGGTTTCATCCTGTCAAAGTACCCACTTGACTGTATATAATTGGAAAATTGTCAACAAAAAGACATTTTACCACAGATTTCACCAGCTGTAAATGAAATTTGAATTGTTTGAATACACACAATTGGCTTCTTTTTTTCTAATTATGAGAAGTGCTATGAACTCAGGGTAAACCAGATTAATTCTGTGTTCTTGTTTCATTATTTGCACATTAAATGGTACATAAGTTGCATCCAACTTTATTTACCCCTCAGGACATTAACAAGTGATGAGATTTCAAAGTGCAGCCAAGTGTTAAAATGTATTCCATTAAAGCTGCATCTTATTGTCATTACAGATTATAACATAATTTCCTCAGTGCACAAGATGACGTTGTATTGTCATATCATCTGTCTGAAATACTATTCTGCCTCATGACTAAAGAGAAGTGCTGCAACTTTGGAAGTATTGTTGACAGTGACTCAAATATCAGAGTTGCAGATGAGTTTTCTTTCAACCAAGTAAATAATAAATAGTTGTTTTTCCTCCGATTGTTTACAGACAATAAAAAACTCCTGTTCAATACCCAATTCAGGACTGGGGTAATGCTGCAGGAACATACACAGGGATTTGAAAATAATCAAATCACTCCTCCTGTAAACTTCTTGCTCTAAATTGAATAAAACCAAGGCAGAAACTGCAGTATGAGTGTGCATATAAATGTACTCATTAACTTTGGTTTGCTCAGATCACAGGATCACAGATATATAGTATGTTAGTTAGAGGGGAGAGAAGACCTGAACATCAAAAGACAGAGCCAGGTCGTATGCTGAGTATGCCATATATGCCTTTACTGCACGCATATTAAAAACGAGATAAAACCAGTAAAGGCAGGTGGCTCTAAACAAAGCTCGGGGCTCGCTGAGCACACAAGGACAAACATTACTGCAAATTGTTCCTCCGACCTTAACAACAACTAGAACACCCACCTTTCCACCTGGAGTTAAATATACGCCTTGACCTCATTCTGTTTTCCCAGGAGCCCTCAGCGAGCGCAAGAAGGTCACTCTTGGCACGCAGCCCACTGTGCTGCGGACCTTCAGATCGCTGTCCACCTCAAACGTCTTCGCTTGCTCCGACCGGCCCACTGTTATCTATTCGTCCAACCACAAGCTGGTGTTTTCCAACGTGAATCTGAAGGAAGTCAATTACATGTGCCCACTCAACTCTGAGGGCTACCCAGACAGGTCAGCGGGGAAACTTTTTCAGTGTTTTCTCTCCTTCCTGTTTGTTTTTAGAGTGATTTGTATTAGCACACACAGCTTTCTGCATGCATTTACTGCAGACTGCATTGACCTATACAATTTGTCTGTTTGGTTTTGTAGCAACTGCTATCCTCTTTTTTTTGTTGTTGCTTTCTTCCTTTTCTCCCCTGTAAATTATTATTTATGTTTGTGTTTCTCTTTTTGTGATTTCTTTAGTCTGGCTTTGGCTAACAACAGTACGCTGACCATCGGCACCATTGATGAAATTCAAAAACTCCATATTCGCACAGTTCCCCTCTATGAGTCTCCAAGGTCAGTTGTCTATTCAAACAATAAGTTGGAAAAACAAAAACTCAAATGCTTCACAGCTTTTGTCACAAAATATGTTCAGCCCTGTTAATGGCAAAAGCTGCTCAAAATGTCTATTCTACTTTAGCTTATATTTATGGTAATTTCTTGTCTCCATCTCGCTATCAGGAGGATCTGTTACCAGGAGGTTTCACAATGTTTTGGGGTTCTGTCCAGCCGGGTGGAGATCCAGGATGTTAGCGGCACCACATCTGCTGTACGGCCTAGTGCAAGCACACAGGTACTGCATCATTTTGCTGTCTTATATAAGCAATCTGGCTGACTAAATCTAATAATTTAGTCAGATTTGAATCCAATTCCACATAGTTAATTGTAATATGTTGCAATCCATTCAAATTACATCGATCATAGACTTCAATATGGTAAAAATGTTATCAAATTCTTCTTTGTAAGCAAGCATATGGTGACAATAAAGAGATACTGCTAATTGTTCTCTGTTAAATAAGAGAACAATTAAACCAGGTTCAGTCTGCTGTCTGTCATGACCAGGTGGCATTGAGACAGAAAAACAAAACAATACTTTTGATGATATATAAAAACAAGAAGTTAATAGCTGCAATAACTGCTTTTTAACGACTACCTTCCGAAAAATTACACAGCTAAACACAACAACAGTGTCGTAGGAGTACTTTCTGCTACCTCTTAGCCACTTCTTGTAAAAAGAGATTGGATCTCAAATGGCTGTACAGGTTAAATAGATAAAAAATGGTATAAATATGGAGGATAAAACTGAGTACACAAAATTATTGCCAGCAATAGCTGTAGAAGAGATTATGTTCAGGAATAGCTAAATAGAGCAGCGAAAAATAGAACTTTATACAGGTAAAAATGAAGAATACGTTAAGGTAATAGCTCCTTTACTCTTGATGAAGTTTTTGTTCATCAATAGTAAAATCAATAGTGAAGGAAATGAGGATTTCTGTATCAGGAATAATTTGCTGCAATAATTTAGTCAACAGTTACACCCAGAATAAAGACACAACGTTCTACTGTATGGAAATAAAGATTTAAAAAAAGCTTCACCAAGATGAGAATTGTAAAGTTCTAGTGGTTCAGTTCAGACAGGAGAAAACACAGCTGGAACTGCAGAAATTTACCTTCCATGGTGGGGAAAAAAACCAGGGTACACAAAGGTAATGACAGCAATAATCTTACCAATTGTTCAGGCTGGGAAAGAGACGACTTTCCCAGTCTAAAGCCCATGTTTAGAATTTCAGCGCTATCAGAATATTATTCAGTAAACAGTCCATAATGAAGGTCATGTTCATAATTATCACATAGCAGCCTCAGTGGCTGCTAAAGAACCCTTAAAAATGACATTTAACATCAGTAAAGAGAGTGAGTCAAATTGGGTTTAATTATTTTTTTTAAGACTAGTTTGTCTCAGAGACAGCACACCGTCCAGGCAAATTAAAATAGGCTGAAGTTCAGTTTGTTGTGAGAATGATTTATGAAAATAAATTTACTGTTTTGTGTATGCTAAATACTTTTCTTGATTCATCCTGAAAATACCCTTAATTATAAAGTATTATATTTTAGCTCTGTGGTTTATTCCCATTTATTAAGCATAATTCCTATTTTGACTTTCCTACAGACATGATTTTTTTTATAAATTAAGTTGAAAAATATGTGCATATAAATCTTCCATCTAAATGTCATGCCAAATATACTTTGGCAGATGAAAGAAAAAAAAAAACCAAGCAGTCTGTCTAAATTTTCCTTATGTGAGAAACATAATTGCTGCTTTTGTGCTAGATGTATATTAAACCATTCTTTAGTAAGAACGTAGCGTGATATGGACAGAGCCATCTATGAAAACATTTTTCCCTAATTAAGTCAACTTTAAATGTTTTTATTAAAAAAATTATTTGCCATCATTTTGAAGCAATCAGATTAGCTGGAGAGTTAATTAAAAATTCCTCTCAGCCATGCTCATGTGCTACCTGTCCTACTCATATCTATAGATTCTCCAAAGGGGACAGGTGTGTACTTTCATTTGTTTGCGTTTACCGCCACCGATCCTCTCACATCTGATGACCAGAATGATGTTTACCTGATTTTCGATGCTGCACATCTGCTGTTGCAGATGGTGCCGACTCTGCCGTTGGCGCTTCCCACACAGACACATTGTGTATTGTGCTGGGGTTTTTTTTTTTTTTTTTTTTTGCCGTGTACCACATTTGTCTTTGCCCTCACTTCTTTCTCTCTGTATCCCGTCTCGTACGTCTACAGGCGCTCTCCAGCAGCGTGAGCTCAAGCAAGCTCTTCCCCAGCAGCACTTCTCCACATGAGACCTCCTTTGGTGAGGAGGTGGAGGTTCACAGTCTGCTCGTCGTGGATCAACACACTTTTGAAGGTGAGACAGCCGAGGCTGCATTTCCATTTGAACTCTGAGCTGCTGCATCCATGAGAATTGTCTAGTGGCTAAAAGCTCTCAGCTTGGAGGAATAGTTGATCTAAACAAAATATTCCTCATCTCATAAGGACTGTGCAGATTTAATCAACTACATTTTCGTTATTTAATTTCTTACATTTAAAATGCTTAGATTATTTTTACCACTTACTACAGTTTGGTGTTTATTCTTTATTCAGTCTTTAATACCAGGAATGAAAAGTATGCATATAACTGTATGCAGTTTCTAAATTAATGATGAACACGTTTTATAGGGAAGCCAAGTGGAGGTGACTGCTTCCTGCTCCTTTCTGTTTTGCATTGCAGATTTTATTTCTACACCAAGACTTCCTTTTAAAAGGCCGGTTGCTGCTCTCCCCTCATAAATTAGTGTATATTACCTGTTAACAATATGTAAATAAGAAACTGTTTAAGCACAACGTATCTGCAGCTGACTATGCTGTTGATGTGAGATGCATTCAAATGCAGATGACATCGATTTTGATTCTTGAGCCGCTTCATATATCAGTTACTTCAGCGTGTTATTGGCCGATTTTCATTAGAAAGCAGCTATGAAGCTATTAAAACGCCTCTCAGGTGGAGAGAAGAGAAGGAGAGATTGATAAATAATATCTCAGAGAAAATATTGATAAACGAAGATGCATTTGTCTTTGCATAATAAGTAAATCAATGCACCTGACACCAAATCTTCTCTGACAGAAACTATGAGGCACATCCCTTCTGGGATCCTCAATATGGATTTGGTTAAATAAGAAGCTCTGAAGCGATGTGCCTCACGTAAAGAGGGCAACCTGCCCATATAAGTAGATAAAATTGTGTATGCTGCAGGATTCTTTGTTCTAATTTTTTTTTTTTTTTGGGGGGGGTAAATGAACATTGACAGCTTACAGTTAATGAATAAACAGAAATCCTTTCTTTTCCATCAGCATTTTGTTTGTTTTGACCTTCATTATAGTCTATAATTAGATATTTTTCGTGTCACTAACCAATTGCAGAACAATAATTGACTGTTTCAATGGCACTTTGGCATCTTGATGTACTCTTGTGTTGGACACCAAGTTTATTGCCTCTTAACATTTTCACATTTTGTTGCATCATAAACACAAACATTAAGATATTTTTTAGTGGTTTTATGTGATTGAACAAGATAAAGTAGTTAATAAATTTAAGTTTGGTGCAAAGTTGTGATATTTAACTTATTTTTCAAATATAAATTTCTTTACAAGTACAAGGTACAAGTACTTTACTTTACACTGCACCTTTAAATTTGCAACTCTGTTATAGTATTAATTCACTTAACATTTAATTTAATCAGTTTTTTCTTTTTTGAATGGAGGTTTTTCACCATTTAACGAGGTAGTTTATTCATGGCTCTTGTGCAGCGATTTATAACCAAGGACCACTCATGTTTTGCGTGTTTCGTGTTTGTTTTGTGGAATCAGACGAGCAGGTGGTCCTTTGGTTTGACTGTTGTCACTTTGCTATTAGTATGAAAACACAAATATGACACAATAACAAAAAAAAAACGCCTTTTTTAATTTTTAGTGTTCAAATATGTTACTTAACAGTTAACATGGGTAATTCGTACACAATATTAGTCTTTCTAAGTAGCTTCATAAAGGAGTTTTGATCTGTTCTCACACTCTGCCCTGTTTTTTCCTGTTTTGTGTTTGTGCCAGTCCTTCATGCCCATCAGTTCCTCCCCAGCGAGTATTCTCTCAGCATTGTGTCATGTCGTCTGGGAAAAGACCCATCTGTTTACTTCATCGTCGGCACGGCCATGGTTTACCCAGAGGAGCCCGAGCCCAAGCAGGGTCGAATCATTGTCTTCCATTACACCGACGGTCAGTACCCGAGCTTCTCTTAGCTTTTTCTACGGTTTCAGCAAACAAGCCCAACTGCTCTCTTTGATTCTTCTCATCTTTTCATGTTTGTCCTCTCACCCAGATCAGCCTTCTTTGTTCTCTCCATCCTTCATCCCGTTTCATTTTCTCCTCCCTGCACTCTGTATTGTATTTTAGGCAAGAACACTGTGTCCTACTGGGCTCCTGTTTCCCTTCTCACTCAATCATTTTCTTATCACTTTCTCTCAAACATTCCCCCCTCTCACCAGCAGTGCTTTTTTTTTTCTTTCGCACACTGTTCCTGACAAAATGTGTTGCTTGTATGTCGTTTATCCTAGTCCAGTGCTTGATTTTTACCCTTGCCTTATATTCTGAATGCAGCACTGTCTCAATTTCAAAATTTTCTCACTTCTCTTTCCCAGTTGTTCTCTCTCTTGGACCTTGTAGGCGCTAATTTAACTCAGCGTTGCATGTGTAGCACTTTGAAAGCTCACTGAATGAACACTGACTGACTGATCTTTCCTGCAGGGAAGCTGCAAACCGTGGCTGAGAAAGAAGTGAAAGGAGCTGTCTATTCTATGGTGGAGTTCAATGGAAAACTGCTGGCCAGCATAAATAGCACAGTAAGTGATGGTACTGAGTTCTCGCTAAAGTTTTTTCCTCCACATAGTTTTAACAATGTTTAAAAATCTAAAGTAGAATATGAAAATATTTTAAAGGGAAATTTAATATTTTACAGCCATAAAACTTTCTATAAATTGTAATCAGCATGTTTGATGTTTTCTACGGCAGGTAAGTAAGTTATCTGCTTCACTTACAAAGATAAAATTTAGTACCATATTTGTATGATGGCTTGTCATCTAGGTCTGCAGTATCCTTTGGATTAATTTTTAGATCTAGGATGAGGTTCATTTCTTAATTAAAGAAGACTTTTCTTTAAAAGGAAAATGTCAAATGCATCTGCGGTCACTTAATGGCCACACAGAAATTGGATTCCATGAATATCAAGTATGCAAGGAGGTGAACAAAACATTTATCAAGGCTGCACCTTACATTTCATTACAAAATACCAGAAGTTGTTTTAAATCAAAACCCACTTTGCTTCAGCTACATGTCGTTTTTTTTTCCTCATCTCTTCACCAGATTAAGAGTGTTTGACTGCAGCTGCGATCTGGTCGTATATGAATGTTAATGTTCTGACAGCTACATCTGTTTATCTAAACACTGCCAGAATTTTTAGTGTTTTAATTTAACATTTTTTTCTCCAAAATCCATAATTTTTCACCCAGGGTGAAATACAGCAAAATATAACACTGGTGTCCTGTTTTGTTATGTTCCCAGCTACTGCACTCAGAAAACATTTGTCCTTCTGCTCACTAGATAAATCGCCATACAAGTCTTCACTTTATGAACACAGTTGGAGCTGGGAATGTTACTGCCACAATGTCTTGAGAGCACATAAGTTGATGGCTGAAGTTCTCTGCCTTTCTTCATTCACATTTCTCACTGTTATTTCTATTTCTTAATAGAAATAATAATAATAAAAAAAATACCGTCCACTTTGAGCCTGAACACAATTGAAAATAAAGAGTTGTAGATATTATGTGCTTTTTAAATTTCTCTTATATCTTTTGGCTAATTTTAGCTCAATCTGGAGCTCCAGAGTGGGCCATCTGGTTCTATCTTTGAAACTGTCTACAAATTTCCACCTAAGTTGTCTTAAATGTTCATTGACCTGTTGTAGAGGTTATAATGCTTAACATTTTACATCCAGTTATTTTTTACCTAATTAAGATAAAAAATGATAATAAAAAAAACAAAAAGACAAGTTGCATCAACAAACTATTTGCTGTGTTCCTTCTGTGTGTTTGTGGGTTCAGCTCCAGGTGACCTGTTTCTCTTATCCTAGATTTATTTTAAGACACATGATCTCTCAAAGCAGAAAAGCACTGCTCTATTAATTATATTTTGCCATGTCTAAATAAATCCATCCCATGTGTATTGGAGTGAAATCACCTGATATAGTGTGAAATAAATAGTCTTCCCCTGCTGCCCCATAATACCACGCTCATCCATGATCAGCTACAGATAGATTACAGGGATTAAAAACATGAAAGGGAGCTTTATCTGGAGATATCAAGAATACAATTGTCATGGATTTCACATTTCTGGAGCTCAAAGTCTAACTTCCGACTGCTTTTCTGTCTTCTCCTACCTTTGCTGAACATGTGAAAGAAACTGTTTTACTGAATTAGCTGTCCATAAATAAACTATCATCGTCCATTTAAAGAGAAATAAATATATGGATTCTGGTCTCCACAGTTTTGTATTTCAGTTTGGTGACTATTGAATTTGAAACACAGAACATAAATGGTTCATGGAAAGATCAAATAAGTTGGTTTTGAAGCTTATTTACAAACACTCATGAATTCTCATGTGTCTTAATTTTAATTGTCTGAAAAAGAACGAAAAAAACTCAATGTTTCAGTCCGCCTCTTGAATCTCCTCCCAGACGTTTACAGCACTAGAAATGTATGAGGTTGAAGAAGTAAATGTTTCAATTTTGGTTTCAGGGGTTAGAAGACAATCAAAGAATACTGTTAAAAATGATGAGTTTATAAAAAATGAAGCCTGGTTGATTTATCTGATGACCTTTTCATTCTATTCTCAAAAAATTATAGATTACACTTCCCTTTCATTGTTATTCTTTCTTTCTGTGTTCTATATGTGGCTGAGCACTAATGGTTTAAGACTTTATTATCCTTATTGTTTAATATTTATATGCTTTTTATTTGGTCTTTCATCTCTTTTTGGCTCACTGCACATTTTCTGAGGCTCTCAATCATGAATCCCTCTCAAATTACGCTTAACTAGTATCTAATTGGCTCCTACATCACAATTTAAGCATTGCCATACACAACACTTTGCCTTGAGGGACATTTAGTGCTCAAGCACAGCATTTATTTGTGCTGTAATAAAACTAAAAGTGACTAAAACTGCAAAAGTAAAGATCAGTTGTTTGTATTTGCAAATATGATTAAAGCATTTTTTTAATTGCCATTGTAGTAACTTAATCTTAGTGTATTTTTTACACCAGTGAATGATAAATTGAATATTTGCCATTTAGTTCCAAAATGTATTTTTCAATTTCTAAAATTATTGGTCATGAGCTTTTTTTAAGAAAACATGGTGCTTTCACAATAGTCATATACAATATGCACAGTTATGATGTTATCTTTGACCTGAACTAGTTTTTTAAGAATTGCATTTCATATGAAAATGGGAGTTGGTGTTTGTAAAATGAACAGTAATGCATTGAAAACACTTAGTTGAGACACACCCCTGACTCTCCCATCAATTTCTGACACAGCGTGACATGTTCATTAACTGGTAAACGTTCATTTGTAAAGCAGACATTGACCTCAGATTCAGACACATTAATCAGTGTAAAACTGATATATATATATATAAAAAGTTAATATTCTACTAGAATAACTACTACAATAACTGTTCAAATGAGAGCTGCCTTTCTTTTTCAGGTCCGTCTGTACGAGTGGACGGCCGAGAAGGAGCTGAGGACCGAGTGCAACCACTATAACAACATCATGGCGCTTTACCTGAAGACCAAAGGGGATTTCATCCTGGTGGGAGACCTGATGAGGTCTGTCCTGCTGCTGGCGTACAAACCCATGGAGGGCAACTTTGAAGAGGTGAGATGTGAAGGGAAAAAGCTCGAAGACTTGGAAAAGGTGGGAAATTGAATACTGCGTGTTGCTGCTTTGATACAAAATCACAAAGCAGTTTTCACTTTCAGCCCATGGCGCTTTATTGTATGAGCTAAATTCTACTCCAAAGTAGATTTCTTATGTTAACTCTTCATTTTTGGAAAATTGGAAAACAAATTTTAGAAACTAACTAAAGTTGTTAGTTTACAGCTGAGCTCTTGTACAAATCAAACGGGACACATTACAAACTTATTAGAGAGAATAATGAAAGAGCATTCTGTCTCCTCAGATATTGTGTGTCAATCAAGGCTTCCTGTGCAATTAAAGAGCAGGTCTTTGCTTAAAATCTATTGATTATGTGTCAGATTTTCTCTCTTCAGTATTAAAGGAGTTCATTACAATTTGCACAGAGAAAGCAGCAGTTTTGAACAGCTATAATTGTTATTTAATTGATTGGCTCACCTAAAGAAATTGCAATATAAAAACAGAAATAAAATTTAGGGATGCAACTGATGATTTTAGTAATCAATTAATTTATCAATTATTCTGACGATGAATAGACAAATTGCACATTTTTTAATGAATTACTAAATCCTTTTTGTTCAATATTAAACGATGCAAATATACAAATTATTCAATACCTTGCTGAAATATGAAAATAAACTTTTTTTGCCTATAATGCAATAACATAACATTCCTTTAGTGTATGGTTGATCATTTGTAGCAAATGATACATCTGCAGCTAAAAACCTATTACTAAAAAAGCTCAGCCCTTTCTACTTGACTTGATATGAGTTTCTTTTTTTTAGAATAATTGATAAATATGAAGGAAAAAAGTGCTTAATAGGATGTGTTTATTATTATTTAAAAATTTGAAGCTAAAACTATGCCACTTGATGCATTCTGAGTAGAACATGCTTACAAACATGTTATACTCATGTATTTTGCATTCAGTCTAAATGCAAAAGACAAATATATTACTGCTCTGACTTTGTTCTTTCATCAAAATTGCCTTTTTGAGTTTTGATAATCCAGTTGTTAATTAATCAATTTCTAAATTAGTTGACAATAATTTCAATAATCAATTCAGCACAATTAGTCAGATCAATTCTAGTATAAACCAGAAGCTAACACAATTAGCAACAATTAGGAGTTTTGAGAGTTTACTCTTGTTTAGCATTGGCTTATCTTTGCTTAAAAGGTATATTTCTTAAAACAAATTTGCATGTTTATGCTTTTTTTCATATATTTTCCACAGATTGCTCGTGATTTTAATCCAAACTGGATGAGTGCCGTGGAAATTCTAGACGATGACAACTTCCTGGGAGCAGAGAACGCCTTTAACTTGTTTGTCTGCCAAAAAGATAGGTGAGAACTGCAAAGCCTCTCCCTGCATGTAGCTCAATGATCATTTCCTTATGATCATTATATTTCACCACAGCTGCTCTTGCAGATCAGAAATGCCCCTAAATCGTCTTTGCCCAATACTTTCTCGCTCAGACTGATGCTGTCATTAGGATGCTGTTCCTTTCACACACATAGTCCCATGACAGCTTTTAGACCAACATCATTGGTATGAATGTGGGACTGGAGCATTGTCCTTGCATTAGTGCTGGAAATTATGATTCATCTTGCAGCCAAGCTTTTAGCCACTCTCCTGCTTTTTTTCCTCTGTTGTAATTTCACTGAATGTTGATGTTAAGGAAAGGAAGAAACATGAGGTCTGAAGGTGCTTGTGTTACATCCCTGCCTTCACTCATTATCCATCTAATATGTCAGAGTGGACCTCTCAATGCTTTTGACCTTTATTTGTGCAGCACATCTCTGTTACTGTTGCTCTTTTCAGTGTTTCTCAGACTTTTAGCCATTACCTCTCTATCATGTGCTGACCTTTTCCAACAATTCTCATGTCTTTACTCGTCTTGTTTTCCATTTGATTGATCGACGGTTTGACCCCCAACGAGTTCCGGTCATGACCTTGACATTATTTTGTCTTCATGTTTGTTCTCTCTCTGTTTGTCCTTGCCACACTCAGTGCGGCCACCACTGACGAGGAGCGCCAGCATCTGCAGGAGGTCGGGGTCTTTCACCTAGGCGAGTTTGTAAATGTGTTTTGCCATGGCTCACTGGTGCTACAGAACCTGGGAGAGAGCTCCACACCCACCCAGGGATCCGTACTCTTCGGCACTGTTAACGGCATGATCGGTAAGTTAATCTTAATTTAAACAAACCTGTTTTTTTATTTATTTATTCTTTTTTTTATTATTATTTTGTATTTTTCTAGCATGTTTTAAAAATATTCAAGGATTTTCTTTCTTGCTGCGAGAACCCTGTTAGCATGTTTAATGGTTTTGCAAGCATTGAATTTCGGGATTACCTGGCTTTAATCACAATTTTTACACTAAATCAGAGGCATGCAACCACTGACAGTAGGCTGCTTTCATGCAGCTCTTCGGCCTGTTTGCAGCGACTCATTCTTGTTTTGATCTGAAGAATATTCAGTAAAAATTGTCCAAATCAAATGCAGAGAAAGTGTATTGTATATCCATAGATTTTCCACAAAATGTATGTAATATATTATAGAAGACCGTAACAGAATTGCACAAATAAGATGTATCCCAGAACTGTTTAGCATAGCATAATGCAGTGTGTCATTAAACAACATAGTGCTATATGATATAGCACAGTTAAATTGTGCAGGGGATAGTGTGGTATGTTGCAGTATGGTACAGTATAGTATTGTGAGGACATCTGAACCTATTGTTTATAATAAATAGTTTATAATATATAGCACAGTACTGTATTGGCCAAAAATATAAGTGAAATAATGAAGCATACTATAGTATTGTAGTACAATATAGTACTACATATGACATTATACTATGTCATGATATAGATTAGTTTATTTTTGATCATTCCAAAGAAACAATAAGTAATAAAATTAAAAAAGGGTTCCTATTTCGCTTCTTAGCTTTCATCATAAGAAAAAGGAAAGTGCTTTATGACTCGAGATGGTTTTTATTTGGTGGCACGGGACATAAAAATGTCTCTCTGTATTGTAATGATAACTCTCCCTTACACAAAGATCCTTTCGGTGTTGGATCCAGCTCGGGTCCTAAATTTGAGCCAAACTCCAGTTTGTCATTTTGTTTCCACTGAACAATGCTTTGTTAAGGTCAATTAAAGATTTCCCAAACAAATGTTTAAATAAGTGATTTTCTTTGTTGTCCCTCTACTAGGGGTGTCTCCACATACAAGCAGCTATTGATTTTATGCTGTGACATTCACTGTTGAGACTTCAGCTCACTCCTGTCTTGATTCAGTGGATATGAGCAGGATTTAGTTTGTAGAGCCGTAAACTCCCCGGCTTTATTTCTTTCCTAAGACTCTGCTCGTGCTGCTCAGGATGAATCCCAAACATCGCTGAACTTTATTTGCTTCTGCTGGCAGATATTTTTCATTTTCTGGCAGCAGAAAACCTATTCACAATCTTTTAGAAGCCAGTGTTTAGGTCTTGAAATTTAACAATAAAATCCAACTCTTAGCATACTTTGTGAATAATTGGAATTAATATGCCTTAAGTTGCAGAAAGATATCAAGACTAATTGAATACGCAAAGATCCCTCAAATCCTTTTCCTTCAAGCAAACAATGATGTAAAACATTCACCACTGTCAGTTGACACGTTGTCACCTCTCATTACTTGGATTGAAACCAGTAACTTCCAGCCTGGCACTGATGACGGGGAAATGAAAAACAGGGAGTGCTCATCATTTGGACACAGCAGCACTCCCACAGCACCAAAACACAGCGCATTATTTCACCTCTGCACCTCCTGTGATTCCCTAAAAGGTCTCAGAGGAAAGTTTCTCAGGAAATGAAAACCACTGTCGCCCTTCCCTGTGAGAACTTTTCCTCTCCAACTCTCAAACTAAAATGAGCTTTAGCGTGTAATGAAGATAAAATGCCCCTGCCGGTCTTATCGCTCTGCAAGATGCTGTGATGTATGATATGTTTCTTAGAGAAAGCTGCAAGGCGATGGGATTATTTCCCCTAAAAGAGAATAACAGCCCATATGCATCCAAACTTGTCAAAGACTATTTTTTGTATAAACTCCGATATGGCAGTCTCAAGATGATCACAATCAGAGATTGCGTGTTGACTCAGAAATTCATTCTCATGGCAAATTATTTGATGGTATCTTAAAAAAATCTAACATTTCAAAAATGTAGTTCCAACATAGATATTTGACAAATAAGTGATGTGTGTATTGAATAGGATTTGGCCTTTAAAACCCCAGCTGTTAAATAATAATTAGTTTCATTTGTTAAAATTGATGCTGTGTCATTTTCCTAAACCCCCCTCATGGTGTCATGTAGAAAAACAAACTCTGCAGCTTTACAACTTCCTGCTTGTGTTTGCAATTTGTTGATGAACCTTATTTAATGAAAATTTAGTTTTAAAAAAAAATAATACAACTTTTTAAAATAAAAAAAAATGTGCTCAAAAGCAAAAAAAAAAGCATTTACAGTCACTCACCTATGCTTGATATACGTACAATTGAATATTTCTTTTAATAAAAAAAAACATATTTTTTACAAAAGTTACGTACTGCAGCTTTAAAACTGTTAATGAATGCAGACATGACATTTCTCTCTTCCTCTTGGCTGATGGCACAGTATGAGGTGAACAGCTCTTTCACACATTTATAAAAGATCATCTGTGTGCTTTTTTTTTTTAGGTCTGGTGACATCTCTGTCCGAGGGCTGGTACAGCCTCCTGCTTGACCTACAGAACCGCCTCACCAAGGTCATCAAAAGCGTGGGCAAGATCGAGCACAGCTTATATCCTGAACTCCTGTGTAAAGTAACCATCTGTGACCACAGATGAGGTGACCTGGACTGGCCGGGGTTGTTCTGGTGACGGCCCTGAAAATGAACAGCAAAGCAATAATGATGTTTTTAACTGACTTTACAGGCAACTGATAATTTTTCAAAGCTCAAATAATTTGTTTCCATTCTTCTGCTTAAGAAAGGGACTTTCCTTTTTTTTAGAGAAAATTTACTCTGCTACCCTGTGGTTTTATTGAATTATCGTGTTATTTAATACTCAAAAGCCTTCTGTTCAGTCTTTGTTTATAAAATATGGCTCAAGAGGGCCTCTATGGTTATCTATCTGGTGCATTGAACACGTTATCTGTTGGATATTTATGAAATCTGCCTGAGGTAAAGTTAGCATGGTCACACCCAAAGGGCCGACCTCGGGCTGAAACGGCTGCCTGGTAATGATTTATCCTTAACCGAGTGACACCTGGAGGTCTTTCCACACGGAGCGCAAGACGGAGCAGGGCACAGGCTTCATCGACGGGGACCTGATTGAAAGCTTCCTGGATCTCAGTCGGGCAAAGATGCAGGAGGTCGTCAGCACTCTACTGGTGGGCACAGTTTTTCCTCTTTCAATTCAGATCACCTGCACTTCACATCATGTTTCTGAAATATACATTTAGTATTTCTATTTCTATTTTTGTTGGTTTGGGTGACGGAAAGCCAATTAAGGACATTCCAGCAATAATCAAGCTTAGTTCTATGAAATAGTATTCAATGTTTAAAAAGTTTCTTGGGGACAAACTTCCCGCCCCCTGTTTATAGCAATATAATTTTTATCGGGGGGCATTTATCTCCCAAGGGTATTTATTTATCTGTCTGTCAAGCTGACTGACTGACAGTCAATCACCCACAAAGAGGATTATTTTTTTTGCTTGGATGTTTTTCTTTTTTCTGTCTCTGTGTATGTGTACTTTTTTCTCTTAAACTGTTTGGGGGAAGATTTGACAGTTGAGTCTCACTGTAGTGGTTAAGAGCTTTAGTCATTGTGGCCTCAGCTATCCTTCCCTGATATGTGACATGCTGAAATAGACACTCTTCTGTCTGGACTCTGGCATTCACAAACCAAATTGTTTTGTTTGCACACTACTAAACCTAAAGCTACAGAGAAGAAACAATTTAGATCCATTAAGAGCAGATTTAGGAAATGAATCGGCATTTATTTCTTTTTCTTGAAGTCTGCTCCCTGAAGAATCTGTATCTCTTATCTTGAAGACGGAAGAAAATTGGAATTGTTGCCAGTGGATGAGTTAGCTTGGCTTTTAAAAACATAGTTCTTAAATTTGTCGATTATTACTTAAGTATTGCAATAAAACCTTTTTTAAAATTGGCACACAAGTTGGTAAATAAGGGAGGACTTTTGTATAAATCAGAGCAGAAATTACAAAACAAAATATACAGTTCTCTTAGCATCCCATTTCAGTCAGTCGGTGGGGGTCTGGACATTGACTGGGACACAGCAACACCCTGTTTGAAACATTGTCCTGGTTAATGCCCTAATTTACCCAAACTGTTGCTTCGAGTTAGCCTCATGTTGGATTTTACAATATGCTTTGCCACATAATGGAGTGACATAACAAGCCCATGATCATAATGGTTCTGGATCCATTTCTAACTGTTATTATGAAAGGTTCTGCATGCATATTGCTTTTGAGAAAGAGAAGGCGTCCTCCAACTGAATTTTGTGGAACATCCACACAATTGATAGCTCCTGCTTTTATTGAGGCGGTCAGTAAATCTTGTTCATTTGACTAGTAAGACTTGGCTTCTACTTTTCCCTTTTAAATCCAGTGGAAGCAGTGAAGCTGCAACATTTTTGCTCTCGGTTTGAACCTTACAGGACCTATTTAAATTATCTTGTCTTAAAACAATTTAAGTTTTCTTGTGAAGAACAGCTGATAATAGCAATAAAATTTTAGTTTTTTCCTCCCACAAAATTAAAGTGGAACATTGCTTTATACACAGCTCCAATAGCTAATTTGCATCACAGAGAAACTGAATATATACATTTTAAATATTTATGTTTTAGTTTAACTGCGATTGTGTAATATCTGGAGTGAAATCTCTATTTCTTATGGTGTCAATCTGGATAACACAGAAATCCACATTGACATCAGTGTACAACTATAAGGAGGTTACATTTAAATAGAGCAGACTTTGAATAGTTGTTTTTATTTTATTTTATTTTTTTTTCAATCGTCAAGATTGTTCACTTCTTAAAATATAAATGGTTCCTGTCTCTGTGGAAAAGTCTTTATATTTACCTTCTGGTGCGATTAATAAAAAATAAACGAGAGGGAAAAAGCTGCAGTTTGTCATCTGTGTGGGCAAGATAAAAGATTCCCAGCGTTTAGGTGTGCATTTTAAAACATCATAAATAAAGTTCTAAACACAATGGAAAGGAGAGTAACATTTCATTTAAGTGAAATATTTTTGGATGCAGTCGGATGCTGCTCCTGCATCTACTCGTAAGCGTGGATCAGTCTCAGCTCACCGCTCGTTGTCTTTCATTTTCAGATCGATGATGGCAGCGGCATGAAACGTGAAGCCACAGTGGATGAGGTGATTAAGATCGTGGAGGAGCTGACGAGGATCCACTAGCTCCCTTCACCATTCTGAGGGAGTGGGGGCTAAAATGCTTTGGGCTTTACAGATGTGTAAATAATTATAAACAGTGTGTGTGAGTGTTTTGACCTTTCGGTGAGTTGTCGGCTGTTCAGAGCCTGAAGGGTGTTACGTGACGAGTGTGGGGCTCTTCAGGTGAAATGCTTACCGGCCAAAGTGACGACCTTGGTCTGAGTGAGTTTGAACGTGTGTTTGCGTGCGTGTGTGTGTGTGTGTGTGTGAGATGGGATGTGACTATAAAAAGGAACAACCTGAAGCTTTCCTCGACACATCCATGCTCCCAGATAATTGTGGCAGTTTCTGATAAGTTAAAGGTTTCTCAATCCTCTTCACCACACATTATCGGCTGTTTCCTATTAAAGTCTGAAATAAACACACTGTATAAGAAATAAAATGAGGAAATTGATAGATTTATAGCTATTTTGTCTTTGTGATGTTTTCTTTGTTTATTCTAATAAACCTTGCTTTAGTATTGTTCTGTGTCTCGGACTTTGATCTGTTCTAGATCAACGGTCAATGTTTGCTGTCTTTTGTCAGATCACAGACAGACACTTCTGAATTAACTTCCAAAATTATTAGTTGATGTATTTAAGGTAATTGAAATCAGTCCTATAAAATGTAGATAATGTTGCTTATGGGCAGAATCAAATATTTTATTATCATAATGCTAAATAAAGACTTCAAGTGCAGTTCAAATCAAAGGTTTACATACAAATATATGGGCCTGAATTTTGGGCTAATAAAGATTAAAATAAATGTTAGCAGGTCCAATAAACAAGCCAAATGAAATCAGTAAGCCTTTTGTGTGATGCAGGCTTAATATTTGACCACTTTTCTTAGAAAATTAACTGATTTAGTTGTTGGGTTTAGCATTTAAGCATTCCAGGAGTTTTCAATAGTGACTTTAACTAACTTATGACTGGAACTGTAGCAGATTAAAAAAAGGTATAGTTTCAAACTTACAGAGCTAATATTTAACTTTCTTGCCAGTTGTCAAATATTTTTTTCTAGTTCTTACATTTACATGAGCTTTAATTGCACAGTGTTTTTAAAGTTTTCCTAAAGTTATTGCAGTTCCCCTAATTTACTGAATTAAATAAGGATCTCTTATTTGCAGTTAATGCAGGCCTGCTGCTCTAGCCCACACAGTTTTAATGAACAACCACCAGGAGGGAGAAAAATAACTTTTTTTTATTTATTTTGTGAATCAGACCTTTTGATATTCCAGAAGCTGCATTGTTTTCTGAAGAACCTGATTAATTTATATTGTGTACATATTTTATGTCGCCTGCATTAACAATGTGAAATAGGAATACAAGCTCTTTCTGTCTGAGTAAACAGAGGTCCTACAGGCTGGGGTACAGCCACAGTGACAGTGAAATCTAGTTTCAGTAATTATGCCCTGCACTGAGGATTTGAAGGAAACTGGTCATGACTGGCAGTCCAAGTCCTCTGCCAGTTCTCCGTAGCTATTTTTGTCCTCTCTTTCTCGAGGCACAGAGACTCTTGTTTATCTCTTGTTGCCATTCGAGTGGATTTTTTTTTTTGTTTTATTTTGTATCATTTAACATTTAAACCTTATAATCTATTAGGTAAATTGTCCGATTTCACAACTGCAGAGGTGCATAAATCATAATTAAATTTTGTGTTTAATTAAAAAACAATGTGGGAAATTTAATCAGTCTCTTAAAACCTTTCCCAAGATATTAAATTTAGGACATTATCTGAAACTCCAAAGGGAAATATTTTTATTTTTTTTGTTCATTGTGATCTAAATGCAACAGTGTGTTTACTCACTCTGTAAATGTTAAATTGGCTGAGTTTATGCAGTGCCCTTCTATTCACACCTATTTATACTAAAGACATTCACCCAGTCATTAAAACCTACATGTTTTCATTCTCAGAACTGTTGGCAACTTGGGGTTAAGTGCCTTGCCCAGGGCCTAGCTGGAATTGAACCCACTGAAACACAGCCACCCCATTGAGATTCTTTACTAAGGATATACCAGCAAACAAAATACACCTATTGCAGAATGTTTTATTCAACCCAGCAGGGTTTCTAGAAATAAAATGGCAGTGTCCAGGCTGTTTAAAAAAAAAAAAAATCCCTTCAGTTTTACAGTGTGTTGACATTTTTTGTATTATTTACCAAGGAACCTAGTTTCAGACTTGACTACAGTTAGATAAAAAACTTAGTGGTAAAGTAAGCTAAAACTTTTCCACACAGTGATATTTACTGACTGAATTAACTTGTTTTGATTTGAAATATAAACAAAAAACCTGCATTGTTTTAAGGATATTTTGATGACAAGAAAGCAATAGTAATATTTACTTTTCCAATCAATTTGTATGATATATTTTACTGAACGTTATTTTAGTTGAAACATTACAGAAGACTAAGTATTGCAGAACCTGTTAAACCCTCGATGAAATACTATGTTAATTACATTAAAGGTAAAAGCACAGGTTGACACTAAGGCTACGAAACTAAACAAAAGCTGCACAACATATCAAACAGCAATCATGGCAGTATCCACATGTTTAATCCACAGTTGCAAAGAAATGTTTTGAGGCAATTTTGCTAGGATATTGTATAGTTCATGCGTCATTCATAAAAATGTATTAGTTTTTTTTTTTCTTAAGCGACGTTCGACAGTCAATACATTGCTCTTTTTAGAGAATCATTCAGTTTTTATGCTCCTCTATTTTTGTAACAAGCTTCCATTTTTCTGAACTAGAGTTTTTTTTTAAAACAAGGCTGGAAATTCATAAAGTGTAGACTTTTTTTAGAAACCTGTCATGATTTTACCTTACTTTGGCAGTGTAATGTAATACGTTTTGCTTATTTTCCTATTTTACATTCCCTCTAATCATGTAAATCACTTAGAATTTCTGAAAATGTGCTAAACAAATAAAATTGCCTACACATCACCCAGTGGAATATGCTTAGGAATCACTCAGATGGAGGCCTGCAGGACACATCCTGATCGGATGCAGAGGAGTAACTGTACTCCAAGCTCCCCTTCTTGGTTCTTTTTCTTTCAGTCATGATGGTTGTGAGTACATTAGAAAACAGAATCATTCGGTTAGAAGGAATCAATATATTCTCCCTGCTTAAAATGTGGCCATCTTCCATGAGCCAGAATGGGGACGATATATTGCCAGCACGCACGTGGTTTCAGTCTGAAGAAACTACAGGAAGCCTCTTCCACACCACTTGCTGGGAGGGATATTGAGGTATGGTGAACGGACTGTTAGGTGTTGGTGTCAAAATAAGATTTTATTTTTTTTTTCATGCATGAAAGATACATTAAGCCTTGTGAAACCTGAAAAATTAATAGTTGCAAGACAGAACTTTGTTGTTTAATTAACAATTGGATCAACAGGGGAGATATTAGCCTTAACCACAACCAAGAAATCCCTTTTCTGTTTCCTGGCTGCACAACTTCATTTGCGAGTTACTGTCAAGTTCTCGGTGTCTGAGCGTTTCACGACTGCTGTTGCCTCATCTGTTGCAAGCTGTGAACACAGAACCAGTTTAGAGAGTACAGTCAGATCCCATCCCCACCAACAACATACCTCCACCATTCCTCCACTCAAAGATATGCCGTGCCTTCACACAATGTTGGCAGCAGTCAGCGATGCTGGCTGAAATCTGTTTGGAGGAGAACAGCATGACTGCTTTGATCCTAATGAGCAGAAGCCACATGTACAGACCTGGCAGTGCCTCATCTGAAGCAGTGCTAAACACAAAAAAAATTAAATTAACTCACTCAATCAAATCTGGTTTACTTCTGTAAAAATTCTGGCTCTCTTCCTTTGGGGATCAGTTAGCTGTGGTGCTCTTCAGGTCCAATGTGTGAACATTATTCCTTTAGAGGCCCAATTTGGCTAAGTCAGGCTAAGCTCAGCTTTGGTAGAAACATGTAGGAAATAAATAATGCGGAATTGGAAAGATTTGTTTTTCTTTTTACTATTTATGTCTTAGATTTCACAAACTTTTTTTCCTTTACAACAAAAACTGTATTTTATATCTTCTTGGATCTGTTTTAAATAATCATACCAAATGTTTATTTTTACATAGTTATACCACACTTTATTATATTCCAGATTTACAACAAAATAAGTTCAAGCATCAAAAATAATATCGTAACAAGACACTTTGCAATTAACTTCCTTCCCTGCTGATCAAATAATTATTCCACATTAAAAAAACATTAATGAATTTATTCAGTTTCAGCACTGTTATTTGTTTCCGTCTGAGATAAGAACCCGTCTTCCAGAAAAATCATTAAAAGCCATTACCTAATCAAAGTGTAAATCTGTTATCGATCTATCTCTACCCTGTATTTAGAGGTATACTGAATAAAAACCCAAGTAGCAAATCAGACACGACCGGGACAAACAATGAAAAACAAACTACTTGTTTCAGGTTAGATAATGAAGGAATGTTCAGCAACTTACCAAACTGTAAGCTTTAAGAACTCTTAAGATTTTAAAATTTTTTTTACCAGATCCTTGTGGAAAGATTTTTCTTCTTTTGAAAGGATTGGAGGGTCAGAGAGGAATAGTGGTATCACTCCATCCCTGATGATTTCTTCTTTCACTGACTCTTACCATGACCAATAACATCAGCGATCCCTTCTGTGCCGCTGAAGATGTCGGCCTCTTCTGTTTCCAGGGATCATGCTGGCATCAAGCAGCAGCGCCTCACCTCTGTCTCTGGAGGGTGAGAAATACTGGCACAAAGGCCTTTTGAATCGGCCTTGGGGGGTCACATCACAGAGAGTGTTGATTTCTCTCAGCCCGTGTTTGAGACATCAGGACACGCTTGGTGGCTATTAATGAAAGGAGAGGCTGTTTTGGGGGAAATCTCCCCAAATCAGTCCCCAAAGGACACACACAACCTCTCTTCGAGATCACACACACTCACTGGTATGGCAGTTTTTTTCATACCTTATTATAAGCATAGTTGAATCTGTGAAAGAGTGTAGCTGAAATCACTAACAGACTGAACATAATTGAAATAGGCAGACATGTTTAGGGGTTGTGAAGCCATTTCTAAGAGTTTGAAATACCAGTGAACCAAAGGGAGAGCCTTTATCCATGACTGGCGTAAACACGAAGCAGTGGTGAATCCTCCCAGGAGAGACCACTCAACTACAATTACTCCATTTACTCTTAGAGCACATTCATCCAGATGGCCACAAAACAGCTTACAGCATCTAAGGCACTGCAGGCCTTACTGCGTATTCAAGGTACAACATTAGGAAAGGGATACTACTATATATAAAATAGCCTCAATGGGAGGGTTCAAAGGCCAAAACCTCTGCTGACCAAAGAAACCGTAAAGACACATCTCGCTTTCACCAAAAACATCTTGGATGTTTTTCATGGTTGCTAAGACCTTTGGGGAGCCATTCTGGTGACTGATGAAACAAAACTGGAACATTTGAAAGGTATGATTCATGTTACCTGACAGTCCTAAAATATGACATTGAAGAAACAGAGCATCATCACACTGAACATTAAACATGATGATAGTTTGAGGTTTTGGGGTTGACTTGCTTCCTCTAGACCTGGATGACTTGCTATAACTCATGGAATCATACATTTTGTTCTTTACCAGAACAACGTTCAGAAGAATGTCCAAATCAAGTTTCACCGTTTGGTCATGCAACACGACAATGGCCACGTCTGAATGACTAATGAAAACCAGATACATCAAAGTTCTGGAGTAGCCTGCTTCTAAATCCAATTTAGATCCTGAAAATGACCTTAAACATGCTGTTCATTACACTTAGTGTCCAATATGGCAAAGGTAAAGAGAGTCAAAATTCCTCATGGTATTCAGGGTGGTAGAACCAGTTAGTAGGTGTAGGAGTCAATTACATTTTAAATCAGGCCAGGTTTGCTTGGAAAGCTTTTTTTTCCCCTTAATAAATAACATTGCCATTTAAAAACTGCTTCTTTGCTTAATTTATCTTAATCCAGTATTGATCCAGTATTGCGGTTGTGTATTCTGAAACATTCAAGTTTGACAAAACAAACAACACAAAATCTGTAAATGTCCAAACACTTTTGCACACCACTGTATTGTCTTGGTTTAATGATCCTTCGATTTTTAAAAAGCAATTTATCCAGATATGGAAAGGTGTAAGAAGTTTGTCTCTTATAAAAGAGTGAGCATTCCCTACCTGATTCACTCCCTGAAAACTGATATATCACCTCATAAAAGCTTCCTCCTAGATGTCCTTGGCTGACACTGTATTTCCAGAAATATATCTTTACAGAAAGTAAAAAAAAAAAAAAAAGAAATCACTTTCTTGCTTATATATTTTCTGGAAATTTATCAAAAGAGCAAATTGATTCTCACAAGAAAAAAAAAAAGAAAATAATTAAGATAAAAGATTGTTTCCCCAACACAGACAAAGAGAAACTTTGTTGCACAACGCAGGAATGGTTTGGTGATGAAATGTCTATTTCATTGATGGAGTACTGTGCTAGAGACAGAGATACCTCTCTCGCTGCCTTCTCTGAATGTGTTGAGTTATTTTAGTGAGTTCTGCTAAAACTGACTCAGAAATCAAAAGATACATTTTAAAGCAATTGACAGACAATTCACCACATTCTCATTCTATTAAATAAAAGAAAAAGAAAAAAAAAACTGCAGCCAGAAACATATCTTTCTCAGCAAAACTTTTTAAACAATGACTACTATGAGTAGAGCAACTACCAACAAGTTGGATCAGTTTCTGTCATAAAACAGCCCATCACCCTGAACAAGCCATTTCCATTATGAAATATGGCGGTGGCAGCATCATGCTGTATGGAAGAACACCACAGGTTTATTTGGAAGACACTTTAAAAATTTATTCCACTTTACAATAATGCACTACTCTTTTGTTCTATCACATAAAGTCCCATTAAAATACACAAAAATTTGAATTTTGGTCATGAAAACATGTAGATGAAATAAAGTTTTATAGTAATTGTGAGGTAAACAATGCAATGCTTCATAATCCAAAATGACAGACATTTAATTAGAAAGTAAAATAAGCCCTCCAAGATATCAGCCGTCACAGATGAGGAACAGTCCGTCAGATTAAAGAGGGGCGGTCAGCTTTGTTCTGCCTGTTCCGGGTTATGCTGCATGTTGATTAAACCGAGAAGTTTGCAGGAGCAGCTGGGAGGCTGAGGTAAGTATTTTTTCCTCAGGTTGTTTGACACATGGTTATCTTTAGAGTAAACAGGTGTAAACCCAGTCAAGAGTTTCTCACCCCAGCCTAGATCCCTCCCTGTTCCATCTCACATCTTTTAATTACACTTATCCGGAGACGGACGACCCTCCTGGCTCTTCCTGGCACTGAAAGTGATGGAGTCTTTGATGTTAGCGCCTCAAACCTTCAGCCGACCCAAAGAGCATCTGCAGCCGTGCTCAGACTCCTGCCCTGATTTAATTCAAATGGCACATATACACTCTGTTTCGAATTTTCCTCAGGGAAAAGGTGGGATTTCCCCCACTGCAGAACACTATTCTGTTTACTCTTTCCCCAACTTTCTTCTGCCACCTAAGTCTTTAGCTCTCTTGAGAATGGTTTTTAAATGAGAAAAATGACATGTTTTCTTTACAACTTTATCAAAACTTCACATTGCAAGCCAACCTTTTCCCTTATCAGTATTAAATGATATCAAATGAAAATTACCAGCTTTGTCCTTCTGTACTATGTGACTGATGGATGTCTGAAAATTTGCTGCATAATTCTGTTCATTCAGGTAGCAGATAGTTTATTATGCATGTAGGGATATTTCTTGCACTGTTGTTTTGATGCTAAATAGACAAACACAAATGTTGATAGGAAGTTCTCGCTGGAAAAAACAGTTCAGGATGTACTTCTCCCAGATAGACATGCCTGACACCTGCCACTGGTTTCCAGCAGCTCTGGGAGATTAAAGGACAAACTTTTGACAGCAATATACCTTCATATTTCTACCCAAGAAAACAAAAACAATGTAGTCAAAGTCACAGTCATAGACTAGACTTTTTACTATTCCACACTGTAGCCAATTTGGACTCTTCAGCTTCCCCATTCTGAAAATGGTTTCAATTTCAAATGATGTAAAGAATGAGGGTGTCAGGTTCTGTGTTTTTCTGTGTTTTAATTCCGAGTTTCTGTGTCCTGAGTCTCCTCGTTGTCCTGTCTTCCCCTTGATTGTTCCCAGGTGTGTCTTGTTCCCCTGATTACCCTCAGTGTATTTAGTCCCTCCTGTGTCCTCTGTTCCTCGTCGGGTCCTTGTCAGATTGTTGTCAGATTGTCAGATTGTCGTTGTTGTGTTTACCGCCTGTATGACCAGTTGCTACCGGCGTTGAGCCCTGGCTTCCGCTCAGCCGTGCTGCCTGGCCGCGGACTCTGTTGACTGTGTTTTTGTGGACTGTTTTCATTAAATTACTCACCATACACCTACCTGGGTCTCCAGCGTCTGCCTCACCACCTCCACTACTCACCTTTTCATGACAGAAGGACCCGACCAGAAATACGGTGAGGCTCGCAGAATCAGATCATGGACCCAGAGGGTTTAGAGGAGCTACTCCGTACTATCCGCGAGTATGAGGAGGCAAAGAGTACGTCCACGTTCGCCCTGAGACGGCCAGGGTTCGCGATACGCCTGGGCTTGCTACTGGACTATTGGGTTCCTCGTCTCCCGCACCCCGCGCTGATGGAGCTGCAGCGGGAGGCAGAGGAGATACGCCGGACAGCCTTTGCGGCCTGGGATGCTAAACCACTGCCTCCCAGGCCAGACATCCGCTCCGCCAGCCCAGCCCCAGCTCCAGCCTCTGCTCCTCGTGCCGCTCCGCCGGACCCCGCTCCGGCTGCGGTTCCTGCTCCGCCGGACCCCGCTCCGGCTGCGGTTCCTGCTCCGCCGGACCCCGCTCCGGCTGCGGTTCCTGCTCCGCCGGACCCCGCTCCGGCTGCGGTTCCTGCTCCGCCGGACCCCGCTCCGGCTGCCGTTCCTGCTCCGCCGGACCCCGCTCCGGCTGCCGTTCCTGCTCCGCCGGATTCCGCTCCGGCTGCCGTTCCTGCTCCGCCGGACCCCGCTCCGGCTTCGGCTCCTGCTCCGCCGGATTCCGCTCCGACTTCGGCTCCTGCTCCGCCGGATTCCGCTTCGGCTCCTGCTCCGCCGGATTCCGCTCCGGCCTCCGTGGACTCTGCTCCTCGTGCCGCTGCTCCGGCAGCCTCTATCCCTGGTGCTCCTCCCGAGACCCCTGGTGCTCCTCCCGAGACCCCTGGTGCTCCTCCCGAGACCCCTGGTGCTCCTCCCGAGACCCCTGGTGCTCCTCCCGAGACCCCTGGTGCTCCTCCCGAGACCCCTGGTGCTCCTCCCGAGACCCCTGGTGCTCCTCCCGAGACCCCTGGTGCTCCTCCCGAGACCCCTGGTGCTCCTCCCGAGACCCCTGGTGCTCCTCCCGAGACCCCTGGTGCTCCTCCCGAGTCCCCTAGTGCTCCTCCCGAGTCCCCTGGTGCTCCTCCCGAGTCCCCTGGTGCTCCTCCCGAGTCCCCTGGTGCTCCTCCCGAGTCCCCTGGTGCTCCTCCCGTGCCCCCTAGTGCTCCTCGGCACCGCGGGCGCCCTCCGGACCTTCCCTCTGGGGTATACTGCCGTCGCCGTGGACGCCCTCCGGACCCTCCCCGTAGGGTCCGTTTCTGGCGCCGGGGACGCCCACCGGGCCTGCCTCGACGCCTCTGCCCACTTTCTGTTTAGTTTTGGACTCTTGGCCCCTCCTTGTGTTTCCGCCCACCTTTTGTGGGTGGTTTTTTGTTTTCTGGCCCTCCTCCGTCGCCCCTCCGCCCACCCTGGTTTTTGGGTTTTGAATTTTGTTTTTGGGCGTCTGGTAGCCGCCCTTTAAGGGGGGGGGGGGGGGGGGGGGTACTGTCAGGTTCTGTGTTTTTCTGTGTTTTAATTCCGAGTTTCTGTGTCCTGAGTCTCCTCGTTGTCCTGTCTTCCCCTTGATTGTTCCCAGGTGTGTCTTGTTCCCCTGATTACCCTCAGTGTATTTAGTCCCTCCTGTGTCCTTTGTTCCTCGTCGGGTCCTTGTCAGATTGTTGTCAGATTGTCGTTGTTGTGTTTACCGCCTGTATGACCAGTTGCTACCGGCGTTGAGCCCTGGCTTCCGCTCAGCCGTGCTGCCTGGCCGCGGACTCTGTTGACTGTGTTTTTGTGGACTGTTTTCATTAAATTACTCACCATTCACCTACCTGGGTCTCCAGCGTCTGCCTCACCACCTCCACTACTCACCTTTTCATGACAGAGGGTGAGTCTGGTCTATAGTAATATACAGATTTTGTCTGCCAGTTTGCTTCAGTGGCGTGTTTCTAGTTTGGACAATCAAACCCCCAGTTTGGGGGTTACTGCCCCGAGGGCCCCGATGACCACAGGCACCACTGTGGTCTTCACCTTCCAGGCCCTCTCCAGTTCTTCCCTGAGGCCCTGGTATTTCTCCAGTTTCTCGTGCTCCTTTTTCCTGATGTTGCAATCACTTGGTATTGCTACATCAACCACAACGGCTTTCCTCTGTTGTTTATCCACTACGACAATGTCTGGTTGGTTCGCCATTACCATTCTGTCTGTCTGGATCTGGAAGTCTCACGGGATCTTAGCTCTGGCGTTCTCCACCACCTTTGGGGGTGTTTCCCACTTTGATCTCGGGGTTTATGGATCTTAGTTGTTTCGTCCTGGACAGTGGTTCTCACACTCACTAGTCCTCTGCCTCCTTCCTTGCGGCTCGTGTACAGTCTCAGGGTGCTGGATTTGCGATGGAACCCTCCATGCATGGTTAGTAGCTTTCTAGTCTTATTATCTGTGGCTTTTATCTCCTCCTTTGGCCAGCTAATTATTCCAGCAGGGTATCTGATTACTGGCAGGGCATAGCTGTTTATCGCACGGATTTTGTTCTTGCCATTGAGCTGGCTTCTCAGGACTTGCCTTATTCGTTGGAGGTATTTAGCTGTGGCTCCTTTCCTTGTGGCCTCGTCGAGGTTGCCATTTGCTTGTGGTATACCTAGGTACTTGTAACTGTCCTCTATGTCTGCTATTGTTCCTTCTGGGAGTGAGACCCCTTCTGTGTGGATGACCTTCCCCCTCTTTGTGACCAGCCGACCACACTTCTCTAGTCCGAATGACATCCCAATGTCAGTGCTGTAGATCCTGGTGGTGTGGATCAGTGAGTCGATGTCTCGCTCACTCTTGGGGTACAGCTTGATGTCATCCATGTAGAGAAGGTGACTGATGTTGGCCCCATTTTTGAGTCGGTATCCATACCCAGTCTTGTTGATAATTTGCCTGAGGGGGTTCAGGCCTATGCAGAACAGTAGCGGGGACAGAGCATTAAACTGAATAAATTCTATAATGAAGCCTTAAGAGAAAAAAAGTTTGCAAAACTTCATATTTTTATATTTAGGTTGCCTTTGTCATTATCAAATAAAGAGACTGTGGGACATTGGTGTTTTTATGTTTTTATATGTTAAAAGAAGCTTTTATATTTTAAGGTTGTGATCATGTGAGTAGGGAGATCAGAAACAATAAGAGAGTAAAACCCTCTGAAAGTTTCTGTTAGAGGACAAAAATGTGTTTGTTCAGCTTCAGTAACAGTTTCCAACAAAAGTTCATACAAAACACAAAACTCACTTTTAATACCAGATATTTAATAATCCATAGCATATGGGTACTAATTAATTAATGAAAGTAATAATTAATGAAAGACTGCTATGCTTACTTTTCTTCTTTGGTATAAGTCAAGGTCAAGAAGTTTCTACTCCCAGCAGATCTCACACTCTGTTTTAACATGGTTTGTCATGGATACTTTTTTCCCCCTCGATGTCAGGGTCCAGTGCACCAAACGTCAAACCTTTTATTCTCATGTGGCTTTTCATTGAAGAACATGTTTTGCAGCAGTTGTTTCCTCCTGACTCTTCAGAGTTAAATCTGGCACTTACTGAAGGTGTGTCTGAGTGTTTCATTTGACTTTCTTGACTCTCCAAAGAAAACCTCTGCTCTTCGTCAGAAACTCAAACAGGTAGAACCCCTCAATTTTACCCTGATGAACTCTACATTTCCCTCAAGGAAACAAGTGGACTATTTTATGGAGTCTAAACAGCATGGTTAATGCATTGGGTTCTGGCAGGATGCCTCTGCTCTCTGGCACATAATTTTTGATTTCCATTCTCGTTCTGCAGAAGCTGAGAGGATGTCTTTCTCTTGTCGCAGTACTGTGCTGCAAGCCTATGATACAATAAAGCAGGTCCTGACTGAGGGCTCTTTGTCTGTTCCATTTGCTTAAAATATTCTTGGCCCATTGGGAGGAAACTGCATCCCCTTTTTGTTTTGTTTGCATGATTGTATGTCTCCCGGAGCGACTACCTTGAGATTTAAAATTTGAGAATAGTAATATTTCATTCCTCTTTCCACTCTTAGAAAATTATGTCTATTTGCAGTAACAAATTTAGACCTTTAGTACCCTGCAGAACTATTAAAAATCGGATTACTAAAAGATTAGAGTTCTGCTTCTCTGCGTCTTCTTCCCAATCCAACAATTATCTATAATAATAAAGGAAGATTAAGACATGTGAGAGCTGACACAATGATTGAAGTATTTCAGAGTTGACTGAAAATGCATGAAATGCCTCATCATCTCTTTGGAAAGGAAACTGAACGTTCCTCTGTGTTTTGGTGATAAGGAGAGAAGACGTCTCCTTTTTAAGATTAGAGACAGGAATGACCCTGAAATTTTTCAAAATTATACAACCATGAAGATTACATTTGATGAAAAACTGATCTGGAGATCACTAATGCTCTCTCTGCACATCATTTCCACACAATTGTGTTAATAATATAGTGCTTGTAATCATGTTAACTTAGATGGGATTGGATTTGATGCTCAGGCATACAGCATGAAATATTCAAGTCGAGGTGCCCTACATTAGGCGATAGATGTTTTTTTATATTTTCTTAACACACTGGAGGCGAGTGCGTGATACCACCGCTCAACTCTGATAACCATGTTAAGATGATAATCTGGCAGTCCAAACATGCCTTTATTATGCATGGGGGGAATCTAGACATCTTCCAGCACTCTGTGCGATACAAGTGCATTTACTAGGGCAAAAAAATACAGTGTACACAGATGCAGAAGGAATCACATGTTGTTGAGTGCGGTCAGATTTGTAAATAAAAAGCTTTTTATCAAGATAAGAGCTGCTCTCTGGTAGTTTTGGCCACTCCTGAAGCTTAACAATAACAGGTACAAAGTTCTTCAATACATTTTACTTATTTAATGTCTCAGGAAGATAGATACTATATTTCTCTGTAACATTTTGTACAGTGTTGAGAAGCCTGAATCACAGGTGGTACGGACATCAAAGTCAATCTTTACAAACTTCTGAGATTGCAGTAGAACTCTGAAAAGTGGATGACAAAAATGCTTTAGGGTCTAACAGCTCCCTCATTGTCTGGAATGTAGGACCAGTGCCAACTTCGGTACCACATTCCCTGGTGTTGAAATGCTTTCCGAACTTCATGTTTATTTTTTTCCTTTTTCAACCAATAAAAAACAACAGCATGCATGAGTTCCATAGATTTCACATTTCTGATTGCCGTACTTTGAATTATTAGAATTAATATATGGAATAGAACATGTCATTTGTGTGCTTTCTTTTGAGAAAAATTTAATTACTATAATTTGCACCAGGCATAGAGAACATCTAAATATATATTTCTTGAGCACATATTTTGTGTCTAGCAGACACACTTATTTACAAAAAAATGCACCATAAATAATATGGTTGAGTATCTGTGTTGCACTCTCAAGTATTCTAAAATCTTTCCAATATGCATGGTATTTACTTTTTAGTCATATTTATCCGTTGCTAGTTTTATTAGTTATCAAGGTTTAAATATAATTTTTTATTGTATTTCCTCACAATGATCTTCAGTGACTGTTAGATGTTATTTTTTATACATAAGAGTGATTGAATTGGTTGGTAATTTGCTTTACAGTCCTTCAGCCAGAAACATTTCTACAAGCTTCTCTTCTTTTAACTATTTATTATTTATTGATATTTATGTGGAAAGTCACTGACACCAGATGCTCCAGCTCTGCCAACATGTCCACTTACTCTACAGAGTATGGATGCCACTTTGAGTCAGAAATCAGTTAAATTATTTGGCATTTGGTCATCCCTTGCTGATCTTGGCTGTTGTTTTACTCTCCTTAAGAAGAGACATCAGAAAATATAAGAGAAAAAAGTGGAGTGTCACAGTTGTCTGTTTTTAGATGTGCATCTTAATTTTAATTTTTAATTTTTTCTTGCACTTTGTTAGTTTTGATGAAGTCATGTTTTGTTTGCTTCAAATGGACAATCAGTGTTTGAGCTATGTTCAGCAACAGCCTGTGGAGAAATAGCACACAAGTTTGTATTGGTTTAACACTCACAATACTGCACTGTGCAGAGAATGATTTCAGCATCAATCAACAAAGACAGAAACTTTATCAAATTGTTTTAGATTTAAAGTTAGCGCAGAAAAAGGAGCAATCAGTACTGGTACATTAGCAATGGGATTTGTTATGTGTGTCGCATAGTAATGTTTATTTAATCAACTGAATAGAAATTTTAAATATGATGGTCAGTCTCAATGTGTATTTTAAGGTAACCACAGATGTGCAACATCACCACTAGCCTTGCCTTACTAAGTTATATAATATGTTTTATAGATTTTTTTTATTATTATATTTTTTCATGCAAATTCACAAAAGATTTTTTTTTTAAAAATCTGTTGAACATATTAGTTATTATTTGGTCAGACACTGAAAGAAAACTTTCAATTGCAAACACCCTTTAATAAAAATTAATTGACTAAATATAACTTGTAGGAGGGCATGTTCTGTCCCCATCTAACTTTAATGAGGTGCTTCCAAAGAACCTTTCCTTTAAGTAATAAATTGTTGAGCTAAAAGAAATAAATAATTCAGCTTCTGGGATCTATTTTTGTATGTACAGTGCACAACCAGTCCACTAGCAGACTAAATACAATATTTCAGTGTGCATCTTTCTGATGCGGACATCGCTACAGTGATGAATTTGTTGTGACAAAAGCCATGACCCCTTCTCATTTAAGGATGTTTAAAAAATTTAACAGCGCACCAAAATTGCACATGTGGATTTGTCAAGCAGCCTGCAGGCGCACAACTGCATAAATATTAGATAAGAGGTCACACTGGTCTCTTACCTAACATCAACCTGCAGGTCATCCTTTGTCCTGCTGACTGATGGGAGGAAGTTTGAATTATTCAGTGCTGTCTCTGCTGAGGTTATAGAGTAAGGTTACCAGAAGTTTGCATTTCCAGTGCAGCTGGTGGCTCAACATGGAGTGATTGGTAAAAGTGGATTTTATATGACATGTCAGCAAAAAATCTGAAAATGAATGTTATGTGCAAAGAAACAGATGATGAAAATAAAAGTTGTGGCTCTGATTCAGCCTGTTGAGAAAGCTTCAAGGACAATATTAGTGTACAAACAACATCCTTACAACCAAGGAAGTCGATCTACATCCTAGAATAGCCCGATCAGTCCAGACCTAAATCCAACTGAGAAACTGAGGAAAACGTAAAAAAATTTCACGTTTTCAAATATGAAACATCGTGTTTCATATTTGATCCCAGCTTCCTCTTGTTAGAGGGTGCACTTAACCCCAAATTGTCTACTGTTTTGTGTATCAGAGGATAAAAGTAAAGTCATTTGTAAATTTAATTGGGTATAAACTAAATTTACTTTGAGTGGTTGGTTGTAACAGGAGAGTTGCTGCATAAATGTGGCAAAAGTTCAAGGTTGATTTTTCTCGGCACTACAAAAGTGACAACACAGTTTTTAACCTTCCATAAAGTGAAAATTTTTGCCTAGTAGTTACAGAAAGATTTGGTTTTAAAGGGTTATTTGCTATGTGGGTGCACAAAAGTCCAGACCTATTATTCTAAAGAAAATATCAGGCTTTTAATGTTTTTCCGAGGAAACATAATAAGTAATTCAAGACAATAACAAAAGCCTTTTCTGTAAAATAATATTTTACAAATTTTCAAATTAAGACAAAAATACAGCAAAAAAATTTCCTCTCTGCAAATCAATAATCTGAGTTTTCAGGAAAAGCTAGTGTAATGTTGACAAATTATAATAATTAATAACTATAATTAAAATTTTAACACAAATCCTCAGTGTCACTACAGGAAGAGTAACAAAAAATTTCATAGTCCTGCTGTGATCTGCCTAATAACTTCAGCTCTTATTACTGTTGCACAGTCTCTCTAGGAAAACCAATTAGGAGAGCTTCCATTGACACTTTAGAGAGATTTCTAATGAGGCAAAGTCTCTTCTGCTTTCAGCAGACCACAGCGCCCTGTTGAGCTCACCAACAAGACAATTATTGCTGTTGACATCACACCTGAGCATAGAAAGTGAAAGTTAATCTGTCTGAAGTTTTTGAAGTAAAGGTTGCTTCAGGACCACACAGTGGGAAAGCAATTAGAAGACTATTAATGTGGCCAGCATTCTGTCATTTGGTGTTTTCTGCTTTTTACCTTGAAAACCTAATTTTAATTCCTCTGAAAGTTATTTTCCACTGCTTACAAATTGAACTACAATTTGCTGTGTCAGTTGATTGCTGGACATTTAAACAAAAGCAGTCAGTGTTTGATGGATGGCCACCTGCCACAGCAGCTGCCAAGTCTGACTTTCCTTCATGCACGGTCACTCAAAAGTGAAACTAGGCCAGGAAGCTAATTCAGTTCATCATAAAATGTGGGAATACACAATAAATGTTAGGAAACCTGTTTCTCACCATATCTTACAAAGGAATTTTGCTATTTCAGCAAAATGTGGGATGGTGGCTTCAAAAGTGTTTCCATATAAATTTAACAGTTTGGCTCTTTTCCCATCAAATCTGTTCTTATTTGCATTTATATAATGTTTGAATTGATTCTAATTTTAAGCACAAATTTCTTTGTAAACATGAGAATGGTTGTTGGGGCTTTGAAATAATTTTTCTCAGTTTATCCTTCAGTTTGTCAGGGCTCTTAGATGGCTATTCAAACATTCAAGGTCAGCATAGAAGCACTCAAAAACTTAATTTAGGCCAACAAACTTAAAATCTTTCACAGTTGAGCCTATTTGCATACAGAACAATCAGAGAATCAGATGTTATTTGTAAATTCAAAAGCAGACTGTTGTCGGTGTTCAGGTTGAAGATGATTCTCTGCAAGATGGAAAAATAAAGCTATTAAGAAATACAAACACTATATATAACTGAAAAATAGGCAGATGTCTACTTAGACTGAAAATTACAAACCCGAAAAGCAAACTCATTCCTGCTTGAAATATTGCAATTTTAAGAGTCATCCTCACATTTTCATATCTTAAAGTAAAATGCTCAAAGACGAGTGAACAGTTTTCATTCTGTTAAATGGGATTCAAACAAAACTCTGCTGTTCAGTCCTACTCTTCAACTCTTACAAATGGGTCAAATGAGAGAACATGACATACAAGCTGTTCTTTGTAAGCCATAAAATGGCAAGAAAATAAATTCTTTCTACACTTTTGCTTAAAGTCATTAAAAGCAATAATCTAAACATTTAAAAAGATTAGGATTGTTTCAAACAAGCTGGAGGAGAACTTACGTTTATCTTGCCACCAGTCACAGGTGGCAAGATAAACGTTGTAGAGTGAGCTTACAATTTTGTAAGCTTACTCGTACAAAATTGCAGGAAAGCGTTTTATCTTGGGGTCACCAAACTGCCATTTATTTTAAGCCTTTTGTGCACTGTGTTCACCGGAAGTGCTGGAAATTGCGGATGTTGTCATGTTCTTCCTAAGCCAAAACTACTCTAATCATTTTGTGATTTCTTTTATTCCTTTATTTCTCCTTCCACTCAAGGCTTTTTCTGAATACTTTGATGGCTGGGATAGTTCACCACTGCATTATAATATTTATTGCTGAAGATAAAATGTTATCTTTATTGAGTTTTATATCCAGCATATCATAGAGTCGCCATTAACCGCCTACAATTTAAGGACTGAACCTCTTTATACCAAAACTTTTGAGTATAAAAACATAAAAAACACAGGTGAAAAGGAAACATTTAGCCTCAATCACAATGGGCTGTGAAAAATTTAGCACATTAACAGATGAACTGTCACTTTTAAATGGTGAGCAGACATTTTTTAATCTTATCAGTTCCAACATTGCTTTTCCAGCCAAGACGTTTGCTTTAAATAAGAAATGAAAGAATAAGAAACTGATAGAAGTCCTCTAAAAACATAACACACCAAGGAAGCACCGTTTAGCTGTTTGAGAGAGAATTTCACATGAAACCATGACTTTTATAATTTACAGCTTAGAAGAAAGCTATGGGTAGTTAATTCTGATCGACTGATAATAGATAAATAATTTGTTAGCAGAGGCTGAACTTCCCAGAGATCCATGTAGGAGCAGTCTTACTCATCTGAACCTGTATAAAAGCCTCAAAAGTAATTCATTCAAGTTTCTCTTCATTCAGCTCAAGTGAGTTGTTGCAAATTAATCTGTCTTTATTATCCTTTAATGTATCCAGCTGAATTAATGTGAATGAAATTCACAATCAAATCCTAATCTTCAAGAACCTGCAGTCATTTTCCAAATAGAACAATAGAAGAGATTTTTAGCAGCAAGCTATGGCCTCCCCAACAACATGAAGCAACATTATTGATTGGTCATAGTCAAGCCTCCAATTACAAAAAAGGACCCTGAACGGAGATTTTCTCCTCTCATTCCGAGGGAAGGAATCCGAAATGTCAGCCTCCCTGGTGATAGATGGCTATTTCCATTTAGCTAGAATATACCCCAAGGGGATTTCATTACCATCAAATAAAGTTCAAAAAATGATCAGCTCTATCAGGTTTACCTTTCTTCTATGAACAAAGATCATAATATAAATGCAAATGGAGTATTAACCACTTGGAATTGACAGTGAAGGTGAAAGAATATGTTGCTTAATTTAGTCAGGTCTGTCGTATTTGATGAAATGCTTTTCAGATTTGTATAAAATCTTTTAAGGGCTCAGTTTGTTCTCCCTTTTCTATAACATTGACCAAATCTGATATTAAAGGTCTGTTGGGTGATTTAATATTCACTTCATATTGGGTCACATCAGCAAAAATAGCATATTTTTCAAAAGTTCAGAAGAAAACATCCAACACTTTTTTGGATGTTTTTTCAGTAAAACAACCCAAACCAAGAGGGAAACATAGGGACTCCCTGTCTCTCCAAATTAGAAACACAACTCACGCTGACAAGTGACGACCTGGATTAAAGCCATTTCTCCAAGTCTGAAAAGGCTATCCATCTATGCGGCTTTATCCGTCTAGAAAGGGCTCCCAAGTTGGGTTTGGGAGCGATCCCAGGATGGTGAGGTGAGGGAGCAAGTGGGCAGGTATGTTTTATTGATCAAGCACAAGACGGGGAGAAAGCCTGCGAACACGCTTGTGAATAATGCATAAGACAGCGTGGAAAGGAAACAGAGATCTGCTGAAGCAGTGAGGTGAATTTGAGAAGTAACAGAGGGATGAGAGCTGGAGCTGGGGGTTTTTCAAGAGGGCTTGTTGTGAGGTAAGCAGCTGCAGTTCATAAGCCCGTGGCCTCGGCGAGACTTTTCATGCTTGTTTCATGATTGAAGCGCACATTTTCAAGAGCTGGATTGCTATTTTCAGGTTGTTGAGGTGATATGAAGGGTGCGATGTTTTTGTTTCCAGTCTGTCCATGAAACTGGTGTGACCAAAGGAGCCAGGACACAGGTGGATAAAAAGACCCTTGTCACATCATTAAACCTTTCATGAATACAGGTCACTACAGCAAATAACCTGGCTCTATGGAAAAGGCTAATTTGCCCCTTGTTAAATCATTTATTTACTGGAAGGGCTGTGGGAAGAATTGTTATGGGCAACACAGAGATAGACAGGACAAACATCCATGCACTCACACACCTAGGGAGAATTTAGAGAGACCAATGAACCTAAAAGTCATGTTTTTGGACTGTGGGAGCAAGCCGGAGTACCCGGAGAGAATCCACGCTTACACAGGGAAAACATGCAAACTCGGTGCAGAAAGACCCCGGGCAAGGAATCGAACCCAGGACCTTCTTACTGCAGGGCAACAGTGCTGCCAACTGTGCAGCCTACTACAACTCCAATTAAAAAAAGAAAAAAAAAGTCTGTCAATGTGATTAAAAACATTCTTAAAAAGGCAGGTTCTCTTTTAGTATCACATACACCCAATCTTGATTCCTATCAGACCCATAAAATCAAATAATCACTCAAATAGAACATAAAGAAGACTAAAAGATCTGAAAAAGCAAGTCATCATATTTCTGTACATCAAAACTCAACATGCCATGGGCGAATGTTTTTTGGAAGAGCTGTCCTGGTAAAATGTGCTTCACTGATGGCGCATATGTCACAAAAGAGCCTAAAGCAGCATATAAATCAGTGCATGCTCTACATGCATACTTGAGATAGTTCCAAAGTCTAATGAATGTGCAAGACTTTTGAACCTCTTCCTCCCTGTTAGCCAAAATGTATCATAAGCCCTGAGTTTTCTGAGAAGATGTTCTGTGGAGGTGTGTGTGTGTCAATGCAGTTGGGTTAAAACTAACAGCATTTCAGAAGAAGCTCATCATATTGAGATAATTCTAAAGAATAGATATTTTGGAGTGGCCTATAGAAAATTCAGCCTTAAATTCAATGAAAATTACATAATGGGACCTTGATTTGGAATTAATTCAATTCCTCGAGAGTGATAACAAAGACTGATTCAACCAACTGTTTACGAGATACTTTTAAAATAAGCTCAGGGATTTTTTTGTTGTAATGTTTGTTTGTTTTTTCGCAATCAATAAAATAATCAATCACAAGTGGCTCTTCATCTTTGTATAATATAAAAATTGCGTCGATGATCTGAAATATTTATGTGGGACAGAGAAGAACTAGAGAAAACCAATAAATCTGCAGGGGTCTAAATACTTGTTTTAAACAAAGCCTCTAAAGGGTACATGTTTAAGAAAGCTGAATTTTGTTAATTCTTATAAGTTTTTAGAGTCCTAAAAATTAAAAGTCGTAGGATCAGAGATCATAATAACTCATACACAAATGGGATGAGCAGTTTTGGAGTCAGTTTTGGTATTATAACACACATTTCTACTCAGTTAGATCTCTTTCTTATCACTTAGTGTTTCTATTATAAAATCATTGCAACAATTTTAAATCAGTCTAGTTCTTTCTTTTTAAACATTTATAAGTTCTTTTAATTAATTTGTAAATTTTTTTGAGATTTTTTTCTCCCTGGTCAACTTAAGTCCTGCAATAGTCACTTTGCATTTTGAGATTTCTTTTCGTGTCCTTGTACATTTTTTTCCATCTCTGCAGTCATTTTACACCTAATTTTCTCTCATTGTGTCTTCTCAAAAGAGTTCTGCCTGCACAGAAAACGAAATAAAAGCATGTGTCCATTAGAGATGCTCAGAATCCATTCATCCTCAGGTTGTATTGTCTCGAAACCTTAACTTAGACCAGCGTGTACCTTTCTTTTCATTCTCTCTTTCTTTTTTACTCTGTTACTCATTTCTCGGTCATTCAAGGATAATTTTCAACACCAGAATAGTTTATTTTTCTTGCTGCTGTCACAGTAACTGAGCTACTATTGACAAGAAGAGGACACAATGACAGGCAGCACGAACCAAACTGGCTAAGTCTTCTGTTGTCAAGTTTTGTAGAACACGTTTTATCCTCCACAGTAAGCCTACAGATATCCGTTTTCATTGTTTCATAATGCTAACTCTGTGAAACCCTGCATTTGGCAGCTTTGAGAATAAACCGGACTTATGTCTTAATAAAGAACAACTGAAGGAAGCAAAGATGCAAAGGGTATATTTAATGAAATCTCTAAAACCAATGCATGTATACTGGCAGTCTTCGTATCCAGTATATAATTCGCAACATAGGGGATGATTTTTGCCTTGTAAAAGTTACGTAAAGCAACAACAATGAAAAGACAGCTTCACCCGCTCTCATTTTTTGTATTTAAAACACATTTCTAGATTCCATTACATGTTAAACAGAATACATCCAGCTGTGATCTTGCATAATCATGGGTCCCTTTCTCACTGCTATGTTGAATCTTTTATTGATTGTTAAATTTGCATTCCTTTAACATTCTGTTAGTGACGTTGTTGTCTTTCCTGCCTTCATTAAATCAGATATTGTGACATAAAGTGATGTCAAAATGAAGTGAAAGAACGGCTGAAATATGAGACATGATTTGTGGTTCTGTTTAACACAAACATGATGCGGACATGGCAGATGTATGAATGTGTGCCTGTGATGGATAAAATGTTAGAGGAGGAAGGAGGACTTGATTAATACTCGAATGTCAGTTTCCTACAGAGGCTTTACTGTATTCTGCAGCAAACACCAAAAAATGTGCATTTCACATTCATGTGTCACATCTTCGATACGGCATTTTCTTCCATAAAATAAAGCCTTAGTGGGCTTACATTGTGCCTCGCAGAAATAGGCTTATTTTGCAACTCTGAATTTCAATATTTTACTTTGGTTTTATGTGATAGACCAACACAAAGTAGCTTGCAAATGTAAATTCAGCGCAACAAATTGACTCAGATAAACTTAACACAAGTACATGCACCACTTTTAGATTTTTACAAATTAAAAAAAGTAAAACCAGGTGTGATCAAAACGTACTTATGCTGGTCTGTCACCTATGATTACAATAATTAACTGTGAAGTGAAATGAGTTTGGAACAGATTTAACTTGAAACAATGAGAAAGAGGTTCAAGGGGTATAAACACTTTTGCAAGGGAATGTAGACTGGCTTAAAAATCACTCCCACCTCAAATAATAGCATAAATTAGTTCCGAGTCTGTTGGAAACATTGTGAAAAAATTGAGTTTGACACAATTGGTAATAACCGCTGTTGCAGGATCATTTACTTCTATTGAAAAAAGTAAGAAAGAACATATTACCATATAACATAATGCATTGTGATTTCTTTTCATCAGTGATAATAATACTCTGCATAATCACTACTTGATCATTGGGTACAGTGGAAACTCCCTAAAGCAAAAGCAGCAGGAGGTACAGTGTTTTTGGGTCACTCTTGTGAACTGGTAACCAGCAGGAAGCCATTTTGGCTCACAGAAGAAGAGTCTAATTAAAGCCTCCGAATCTTCATTTTCTGTGGGTGGAAAACCATGAACAGATATGAATGGGTGGAAATAAATGCCTTTGCTTAGTGAACAATAAGTTGAGAGGAATATGGTTTCAACAGAAAAAAGCAAGACTATCCTTCTACATCCATACTACAGTTCTGGTGAGAAGTGACAATTCACTCATTGTTCAAATGATATTCATCTTAAAATTCTGCATTTACTAATGTATTCCAACTGTTCTCTATCCAATGTGGACTGATTGTAATATTATAAACAGGACTTTAAAAAAAGAGAATCACATTGTCTAAAATATACTGTATTTTATATCAAATTTACTCTAAAAAGTATATCTACATGCAAAGATGTAAGTAATTAATTCCACATAGAGACTAAGAAAGTAAGATATTTTTGCTGAAAATTGGGATTAAATTAAGGGTAAGTTTTCTCACCTGTGGCTCAAATAACTTCTTAGAATCTGTGCTTTGATTTGGCATAAGATATTCCATTTCTGAATTTTTTGAATTCAGATGGTCTTTTACTGGCATGTTTTGGATCATTCTCATTTTGGAAGGTCCATTTCTGTTTCAAGTTCTTGTTTTTATTTTTATTTTTGTTCTTAGCTGGTCACACATTTTTGCTCGTTTTCTAAAGCATCCATTCCCTTTTGTAGAATTAAACTGTAAAAGATATTTTACAGTACTATTTTGCAAGTTTTTTCTGATTTATTGTATACCACACACCTTTCGTGTGTGTGAGTTCTTAATGTTTCTGATTTATGGACTATCTCACACATTTTGGGGGTCCATATTATTTCTGGTTGAAGGTGTGAGAAACTGTAAATTTCATTTTAATTGGTTGCTTTCCAGACACAAACTCAACTTTTAATCGTTGTCTGTACATTTTTAATAGGGTTGAGTTTTGGGTCAATTCTGATTCTAATTTTGTTCTGCTCTTCTCATTCTAAAGTAAGTTTGGATGTGTTTGTACTTTCAAATATATTATCAATTGTTCCCCTTGAAATAACCTTGCTGAGTTGTTACTTACCCCACAAAAATCACCCTTTTCTTTATCTTTTTTGGGGATGGTTAGCTATTTAAAGTAATAAAAAGTCCTGGAATGTTCTTTGTTTCATTTATGCCAAACGATTAAACATACTCAGATTGACTTTAGGGAGGAATCTGGAAAGTTCCCACAGTTTGATTGCACTTGAACTTCTGCTCTTTGAGGTCCATACAGTTTGGAGACATTAAAAGAGAGAATCAATTGAAGGAAACTGAACAAATGAAGAAAGGGGTCCAGCACCTGCAGTACTTGGACTTCAAACTGAAGCAGAAAACACTTAAGCATTTTCTCTCCTATGGGCCAATTTAATCAAAGTGTGTCTCTGGTGTACTCACTGGCAAGATTATGCTTGACTGCCCAAGATAGGAAATTTAAGAAAAAAAAAGAAACTTCAGGAGTCACAAAAAGGGCCAGAGGAGACTTCAAAGACTGCAGATGAGTCTTTGTCATTTCAGCTGTGATTGGTGCTGGGGGAAACTGCCCCAGGCCAGTCTCAGGGCTTCTGTCACTGCACGGCTCATTGAAATTCTTTGACTGAGACTTGGTGCAATCCTAATGTTCCATGTAAATGCAGCTAATAAATAAGCCACAGGATGCAGAGCAAGTGTGTTAAATGTATCGAATTAATGTGTGATTAGTCTGGTAATTACAAAATGTTTTAATGAATCTGGAGTGTCCCAGCAGAGGGACTGAATTAACCATTTTAAGCGTTGCTTCCTGAGAAATTTCCATTATTACTCTTGTTTGTCAGCTGCAGGTTTAACGGAACTGCACATTAAAGAAATTCAGCTTTTGCTGCTTTAGGAATGAAAACATGAAGAGCCCCGATCTGTCGAGTCAAAACATTTAATTC
Organism: Poeciliopsis prolifica; assembly: GCF_027474105.1. NCBI lineage: Eukaryota > Metazoa > Chordata > Actinopteri > Cyprinodontiformes > Poeciliidae > Poeciliopsis > Poeciliopsis prolifica. Next base: position 11,558,260 of record NW_026562386.1, on the reverse strand, counting down.
ACATCATCGCAGGAGACATGCACTTGCAGCACAAAACCCAGTGCGCTTTCCTTAGCTGAAGCTCCTATTTTTAAAACACATACAAACCTGAAAATAATTTAAACAAAACACATATTTAAAAAAGGGTTACATTTGTTTTATACATGTTCATAATACTGTTTGATAAAATAGATCACAAAAAATTTGCTTTTAACACAGAGCAAAACATGAATGAGAGATAACACTGACACTGCGCTGGTCGATAGCAGGAGTACTGTGAACTGGTGACATCTGAGAGCAAATGTCACAGAGAGGACAAGCTTAGGAAAAGAAAAGTTTTTCAATGGAGAAAGTGGAGGACGCAAGGTTGGGAGGTTTATGAGTCCCTTTTAGATGAGAAACAATCCAAGCACTCTGAAGGGCAAAAGAGTCGATCCCTAGGCGTAAAAAGTCTCTACTTTCACTGCCTGGCAGAACATTGTCATAGAGAAGACCAGACCCAGGATCTGCAGAAACACAGAAAAAGCCGGAATTAATGGAATCACATGTCTCTGAAAATGGCTGCAGTGGACATAAAAAGGAGATCTTTGGATCATTTTGTACTTTGTAATATTGCTGGTTAACCAGGAATGAAAAATAAATTTCTGAAAGTGATGCGTCCAAAACATTTCTTAAATCATTGCACTTATTCACACTCCAAGATCTAATAATGTTGGTTTTGTTTTGTTAAGATGCTTTCTAATGCAGTTTACTCAGTTCACAAGCTTTGGAATTATTTGCAACCTACATTAAAGTATATGTGGGTGCCAAAGAAAAGAAAAAAAAGGAAGTAATAAAGAAATATTTCTAAGCCCTTATTCTGCAGGCTTGGAGGCCTTTTCCTGATAGCAAATATATTACTTATGCTCTTTCATAAAATCTTTGCTCTTTAATTTTGAAAAAAAGAAATTAAATAGATTTTAGTAAAATACTGAAAAGAAAAAGTAAAGATTCATTAAGATGTGCTATTAATTTGAGTCTGTTCCAATCTTTCACCCACACTATTGGCTTTATTTCTTTATTTACAAAGCAGTGCAAAGAGGCACATTGATTTATTTTATGCCACTGGAATATTGTAGCATTTAACATATTACTAATGTATCTCATATCAGATTTAGAGCTAATGGTTTTTTGGCATTTCTTGTTATCGGTTAGGCTTTTCATCTCAGTACAGTGCAGCCACACATTATGACAAAATACCTTGAAGTGTATCAGATTTGAGAAAATTGAACTCTTTTTGCAGCAGGCCACATTTATGATTGCTTTACAATTTAAATATGACTTTCTATTACAACCACAGCAGGTATATAAATGACAAAAAGTAGTTTCTTGTAATGAGGTGAGACCCACAGTTCCATTTCCAGGAGGCCAAATACTAAGCAACTGCAAAATCAACCATGAAATTTGTCAGATGTAGTCAGGGTCAGGACTGTATTTCTAAACACAAAATATAAATGTGCTTCTGCTCTCTGTTAGTGCATTATGTTATTTTAAATCAATAAATACAAGTTGGAGTTTTAGTTCCTATTACTGAAGAACAGCTGTGCACAGTTTGCCCTTTACCTACTGGGAGTGGCAGGTCTCACTTAATGCAAATCCCAGCTGGGACAGACTGTCCTCAGTGCACCAGAGTAATTCTGCCCTCAAAGGAAACACTTAATTTAGTGGAGTTCACTTCATTAACCTCTGTATGTGAAGCACTTTCAATGCAAATAATCATATGGTTTGTATAATGGCTTTCTATATTGGAGAAGTAGAAAGATTTGAGTCAATGACTTGACTCAGTCAGCTGGTCTTTCTTGGAGAAATTACACATTAGCAATTTGCATTACTGTGTATAATCAGTATAATGAAGTTAGGATTCTGCTGCATGTCATTGGATCCTAATCTGACTATTGTGTATACTGAAATAAACTGAACTAAATTCTATATAACTCCCTTTGTAAAGTGAGTGCCCTGAATAGCATTTTGTTTTAATTTGTCACAATATCAATAAAAAATGATTAAATTAAATAAACAAAATAAATTGCAGAATTATGCATTCATGCCTATTCTTACCCTTTATTTGTAAAGTCAGCAATGCAATCACTTTTCTTTTGCTGTCATTCGATATTTATGTTTGCTTAATATCTAAAGCAAGGAGAGTACATCTATGAGAATTGGATGCTTTTTGCAATGTGCATTTTCCATAAACATACCTAAATATGGCCAAAGATTCTCCTAATGCATGCTTCACATTACCCATATTTAAACGTTGGTAAAATATGTTAGCAGAGAAAAACATGTTGTTTTTACAGCAGTGGATTATTTTATTTTTTTCGAGGAAAAGATGTTTTTTAAGGATATGTTGGTGCCGTTAGTCCATTTGTCAGTAGACTTGACAGTATATTGAGCCAGAACATCCAGCAGCAGATCTTCTGAATTTAAATTTTAAAGATCTAAGGGTAATCTTTCATTTATCCTTGATAAGTTGGAAAAAATAATATCAGATTGTTTACAAATGGTGTGTCAGACTTGTGCTGTTAAATTTAGAGTTGTGCAAACAGAAGGATTAGTCTCAGCTCATCATGCAGACTGATTCAGTTTGCAACCTGAACGAACATAATTTTGCAAAATAAAACTTGGATTCTTACAAAAACTGCCGTTTTTTCCATCTTTCTACATCACTGATGACATTTTAAGTCAAGGCATTTCAACAAAGCATTTCAACAAAAGGTAATTTAACATGGGTTATGTCATGATTCAGTTCTTAAATTTAATGATTCAAGAAGTGAATCATTAAATGGGTTTCACAAACTCTCTTAAAAGCCTTTGATTCAACTTTCTAAGCATTTTTGAACTACTCTAAAAGATTATTTAATGTCAGCTCAATTTTTATAGATTTTTCTTGAACTTGAAAGAAAGTAAATTTGTTCCACTTACCTCCAAAAACCTCAATCTATTGTATTTTATTGCAGTAAAAAGTTTGACATTTTCCAGCAAAATGAAGACAAATGGAATACAAAGTTATATAAAGTCAAAACTGAAGCAGAAACTTACATTAAAAGTAGAATAACTGACTTTATGAAAACTACAATAACGACTTTATGAAAACTAAGTTTGCTCGCATGCTGCTAAAAACAGCTCTTATTTGTGGGGTATAAACAGATCTCTGAGGGTGTCATGAACTGTTAAGCAGCAGGATTTCAACAGTTAATACTCTGAAGTCCTGTGAGATTTGGTTATTTTTTCAGTGCACCCTGAAGGAAGCTGGTTTGGATTGAGACCCGGGGAGTTTGGAGGCTGGGTGAATACTTTAAGCTCCTTGTCTTGTTCCTCAAGCTGTTTGAGCAGTTTTAGGAGTGTGGTGGGCCGAGTTGTCCCGCTGTGGGAAGCCCCTGCTGTCAGACCTGAGCTGTTTCCATTTGTCAGTGGGTTGCCTTTTCTGCCACAGTGTTTAAGATGGATGGTATATGTCAAAGAAACAGCCACACAAACCACGAGACTCTAAATTTTCCCGCAGAACCTGGGATTGTAACAAGAGGAGTATTAATATCCACTTTGAGTTTGAACAAGTATGATCAGTAAAGTTGTTTATTAGATATACATTCACTCTTTAGTATGTTTATACAGGTTAATGGAAATTGAAGTTCATATTGAATGAACCTTAAAATGTCTGACTGGTGTTTAACTAAGTGTTGGGCTTAAAGAGCTTCCACAAAAATTTCATTGTTTAGTTTAAACTGTGGAATACAACTAAAACAGAAATGCGTATCTTGACACAAAACATCTCTCACAAAAAATTGTTTTAAAATTTTAAATGCTCAGTGTTGCTCTGATCTGGGTGTGTGTGTGTGTTTGAGTGTGTAGATAAATTAAATAATACCCTTGAAAGAAAGTCTATTGTTTTTGCTCATGAATAAACATTCTTTTCATTCATTGAATTATCCCTGAGCATTTTATTTCATACATTTTTCAGCAGAGAGTCAGTTTTAAACCAGTTCGGCTACAGTTCGTGGCTTTAACAGAATCTTTAACATGTTTTAAAAATGTTCTGCGATACCTTGGTTATGACTTACATTTGGCTAGAAGCACTAGGATTTATTATAAATAAAAATAAAAAAAAAACGTGAATACTGTTTTTTTTCCCCCCTAGATGCTCCAAGTTATAACAACACTAGAAAACAAACCGTGTCATTAATATTTTGGGGATTCTAAAATGAAGCTTTCTACTACCTTCATAAACTGGAACTGTGATAATGTTCTTATAAAAGAGAAACACACTTGGACATGCTTCTTGTTTACATTGTGGGAATAACTCAATGCAGCCTTGTCTTTTATAATCAGACTTGCAGCTAGATGCATTACCAATGCCAGCATAAAATACAATTGTACAAGGTTGCACTCATAAAGGAAAAATGAGAAGTGAGTATGGTATGCACATATTCTCAAGATAACACTTGTACACTCAAGAAAAAAGCAGAAATAATAGCTCAGATAAAAGAGAGAATTTACCCTGAAACAGTACAATTTAAGGTTGCAATACATATACAGGAAAAGCACACAGTAAATAATGCATGGTGTACATACTTGCAACCCTTTTGGGACCTTACAGAAATGTATTGCTTTCATTCCTAGAATGTACAGGTCCCTCATATTAAATTCAGTGGTTGTTAACAAACTTAAGTGATGCTTTTACTGGACAAAAAGACTGTCATGATTTTACAGGCTCATTTACTCCAACATAGAGGCTATTCCAACAAATTACACACCGTTTACCTGGAGACTTACAAGGTATTTACTGACTCCTCAGATTACTTTCTGAAGTTTACAGCTTACTTTTACAAGAACAGACAAGATGCTCGTCTTCTTGTGTTATTTTTTTACATAACTTTGTCTAAATGTAAGAGAATACACATCCAGTTTGCGAGATCTGTTGGGCTATTCACCTGGAACTTAGAGGTTACTTTTTGGAGCTAACAGGTTATATTACCAGAGCTTACATAATACTTTCCAGAACCCATAGGTTGTTTTTTATGGAACAGTGTACTGTAGTTTTGAGAAGTTACCTTTAAAACTTTTGATAGTGCTAGGTCATAAGTTACTGAATGGAAGAGTCTGTTTTCTGAACCTGCTCTTTATTTTTCAGGAACCTAAATGTTCTAGAAAAAGAGGTTGTACATTCTGTAAAGATAATCTTTAAAATCTGGAATGTAGATATGATTTCAGGGTGTGACAATTATGTTTCAGGAAATGTCAGGTCACTTCAAAACCACTGCAAGTAAGTTCTGGGAGCTTAATCAGTAAGTTTTGGAAAATACTAGGTTGCAACTGAGCAAGTTAAATGAGACTGTTCCACAAAAATGTCCAGGACAATTTTAACACATATTCTAGCACATTTTAAGAAGATACTCTGTTAATTATGGAAGATGTCTTGCAAAATCTCAGTTGTAGTTTACAGACTCTCAAAGGTACAACTTCAAAACTCATCTCAAGGATTCTGGAAACTAACCTGTCAATAGGTAGATTGTAGAAACTACAATAAGCACAGCCATATTATGTATAACATTATTACTACATACAGTAGTTCAACTGTATTGTTGCATTTCTACATATGTATAACACAGACTATTAATCAGGGTGCCCCAATCTAAACTTTCCAGCAATGTTTTTAATTTGTTATGTTTTGTTGTTGCTGATCAACAAGGCAGTGATTGGTTCAAATGTTGTGACACCAGGAGATTCTTCTACTTTCAACAGAATGTGGCACCCTGGAAATGAGAACAGGCTGATATAAGGCTGTGACTCAGCTGGCAAACACCACAGATCTTTGAGATAAATCTGGCAATAATTATATGTTCTTTCCGGTTTTCATTTATCTAAAAACGTTATTGACTGAAAATAAGCCTGCAGGATCAGGGGAGCATTCTGCACTTGATGTTTTCAGGCAACATGGAGTATCTATCCTCTCAGATTAGGGAAGCACATCACGAATCACTCAGCTGCAGGGGAGATAAGAGAATTTTACGCAAAGCCAAGCTCACTATGTGGTCCTCAGGAGGCTATCCACAAAACCCCCGAGTTTAAATCTTCATGTTGCAACAGTGTGAGACTCATTCATGTCATAGACTAAACTGCTTTAATGTCAAAGACATGACAGCACTTATTACAAAAAACATTAATTTTACAGCTGTCATTACCTGAGTGAGAGCTGTGCATAGAGCAAAGATCCAAAGTGCCACCAGGTTGTCGTTTAGCCAGTCCTTTACTCGCTCGTAACATGGCTGTGGAGACACATAACCAAAGAGACAAAGCCAACTTTAATAGATGATAAGAAAAAACAACTTACAACAACAGACATCTTCTCCATAACGATTGCTCATGTTTCCAGGAGATTTACTTTTGAAGATAAAGGTCAAATACACATCAAATGAAACATACAGTCATTTATTACCATCTCCTTCCTCTCTGAACAGGTCTTGTTTTGAGTTTGTTTTTACAAAACAATTATTCAAATCATATATTTATTTTATGATAATGAGATAATTTCTTTGCTGAGAAAATCAAAGTTAGAAAAAAATGTTTTTAACCCCCTTCAGATTTATGCTGTGACATTTTTTTATCCCTCCACTGCCGATACCTTCCAAATCTAAGGATGTTTAATAAGAGAATTATATCTTGTATCAGTCTGGAAAGGATCAAAAAACCCTTCCTGAGCCTTTAAATCACAAGAGAAGTCATGATCAACAAATGGGGGAAAGAAACATAGTGAACCTACCAAAATTACTCCACGAAAGCATCATTAGATCAATAAAACAGGGCATAAATCATACTTTTTGACTTACATTTGAATTTACCCAGATTGTCTTTGGCATATTTTTTATGATCTGAAATATTTAAATTTGACAAAAAAGGCAAAAACAGTGAAAATCTGCAAGGATAAAGTGTCTTTGGGAGTACTGTCTTTTAAAACTGTAATGTTTTCTGTAAAAACAAGAGAGATGTAATTACAGAACTTCATCTCCCAGATCAGTGATATAAGAAAATGATGAAGAGGACATTTTACTTACTTTATCAAAGCAAAGGAAGTGGCTTTGTAAGTGCTACTGAACGTTAAAACCAGAAGCGATGTGGGTGACATTTGCTGTATGGCTCAATAGACCTTTCACTGACATGTGTGCCAAACTGTGTGTTGGATTATGATTAATACACAGCAGCATGTAGAGCCTGATGTACTGTAGGAAGGAAGAGTGTCATCAAAACAGGCTACTGCACTGTTCTAATTAAATTATTCATTTCAGCAGACGTGACGCGACGATTGTGCTATATTTCAAATCTTCTTACATTGAGAAGCTGAGTCAGAGCTAAGGAAACCAAACACAATCTTCTCTCCTATTTACTGTTGCTTGAAGTGTCAGTGAACCAGAAAATATATATACCTGAAAAATGCTTCTGGGCTGGATCAATATGGAAAGTCATGCAGTGGGCCTAAATTTAAGACAGGTTTGGGGGTATTTATCACACTGTTGTTCAACTGCAACCCTCCTGGATCTCAGAGCTGCAATGGAATTGATATAAATTTATATTTTATGACTGAACTTCCACTGCAAACTCCCATAAAACAGATTTGTGACCTTTCAGTGTAACTCTTAGCTCTGGGATTAAGCTCATTTACAGCCATCAAGCGCTTCATCAAAATACTAACAAACTTTAAAACAGTTTTAATCAGCCGACCTGAGTGCCAGCAGTTTGTTAGGAGCTCATGTGAGGCATTTACCAGATAAAAAGAGATTCTTTCTCCTGAAGTCATAAAAGCTACAGACGGGTCTGAACTGGAGTGAGTACTTAAATCCAGGGGATTTATGATGTTTTTATTTATAACCGATTAACTATTTTCATCTAGTAGTCTGTTTTACTGTAAATAAATATACAAAATATTATTGCATAGAATTTACAATTTGATCTTGCAGTGTATAGATGCATAAAAAATTGTCTGTTCATCTTAGGTCATGAAGGTAACAGATCCAGCTGGGAAACAAAAAATTTTTTTTGAAAAGCAACAGCCTTCAGGATTTTCTCGAAGATACAAAAGTCATCCGAGGCCAGTTTAGATATGTTACCTCCTTAGAGTTTTACTTTTGCCCAAAGCTCTCCTCCTAGAGAAATGTTCCTGGAAACATTCCTGGAGCAGTTTGTATTTTTGTGGCCTTCGCAGCCTTCAAAAATGTCCTAAAGATTAAGATTAATTTTCTGTTTCTGTCCATTGTGATGCCCAGTCTAAAATAAAAAGTACCAGTCAAAACTTTTTGCTGAGTGTCTACTCAAGGCCTCAATCTTTCATACAAATATAGAGTAAAGTTTTTTAAATTTTGTGTTGCTTTAGCATTTTAGGACATTTTATGCTCAGTTTGTTTCTTAGATTGATCGGTTATTAACATGTCAGTTTGTTGGCATATGGAATTTTCCATAAATGCAATTACGTTAAACATTTCAGGGAAATGAAATACGTTTTTTGATTTGCCACTGTAAAGAGATCAGCAGAAAATTGGCGTAATATCAACATGACACTAATACCAGACTACACCTTCTGTTTAGACGTGACCAACAATCAGTTTTAGAGAACACATCGGGCTTTCAGTCGTAGGTGAAATTACTTGGTTGCACTCACAGGTATTGATTAGCTTCAGATTTGACTCTCAGCGACAAAATGATAACACAGTGGGCATGCAAACATTTCAGGGAGGGCACTCAGAGGTGCAAGCATTAGCTGAGCAAAATGTGTCATCTGATGCATAAGAAACAAAGAAAAAACTAGAAACAGCGACAACACAATAATAAACAAAGGCTTGTATCATCGCTTTCATGATTGCGGACTCAATGGTTACTCTGAATGTTGGTTTTCAGAACTGGCTGATAAAATGCATATGATGAATTTATTTAAACCAAACAAAATAAATACCTATTTTGAGGAGTAATCAAAGGACCTTACTCTTTCTGAATACTTGCAAAATGAGTAATTTAGGTTTGACTGATTGATAGATGTCTGAGTTGTACCTGGATCTTACAGTCACAGTAGGAAGCAACAGATAGATCTGATGTGTTGAGGACTTTGATAGTCCTCAACACATCAGGACCTCACTCAGCAGATGTTGCTGTTGAGTGAGGTCCCTTCTCTCTGGACAGCAGGAAACTGAAGAAGCCGTGGCTAAAGCTGTGCCCCTTCAAGCCTAAATGTGAAGGAAATAAGTGAACTCCTTTGAGAGACAGGGATGGTTCCTGAAACTATTATCTTTCTCAAGCTGTCCACTGACTTCTGACCACTGACCCCTAGCCTTTTCTAAACCAAATCAATGTTCAGGCACAAAAACAACAGGAAGATCTCTGCGTCTAACCCTTTCAAAAGTTTAAAGCCGTGGTTGGTGTTGACTTCATGGAACTCTGCCAACAATCCTACTGGGCCTTTCAATGCTTTCTGAGCTGAATGTCAACATGTCTTTCTTTAAGGGAACCCTATCAATGTTTCCCTTATCTTGGCTGCCCCTCTGAACTGACAGGAACTATTCCCTATTGTTTTAGTATAAGTACAGCTATTATTTGAAGGCCAGACCTAGGAGTCTGAATACTAAATGAACGACAGACAAAAAATGGACATAGAAGGAACAGATATGGTAGACTATAAAACCCAATCACTGAGGACAAGCAGTGATAAACCAGGGAAGAAGAAAAAACAAAACACAAAAATTATTGCAAATTTAAGCATATCATAATCACTAAAAAAAACAAACCTTAACTAGACCAATGCTACAAAAACAGAACTTGTAGTTCAAGAGATCGTTACAACAGTGCTTGTCATGATTATTACCAAATGTTAAAACAAAATAAAAGTTGCAAGAATCTGAATGAAATAAAAAATTATATGGATTAGTAAATAACTTCAATTGAAAGCCTAACTGATGAAGTTGAAAATGCGATAACCCTGGAAAATGTCTGTAAAGAGCTAAGATCTATTTATGCTCTGAAAAAAACAGTTTCACAATCCAGAATTATTTACCAATAACTTCGAGTTCAGACTCAGGTTAGTTATTTCTGTCTTTTAATTCCTTAGAAAAATGTGTGCTCATCTGCTGTGGATAGCAAACTGCTGCTCGACTGAAACTGATTCTTGTTCTTGAAAGTTTTTGTAGCCCCTGCACTTTTATTTACTTTCATTGACTTAATTGCGCCACAGCTCATTCTTTGTTGCTGAGACCTGTCTATTTCTGTCTGCACCAATCAATCCAGCCTTCAAACTGCCTCATTGTGGGTTCACATCATCACACAGTTGAGGATTTCATTTTCTGCCTAGCAAAAAAAAGAAAAAGTAAAAATATTTCTGGTGCTTTGGCAGAAATATTGCCACTCTACTTTTCTTCCACACATATCTTGCACATGTTGTTTATTTCTACCATGTTCATCATAAAACTGAAATGCTCTATGTTTTTATTAATTCTGCTCGAGGAAAAGGAAACATTTATATCTGACTCAAGACACTTCAGTAACATGAAGTCGTTGGCCTTGAATGGCTTCGTCAGTATTAAACTCAATTGAGAAATCACTGGAGTGAACGTGGATTTGATTTCAATCCGAGATGCTTGAGAAGATGAATTTAATCGGATGTTACTGGCAAAGCACAGGCGGCTTGGGAATGTGAATGTAATTATAAAAAGATGTCTCAAATTGGGAGGTGTTTGCAAGATGTGATTGCAGCTATTTGTTGGAACGGAGACATGGCATGAACAGAGGTGACAAATCAACAGATACACAACATGCACAAATAATTCACTAAAGTGCCCTTTTTTGCTGGAATTCAGAGGTCTACATGGAAGCCAACAAAATGTACTAATTTGATTTAGGAATCAAAACATGCTTATTTTATTTTCAGTGGTTCGTGTAGAACAGCTGTCAGAAACGTGTTGAAAAAGCTTACAGGTTGGGAAAAGATGCAGCTTGTTCCTGGAAAGCCTTTTTGAATCAGAGAACACAGTTCTAAACCTGCAACCAGCATCTCCGACATGCATGTTATGTCTTCGTCTCACACAGACCAAGACAGTTAAAATGCTTTTCTTTTTTATTTAGTTAATTTTCATTTCCAGAAGCTTGCTAGTGTTCTGTAGTTTAAGTTTGTCAAATATGGAAAAACTCTGGTTTGAGGTTTTTTTTTCTCTCACTGTAGTACTTAGTTGATGTTTTTTTAATAGACTGGGTTTTCTTGCATAATTTGTCTAACATTCTCTACGTTTTTCTTTGTTAGACATGTTAATATTTTTTTTATCACTATTTAGGCCATTAGTGGAGCAAAGTTAGCTTTTTTGTGTATTCATGCTGTTTATCCCAGACATTCTCCCTCAGTTGCCTCAGATCCTGTTTTTCCTAAGCTTGTACGCATCTGTTGATAAATTGCACTTTCTCCCAGCAATCAACCTCCACAGCAATGTAGCATCTTTGTCTCAGTCACTCTTTGACAGATCTCTTTGTTATTTGCCCTTGTGTTTGCTCTTGTGTACTCCATATTCTCTCGTCTCTTCATTCTTTCTTTCGTGTTTGCTTGTGTTTTCTGTAAATCACCTCAAACATGATCCTGCTGTCCTCCTTCCTACAGGAAGGAGGACAAACAACTCCACAGCATATGACAAAATGAGCGTATGTTTTCCTACCATGATTTAAAGCTGCTTCTCAAATCCTAGTTGAAAAATAGCAAATATCCCCAGTACAAGTTTATTCTCTACAAGAGTTATATTTAAGATTAATAATTATGACAGCATTTCTCAGAGAGAAACATTTTCTGATATAAAGGCTTTAAAATATTTGCATCACAATTACAGTATGTGTATAAATTCAAAAACAAATCAACTTAAATCACTGATGAGAGAGACTGAACGACAAAGATAGAATTAAAAATCAAATAGAGAAATGCAACTCACTGCAGTTGCATTCCAGTAGAATATTTTAAGTGGAAATTAAATAAAACAGAACTTAGAAAATACAAAAATAAGTACACAATTAAAACACTTAATGGTTTACAGCAAGTTAGGCTTTGTTTTTATTTGTTGTTGGGAAACTAGCCTTAAAGGTCTAGGAATTTCTGGAAAATAACCAGAATTTTCTGTCAAGTAAAAGTTCAAAGTAAAAGTTTCAAATTTTAGTTTCAACATGCTTTTTTCTTCTCTTCTTTTTGAACATCAATTTATAAAATACATAAACTTTCTTGGCTCAGAAGACTCGAAACATGGTTTTAATATAAATAGCTTCTCATATTCTATACTGTATGTATGTCAAGCAACAAAACAACCAACAAGGTGTGACATGTTTAAAAAAGTGAAGTTCCACCCTCTCAATCTGCAGGTTGACAAACTGAAACGCTTCTTGAGGCGACATCTGGCACACTCTATGTGCTTTCTGAAACAGCCCATTTACCATTTTATAGCAACAGCATTATTAAATGATACACACAGTCATCATTGCCAATTTTTCCTCATCATCTTCACTCATTATGATGTTCTTTGATAGCATTTGCACTGTTGGACTATCTCATTTTTGTCATACTCTTAAGACCCTGATGATGATAATGAATTTCAAACACATTTTTTATTTTACTGCTCCTGCTTGCAGACTATTACGATGTAAAGATACTTTGGCAAAGTGTCACAATAATCATTGCAGTTTGCTCAGCTGCTACCCTGACATATTTTCCCTATCTGTTTAATTTGAGAAGCGGTGATGTTTATTAAATGAATGCATCCCATGTAATGCATGACTATGTTTTTTATACATGCATCATATGAACATCTGCCTTAGATATGGTTTATTTGAGGATGATAGATGTTCTCCAAACATACTGGTAAATATATTCGATGTAAAGCTTACATTTTTTAATTTGTGAGGCAAAAATGAAAAATGATAAAAAAAAATAAAAAAATTGCCATTGGATTTGTGTAACCTTTTCCATTTTGTGGATACATTTTAGAAAATATTTTCAACTTTTTGGATATATATATATATATATATATATATATATATATATATATATATATATATATATATATATATGTTTTTACTATTTTAAGTTGTTTTATCTTATCAACCTGTACAGACTGAGCATTGATCTGACCATTAAGTTACATGCTGAAGTTATTCATGGTAAGTCTTAGGTAAATTGACATATCAATTTTTGAAATTTGTTTCTTCAGGGGATTTTGAGACCTCACTGAAAAAAGTGGAAAAACTCAGCTGCTGTCCAAAGAAAAAATGTTTGAGTCTTTTTAAGTCTCCAAAATGGCTTTTGGTCCATCTTGTTCAAGGAAAAGTGGTGTCATTACCCTCATAAAATAGCCGAGGCACCCACAGAGGTTGGTTGTTTTGTCCATGCACATTTTGTGGCTATCCGGTCCTATTAAAAGCTACCATAAGAAATAATCACCAAGTTTGTTCCTGGTTTCTGAATCTGTAGATTTTCAAGGTATCATAGTTGAGAGAAGAGTATATGGCTCAGGAAACTCAAGCTCAGATCTTTGCTTTTTGCAGAAGACGTTCCACTGGTGCCTCAGCTACAGTCATAAAATGTAAATAATGCCTGAAATAACTGGATCCCAGATCCAAGTGACTAAAATTAACTTCTTGCAAAGTTCCTGGGCTTAGCTTTAAAGGTAGAGAGTGAAGAGCTCAGGCATCTGTGAGTAGCAGGGAATAAAGTCATTCAGTGATTTGTAGTAAGTCAGCTGTGGTGGTTCAGCCACCGTAGCAAGTTTCCTCCTAGCATCCTTTCTTTGGATTCTTTCTTGGGACTTCCCATTGGGTGCAGAACCTGAGGCAGACTAAAACTCACTGGAGAGAATGTAATATCTTTTCTGGTTTGTGAGTATTTGGGATCTACCGGAATATGAAGAGCGTTGCTAGTCAGAGGTATTCTTGAACTTCTTACTTCAGTGATCAAATGGATTGATCAACATCCAGACAAATAAATTAATGGATAGAAGTACAATAAATGCACTGATTTAAGTTCTTTTTCCCATGTCTTGGGTATATTAGTTAAAATGTCTTTCCAGATAGCAAAATTGTTCTTGTTTACTTCATAAAGGAGCAAAAAGCATGTCTTTAGTTTTAACCCCATATGTATAATTTAGGAGGACAAAAAGGTCTGCCATTCTTACTGTCACTTCAATTTTGTGTGCGAATCCATTGTTTTAAGGGCGCATAAAACTGGAAGCCTCGGGTTTAATGAGTCACAGCAGACAAAAGCTTACGGCAAAAAAGCCCCAGCTGCCAAGAGAAGATCATTGTTTAAGGCTGACTGTGATTAGACTTCTGAAACCACAGTAGACTGTTCAGAGATGAGAATCCAGAGCAAAAAAAGGCTTCAACAAATCTTATTTTAAGACTTGAGAGGAGAAAGGGGAATATTGGAAGGGATTTTTAAAAAGAACAGTTTCAACTTCCTTCTTTTGGTGTAAAACATTTTGTATGATGAAGTCAAAAAGTAATGTTTGCCTTGTTTTTATTTAGAACTTGAAATAATGCTAAGCTTCAAGGTTTAGCTAGCAAATTTGTATGGAGAATGTTAAGGGAGCAAGTGGACACTCATGGGAAACGTGTTCCATTAGATTTAATAGCTACATCAACACTCTAATTTCTACACTCTGTAGCTTTGATTTACAGTTCCACATGAAGGTGGAGTAATTTTAGTTCTTTATTAAGGCGCAATAAAACAACTAATACTATCTGCCCAAATATATTATCTGAACACGCTCAATTTCCTCATTAGTGGCAACTTCTAGTGTTTCTAAATTACATGGAGACTAATGCGTTTCGATACTGTCCACACAGTAGTAATACAACTCCTCATTCATTAGAAGAAAATGACAGAACTTGTTCTATTCCTCTAAGCCTGCTGTTTAAACAGTCATGGTGCCGTATGCTCCTGTGAAGCTTCCTTTTGTAGATCAGTAATTTATTTTTTATTCTTTCTACTCTGGTTTAAGTGGCTCATATTATTGGGACAGGATTAATCATCACTGTGACCCTTTAGTAAGTAGTCTTAAAGAGATACACAACAGGCCAAAGGCCTGGAAATGTGCATGCATCTCACATTCTGTGCTAAGGTTTATTTAAACATATTATAACAGAAATTGAAAGTGAAACAACTGCCTAAAATGAAATAACGCTACAGCTAATCATGAGTTAAATAAAACATTAGTAGCAGCAGCAATCAGCCCTATTGGGAAATGTGGAAAATTTAGTATTAGTAATAATGAATAAACGTTTCTTGGCCCAGCTGTTTGCTTGTGGAATTTTTTTTTAAATGCATATAGAAGATCCAGAACAGTCTTTTTTTCTTTACTGGCAATTTTTTAAAATATTGATTGTTGTATAAAGTGGACCTCAGACAGGGATGGAAACACAAAACGCATTTAAAACAAACATTCTGTACCTTGCAGACACCCTTCAAAGGTTTCCAGATGTGATTCTTGTTACAAGTCTGAACATTTCTTTAAGATTTTCTGTGACTAAATTCATCCATGAATTACTGTAAAGTAGAAGGAAAAAGGTTGACAGTTTTCAGTCAACCTGAACACAGTAAAATACACACAGTATTTCGGGTTAGGTCTAAACTTTGACTGGGCCATTCTAAAACATGAACATGGCTTGATCTAACCTATTTTGTTGTTACTCCGGCTGCATTGTTTTTTTTTGGGGGGGGTGAGGGGGTGGCGGGGGGGTTAGGCATACCATGTAGGTTCATCCATCCTACTGACACTGAGCAGCTTCCCTGTTCCTGCTACAGAAAATTCTCCCCACATCATTGCCATGTTTCAAATCAGTGATGGTACGTTCAGATTTGTGCTCTATCACTTTATCTCTTTGTATGGTAAAAAAAGTTCTGTTTTGTTATCATCAGAGTAGAGTACCTTTTCCCACCTTTTCTGTTGCTGCATGGTTTGCTGCTATGTGTTGGTTCTTTTTTTTTATTGCATTTTCATTTGTCTTGTGGAACATTCTGGGCACAGGAGGAGATTGTGGGTTTCATAGATAGGAAAGCAGATGTTATCTATGAATTATGCTGTTGAAGGTGCCATGCTGCTCATGCCACAGAATGACCTGAATTTGTTTGATTAACATCCCCCCTCCTCCCCATCAGATCCTCCTATGACCCCAGCATTGGTATTCACAATGTGGAGTTTTCATATATCGCAAAGCAGATAAGCTTTATATCTGGTTTTTAGATTGCAAATCAATTTTGGGACTATTGGGGTGGGGGGCTTGGGGGGCTGTGGATAACTTTGCTATATAGACAAATTATTGTTTTTTACCGTTAGGAAAATCTTGCATTTTGAATCCTTTGCTAATGGTTTTCCAGTGGATAAAAACATTCAAGTTTTTCACCAACCGCTGACGTTTTGGCAGAACAGTTAAACTGGGATTACGACACAAAAGGCAGGGCTCTTAATTATTTACACTTCTGCCTTCCGAAGCCACTGGATTGTATTTAGACTTTTCAAAGTAGCCACAGTTTGCAGGTTTGCAAACATGAATCTGAAATCATTTGTAAGCCATTAATGTTTCTGATGTTTCATATAAAAACAGAGTAAAATACATACAGTATTCCATGGTGGTTGTAATTAAAAAAAAAAATAAAAAAATAAGGGGTAAAAATCCTTTTGCAAGGCACTGTAAGAAAGCATGACAGATGAATCTGGAGACTCAACTATAATCTAAACAGATTTATTTAAACAGTAACAGATATGCTTTTTTAAATATGCTTTTACATATACTCTACTGATTAATATGCCCAAACTTACTGCAGTCCACCAAGTTCCTGGGTTGTCCAGTCCACAATTGTCGCTGTACTCCAGGCAGCAGGAGTCTGGGACTCGGGTGGCATTATAAACCTCAAACCAGTCTGTGTGGTTGGTGACTCCACAGCAACGAAACTGTACAAGAAACAGGACCAGAGTTATGGAATATTTAGATAACTTCACTTTACATCTCTGTTTAGTGAAAATACAGAAGCAGGCTTATAGGAGCTATACCATTTCCCGCTACCAGGAATGAGATTGACAAATTTTATATTTGCCAAACATGTCTGACATTGATCTTTGGCTTCTCCTGCACATTTTTTCCAAACCTTCTTTTACAGTTTTGAATCTCACCTATTTCTTTTAATCTACATCATTCTGTGGTGTAATTGTTATAGATTTTTGATAAGAGGACATCATGACTTTCAGTGAAATCCAATTCGTCAGTGAAATGATAAACTGTCCCTAGTGCAGGAACATTGCTGCTGGAGCCACTCTCTTCTGCACTGCATGCACAGAATTACAAACTCATGTTGATTTACAACTTGTTCAGCCACTTGATGAGTAGATCAGGTGTGCAATTTATCAAAACACAAAGATTAACTTCAAATATTCCCTGCTAAGATTAGACATAATGGTAACACTTTATTTGACGGGTTGTGAATAAGATTGTCATGACACTGTCATAAACATGACATAACACCTGCAATGAACATGAGTAAGTCTTTGTGAATATTTATGACTTTTGTCATAAAGTAAAATCATGACACTTTTAAAACAGGGTAAAGTTGACATTATTCAAAATGTCTTTGTTATGACAACTTGTCATTAACCAAGAAATCATGATCTGACACAAATTTGTCATAACACTATTACTGATTAAACTTTAAAATTTATGTAGCTTTATGTTATTAAAGCTACAATTTAATCAGTAATATGTTTATGACAAATTTATTTTGATAATTATTTCTTTGGAAATGTCAAGTTGTCGAACATTTTGAATAATGTCAACTTTGTATTAAAAGTGTCTTGATCCACTGAATGACACTTTATAAAAACAGTCATAAATATTCATGAAGACTTACTCATGTTTATAACAGACAAATAAAGTGTTACCGAAATAATTAAGGGTGTTATGACTCTCTACAGTTTACTTTTTTATTCAAGATACAACCTTCCACAGATTTATCCAAAACTAACAGTGGATTCCTTTAATTTGCTAGATAGCAGAATGATAAACAGTTTTATTATATTCTTCAAATCCAGATGTCTTAAATTAAGCTGAAATTGCCTTTAAACCTTTGGAAAACTTAATTCTTTGTAAACATCTAAGAAGTTATTTCACAACATTTGAATAAGTTGGGAGAAAGAAATGTCATTGTACATAGTGAAGCAAGGAATCAAGATAGGCAGAAAGGCCACTTGGAAAGAAAAAGGTCAATACTCCAAAATCAACACACACAAAAAAAACTAACAAAACAGATGATTTCTGGACCAAATTACTATGAAAGTAGACTGAAGGAAAACAAAGTTGATGATTTGATGCGCCCTGATTTCTTCACAGAAAATCTATAGGCAGATTTTACTTGGTAGATGTTGGCAAGGCCTACAAGCCTGACTCAAGGTCCGTTCTCTTTAGAAATGTGCTCAAAACTTTGTCAATATTCTGATAAAAAAATGATTAAAAAAAACAACAACACAATTTTGCAATTGCAGTGTTTCCATTGAATAAGAAACAGAAATAACATCACATGTGAATGAGTTTGTTCAAGCAAGAAGTCATTAAAAAACATGCCACACCATTATCATCCAACTACTTCCTGTCGTCTTCTTCTTGTGGTTTGGATCAGTGGCAGCATACGGTTGTTGATCATGTGACTTGTATGATGAAAAAAAAGATGAACTAATTTCTTTACAGCTAATGCTTTTCATCCTACCACCAATACTTTTTTTTTTTACCAAAAACTGAGCGGTTTTGTTCATTTAAGCAAATTTGCATGTAAATATTCAATTTTAACTGTACATACGCTATCCTGTAAGTGGCTATAAATATTATCCAAGGTGTCCTTTGGTCTGAGGACATGTGCCTTATTATTCATTCAGTGACTCAGCATGAATGAAAGAGGTTTGGGAAGAAGGGAGCACCAGAATGAGAGCTGCGTTTTAATGGTCTTCCTCTCCAGTAGACAGCGGTGCTGATCCTACAGGGATAAAAGCGCACACTCATATTTGCGTACCTACAGTTTCAAACGATGGCTTATTCATGCAGATCCTGTTCATCTTGAATGCAGAAAAATAAGAGCTCTGCAGGTTATCATCCACACGAAACGATGCGGACCTGCATTGATTTGCATAGCAATAGATTCCACTGTCATCGTTCATGTCTGTTCATTTGTCGTAGATGCAAACGTGAACAGTAAACCTACCAGACACTTGATTGCATTTGGGCACACACATGTAATCAAGAGTCAAACTTTGGCTAATGGATTAAAACTACAGAAAATTGAGCTACAGAAATGTATTCAAGAGCGCTGAAGAGTGCAATTTATCATTTGAAGTCTCCCAAAGGGTTTTTGTTTTCAGCTGCAGCATCCACCTTTAATTCCCAATCTTTGCCTCTCATATTGTGTTTTCTTTCCAGAGGAAATAAGAAAGAAAAAGACAAAGGAAAAAGCACATCAAAGTTTGAGCTGGAAACAAAGATTAGCTATGATGTTTGTCTTATATTCCTTCACTGCATTTACCACCCTTTTTAGACAAAGCACTCTACACTTTAATTGTACCAAAGAAGAATGATTACAGTGGCTTTCAGAAATGTACACATCTATTAAAATTCCAGGCTTTTGCAATGTAAAAGATTACATTTGGCAATACATCCTAGGTGTACACACTTTTATGCTGATACTTTGTTGAATAACTTTTTCCATTTCATTTTATGATGCATTCTTCTACAGTAGGAGTCCACCACTGTCCCACTTCAGGACTTGGCAATATTTGGCTACTCTTCCTTACTAAAGTTCTCTAGACCTTTGAGAGTAAGAGGACACCAAGAAAAGCCTCAGTTTTCCTCTTTCTATTCTTTTGTTGTTTTGGATGTATACATGGACACTTTCAGCCTAAGAAATTTATGCTATTTATAAAACTGTTTTGGGACCAAAGCTTGCTGGTATAACTATTTACAACTTAATCTGCTTTGACTATGTTGGTAACTGCATTTGAAGAAAAGTAACCCAAGAGCAGGGGTGGGCACTCCTGGTCCTCCAGGGCCTGTCTCCTGCAACCTTTAGATGCGTTTCTACTTCAACACACCTGAGTCAAATAATGAAGTCATTAGCAGGACTCTGGAGAACCGGACTGTTCTTATAGGAGGTGATTCAGCTGTTGGATTCAGGTCTGTTGGACCAGGGAGACATCTGAGAGTTGCAGGAAACCGGCCCTCGAGGACCAGGAGTGCCCACCCCTGCCCTAGAGCATGATGGTGCCAATGCCATGAAGTTTTTATGTTGCATTAATTTTTGTTAACTTGAATTATTTATAATATATATGTCAGCATCAAACAGGAAAAGGCTCATCAAAGTCTCTTTTACATCAATATTGTCATTGTTTTTGTCAAAAAATGGATCTGGACATTTAAAAGCCAGCTGAAAAAAACATATGAATAACATCATCAGTGACTTTTAAACATGCACACATCCATTTTTGTTTATTATATAAATGATGCCCTCCATTGTAAAATGGTGTTTCAATGTGTCACATAAAGTGAAACCATGTCAAAAACAAAAATAACCCTTGTCACATTAATAATGCAGTCATAGTGTCATGTATCTCTTTTGACAGAAGAGTCGCTAACTTATGTAGCTAAATGGTACTGAGGTTAATATTGAATGGTGTGCACATATTTTTTTAAGCATTTTATCACCTCCCCAACTCAATGCACTTAGAAGAAACATTTCACATCTTACATCAGTCTGTACGATCATCCAGGCGTTGGTCAAACCCACGTTGCCTTCAGCGCCGAAAAGCTGCAGACCCTTCTTCAAATCCCTCTGAGCATAGCGATCAATCTGGAGAAAACAGAGTGAGAGGGAAAAAAGCCTGCTTTAAAAAGAGATAACTGAACAAACATCACTATTGGCTCTGGCAGAGTTTTCATTAGATATTTCCATTTTCTTTTTCTAACAGCAGCAAATGGTTTCGACTCAAGAGGAGACAAATAAGCACACAGACTCTCAAGAAAATCTGCAGTGCCATCTGTTAGGAAGGAACCAACAGAAACAAATTGTTGTTCACATATATATGTATATATACACTCCTTTGGAAGACCCGTTTACTTTGTCTGTGTAGTGCCCTGGGATGAGTATTGTTGGAAATTGGTGCTATATAAATAAACTGAATTGAATTTATTTTAAATTCAGTTTTCAACAAACACTGGAGAAAACTTCGAGCCATCTGTTTCTGTTGTCAATAGCTGCTTTTTCAAAATGACAGGTAAACTGTCAGTAAACAAGCACAGAAAAATAAGAAAAGAACAAAATTATTTCAAGAAATCTGCCAATGAAGTCCAGCAATATCTAGAATGACCAATTACTGAAATCTATGAAACAAATCTTTCTAAACTGGTGAATATTGATAGGGTGTTTTTGTACACAGACATTATGCCTTTTCTTATGAGGAAATAATAATTATAATATTTTTTAAAATAATAATTTAAAAAAATCAAAGAATAATTTTACAAATGATGGTGGCATGACAGTGCTTGTCATGTCACACTTCTATTGTTTTTAACCATCTTCATTGGGTATAAAAAGGAGCTGTCAACAGCAGAACAACTTTTACTGATCATGGATCTAAAGTACAGCTTTAGAAACCACTTTGACAACCATTTGAAAGTACATTTCTTTGTTCTCCACATATAATGTACTGTAAAGAAATATTATATGTTCTCTATAAATAATGTTTATATCTATATCTATTAAGGAAGTTGTTCCATACTAGGTTTGGTTGCATTCACAATTGTATTTTTGTTGAAGTAGACTGGCCTAAATGTGTTATATGATTTATGGAAATTAAACATAAATATAAAATAAAACAAAAATATACAGCTAAATAAATATCTTTACTATATTTACATCATAATTAATATATCCAAATAATAGCTTCACCACTATTTTGGACAGATTATATTTTTGAAAGTAACAACTCAAAATTATATAACAATTTTACAGAAAGAAACCAAAAAAAAATTTTTCTTATAAAGTGAAGTTCATAAATATATGTCAGATTAAAAATTTGTAACTTTGGACTGTTTTGAAAACTTATAAGAACTGTTAGAATTGTTAGTTTTTTATTTTTGATTGCATTGTTTCTGCTAGAATTAACCACAAAGAAAACCTGCAAGACAAAAACCCAACAAGATTGGGTCCGGAGCAGAACTTTGAGGAACTTCTTATGTAAGCAGTGCAGTAAAATAACACATCCCTATAAAAATGTCTGACATTTAAGAAGATGAAAAGGTCAAAGACTGCTTGCATTTTGTTATAGCGTATGTACACTGCAAGAGCTTTAGTTGTATTTCAGGCTTTCATGGCACAAGAGCACATTTTAATCAAGATTTTTCAAAGTGAGTTTAGTAAAACGAGAGAAAACCACCAATCTGTTATCATATGCTCAGTTTCAGGCTACACTTTTCATGTAGCTTTAGAACAAATAAACCAAGGTCAGAAGTGAGGAGATCAAATTGGATTTTCATGGGATGTTGCAAAGCTGCCTTTCAATAAAGCAAATAGATGCAGTTCACTGTGGGGTTTTTTTAGACCTACACGCTCGGCCCTGTGAAACTAAACAAACAAGATAAAAAAACATTGAACAAAACCAGATTTTCCTGTAAGCTTTGAATTGTCAAAAACAAACCTTAAAAACTCATTTAAATACACCCATTTAAATTAACATATTAATTAGCAAGCATCAATGTTGTGTGCAAAAACATACAACTTGCTATGTCTAATTTAAATGCTAAATCTCATCTCTCAGAATTTTGTTGTTTGATAATATCAGTAATTTCTTCCTTCTACCTCATATGCAGTTTGATTCTTCCTGAATACATTTCAATCTGATGGGACCTCATGATATTTTATTCATATCAGTCAGTGAACAAATAAAAAGGCTTTCAGCTGCAGATTCTAAATGAAACAGAGCTGGAGTTTCTGTCCACAAAGCATTATTATTTACAAGTAGGTCGCCTTTATGACAGGATTCCCCAAATATAAAACTGTAAATGTGCCAAATAACACAGCGAGTCACCTCAGGCAACAGAAAAGGAGACAGGCAGCAAGCAAACGATGATGTAAATAATAAATACTTAAAATACTTGCATATTTGCTCTTGTGAGATCACAGTGTTTGGGGAGGATGTGTGTCTAGCTCTTTCTTTGGTTTGCTTTAGGAAGATGTTTCTTTCCTGCGCTCCATGATGCCAGGAAATTTCATCATGTCAAACTGGTTTCCAAATGCATTTGAGAATGGCTTTATTCATTGCAGATTTATCAAAGATCAATACCATCCCTTCAGGCATGAGTTTGGAGTAACTGGTGGCTAGTGTCGGAAAACTGAGTCAACAACCCTGGGGAAAGATGATCCTTGTGTTTCACTCAGTTTATTCATTCTTTAGAGTCATTACTACATCTACACGTGCATTATTTACTTTTACAAGAACTCTGATACCACTGAGATCACCTGACAATTTACTGTAATCTTTTAAATAACACTAGAAAAGCTCTGTTCAATAAAATAGTTGTACAGCTGCAGTAATGTGGGAAAATGTAATTCAACAAGAGTGAGATGAACCGACAGTCAGAGTAGAACAGTCTTTAAAATGCTAAGTCATTCTCAATTGAATCAAGGAACTTTTCAACTTTATAGTTTACTTTTAGTAAGCATAAATTTCAAATTTTAACTTTTAGAAATTCTTGGTTTGTATTGTTTCTTGGCTGCAATAGGAGCAACAGGGATTTATTATGACAAAAAACATTTGGCTGATAATAGCTGCTTTTCTTCAAGGCTGGATAATGCTGGTAGAATATTCTCACAGAAACTTTTGCAGACTGCATTTAATTGTACTAACTAATCTAACTGAAATTATAAATAAATTGAAACTTTCTTTATTTCAAAGCTGCCTACACTATTTTATGTATTGTCGGTTTGGATAGGGACAGATAAAAATGCAGATATATTTTCAACTGTCTTTTATTCTGTTCACAAATTCATGACCCCCAAAATGAGAAAAAAAAAATCTTAAAAATGAATGAATGAATAAAACTATGTATTTTGCTTGTTCTCTATGTATTCAAATTAAAATAAAATAAGTTTATACATATGCTGCTCTTTAAATGTGAAAGCATTATGTTTTGTGAGAGATTTAGATCTAATTCAGTGCATAGCAAAATGTGTAGTTTAAATGTGTAGCATTTAAACTACACACCAACAGGTGCTAAAGATGTTCTATGATTAAAGCATTAGTAGCTTTAATAGTCTACAACTAATTCATGATTGGTACAGAATATTGGGAATTGCTTTAGAAATAAAGCTAATCTGTTTGTTTGATTTAACATGTTGTAGATAACATTCAAACATTTTAAATTGAGGTGCTTCATGCTGGACTAGTGCATTGGAATATGATTAATTT
The DNA here is from genome assembly GCF_027474105.1 of Poeciliopsis prolifica. Lineage (NCBI taxonomy): Eukaryota > Metazoa > Chordata > Actinopteri > Cyprinodontiformes > Poeciliidae > Poeciliopsis > Poeciliopsis prolifica. Next base: position 11,533,754 of record NW_026562386.1, on the reverse strand, counting down.
TGTATGCACTTGGTTGTCATCCTTTTCTCAGCACAGAATCATGGTGACACATCCAGCTGCGCAGCATTTCAGACCAGCTGGAATAAGTGCCATTTATTCATTATATTTTTCAAATTTCTCCTGAGGGATTTTTGTGCGTATTTTTGGTATAACATAATAAGCAAACAATGGTAAATTATCACATCAGTTTTTGAAGCCATACACATCATCAAAATAGAGCATTTTGCTAGAGGAACTTATCACAATACTGGCTAATATGAAGGCAACACTTAAAACATAACAAGAAGCCGCTAGACGTGCCGCAGTATTAATATCAGCATGAGGACGCAATAGAAACTCCATGTCCAGATTTGGTTTCAGCTGTGGTCATTTTTTAATGTCCGATCTCTATAACTGTGAAATAGCTAACAATACAAACACCTCTGAAACATGCATAAGCTCTCATTGTCATTGTTATGGCAAGCAGCAGCTAACGTAGTGTGAACATCTTTAGCCAAGGGAAATGCTGCGCTGAATCCTTAATGGTCTCTAAATCTGTTTTAAAAGTCTGTTTTTTTGTCATGAAAATCTGTTTTTGAGATGGAAACAAAAAAAAAGAAGTAATTTTTGCCAAATATATTGATGATATTGTGGACAGGATGTAAGTAACCCTTGTATTTCAAGATAAACAAATGCAACAAAAACATTTTTTTTTTGATTAATTTAAGTAAGTAACCTTTGGGCTAAACATCTGGACATAAATCGTAGGGAAACAACAAACTTTAGAAGTTTTGTAATAGTTTGGAAAGCTAAATTAAAAGAAATGACATCTAACTGATTAAAATATCTGTAAAATATCAAATTATGACCACTGATATATTGCAAGGTTCATGATTTGTTTAATCATAAAAGTTGTATAACTGTGTGGATGCTTTTAGTTGTTAGTTTTATATGATAATTTTAAATTTTTTAAGTATACCAGTTGATGATTTTAGTTAGTGTGAAATTATGCTAAAAAGAAATCAAATGTTGCATTTGAAACTATACTAAACATTTGTTACATGCATCAAAGAAACTGAGATGAAAGGGAACTTTGAATGAAACGACAAATGACACACAATGTAATTTCTTGCAACAATAAAAAAAAAAAAAAAACTTGTCTGTAAACCAGAATTTTACAAGTGGACCAGACACCCACATGCAAGCTATCTCCAAACTGATGTAAGAATAAATGCAGCTCTTATTTCTAGTGGACTAGCTGAAATTCTGCTATTTTAAAAACAGACAGAAGAAATACTTTTTACTTAAATCTAAGTAGGCCATTAGTTAAGAGTGACTCCTGCGAAACTGCTGCAAGTAGACGATGCACAAAAAATGGGTGTACTCGTGGCTTAGCATTGATGTTGTCCTCAGGACTTCAGTCGCCCTTTAGCTACACAGGGCTGGTGAAAGATGAGCCATCAATTATTTATAAGGTAGGGATATGAGGAGAGATAAGAGATGTACATTGGGGAGAAGAACAGAGGAGAGACAAGACGAGGAAGAGAGAGGGAGTGAAGGAATGAAGATGGGGGCAGATGGAAAAATAAACAGCCAAATGAGGGATGAGCCAAGAAGGAATAAATGGGAGTGTATCTAAAAACACTTTGAAGGGAAGATGATGCAGTAATATAACTGCTTTAGTCTAGATTGTAGAAGTATTAACAGCACAAAGACTGTACAATATGACTACAAGGAACACAAGGCATTGCCTTCTGAGGAGAGGAAATAGCATAAAGAAAAATGCCTCAATTTAGTTGCTCTCTTCAAACAGTGGATATCCATTACCTGTGTCACAGATGTCGAGAACAGACAGCATAAGAATTGCAGAGACAGATAAATGGAGCTAAAAAAAGAGAAAGTTGTGTGATAATGGTCCCTGTAGGGCTCGTATGGCCACATTATTTCAGTCTAAGAAGCCAAACTGCATAAAACATGACATATTTCATCTCCAGGAGTCATGGTACTTAAAGGAAAGAAAGAGACAAATTTTTGTTTTCACTGATTTATAGTTTTCTGCCTTTAATGCAGATTGTTTCCCTGTGAGTCAAACAGTTTAATGTAAAGTGGGGAAAATGTGTTTTTCACAGTAATCCATGCATGCGATTATCAGGAAACTTGCGCACAATGGCATATCACTGGAATAAGTATGAAACACATGCAGTACAGAAGCTGAATGGAAAAACTGAAATCGTTTTCAAAGCAATCCTGCTCCTTTCACTGCTAATTAATATCTACTGGTTTATAGTTTGAATTCATGGCCAGTAAAAAGGTTTCTCATTACCAAGACATCACATAAGAAGCATTTCGGCGGAAAAGGGCCCTCTCAAGAGTTTCTAAATCCGACTGTAGCAATTCACTGATGGTATATTTCTGAACTGAGTGCTGCAGCGAGCAATGTTTAGACCACAAAAGTAAAACTCCTGTCCTTGAGGACAGGCGTCCTGCTACTTTTAGCTGTGTCTCTGTGTCAAAACACCTGAATCCCATAAATAGGTCATTAACAGGACTCTAAAGCAATGTTTCCCAACACTGTGGTCCTCAAAGCACACAGATCTTCATGTTCCCCTGCTTTAGCACACCTGATTTCAATAGATAGCTGATTAACATGCTCTTGCTGAACTGCAATCACTTGAATCAAGTGTGTTAAAGCAGGGAAACATCTAAAACATAGAAAAGAGTATTCCTAGAAGAGCAGGGTAAAAACCCCCAAAAACTCACTAGTCTATGTAACTTAAGTGAATGTGAAGGTGATTCAATGCTTTGAATTGTGTTGTATTTGGGAAACCGCAAAAAGATGAAGGACACCGACTGTCGAGGAATGGAGACTGCAGTCGAGGAGTGAAGAACATTTAATCATTAACCTGCCACAACCAAGATTCCAGACAGAGGGATAAAGCAAATTAAGAGCAAGACTTGTCTGTGAACCAATGGCCATTTGCAGAGACGTTCAAAAAGATCTAGACTTAGCAGACTAAGTTTATCCATTAAAACAAAACAATGAGAAAGAACCATAAAGAAATCTATCTGCACTCTCTCTTGCACAAATATCTACTGCTTAAGAAGATAATGGTGAAGCTCATTTAAAGGTTACTGCTGATTGTTTGGACAAGGCAATGAAATACTGGGAGACTACCATCTAGTCAGATGAAGCTAATTAACTTTTTGAAAATAAAAGTATGCATCATGTTTGAAAGCGGAACAACACTGTAAGTCAACTCAAAAGGGCCATACAGTGAAGTTGTTTTTCAGCACGTACTGGCAGAGAGGAAACTGAAGGACGGATGATTTGAGAAGTTTCCTGGGAACTTCTTTAAAACAATCTGAAGATGAAACAAGTGACAAGATTTCATCCAGATAATGATCCTAAACACAAAACCAAAGAATCTCTCAAAAGCAAAGCTGCAAGAATAGAATGTATGAGACACTCTAATCACACAGAATACTTAGTAAATGAAAACAGTTTATGGAGTTTAGAAGAGTTAAAATCACAACCGAACAATGCATGTGGCTACTGTCTTTATGCAGGCGACACTTTCATGATCCAACACTATAATGAAATATATCACTGTAAGCCTGTTCAATACTGATTCCCTGTCTTAAGTAAATGTATTGCGAATAACATATTCATGGATTATTTCCCTTCTTGATATGTGTGGATTACTTGAGATATTCCTATCATCACAGGCTAATTTAATGTCATTAGCCTGACCTTGAAATACATTTGCTGCAAGAACATTGCGTTCAACACTTATTTCCACCTGCTCAGAATTATACCAAGCAAAATATGTAAAATAAAAACAAAACAAAAACATCAGAAATATGTACCCTCTACCTCGTCTGTCCACAGTGTTCTTGCCCATTGGCAAGACTTGATTTCCTGCAAATGGTACCGTTTTATCTTTCTGCTGAGCGAGCCAACATTAAACTCCCTAGACATCGAACCAATTTGAACCTAAGTCAATGTTTTTCAAGGGCATTCTTTTGGACTTTACACAGACTCTTTGCTTTCCTCAGGTTACAACAAAAGCCTAATCTTTAATAGAAGTTACTGGGGTTTTATCCTTCTGAAGAATGAACATTTGTCGTTCTTTTGCCTCAAGACAGATTGTTCAATATCTGTAAATTTAGACAACTCTTCTCCTAAATAATCCCCTCAAGAGCCTAGTCTTAAATTTGTACAGATAATAAATGAGACAAGCAAGTGTCAAGGTTTTAGGGCCTCTTTCTCTGACTTTTAATTCTTTACTCTGGGGCAGCAATAACATACGTTAATTATTAAAGCACTTGCTTCTCCCCTTTTAGAGACTAATCTCAGTCCTTAGCTGGGGCGAATCAATTGCAATTCAAACTCTTTTCCTTCCACGCCTTCTAATCAGTGCCTGATTAACACTTGGCATACTTGGTAAACTTGAGTACACAATCAATGTCACTAACAGGAAGAAGCGGTAAGCCAGCAGAATCAAGACTTTGAGGATTAATACCTGTGAGGATTTATCCAGGAAAGTAACATGCATGTCTGACAGTTGCAAACGGTCAAGACTCATAATCTAAGAAACTTTGGGATTCAGGATTTTACATGTTTAGTTAAGCCAAGAACTTGACAAAGATTACTATGTCTTAATGTTGACACTCCAGAAATCTGTGTGAAGAAGGAAAAGGTTTGAATGTGCAGTCAAATTTCTCTTAAGTTTTTCGCCTGCAGCTATTGGCATCAACAGGTGGATCTCGCTGTCATCGTGTGGCTTTAGTCTGTCAGCTGTTCAACATCAAAGCAGATCTATTTCTATCCTTTGACGTTTCATCACCTTTTAGCTGCCGTTGTTTCTGTGGTTGGGAATGAGTCATGATGAAAACAAAATAGGTTCAAACCCCAAGGGACAGTGTCTCAGAGTCTGTTTGGTTATTACTGAGATGGTGGTTTTATTTGAAAAATCCACAAATGACATCCATGAATGACAGAGGACAGCTTTCAGATTCAGAAAATGTTCAAAGACATGACTCAAGACTATTGTATGAAGATCTATATTTATATATATATATCTATATCTATATCTATATATCTATCTATCTCTATATCTATATCTATATCTATCTATCTGTCTATCTATATATATAGATAGAGATAGATTATCTATATATCTATCTATCTATCTATCTCTATATATATATATATATATATATATCTATATATATATAGATAGATAGATAGATATAGATATAGATATAGATATATATAAGAGACAGAGGAAGAGAGGGAAAGAGGGAAAAGTTTGGTTGCAAGAGCAAAATGTTCACATTTCACCACTCAGACAACTGAGAAAATTGCGAACAAAATTTTTTCAGCATAAGGTTTTGATGTTATTCCCACCTCTTGACAAAGTGGTGCAAACAAAGTGCTGAGAAGCTGTTTGTTGCCTAAATTTAGAGGGAAAGTGTAAAAAATGTCTCTTAAAGATTGGAATGAAAAAAACTAACCTATTGATTTAAATTAGTTTGTGCGCTATGTTCCTGTCTTATCCTTTCACACAATAAGTGTGCATAGAAACATGAACACAAGACTGCAGTTTATAGATTTTTAAAGCCTTCTCATTATCAGATGTATGAAAAAGTATGAAAAGTTATCACATTTAATGTTTACTGAACATAAGATATTGTTGTAGGTCTTACAAAACAAAATCAAATTTATGTTTCCACCTTACATTGCTCTAAACTGCTCTCCATCCTGTCAGTTGCCAACTAAAATCTGAAAGCATCTGTAATAATCTACCACCTGCAGTTAAAGTGGGAGAAAGACTTAGATTTGCTCATTTAAAAAGAAGTAAACAGTCTCTCATTGCTATGGTAGTTTAATTTTCATAAAGACAGGAGGAATATTAGCTAAAACAATCCACAGTAACACATAATATACGTAGATAACATTAGTTACAAACTGATTACCATGACATTGAATGAACTAAGTATTTAACTTAGAATTCTCCTTTCATAGATTGGTTGGATGCTCATGTGGGAAAAGGGTTTTTTGAAAAGGTTTATGAATATAAAATTATTGGTCTGGAGCTTCATAGAGGATCTTGGTTAATGGAGTGAGGAAGTTCATGAGAAAAGTGAGGGATAAACACAGAAGGAGATTACCGATAATGGTAAAGCAGTTGGGATGATGGTTCACACCTTTGAGTAGAACAACATGGTGCTGTGGACTGAAATCTGGCAGCAAGATGAACACAAAGTTCCAGGCTTTTCTTGAGCAAGATGAACACAAAGTTCCAGGCTTTTCTTGAGTCTTTCAGCAGGCATCTAGAGGCCTGCTGAAAGACTCATTTGTTGGTGCAAAACTAATTTAATTCTCAAAACAATCAAAGAAAACAATGTTCCCAGTTTGGACTTTGGATTTTGCCTGAACCTGTCTACTGTAATATCATAGTTTTATTTATTATTTTCCTAAGAGCGTTTATGTTTTCCAATTTTGCTGAAAGCATCTCTCTGGTGTCTTTCTTCATCTTCTTGACCTGATTGCAATTTAAATCACATATAATTACCACCTTAGCAATTCTCTGATATTATCTACAGCAGCTAGAAACAGCTAATTCCCCTAACACTTTTATCCCAAGTCTTCACAAACAAAAGTCTTGTCTGTTTGCTGATCATCTCAATTTGTCACTGGTATTAACATCGCCCTGATGTGGGTATGTTTTAGTAATGGGATTAGCCAGGGGTGTTTACCTAATTGCATTCCTGCAGTCTGCTTGAAATGAAAATTTCCCAGGCTTGAAATGTATTCTGACAGCAGAACTGCATTCTGATATCTTGACAATCGGAAATGTTTCGATGGTTGATGCCAGAATGTAAATGATGTAGAGCAATCACAGTTGAAGCCTTTCAGTGGGTCACACATGAGTGCTTGAAATTTTTACTTGCATTTGAAACAAACAATTCAATGCAATTTCATTTTAAGGAAAATTGCACCATTTCTCATAAGTGTATAAAAAGTGGAAGCTGGCCAAGAGGTGAAGACGGAAATGTGAAATCGTGACTGACACGGGAAATAGATCCTGTTCTTTTGTTCTTAGAAGAAATAAAGATGCTGAAAAAAGTCACATAAAAATTAGAATTTTAAATACAGGATTAATTGATCAAATTTGAACTTCACATGAGCATAGAGTTTGTTTTAGGGATTTTTAACAATTACCTTTTAAATATGGTTTAAGCACTGGATAACAGGAATGCCCAGATTGGGGATTCCCTACTTCTTTGGGACTAAATCCTTCAAGTATTAGTTTGAAGGATTTAGCAGTAACATTCAATTCTAATGGGACTGGTTGTTACTGCAGTCACTTTTTGGACTATTATTATTGGGTTTATGCCAACATTTCTCTTGTACAAGAGTTGAAATGTTTGCAATTTTAGTGCTATTCATTATGCATCAATCTTTGCCAATTATGCCTACCTCAATGCTGATTCATACCTTTGCAGTTTCGCCAGTTGTGGATTTACCAAGATCATTATGAACTTGTGTTATTAAAACTGAATGCTATGCACTTGTTTTAGCCCATTCATTGCAGTTATTAATGAAAATGTTTAATTACAGCACAAAAATCAACTGACAAATTTAAATCCACAAGTAAACATAGGGAATGGGCTTATCAGCTATCCTCCTTGTAATTATGTATACAACCATAAATAAAATGATTTCAGATTCTTTACACAATATATTTTACTAAAAAAAACTGAAATGTATATAATCTAAACAGATTGTTTTGTTGTTTTTGATAGCTTTATTTTGGATTATTCATTTGATCTTAATTATTTAAAACAAAATAAAGTTTTATATTACTTTATTTTGCTGCACAGAATAAGAAACATGGCCTGCAAGCCTCCTGTGTATGTAACTTTATGATTAACGTTGAAGGCACCACGACCCCCTCCGGTTCACGGATTGAGTCCGCAGGAGATCCAACATGACCTCAGTTCCTTCTTCACATGACAACTCCATAACCTTACCTTGACTCACCCCAAAGCACATAAGCAGATAGAAAATCAACCCTACAACAGCCTGTGCAACAAGCCATTGAGCCACAGAGGAAATACCTCATGCTGCACTGACCTAATGACAGCAGAGAGGTGAGAACACAAATACTCCTGGCAGGATGCGCAACACTGCAAAGGTTTGTGTGGTGGTCGTTTGTTAGCCTTTCTGCTTTTATGAGACAGCTGAGGCACAGGAGAGACAGTGGCATCATAAAGCATGACCACTATTGGTTTTAAATGCTTGAAACTTATAAAACTGTTAATTTGATAGGCTGGTTCAATGCACTCACAGCTTTAGAAACATTTCAATACCTTTTCATCATACAATATGCATCACATGACCTGAACTGAACTGCTTATTTTAATAGCTAATGGTTGGGGGAAAAAATCTACTCAAGTGCAGTTTAAGTGGGACAATTGATGTTCAGCAATGCAATTTTTATTTTCTGAATTATTAGACTCTTTGAGGTGTTAATTGTGACACATCATTGAGCAATACAAGGTTATATTTTCCAAAGCCAGTTTTCCCAGCTTCCCTCCATTTGATGGCCTCATTTATAAAACAAAAGTTTAGTCAAAAAAATTGAAACATTTTGATCAAAGGAGTTTAACTGTCCCTGAAATTCTCCTCTATAAATAATCGCATTTTAAACCAAAGAAAAAAATTCAAAAGATTGCTCAAAACAAAAAACAGGGCTGCTTTTAAATATTTCATCTAAGTTTGAGCCTATGTTGTGTTACATACTTTTCTATCTTCACAGTCTAATGTAACTTGTTCATTGCCAATTCAATCTTTCACCTGCAATGATCTTTCCAGTATGAATACTTTCTATTGGTTGGCTTTATATCATTGTTGAATTTTTAATAGTCCTACATGTCTCTAATGAGTTATCACTCCATAAGAAGAATTGCTGCAATTAATTCTTGCCCAGTGGTGACAATTTTTACAGTGAATGTTTCTTTGCCTAACAAACGAAAGGATAACTTGTTGACTATTAGAAGAATATTAACACAGTATATTTTCTAATAAATTATTGTCGATATATTTTATGAAAAATATAGTCATTATCTAGTTTGTTCATTGATAGGTATAATTCGTTCAGGGTGAATATGTATGGCAGCTAAGAGTTTGATTATATGTCTCCTGCAAAAACATAATGTGAAAGAGACTACAAGATGTTATTAGTCTTGGCATTCTGTAATTCTTTTTGATTTCATTCTGCACAACACACGCCTGCGCGGTAAGGCAGATATTTTCATTAACTCACTCTGTAATTATTTCTCTCCTTAGAACTAAGTCTGTATTAACAGACTGAGGCAACCTGACATTTTATTTTTCCTACTGTTAATATTTCTAACACCTTCCTAGAAAACAATTCCTTCACTTACTTTATTTTGCTTTTTTTGCTGTTTATTTATTTACACAGATAAAATATACATCTCATTAACCTTCTACAAAGAGCAATGCATGGTATGAGGTTATGGCAACAAATGCTAATTTCCACTTGGAGTCCTTGGGCAGACTTATGTAATCAGTATGATTTAAAAGGTTATAAATGAGTGGAAAGCCAGTTTAGTAATTAATTACATTCATGTCTGGCAAGTCATTTTTCAGATATCACTCAAACCAAGAAAACCAAACTACAAACCAGCAGGCAATGCTCAATTATTCGCTTTCATCGATAATGAGTACAAATCAACTTGTTAAACAGGCTTTTTAAAAAACATTTTTGCCACAAGATAGGCAGAGGAAACAAAAACTGACATTTTTGGCACTCATGAAGAACTTTTTGTCCTTATACATCAATCTGAAGACATAATGTCTGAGGTAATGGTGCCTCAGAAATGATGTGCCATGCTCATAGGAAGATAGGTGGCTCTAATTTCAGCATGATGCTGGGAGAAAAACTATTTAAGGCTGAAAAAGACATAAAACAGTGGCAAGGCAGGTGAGCGAACACTTATGGCAAGATAGTGTATGTCCAAAGCTGGTGGTTTCCATTGAGATGGTTTTACATTAAAAATATATATATATTTATTGTCAATGGGTTTTTTTTATTTTTGGCAATTATTTTAAAGATGTAAAGATGAATGGAAGCATCTTTACATTAGGGAAAATGTAAATTTGGCCATATTTTGTGTAGATATGGAAAGACGCTTGTTTTAAACTGCTAAAAACCTGTTGGCTCATCATCCTTTTGACTTGAAAGGAAAATACCACAAGGCCATAAACCTTGTTTTCATTAACTCTCAACCCAGAGATCCTATTAAACATGAGTACACCTTTTTTCAACAACCCCGACACTGCATTGCTCATTTTTATTCTATTTGGCACTTCAATCCACACTGGTTCCACTGAATTTAACCTTACAAGACCTTTTCATCATCCTTAGGAAACAACAAAGTGCAACAAACAGCAACAGTTTCAGGCTTCTGGAAGATCTGTGAGCTGCTTGAAGCAGCTTCCAGCTGCGACACTCAGCTCTTTATCAGGTCTAAAGCAGGTGTAATAAACCAGACCACTGAGCATGACTATCCCTGAAGCATGGGATAGTGTTCATCAACATGCACCTACTGTTGCACTCTGTTTAGGTTACAACATCTAGAAAAAAGAAAGCACTGGCATTTGCTTTTACTCTGCAGGCCTGCTTCCAGGATGTGATGGTGGTGTTTGAGGGGGGTAAAGAGGAAAGGGTTTAGATAATCTCAGATAAAGAGAGGCTCTGAAAACCAAGTGGTAGATAAAAATCAAAGCAATCCTAGTGGGAACTGAAATAGTATTTTTCTTCTTGTAATCTGATATAGCAGGATTGGAATTCAGCTCAATAAAATGTTTTTCCAGTATTGGATAATAAGGTGATACCTCCGGGTATTTCCTTTTGCAGATATTGTAAAATTTAACCTTTTGTCCCCTGCTCAACAAATAGGGTACAGAGCATTAGAAATTGAGGATAGAAATAGAGGTTTTGAGGGTTTAATATCGAAATATTCCATCAGCTGCCATGCTAAGATGGCACCATAGAGCAATTAAAACACAACAGAATGAGCACTTCCCACTTGTGCCAGGAACTGGTACATTAAAGTGGGGGCTGCATCCCTTCCTGCCAGGAACTGGTACATTAAAGTGGGGGCTGCATCCCTTCCTGTGGCATGTGAAGGGTAAAACAGCTACACAAAAATGACTAAAACAACAAAAAATATAGTATTTTACAGTTAAGAGATGGTACTAAAAGTGTTTTTTCTATCACATTTGTTAAGGAGAAATGAAATAAAAATAGCACTTCTGAAACTAAAGCTTGTTATAGGTAGCATTGGTACTAGAGCACAGATCACTGATACAAGATGCTTTACAACGACCTAATAACGGCTACCATGAGTAAAAATTGCAGACTTGTTGAATTCAATCATGTGTTCCTAGATTTTTGCTGTTTGGCAATATTTAAAGCAGAAAGTTATTGTAGCAAGCTTGTTTTGTTAAGATTAGTAGTGATGCTGCTGAGGTACTGATGCTGCCAATGTTTGTTCCAGCATTGACAATTAATAGCCACCAAAATAAACATTGCTCCAGCTTGGAATCAAATGTTTTTGTTGCCACGCAGGGCTGTGAAAAGCTAGAGAAACAGTGCTCTGTTGGTGAATAAACATGGTGGAGGAGCAATGGTAAAAACTGTTAGTACTCTAAGTCTGAACTTTGAGGAAAGAAAAGAGCTGAATCCAACCTTCAACTTTCCTCTGTATAGTGTTTGACTCCCTATTTTCAGTGGGAACATGTCAATATAAAAATGCATTCGATTACTTGCATAACATAAGGCAATACATATTATTGGTTTGCTTACTCCTTTGGGATTAGCAATTTCCTCGCTTGGAGAGAGAATGAAGGACAACATTAGAGCTCCAGCTAAAAATATCAACCCACATGACTCCAGAAACTTGGGGTTATTATTTGTTAAGCCAGATTGTGGGGGTTCCTCCACCTTTTCCCCAGTGCTAGTATTTATTTAAATGTTTTCACACAATATATTTAGAATTTCACTTTTTCTTTGGTGGCGGTTACTGCATTAGGTTGTTTACTAATTTGGGTGCACACATTTAGTAAACCCTTTATGTTTATTTAGATAATTAACTATTTTGTTTTGCTGAGTTTGGAGGACTGGGTGGGTGAAGATGATTGGTTGAAAGGAAAACCAGAAAATGCAACAAACCATCAGGCTGCTGGAAGCAGGGAACTTCTATAAATAAATAGAAGGTATTTTTTTTACATATGTGTTTGTCCTTGTGCCTTACTGGTCGGACTGTAACAGTTTTTGAAAAGGATAATGACAGATACTTACAATAAGCCCACCTGGAGTTATTAAACTTTTTAACTGGAATTTCTGACAGTTTGCATCTCATTAGTTCAGTTCATAATTCTGGACGTGTTTAATTTGATAAAATACAGAAAAATACATTGTTAAATATAAGTTAATGTTTTTATTTATCGCAAGAGTTAGTTTATTCAAGTTTTGAAGTCTACCAGGTTGCAACTGGTTTGGGGTTTAGGCTCAGATGAATGCATTCCCAGACCCAACTTCTGACTTAAGAGGGGGATTCACGGTTACAAGAAGGTTGTGGGTTTTATTTCAGCCTTAGCTGTTTTTGCACAGTTTGGTTCCTTACACTGTCTAAAACCCTAATTGTTAGGCTTACTAGTCACTCTAATCAGATCCATATCTCTGCTGGAAAACTGTTTTCCTCACTGAAATGAGGAAAACAGAGCTCATCACCCAAACTCTATAGTATTTACAATGACTCTCTGTATCTCAGTGAATAGACTTTAAAATACTTTTGCTGGTTTATAAATCACTGAATGGCAACCAAAGTACATCAAAGACTGCAATATGTCTTTAAAATTACTCAGGCCTTCTGAATTATGTCTCCTCTTCAGAGTGTCACAACCAAACAAGGAGAAGCAACATTAAGTTTTCATTCTCCACTAATCTGGAAAAATGCTCCAAAAAAACTACAAAAATGCAGAAAATCTGCGTTGTTTTGAATTAAGAAAAGCCATTTGTTTAGAATTGTGTTTGAATGTTCTGTGTTTGAAGATTGGAATTGCCCTGATCAAATTGATGTGAAAAATGTCATATATGGGTAAATAACATCATAACTAAGTCACTTTTGCGTACACTACTCTTTATAATCTAACCAGGTTGATTCACCTTAATCTTTAATAAACAGTTGTTTCTCTCCCTTAAACAAATGTGTAGCTATAGGAAGTTTTACCACGAAATGCAACATCCACATATATATTCCAATAATTACCCGCAAACTATTTATTTTCCCTTGGGTTTGCCCTTCTGTTATGAAATGCTATCATCATTTTTTAACTTGATGAGGTTAAAAAATGAACTACTTAACATATAACAAATGTGGGCACAATAACTGGTATCAGATAAAGTTACCTTGGTCCTACCAGACTTTGAAATTGTTCTTTACAGAATGTATTCAGTTTCCAGTTCTTCTAGCAGTTTCCAAAGTAGAAAAAAATCTTAAGGAGACTGTTCAGTTCCTGCTGCTTAAAAAAGCACATCAGACAGTCCCTGTAATGGCCACCCATTCTTTACAGTGATGGATTTCCCACAGTGCAACAGCTCAGCATACCTTCCACAACTTTTTACTGTGTTCTGTCGCTAATCGCCCCCTGGGTTGAAAAACAATTTATTCAGGCTCTGAAAAATGAACATTAAGGAACACATATACTAAGAGAAAGTTTTGCTGTAACAAAGGTGGACATTTGTTAAAGGCTGAACAGAGCTGAGTGGATGAATAGAAAAAATAACACAAGAAAAAAGCGAATTACATCATCAAAGACAAACAGCTTTGGAAATAACACAAATTAGGCAATTTATATAATAAGGCAAGAATTGTAAAAGCTGAGAGATAAAAGCAGGAACAAAGTGAATGTCTAAGGAGCAAAACAAAGAAAGACTTGTAAAATAACAAAGCGGTCGGTTATTTATCAAAATACACAGTAAATTACAGCAGTGTTGGAACTTTGCAGATAACAAATTGTCTTAAAAAGAAATCATGTAAAAGAGGTAGATATAAAATATCTATTGATTATTTCAAATTAACATCAGCCTGACTACTTGAATTACTCTAATAGTAAATTATTCAACAGTGATTTAATTTAAATTTTAGAACTCATTTTGAACTCAGTCAAAATGGATGATCATACATTTTTTTGGATGCAATACACTGAAGATGAACTATTACTTAAATCTTTAACGACATTTTGAAAAAACGCGCACACACACACACCCACACACACACACACCCCCACACACCCACACACCCACACCCACACACACACACACACACACCACACACACACAGCCCCACACACACACACACACACGCAGACAAAATGAAGTAAATGCTTTGCTAAAGTTTAGTCAAAGACAAAGGAAGCAAGTACATAAGGGTTCAGAGAAACCATGAATTCTATGAATATTCTATGTTTACAATTTAATTGTTATTACTCATGTTGAATTGTAGATCAGAAAAATGAAATTGTTTGTAAATATTATAGAAGTTATTAGGAAAAATAAAAGGGCACTTCTGGAAATCTGACATTCTTGTTCATCAGGAAGATTCATTCATTATCTACTGCATTATAATACATAACAAATAAATCTGTTGAATGTATTGAACAATTTATAATGCTGATTTAGTTTCTTTTATGTTTCAGATAGATATCTTAAATTATAATTCTGGTGCTATAAGAATTGTGTCCTCGTAAGAAGGAATTCAAATTGATTTCTTAAATAATAACCACAGAGAAAGGACCACCAGTCATGAAAGCTGATGAAATTACAACAAAGAAAATTGGAAACTACAAACATCAACTGCATGGATCAATGGGAAAAAAAAAAGAGCATATTACAATAGTGAGACACTCAGCAATTAAAACTTGTCTCAAAAGGAACAAAGCACAAGTGTGTCTTTAATTATTAATGGTTTAAAATATTTTACAAAAAGAATAAGGTAATGAGTTCCACGTCTAAGTTGCCATGGGGCCAGCAATTTTTAAAATCTGCCTCAGAATTAAAGACGTAAATAACTTTTACCAAATTGTCAGACTTCAGCGAACCTAGCTTTAACTGACTGCCAGACATGATTAGAGATGCGCCGTTAATGTTAATCTTAGAGCTATTGTGTTCTTTAATCACCATATTTCACTTGGGAGTCTTGAATGATCTATATTTATTGAGCATGAACAAAGGTTTTAGATTGCTGTCTTGTGAATTTGTGATGTTATAAAATAGCAAACATCAGAAGAGTGATCTGAGGTTTGGAAAACTGTTTATAATTACAAAGCACATAAAGAAAAATCCAAGTTTGACTGTAAAATACCTTCATTTAACTTTCTTATCATTGCTTTTGGACAAAGCTCCACTACTGTTCAGATACACGACCACAGTCCTCATGGGAAAGTGGTTAAAAGGAAAACTTACATTTATCAGAACAGTGATACTTTGCAAATTAACATTTGAAAAAGCCAAATTTCAAAATCAAACTTGTATGTGCAAACAAATTTGCACATAAAACGCCACAGCTGTCATGATTGAGAAAAGATTGACTGGTCATCTTTTACACTTTTAACTATAATCGGTTTGCATGGGGGAAATGTTATAATCATGCTAAACGTTGGAAAATTATGAAGGCAGTGATCGTGATGTTTTGGAGCAAACATTAAACATGAGAGGAGGATGATCCTGCATCTCTAAATCCAGAACGAACCACTGCTACAGGTGCAAGCTGGAGGTTTTGCATGTGGGCTTCACAGTGGCCCAACCTAAAAACTGTTGAAAATCTGTGGATGGACATCAAAAGAGCAGCACACGCAGAGCAGCCAAAGAGACTAACAGAGGCTTTTTGAAAGAGGGTCTGTGAAAATCTTCCAAGCTAGAAATGGAGAAAAATCAGCTCGCAACAAAAAGCTTTGACAAGCTGTGATATGGACCAATCGACAGCAGGGCATACATTCACTTGGCAACGATGTTTGCTATTTTAAAACTAAAAGATGAAAAAAGAAAGTAACCTTACTTGAAACTTAAAAGGAATGCTTTATTCTGAGCTTTAGAGATCTGAAAATCAAATCCGAGTTCTCCTCAGCCGTAATAAGCCCAGTTGTCGGTTTTTCTGTTAAAGCATTGCGGGGGACCTTTTAAAGACAGTCTCACATTAACTGTAATGGTTAGGCATTTTAAGAGTTAGCCATGATGCAATGAAGGAGAGAAAAGTTTTTACAAAGTGAAATAATATACAAATAAAAATCTGAGAAGTGGGGCATGCATTTTTATTCAACTTCTTTTACCTTAATACTTTAAAATAAAATGCAGTGCAACCAATTGCCTTAGGATTGGGGTATTATGTAAAATCTACTCTTTTTTTTACCATTATATGTTATTGTAATGTTATTCTCTCATCAAAAACAGTCCTGAAATGTTGCTTTGATTCTTTCATGCAGTGTTTGACAAATCCTTAAATCTCCCATGGGAGCCATTCAGGGGTGTCTAAACGCTTTTACAAACTGCTATCTATTAACCCAAAGCTCCTTGGCATGGTAGTCTCCAACCAAGCTTCTGCCTCACAGGGTACCCCGTCAGACTAGTGGCAGGAGTAATTAGCAAACACCTGGTGGAACATGGCAGTTTCCAGTTTTTCAAAATATTTCCACAGCCTTGATCATCTGTATCTCAGAAATTACACATCCATGTATGTTCTACTCTTTAACAAGGTTGGGGACCCCTGATGTAGGGAACACAGCAAACAACAAACATTGCATGTATTCTATAGGTAGAGGATACATACAAATTGCTATGTGAAAATCAACATTGCTCATCACCCTGAACATGTCATTACGGCAAAAAAAAAAAAATAAATAAATATGGTAGTGCCAGCATCATGCTGTGCTTTTCTTTAGAATAGGACAGTAAAATTTAAAAAGCTGCTAGGGGTTGTCCAAAATGACAATGACTTAAATATGTAACCAGGGGAACAGTGCAATGGATTGGAAATGTGATTCCCAATCCTGGTTGTCCTTGTCCACTGTCCTTCATGCTTTAGGTGTTTCTCAGCTGCTGCATACCTGATTCATATACCTGGGTGATTTACTGGTTGGCATGTAAAGGAGGTAATAAAATTATTTGAAACATGTATGCTACAGCAAAAACACATGTAAAAATAAATCGTGGGCAACGAGGATAAGGATGGAGTACCTCTGGTCTTAATATAACCAAATACTAATTGATAATGTGGTGCAAGATTTAAATTTCCAGATCCTCTATCCAATCTAATCTTGGGCTATTTTGTAAAAAGTCATAGTCTATGGGGGTGTAAAAGTGTTAGAAAGTGTAAAAGCGTTAGAAAGTGTTCATTTAGCTTTAAATAAAGCTAAATGAATTAGTTCTTTAAAGTAGGTTGAATACATAAGCAGGCCAAATTGTTTATGTTTGGCGTTTACTTGAAATCATATTGAAAGGCATGTTTCTCTCTTCCATTTCACAGTTGTCATATTTTACCTGCAACTTTCACAAGAAAGCCCCAACAAATATTTTTGTGTGGGATTATATTTTTGATTCAATCTTGATTAATAAATTATTTCACAACTCAATTGTGCACCATTCCCTTCTAAAACCTTTTAATCCAATTGATTCTGTCACATACCCCAACTGAAGACTGTCCTTGTTTTATTCTTTTACATTGAGAAACAGAAAAAAACTGCCTTTTCTATTTAAAAGTCACATAATCTTGGTTTCTGTCACAAAGCAAAGTATCCAAGGAATTGCATTTCATATCCAAGGAATGAAATGCAATGCTTACTCATCCAGTTAATTTTAACTTCCCCTTTCTTGTCTATTTACAAGAAAAAAACCAGCTGCAAAAAAATCAACTGAGATTCCTAAACTTTAATCACAAGAAAAAGAAAATAATTTACTCTTGACTGTGACCCAGTGACACAAGATCCCTTTGCTTTCACGATATTCCAGAAAAATATTGCCAAGTACTTCCACTAAGCTTTTTAGGAAGCTGACAAGCTCAGCTCAGCTCCCAGAGTCTTCAAAACCTCCTCACTGTGGAGACCGATGATTTTACATGCCACATTCAATCTGAGAAGTGAGCAATCTATGTGACCTGTGAAGGGCAGAAACCAGACAGCTCTCTTCCACAGCAATATTCCTTCTCATGTCAAGGCAGACAAAATAATCGCATCCAGTGTCAGAGTAATCAGTGTGTCTTACCTCATCTTGGTATATGAAGAAAAGCATGATGGAGAGAATTTCCAGGAAAAAGATGAGCAGGAGAAGAATGAAGAACTGTGAAGAAATGAGAGAAAGACTTTATGAGATATTTTAGCAATATGTGAAAAACATCTTTTGGGGATAACAAACATGTGGTAGAATATACAGTATAATTAGTGTTTGACTAAAACTTTAACAAAGACTGTGCCAAAGGAGAAAAGTTAAGACCATCAGCGCGAACACAACAGAGTGGCTAGGTGATTTACAGTTGTCCTCTAGACACTTTTGAATATATAAAAGGAGCCACGTTTTATTCTCCACCAGTCCTCACCAACCCTGCCTCACTGTAGTAGCGAGGTTGAGCTGTTTGATGGGTCATACATCTTCCTGCAGGCTCATTTGAGTGTTTAAAACAGTTACGAGCTCATCCATCAACTCCTGTGCTACAACACGGCTCTGATTCTCACACATACAAGACTCACCGAGCACAGAGGAGAAAAATATTTCCAGAAACAACAGTACAGTTTTTCCAAGGGGTCACTAAATGAACTCAGCATAAGGATAGTACTACTAAAGTCTCTACAAAAAGATCTACGTTTCAGTTTTGAGCTTGAAGAGCCCAGGTTGCAGGTTGGTTTACACAATATTGAACCAAGCCATCAGAGATTTTCTCATAACTGTGTCAGCAATTTCTAACCTTGTTTATGAATCATAAAGAAATAATTATGCAATCACTACCCTGGTAGGAGCATTGGCACCTCGTCCATGATGTGTGACCAGCACGTATTGTCAAGTCTTGGTTATGAGAGACTTTGGACCAGGATCATCCATGCTGACCACATGCCGAGACTGCTCCATTGTCACACCTACATCGGCTGGCAGCACTCCAAGTAATTTATTGTAGGGCTCATCTGATGTGGCAGAAATGTGATTCTTATCACTTCCTTGGTCCAGCTGGACAGAAAAGAATCTAGCAGATCTGCTGTAATGAACAATTCATTATCCCCACGCAATTAATGCAGTGCCACGATCAGGTCCTCAGCACATGCAGATTGGTATCCACTGTGCTCCCCATGGGACAGGAATTCCAGCACAGACACTGAATTGCACATAGACTGGTTGTTGATAGACCCAAAGAAAGCAAAACATGTTTATAACACTGTCTATGATGGGAAGCCACATAGGGTAAGATCTGCACCTCACCACAACTTTGTTTCACTTTCATTCAATTTGTATTTTAAATGTATTACTCATTCTCCCAAATATTGTTTCTTATCTTAGTTTTCCATCACACCCTGTAATGTCTATAGGGAGTGCACGCATATCAACAGTGCAAGATCAAAATTTAAAAATTGATGTTATATTAATATGTTCTTCATCCTGGCTGGCAAAATGTGTGTCCAAGGGCTGAGATTCCTGAAGTGCTGCTGACAGGCTCAAAGGACCGAACCACATGCCTCATGTGTAGTGTTTAATCAACATAACATGTTAGATCACTGAAACATCCATCTCTCATGCTCCCAGTAATACAGTACTTACAACAACTGACAATAATTTAACATAAGACATTTTCTGTCTTTTTCAAAACGTTGTGTGACTGTAATACACATTTTGGATAGATTTTGTTCAGTGTGTGGCATTCACACAGTTGATCTGTATGATTTGAGAATTGATTAGTGTGCAAAATATACTCTGAAGTTCAGGTCAAATTGTACAATTTTTAAAAATGATTGAAGGAAAAATTCAAGAAACAATATTACGCTGTAGATGCTGTATGTGAGCAAAACTGGACCACATGCAGAATTCAACAAAGAGCTCAATGATAGAGTTCTTCATTTCAAAAAGGAAGATGGAAGTCACGCCAAAGAATTCTGCCAAGGCAACCATTCAAAATGAGACAAAAAGGAAACTGAATAGGGTGAGAAAACACGAAGGGAACAGTGAGAATCTGACAAAGAACAGAGCCAGCTGAGCAGATTATATATTGGTGGGTGATGACTTGGCAGCAGTAACAAGATTAGGGAAGTTGAGGGCAACTAAAAACTATGCCATAAAGAAACTGAACATGAAAAAACAAACAAGTCTCAAACATTAAGTCAAGGAGCAAGTAACTTTGACAGATCCTAAATGAAAGATGTTAAGATGATAACATCTTAACAGGTTTCAAGTTATCAAACTATTTATATTGTATTTTTGTTACTACTAGAAAATGTAGTTTATATGTGGTTCATTGACATTATCATGCACAGGAGGCTGCCAGAGAAAATCAGACTCAGTACTTATTAATAATTCAGGCCAGTTTGTAAGGACAAACCATTTTTTTCAAGCTGTATTCTAAAAGTTTATGTGAAGATCATTTGATCATCTAACACATTTAAAGACCATTAAAAAGACATAAAAGCAATATTTGTAGCAGAGCTCTAGCTATTCAATTTGCAGTGAACATGGTCATATTTGTGCAATGATTAAAACAGTTTGTTTCAGCTAATGCTCAGAATATTTATTCATCAATACTCGTAAAGCTTTTTTTAGTAACGTCTGTTTAAACAACTTTGTTCTACCACAGTGAGTCTCAAAAGACTAAATCTCAAATGCTTAACATTTCAAATAATTTAAATTCAACAAGAACCCAAGCAGTATCCAAAGGCTCTCATCAGCTCTGAAAATAATTTAATTAAATCACAGTTCTAATGTAAATAAGCATATATGTATTGTTGTTTATGTTTGGAAAATTTTGTTCAGCTCTTAATATTTCTGTGATTTTGGAGACCTTGTTCAAACTTTTTCCTTTGTGAAGCATTATTATTAGCTAAATATTTATGTCATTCTATGACAGATTTATTTACACTGGTTAGACTCGCAAACAAAAGTTCATTGAACTCCTCTCAACCTGCTACTAGTAGCACCTTCAGATACTTTGCACTCCACGTCTCTAGACAGGATTCACTCCAGCAGGAACTATTTGAAATAGTATGTAAATCACACCGCCACATGGCATTGACTGACTCACAAGGTGACAAATGACACAGAGTCAGTTAATCAGTTGCTAGTCTGTTTGAGAAATCTATACCTGAAGGTAGCTTATGGCAACCTGCATGTGGTTTTGTAAACCTGTAAGTGACTGACAACACCAGCAACTACTTTTTGTTCATAGTAAATAATAAATAACTTTTTTGCCCACCCATTGTAAACTATTGCATTCCTTTTGTCCTACTTCAACTGAATAGCCAGAATTACAACAGGGTAGCTGCAGACTTTATGGTCTTTTTCAAATAAAGCTGTTAGAAAAAAAAAATGTGTTAAGTTAAATTAAGTTAAATAATGTTTCAGTTGTAACAGTGAGACAAAGAAGCAGGAAAACACAAAAAGAGGGTCAAGTGGATTTCAGTCTAAGATGTGTTTTTGTCTTTTTTTTTTTTTTTTTCGTTTTTCAAGGGTATCATGTCATTGTGTCCTTTGTGTATTCCAGGCTTTTCCTTGACAGTGGATTTGACTGTTGCTACTTCACAGGTCTGGCATGGAGCAGGGCTGTCAAAGGCCCCCAAGGTCTTTTTGGCTGCCCCTGCATGAATGAATCACTTCATGTGGAAAGGATGAAAGCCTCAGTGACAACGCTGCAAGGCAAGAGAACAACTCGGTAACAAGACAATAGCAGCGTAAAACCCACGCTGTGTTTGACTCACCCTTGATCTTTTCAGATGCTCTAAAAAAAAAGAAAAAACATCTGAAAATATATTCTAATATCATCACAAGCTTTACTGTCTGTGGATGAAATTTTCAGGTGTTTCAGTTAAACGATAGACATATGCTCTAATGTGGTTTTAAAAGCCCAATTATAGGCCATACCATGTCAGTATTGAATAAAAACTCTTAACGGTTTTACCTGTCTGGAGATAACTGACATTTGTAGTCCAGACATGAAAAGAACCCAGTGGAAAAGTCATGTCTGATACATGACATTTTGCCTTTTTGTGATTCTATTGTGTGAAGGAAAAAAAAAATAACATCAGGCTTGTGTTGGCCGTAGGCATCAGAAGCTTTCCTTTGGATTCTGCTGTTTTCTTGCATGCTGCTAAAATAAGAAAAAGTCAAAAATAAACTGACAACAGGAGTTACCATAGGAGCAGCTAGCATGATGTTTGTCCTGTCAATAACATAAGTTTATAAACCAACATGTGACTAAATGTATTAGGATCAAATGTATGCAAATGTCAAATTGTTTTGTAAATAGATTTTCTGCAAAAGACCCACAAAGCTTAGTTGTGAAGTAGAAAGAAAATTATTTTTAGAAAGAATAAGCATTTGAAGAGTTGGTCATTGATTCGGACATCCTGAATCGATAAACACAGGGTATGCCTCTACAAATTCTACATATCTCAAAACTGACATCCACTTGATGTGCAAAGTTAGTTTTCCACTTCATGTAGTTTCGTGTATGTGGGAGAAAAATTTCAGGCTTGGCCTCATCTGACCAGAGCACAATTTTTCACAGTTGGTTTATCCCATAAATTTATCTTTTTGCACATACAAATGTGCAACCATAATGTTTTTCAGGCTAAGTTGTAGATCTGCAGCCCTTTCCTTCTCCTATTAATACTGAGTTCCCCCAATCGATACATTCAAATGAGATAAATTCTTCCCCAGCCTGTTAATATAGGTAGATGGCGGACTCATGATAGATTTGAAGGTGTGCCATAATTTTTTTCTATTTACAGATGACAGAACATATCTCATCTTGGAAAACAGTTTTATAACCGAATTCAGTTAAAAATCTCCACAAATTTTGCTACAGCAGGTTTGCTGTGATCACTAACAACTCTACATAACTGATTAATGGACTCTTGAATTTTTGATTTTTTTGGGAGAGAATCAGAGTATCAGTGTCGATGCCTGTCACTCTTTTTAGATTATTATTTTTGAAATAAATATGAGAGCAATGTATCCTTTACGTTACACTTCACAATAATGTACTTCTTTGTTCCAAAATTTGGGCAGTAATGTATCTTTTACCTAAGCTGTGTGTTCACTAATGAACAAAAATCAATGATTCATTTATTAAATCAGGGCAACAACATTCATTTTTTTAATTAGCTTGGATCTCGATCACAAGAACTCACTCTCCTTTTGGCTCAGGTTCTTAAATAACCCCTAAATGAAACATCTGGCTCTGATTTTGCTAAATATTGACCTCCCTGAGCATGTTAACTGCTGACTTTCTCGCTTTTAATTAAATAGGTTGAAGATAGTACATTTACATAGTACATTGGCTTATTAACTGCTACTGGTGGACATTACTCCATTGAATTGAAGTTTATAAATTGAAATCTATGTACATTTTCAAACTCAGAGGGCAACAAATCCTAGTAATAAAGTTCTGCTGGACCTCCAAGCTGTGAGTTTGAGACAGTTCCATTGTTTTTAACCAAGCAGGGAATAAAATAAAGTTGGACTAATGTAAATTGTTTGCAGTTTTTTTCCAGCTCGTTCCAGAGTTTTAATTACTTACACCCCAGAGTAAAAAGACATTGTAAGTATGAGAACTGCTACTACCACTTGGAAAACAAACAGTTTCAACCCCTGTGGTGCGCCGAATATTTCCCATTATTTTGCTCTTTATAGGGAATTTAACTCCTCTGGGTTTGAGAAAATAGAGCCATGGATGACATTCAGGTTTTATAATGTACTAGAGGAAAGCTATCCAATCAGCTTAAGGAATTCCAAGCTGCTGCATTGAATGGCTTTTTATTATCAAAGAAGCTGCATGAACTGACTGTAAATGATTAAAAAAATCCCTTTGTGAGACACAGGCGTTTGGATGGCAATAATGAAAGCAATCACAATATAACAATTAAATCAAGAGCAGCACGACTGAACAGTTTCTTTCTAAGTAATGTAATTTTGTAATTTCCCACCCAGAGGGTGAAAATATATTTTTGGAACAATTAATTATTAAGCTGTTCCCTTACAAGACTTTCCTGAGAAAATTCTTTGTGTGCCAGACATACAAAAAGATTAAATATATTACCATAAGTTTTATTTTTGCAAAACTTTCAACTTGAAGTTTGTGTCAAAGGAAACTTGTATTTTTGGGAATTGTAATGAAGCCAGGAAATAGCATTACAGGCTGTAACGAGATTAATGCTATATTATATCACATTAATGTTCACAAAGTCTCAGATCTTTTACAAATTATTCTGAAGAATTTGTGTTTTTCTAGTATAGAGGCCCCTGAATGCTACCCTAAAATAAATCACAATGACAGAACCATAACATCTGTATGTTCCAAAGAGTTGAGAATTATTTAAAATTAAAGGGAAACCAAGGGCTTCAGTAATAAAGTGTTGCCAATGACTTATTTAAAGTATACACTGGACAGATTGCAGGGAATTTTCTTCTGTCATTTGTCCTTGAAAACAGTCTCTAAGGAGGGGAATGAGTTCCTAAAGACTTTCCCAGCCATTTTCACTACATTGTCAGACAGTCTCCTTGCAGTTGCTGCAGGATGTGAAGCCACTTGTCAAGATGCTCTCAGCAGTGCCCTACTAAAACTTGATGAGGACAGAAGTGGGAATTCACATTCACTCCAAAGGATGTGGCTTGTTGCTCAACTTTATTGGCTTGTTGTGGGTTCTTAAAACTTTAAGAAAGATCTCAAAGGACATAAAACTTAAAAAATATGGAACTCTCTTCTTCAGAGGAAGCGATGATGTAGATTAATGAATATTCATCTGTTTTTCTGGAGCCAACAATTATGTACTTTAATGACTACCCACATTTAAAAAAGGTACAACAACCCATAATGTATTCTCAAAAGTAAAGCAGCTGGGAGTATAATTTTTAATGATTATGTACACATCTAAAAAAATTGTCTAATAAAAAGATTATGAAATAGGCCTGTTTTAGTAGGGGATTTTCTTTTTTCTCTGGTTTGTGTTCCTGTGCTGTGTTAGAGTGTGAGGTCTTCTTTAGAGAAGACCTTTGAGTGCTCTCTGCATGCTCCTCCAAGATTTTATGCCTCCGAGGGTCTGAAATGAGAAGCGCTGGATCCTGGATCCCATCTGGCAGTTTTACAGACCTGTTTTTCCAACGCCGGCAGCACTTTTGTTTTTCTCTGGCTACCTCAACAGCAGGATGTGCTCTTTCTGTGAATCAACTTGTGAATATTTGTGTATAATTCGTACACGGTCAAAGCACATGTGTGTGCATGTGTTTTTGAATATAACCCCTGTCATAACATAAGGGCTCACTACTCTGAGGATTTTCTGGCTGAATAGTCTGGCTTTGTAGAACATCAATAAAAAAAGTCATGATGTTAAAATTAATGGAATTTTTTTTTTTTTTCAGATCAAGCAAACAAAAAAAAAGTCAAAATAGCTTTGCAAGTATGAGACATGAACTTTGGTAATGAAACAGCATTCTTCATAATTCAGGCAGGTCAGGGACCATTCTGCAACAGTAATTAAAAATGTGTATCTATTTTTACTTTCCACAATAAATGAACTATAATCTGGACTGGTTAATGGCCATGAAGTCACCTTAATTTCTTGAAGGAAAATGTTGGCAATCTTTTCTCAGTAACATGCAGTAACATTATTTTCTACTTTCATATGGAGACGTGGCTCCATCAGCCTGATCTCAAATAAGTGGATAACAGTGGATACAATAAGAAGTTCTTAAAATTTCAGTCTATAGCTGTGCTTTTCCTGCAAAGGTAATGACAACCATCTGCTCTGCTTCTTTACCACACGTGTCCCAGATTATCAGTGGCTGTGGAAGTGAGTTTGATTAATTGGGATGAAAAAAACCCCCACACATTTCAGCATCATGTCCTTTACCAATGAGGATTTGAAATATGTCACAGTCAGCCACAGTCCATGAATACTTCTCTGTCCCCCCTGGTTCCTTGATTCCTTCTATTTAGGCGGCAATAATAGTTTGCAATTGTTTCTTATCCATTTAAATCCCGTGTCCGTGCAGATTTTTTACAACTTGGTCACAAGTTGACTCGTGTTTCTGCAATTTGTCTTTCACTTCTTTTGTTGTGTATTTTCTGTTTTCTAGGCACATCGTTCTCCTGACGCTTTGATGTCTTTGTTGGTTTAACTGGACATATTCCTTTAACTGCAGACTGTAAGAAATTATCTTTTACCAATCTATTGATTCACCATCTTTGAGGCAGTTTTATAATCCTGTCCATTGTTTCAACTGACATGCATATAATTTTGCTTTGTTTTCTGTCATTCAAATTCTATAAAGACTCTGACTGGCAGGCTAATTTGCATAGCTAGGCACATGCATGTGTTTTTTTCTTTTAATCAAAGTGCAAGAAGTCTTTTTTCCAACTTAAAAAAATATTATTTAATTAATATTTTTGGGATACACTTTATGCTACCAGAATTCAGTTTTTCAATTAAAGAATTGTGTGCCATATCAGCTTTTAATGCTAAAATAATAAAACACTTTTGAGTAGTGCTTCTATCGTCTTTCCCCAGAGCAGCAGAAACACTGAAGGCTGCAGGGACCAA
This sequence comes from Poeciliopsis prolifica, assembly GCF_027474105.1. Classification (NCBI taxonomy): domain Eukaryota; kingdom Metazoa; phylum Chordata; class Actinopteri; order Cyprinodontiformes; family Poeciliidae; genus Poeciliopsis; species Poeciliopsis prolifica. The sequence goes on along the minus strand of NW_026562386.1, from coordinate 11,506,897 downwards.
TTTCTTTTGAGTAGAAAGTCTTAGATTTAGCTTTCATGCTTGTCTTTGAGTTTCAATATTTTCACACAGGTAGAAGAGCACTGCATCTAGGAGAATAGTTTACTTTTGTCATTTTGACCTCGGTTTGTCTTTAAGATGTTGCTTTGTTTTTGTAGATTTCTTTTTCTATCCTGGACATTTTGCACCTCTGTAAGTCTTTGTAAATAAATTGCTAACTTTATTTAATCAGTGTAATCGGATGGGGCTTACTTATGGTAAATGTTCAATCATTTTGGTTTATGTACTAGTTTAATCTGAAAATGTAATAATAAGATGAAACATTTGATCACAATAACATCCCTATGTCTCCTTGACTAAATGAGTAGTTTTCTGACTGTGTGGGAATTGTGAGCAAGCAAAAAACATAAATGGTTCTCTTTTGACCTCAAGACCTCTGTCATTTTTTCATAACTGCATAATACAAAGAATTTAACCCAAACAAAGACATTTGAATTCTAGACAGATAATTCTGACATTGGTAATGAAGTGTGTGATTATGCTACTGCATTAGAGGAGAATCAAAGTGGTGCTTTTTAAAGCCGAGGGTTCTTGTTGTGGTGAGCTGGTGTCCTGCAGGTTTTTGTTTCATTACGCTTTCTGTTCGATGAGAGTTAATGAGCCACAGCTGGTCTATTTCTAACTGACGCCTTCAGGGAGGAACATAAAGCTGCAGGACATCAACTCTGGAGAAACAGAACACTGCTATATATATATTTTTTTCTTCTTTTGCGAAGTATATCCATGAGTTTTATAGTGAAACAGCGGTTCACAGCTCTAAAATCAATGTTGCAATTAGTCATTTGGGACAACATATTTATTATGTGTTTCAATATTTACATTTAAATAAGCTCTATATCTTGGCAGAAGTGGCTTTTATTGGCCCATAAAGACAAAATAAAGATTGCACACATTATAAAAATTCATATTAAACCCTCAAAGCCTCTTTGCATGCACCACAGGTATTTATGTTATGAGCCGTGTGGCCAACTGTGTTGATGTCCCACTTTAGCTGAGATTGATGTTTCAGCAGAGCTTCAGGGAGAGCGATAATCAAAGACCAGGTGCAGCGATTGATTCCTTTTTGTTCATCCTGTGCTGTAATTTCCACGCAGTTTCAAAACTACAGTGGCTTTGGGTGTGTTGACAAATCAGTAAGATGGGTGAGCCAGTCAGGTTGGGCACGTAGTCGAGAAGCGCCTCAAAAATCAATACCTTCAATATCTTTTTGGCTCCTTCTGCCTATAGTCTATGTAGTGGAAAACCTAAGAAGTGATTTTCATATCTTCTGTTTTTACACCCAGACTTTTCTTGGTGTGGCCAGTCTGCTTCCATCGCAGTGATCTCATGTTTATGTCCAATTTGTGGGAAGATTGGGTAATACAACCTGTCACAGCACCTTTGTACCCTTTGACTTGGTCCGGTATCGACTGTCTCAATTTAATGGAGTAAAACATGACTTTAATTACCCATTTCACCACTTACTGTGATGTTTTCCAGAGAAGTTTAGAGCTCCCCAATGATTCCTGCTTCCACCTAACAGTGTACAGGGGTTTTTAATTTGCCATACAGTTTGGTGTAATTTATTAATATAAAGTATAGGTAACTTAAGAATACTAATAAGAGTAAAAGAAAATATGCCTTTTTGAATAAATATACAATTTTCTACCAGATGTAAAGGAGTTACTGGGGATCAGTTAAACATCTAAGGCCGGTTAACATCGAACTTTAGCATTCGGCTAAAAGAGATTACACATTTAAACATTTATTTAGTAAAACATTGAAACTTGACAAATGCTTAAGTCATAAATAATCCAAATACAGCTTTGCTTCAGTCTAATTTAATTTGTATAAGTAGAGCTGGTAGATGCAGCTCAGCATCCTAAATAGTGATGGTATTGATGCTCAGTTGAGTCCACAACACCAGTTTAAAGAGTTCATCATTTCAATTCAAAGTTCATCAGGACTTATAAAGCCAAACAGAATCATATGTTTTGTGTAATGGCCTGAACCAGGTTTGTAAATAATAACATAGAATTTTTTTTTAGCAAACTGCCAGTGCTTTCACACATTCCTGCCTGGAGTAGCAATTATCCTTTGGCTAGAAATACAGGGAAAGCAGATGTAACCAATTAAAGTACCATAATTAAATTGTGTGTATGTGTGTTTGTGTTTGTTGAAGTAGTCAAAACTTAAAAAGACCTTTGGATCTAAAATAAGTTTTATATTCAGAATGCTTGCTAATTGCAATCAAAGCACTGTACATCTACTTTCTTACAATTTTATTTCAAGCTCATCAGGTTTTCTACAATTGAAGTGTGAACTTTACAAGACTGAATGCTGAAACCAAATCAAAGGTTATATTAACAATATTTTTGAAAAAGGTTTTGTACATTTATGCAGCTACAAATTTCTTTTGATAAATGTTATGTTTAATCTGTAATATCTTATTTCTTTATTTGAATTAGATTTATTTTTGAAGGATGCATGCATATTCTAATGTTGGATTGCCTAATTACTGTACTTAATAAAAGAGAACATACCTGCTAAAAATATATTTAATATTCTACAAGCATACTGAAATTTGCAGGTTTTGGCAACCTTGTACTGTGTCAAATCTGTGAGAAGTTTTCATGTTAGAGCCACTACTGGAAAAATATTGGCAAACTGTACTTGAAACTGATTAAACCGGTAAAAATATTCATGAGACATACAATTTAAACATTCCCTTTCTAGTTTGAAGTAAATTAACTAGATCATGAGCCGTTTTATACATTTTAAAGCTCTTTTTGGGGGAGAGAGTTTCCCAACTGAAACTGTATATCTCTAGCTTTATCACAGAAAACTTAATCAAAGGTTTCTGCTGCATTACTGCTGAACATTAATAATGAGGTTACATAAGGAAATGATTTAATATATGCTAAAAATATGAGTGCAGAGTTAAATTGACTTTGTTGCCAAAAATGTGTTCAAACTTGTCTGGATCACAGAACTGCCATGCCATTTTGTTCAGTGTAAATGAGAAACTAATGTCTAATTATACAAATTGAAAGACTTTTTAAAGTTATACATTTTCCAACAAAGAGTAAAATAGGAATATCTCATATGTTATATCTCTTGCAGACCTGAGATTCCCTCGTCAGTGATCAAAATGTAAATTAACTTTGGTATTTGAAGTAAGAACCTCTTTTCAATTTGCATTAAGAACAAACACATCTGTCACTCATTAATTGAGAGGATGTTCCTTTCATTTAGACACAGCACAGTAAATTTGTCTGATTGCTACAGAAAGTATATCGTGGATTGTGAAAGCAGATAATACAGATACTCAGTCTCAGAAACCTCATATTTGTTTTATTTCCCTGCACAATTTTAACTTCTTTTCTATCACTGTTACACAATGTTGGACTTAATTATATTCAACTAAACCATTATGTCAATAATCTGATCCAGCACAGCTGGTGCAAAGTCTTATGAAATGACTTTTGAGAACAGTTCATGTTGCATGGATGTTTTTTTTATTTTATTTTCTGCTGTGCTTCAATTTCCACATAATTCTTAACAGCTGGCACAAACAAACAAAAAGAGACAACTGGGAAAATATTTCCAAAAAGAGTCATCGTGTCAGATGGGTTTCAGAGGTGAGAACAAGTCCACACCCCACATGGCTCATAAGTTGCAAAGTTTTCACCCAGAGGACCAAGAAAACAGATGTTCTTGTCAAACAAACATTTTTTAGTAGAAAGTTCTTCAATTCTTAGTTACACACCCTGAAGCTAAGGAACTAAAACAGCATGTTTCTGAATAGTAGATATAACTTTCTTATGCACAATATATATTTGAAACAATATTCCCACTAATGTGATATTCATCTTGTAGGAAACCTATTAAAATAAAAAAGCCAGGGAAAGCTTGGTTTGATTTAGTGTGAGTTTATTGCTAATGATGAAGCTGAAGGATTTCCTGAGAAAATCTCTTCTGTAAAGCTTCCCTGTAGCAAAAAGTGAAGGACAAATCAGTAATTTGCGATTAATGATCCAAAAAAAAACTGGTGTTGTCCAAAAGTGCACTGTTGTAACAAGTGTGCACACATGCTGTTTATAATATTAAGAATGTACCAAGAATAGTTGCTTGTTTTTTGATTTGTTTTTTTCTTTTCTTTTGTTAAATGCAATAATAGGTCTATAATACTGGAATGAAGCAGTTGTCATCTGACAGAATATTGCTGGAAATGCACTAATTAGACTTTTTTTTTTTGTCAGTATCAGTTTCTGATTTTCTTTGATATTTGACCTGCAAATGACTAGTTTTTCCTAAGAAATGAAAACACTTCTCAGTAAATTTAGCTTCATGAATTAAATATAATCATATTTTCATATGAAATGAAAGATGCTCCTTCAGGTTCCTTGAGAGAGACAATAGTTTGAAAAGTAACAGAAAATAAAGGGATTTCAAGAAAATCAAAGCAATGTTTTTTTTTTACCAATGTTAAAAAAGGTAATCAAGGTAATCAAGTTTTAGTTTTAGGATATACTAAAAACTAAAACCAAATTACTTAGAGTTTTCCCTTTTGAGATTTGTGACATAATTTATGTTTGTGCTTTCACTGTTTTCCCCTTTTTTTTATTTCACTGCAATGGTAACCAGAGGAAATCATAAACATCCAATTCTGCTTTATAGAACTGTCATTCTTGGAATGAATGTTTTCAATATAGCTTTCATTGTAGCTGATTATAGCAGTAAATAAAAAGGTTTTCTTAAATTGATACTTGTGTAGTCACCAGTGAGTCAGAATCGACTAAAAACATACAATCATGCCAGATGAGAAGTGTCAGTGCTTGCTGCTTCACAAAAAGTTAGTGACAGTGTTTGTCACACCATTAACAACAAAACACAAATTGAAAATGTCATCATGACCTCAATGACCTGAGGTGTAAAGCCAGTAGCCATTTAAAGGAAATAACTCACCGCCAGCAGCAGAGGGCGGCTTTCTTTGACAGCTCCCACACAGCCCAGACATCCGATCACCATGGTGATTGTCCCCACTGCGATGAGCAGATTGGCTGCCGACAGAGAGGGAAGGGATGATGACAACGTGGCAAAGTTTCCCTGGGTGACCGAGAGCCAGATTCCGACCCCCAGGATGCCACATCCTCCCAACTGCAGACGAAACCCAAAGAGACACATCGTTGTTAATAAGTCTGCTTAAAGATGGCAAAGAAAGCAATAATATGATGTTATTGTGAGGAAAATAAAATAAAAAAAGTAATAATTGTTTACTTGTAAAATGTTGTATAAGACCCAGTTAACTAATTTGCACGTTTCCAGCAAATTAAAGAGTTTAAACAGAAGCAGAACAGAGTTTAGCGTTTCTGCAAGAGAAACGTTAAAAGGTTTGTCGTAAAGCTGCAAATTTATGTATCATACATTGTTTGCTTCTTCTGCATACTTCTTATGGAGTCACTAATAGCTTGCTCTCCAATGACTAACAATGAGCACATGAGAACTGTGTGTTTAAAAATTGATGTAACACATACAAACCCTTGTTTTCTTTATAATTAACACATTATGCTTCTGAATTATCTTTTGAATTTCTGCAACATCTCACTTCTGCACAGACAGCATGACACACTCTGAAGAGTCAGTAATTCTCCTCACAGTGTCACTGTTCAGTTCACAGCAATGCGGGATTAAAAGGTTTCATACTCAACCCTCTGATGAGTGACTGACTATACAGTCTGCCATGGGTCTTTTTTGACCCGGGGTAAAATCAATGTGTTTTTATGCAACTTTTGTCATTTTGATTTGTTTTGTATAATATTTTCTACTGTGTTTCACACTAGAATTGTTTCATATTTGAAATATTTTAATTTTTCACTTTTTTAAATGTTTTGAGAACAATATGTAGAACATTTTTAAAACAAAATGACAACAACAGCAATGATGAAATGTCAATAATGGAGAATGTCAACATCCATTACGTGTGTGTGGGCACGGGGACGGGGTGCGAAAGAGCACATTTCTTGAAACTAGCTAGCTAACCAAGCAAAATAACCACACTGTCTATATTCTATTATGCTATATGTGTCACGCATGTGTGAACATCCATCCATCCACCATCCATCCATCCATCCATCCATCCATCCATCCACCATCCATCCATCCATCCATCCATCCATCCATCCATCCATCCATCATCCATCCATCCATCCATCCATCCATCCATCCATCCATCCATCCATCCATCCATCCATCCATCCATCCATCCATCCATCCATCCATCCATGGGGGTAGCAGCCACTTGTTCCAGCTCCTCCTGGGGAATCCCAGGCCAGCTGAGAAACATAGTCTCTCCAGAGTGTCCAGGGTCTTCCCCATGGCCTCCTTCCGGTGGGTTGTCCCAGGAACACCTCACCAGAGAGGCATCCAGGAGGCATCCTAACCAGTTGCCCGAGCCACCTCAATTGGCTCCTCTTGACATGAAGGAGCAGTGGCTCTACTCTGAATCCCTCCTGGATGACTGAGCTTCTCTCTCTAAGGGACAGCCCAGACACCCTATGGAGAAAACTAATTTCGGCTGCTTGTATCTGTGGCCTTTCGGTCATGACCCAAAGATCATGATCATAGTTTAGGGTAAGAACTTAGATCAACCGGTAAATCAAGAGCTTCACTTTTTGACTCATCTCTCTCTTCACCATGTCAGGCCGGTACAGCGCCCGCTTCACTGCAGACGCTGCACCGATTTGCTCGTCGATCAATTTGATAATTTTTCCCTTAGTGGAGAAAAGGATCCTGAGATACGTGAACTCCTCCAATTGGAGCAGGACACCCTCCTCGCCCCGGAGAAGGCACTGTACCCTTTTCCAGCTCATTTATTTCTGCATATATTTATATAGCTATGAATTTTTATTTTATTTATTGAGTTGATAAAAAAAAGAATCTTGAACACATTGATCAACAGGTTTTGCATGTCATTCAACACATTCTCTCTCTCTCGGTTTACTTATCCAGGGTGTCAGACACACACAAAGACACGCACACACAAAAAATACACATATACAATAAAGGTGGTAAAGTTAGCTAGTTGGTTAGATAATTTTGAGGAAGGCAAATGTCTTGATTCGTAACAATAACGCTGTCACAGTACTCATGATTGACACAAAGTTAACACACATTTGTGAGGTAAAAAATTTAAATAATAAGTATTTGTAAAAGTTCTTGCTGTGTAAAATATTATTATTCAGGGGTGAGACTTAGGACTCAGTGTGTAATATTCACAAAAAAATGTGTTCCTAACTGTCACAGCTGGTAAGAAACTAAGATTCCCATTAAACTCCATAGGAAATGGGTCATTTCTGATCCACTCAGGGAAGAACGGGGTAGTAATATAAAACATGCTATTTTTTAAAATGTATAAAATGTAAATGAAAAATTAGAATTGCATGATATCAGTAACATACTTTTTGAGGAATACCTGGAATATGAAGTGATGAAAACTTTTCATTACAAAGATATTGGAAAAAGATGACCTGGGTCAAAAAGGACCCACTTACGCATCAGAGGTCAAATGCAACCAAGCAGAACATTTCAACATAAACTCTCTCTAAGAAAAAGTGACTAATAAAATTCTCATAAAAAGAGCAACAAATACATCTATGAGCTTTAACCATGTGCATATAGGAGACGAGTATTCACAATTAGATGCCTGCTTTCTTTTCCTTCCATTTTACCCTGTTATAGGTGATGGGGTATTTTTGAGTTCGTTTTCTTTATAAAAGCTCATCAACCTTCATAATTGCATAAGCCATTGCTTTAAACACAAAAAAGAGTAAATTTGGTTAACCTCAGTGTGCTGCTTCTTTCTTCAAATCATAATTCTGCAGACTATCCAACAAGATTAGAAACAATGAATGTTGTCTCACGGCTGAGGTGGATCAGTTTTTACTGATCAGTTACTCGACAAAATTTTATTTTTAACTTAACTGGTGAGGACAGCTCCACATAGAAAGGCTACCTTTTGATTATTTTTCACATCTAAATGTTTTAGATTATCAAAAATATTTTAACATCAGACAATCTTTCAATTTATTATTTGATTTTCTTAACTATCATGCTAGCAACTATTTGCAATTCCTATCTTTTTAACATCACAGTGGAGGAATTTGGCCCACTCTCCTTTGCAGACTTGTTTTAATAAATTGTTTCAATCAAGTGAAGTTTTAAATTTAAACTATTTAGGGTCATGGTACAGCATCTCAGTTTAGACTCTGTCCTAGGTCAATCCAAACCATTTTATCTCATTTTCGCCATTCAGAGGTGAGTGCACCCAACCATAAGAAACTCTTGACCTTTAAGATTCTCCTTCAAGATATTCTCACAGGCAAATATTCATAGTTCCTCCATTTATGGCAAGATCATCAAACTTCCATCATGTCTTATGTGAAACTACAAAAAAATGACAGAATTTTCTTTTACAGGTTTTTGATGAACAATACTTGTGTTTGGATGCCCAGTTTGATGAGCATAACACATTCCCAGAGTGAGCTATTGTCTGAGTTAACAAAGTTCACCGAAAGCCTGCAAGAAACAACAAACCTACATCAGTAAATCTATATTATTGATTGTAAACCATGCTCCTGAATACATAATTTGGAAGTATGGATATGATATTGAGAAAAAGAGCCAATGTGTCCTGAACTCTGTGGTGTGCAGGGTTTCGTGTTAAGGTTTTGTTTGCATTTTACTAAAATAAACAAAGGAGAGTCAGGCCATTTCATATATTTTAAATATTTTTTAAAACTTTATCCAGGTTTATGTTTCTAAGCAACATATTAGAATCAGAAGATAAATGTGATATTTTTTGTGATATTAATGGATCTTAATAAACATGTCAGTCACATTCATCAGCTGAAACTGTTAACACTGATGTATATTTTATACTTTTGAGGGAACATATTTTCAGCATAATAACAATAATTAACAAGAACTCAACTCTTGTGGAAGTGAGCCAAAAATATTATCTATCTTCTTTCTGGATTACTCATCTATTTGAAACATTATTCCACAAAAAAGAAAATGGGAAACATAACCACCTCAGCATTGAGGTTAGTCCTTCTGTTGCAACAAAGTCTGTTTTTTTTCCTGTAGTATTATTAATAAATAGATAATATTTAAGTGTATGTACCATTCAGGGGCTCCACCAGGAATCTTGGCCCCCATGATGGGCAAATGTCTGGGAGGGGTAACATTGTTGCTAAAAACAATTTTAGAAAGCACAATATAATTAATTTTGTAAATGACAGGGACTACTTTTTAAAAATTTCTATGAAAAAAAAAAAAAAATTGTGGAGGGCCCCCTGTTGGTCAGGAGGACTTGGAATTGTCATAACTTTCTCCCCCTATACTGCGCCCCTGGCACCCTGCATTTTTAATGTCTAACTTCTTTGTGAGTAAGGGACAAGATGAAGTATAAACAGCCATCTTATTAATGGAAAAACATTTAGCTTTCTGTACAGTACTTAGACTGTTAGTGCACTAAATTTTAATCTATAAAAAGCTCTTTCTTGCATTTTTCACGGGAAATAATAATGAATTCCTCATTAAATAGGCTTAACCGCAAATCATAACAAGATTTATTCAAATATAACATTTATTTGGATCAGTTATGAAAGATTTGTTTGTGTTAAAACAATCAGTCTGCTCTATTTGGAGTCAAAAGTCAACAAGAATTATTTGCTTTACTTCATTTTAGTTCTTTCCAGTCTTATAGTTCACATTCAGAACATGTTTGACTGCAAAATGTCAGGCACAAAGATATTAGATACAGCATGTCTATTGAAAACATCCATCATTTCCACAATAAATGTACAGTTGTGTACTGGAGCAGCCAAAGGCAGTAAGATTTATGCAGATAAATACATGTGTATTGTTTCCCTCCACTCTATTTGCTTTCATTTTCAGCTGTGGCATGATATCCTACCTAATGAGCTCTTGAGGAAATAGGGAAAGAGAAAAATTAACAATAAAAATGTTAATTCTGAGCTTTTCTTCTCTTTTATACCTCCACAGAGATTTTGGAGGCATGCAAGTGAAGTCACCTTAAAGCATTCGAGGAAGCAGATTCTTGGACAGAGATTACTAACAGTCAATACTCTGATGGGAACCACAGGCAATGTTAATGATGACGATCATGTGTGTTATCTGATAAAGATTAGCAGCCCTAAAAACTTCAAAGAATGGGAACCAATTAAGTAGGTGATGAACAGTTTAAAGAAAACTCAATAGTTAACAAAGCACATTAATGGAAATAAACTCTCAACTAAGACTAAAATATTTATGTAACTGGTAGAGCTGAATATTAAAAACACCAATTAATACATAATATTTTCAAATGAATCAACATTGCAGAAAGACAGACTCAACAGCAGTTATGCAGCAATAATTCAACAAAACACAGAAGTGGTAAATTATTTCTCAGGCAATCCATCATAACAAGATTCAAATTCATCAGATAACTGTTTTAAATTTAAGGTGTATGTTTCACTTCAGACATGACAAGCAAATAGAACATAACCACACACTGAAAAAGAGAGCGATATTTTAAAGAATGAATCATGACTCAATTTAATAAATGACCACATCACACATCCACTGCAGCCCATCTGGATTTCAGAGATCTAATCGTACAGACACAGCACCTCTGCCTCATTGCCCATCAGTGAGGTAACATTCCATGTCCTTAAAGCCAGATTACACCCCTAGAAATTGATAATAAATAATAATAATGACACGTTTTATTATTAGGCACCTTTCCAGGAACTCAAGGTCACACGACATCATTAACGCAAAACAGCACAGCAAAGCTTTTGTTCTGTGACCTTAACATCTAGTCTGAGCTGAGTTTAGATGAGTCCCAAGAGCCGAAACACAACCATCAGGCTCACAGGTATTGCAAAACATTAAAGAAAAAATAATTACAACTGCTTAAAATATAATTTGTATGAAACACCAGAAAATTTAATTCACAAACCACACACAAAAAAGTAAGAAACTCATAAGGGTTCAACAGCAAAACTTTTCTTTCTTCCACTTCTGTATATGTTTGTATACGAACATAATTTCAAACTGATTAGTTTTCATCTGCAATAAAACAAGACAAAGCAGAAAACAACAAAAAGAACAGATGCCTAAAGGTTTGCTATCACGCTGTTTCAAAGAGCTTAAATGAATTGAGGCAACCGCACAGCCTCCCTCTCTCACAACACACTGTTCATGGCAGTGTCTGAATCCAACCACTGATTAGGACCAGGACTGTGTGGTAACGTAGTTTTCTTTAACTCCTATTGAGTGGGCTAACATTGCACATGAAAAACAGAAATACTGATTTAAACTTTCCTCCTGCATAATACAGGCTGAAAGTTTTAATGACTCACCAATGAAGAATACCATCACTTTGATCTCATCGGTTCTCCATCTAAAACATGTGTGCCCATTAACTTAAATATATTGATATAATCCAGGTCAAAGTCTGAGTTTTACTCATGCATGAACAGAATATGTGCTGATTATCACAACACCATACTGATACATATATGCATACACTATGTATAAAGTGTATGCATAGTGTTTGAAAAAGTATGAGGGGGACTTTCAGTTTAAATGAAAATGCTCCATATATGTAATGTTTTTTTATTTCTACTCCTACTTTGATCTTGGATTCATGTATGCAGGTTGGCCCTTGAGGTCTCTTGTCCTGTGATCTGCTCTCAAGGTCACAGCCAGTTGGTGAGGTTTCACAGATCAGAGATAAAATCTGCTCAAAAATAACCGTAATAAACTAAAATACTGAAGACTTTGGTCGAGATAAGTTCCTGTTCAAAAATGTTATTATTTTGCCAATGATGTTCATTTGTAAAAATGTGCCAAAATTTAATGACATTGGACCTCAGAGAGGCATCATCCTTCAGTTAATCATTACTGCCTGTCTAGTTCTCAGCTAATAGCTCTTGCCACATTTAGGTGGAGCTAAAATGTTGCTTTTGTTCATTTATGTTGTTTTTCATATTTCTAATAGGTTCTACTAAAAACGTGACCTTTAGTATAATTACTGATGCAAACCACTCAAGTTACAATAAATGCTTGTTTGTTGTATGTTGAAGTGGGAGATAATTAAAAACCGCATACAGCTGTACTTGAGAAGCAATTATACAATAATTTATTATTTAAAATTTAAGGATGTTTCAAATCTAAAATCACCAAAATCAACAGAAAAATCACCTTTATACATAGATAGTTTGACATATAAAACATTCAATTTGAACTTCAGTCAAGGTCAGTTGTATTCAGATGCCACTTTTTCAAACTGCAAAACCATAATTCAAGAATTAATAAAAACCAGCAGTTCTGATATATTTTTTTTTCCAATACTATAGTCTGAATTCAAAACAATATTAGTTATTCTTGGTCTTTTGTTTAACATAAACCTCTCCTAATCTTTATTTCCATTGATTTTAATTCTGCAATAACAGACTTATTCTTAATATCAAAGATAAAAGTAATTGACTCTACATCCCTCATCTTTTTTTAGTGACATAAATTGTATGGGTGCTATTTTTACAAATAGAACTGTATTTAACGTTAAACTCTTGGCTTGCACAGTATATGAAATCTCAATCATCATCATCATCACAATAATAATGCATGGAATATCCCAACCACAACTGACAGTTTGTATTATATTTCAAGTAACATGCATTACTGTTTTGCATGTAAATATTAATTTGACAAGTCAGATTGACATCATGTTCTTGATTACTTTGTCTTGGTGGTTTAGCAGCAACTGATATCGTCATCACAGTATTGTAGTTGAATGCAACAACGTCTATGCGCACTTCAGTGAGTAAACTGGATTCCCTATTATGACGAGTCTAAAAGTCCATATGCAGCTTCCTAAATCAAAGGTTACGTGTATGCTGTCATTTCATTATGTAAAGGAGGACCTAATTGCAGACAAGAGGCAGGCAGATTTAATGAGTAAAAAATGTATTGTGGTGATTACTGGAGTGGAAACAGGTGAGTGATTAGACTGATTACACAGCAGCTGGGAGAAACATGAACTGGGCCTGCTGATAGCTGAATGGAGCTAGCACAATCTGAATAAGCATACTTCATTTATCCAAAGTGCATTGCACCGTCAATGACATGGCGACTTTGGTCAGACAATATTTTGTTACAATTTATCAAAATTAAACAGCCTGCAGTATTATCCCTGTATTTATTTTTACATCTAAAATGAATAATTCTCAGATAAAATATATTGTTACAACTAATCGTGGATCCTTTTAATTATTAAAACAAAAATTGACCTAATAAATAAAAATCCGAACACAGAACTGAGACCAAGAGTGTCAAAAGAAATGAAATATTTTCATGTCATGAAAGCAACACATTATTTAACATGAAGAAATGCAGACTGAAATGAGGCTCTATGTGACTTTATGTAAAGGAAAAAGCATGGAGTGGAATAAAAACACTGCCTGATAGACGTTTACCTAAAATTCAATTGGTGTATGTGAAATTCTTAAGTTGGAGGTGCGAGAGCCACCATGAGTTTAGTATTCAGTAAGACTGTCACACGTGTAAAACATTGTCAAAGCTACAGGAATAAAATATTTATTTGCAACTTGCAACTAGAATCCATGCGATTCAGGTATTACATTATCCCCAGATAGTCACAGATTAGACTTCTGACACAAGCATATTACAGCAATACTGTGGGTGTCTTCTTTCTTTTTTTTTTGCTGGGCCAAACTGACACACCAAGATTGTATAAAGCATTTTTTCCCCTTTTTCTCAACATAGATCTGTCAGGAGAATGTGTGGACAATGCGGGTGAGATTTTTTTCCCCCCACACTCAATGTTCCCACATGTATCTCACAGCTGGAGATTTTCTACTGAAAATGTGTGAGACAAGCTGCAGACAAGGCTCTGTGTGCAACCCACAGGAGGCTGCATTTAATTTACAACACAATGAGAATAGCAGTTGAGTCTCTTGTTATAGTTATGCTAAAATTACATACAATATCTTAAGATAGCACCAGTAGCAGGTAAAAAGCAACTTATGTGTCAGTGGAAATGAAGGCAACAACGTGTCAACACTCCCTTGCGCGAAAGTTCAGGAGTTTTCCTAAACCATTATCAACACTAACTACAAATTGCATTGTTTTATCTATGCCCAGCAGACACACCTCTGTGTCAATACAGAACAGTCATGTACACACGAGCAAAGTTGCCAGCAAAACCTTGCTGCTGTGTCACTTGTTTCCCTCACAGGCTTAAACATAATGTTTAAATACTGTAGGCTAGAACCAAGTTATTAAATGAAAATTACCCAAAAGTTTGAATCTTTTGAAACACAGTAAAAACAGATAAGAGGCATCCCACATGAGTAAATTACAGATTCATTACTCTGAGGTCAAGCATATTAAGGCGTTTTATCAGGGAAGCAGAACAAGGAAGAAGTTTACCTCCACATAACTGCCTGTTAAGCGGTAACCTCCTCTGCCACACAACAGGCAGTGGAGGTTGCTCAACTGAAGCTGTCCTGTTAAAAGGGTAAAATAAACTGTGATTTGAGGTATTTACTAAAGGTAAAAAATTAAGTACCAAGAATAGATGCCCCCTGACCAGTGACCATCCAGTCAAAAACTAAATAAATCCAATCCTTTTTTCTGATCATTGAATGCACCATGTGAAGCACTAACAGACTACATTTACAAGTCTGCTAGTGTAGTCTGTAGTCCAACAGTGAGGATGTTGGTTCTGAGAGAAGGCTAAAGGTTATTTTCATTATCAGTAGGTTATTTAAAGAGAAGTCACCGGAAGCACAGAAGCTATTTAAAAAAGAACAAGCCACCATATTCAAATTGTTCAAAATACCTCCTGAGAAGAATTAAAATTACCTGTCTTTAGCCCTTATAGGTTTAAAAGTAAATGTTGCAAACAGACTGGCGACCTGTCCAGGGTGAACCCCGCCTCTCGCCCGGAACGCAGGCACCAGCAACTCCCGACCCCACGAGGGATAGGGGTGAACAGATAATGGATGGATGGATGTTGCAAATGGCAAACAGTGTTATGGCACCAGAAAGATGCCTTAAAGCTGTTTAGAAGCTTTCAGACAATGTAAGAAGATAACACAAACATTATACAAAAAAGATTAAAGGCAAAGCATTGTTTTATGTGTGTGAATTGAGGAATTATGTCATGTAATTACAAGGCTTTAATAATTTTTTGTCTTATTCTTGTTGGAATAGATACCCCACAGCTGGAGATTCTCTACTGAAAATGTCTGAGCTAGTTTACAGGTGTCAGGTCAGTTAGCTTTCTGCTCACATCTCACACCCAATTTTAATGTCTGCTTCATGTAATTGAGCATATCACTTGTCAATTAATCATCGTAAAATAAGTAAATAAATGCAGAAATAGTTTGAAGAGAGGTTTTTAATTGGGTAAAAAAAAGTATTAAAAGTAAGAATTTCTGTACAATGTCGTTGAAAGGCTAAAAGAACTTTTACTCTTCTAAAATAACTCCATTATTCTGAAGCTCCAGGCATTTAGACAGAGAGCTCTTTAAAACCTCTTGGGCTCCTGTGAATCACCTGCACTCTTTCTGTGACCTTGTCTCAGAAGAGAACAGCTTATAAAAGATGAAGTTCATCCAGACCTAACTTAGGTCATGCAGGGGACAGGGTTACCTCACTAGTCAGCCTTTCATAAGAATCAATCATGAGCTGGGAAGCTGAATTCCTGATCACCAGTATTATTTTACAGTTAGCGTTGTTAAAAATTTTTTTGTTTGAAGTAGATTTATTGTATTTGTTATTTTGCTCTATGTTTATTTCTGGTTATCAGGGGCAATGTCTAAAAGTAACAGATCCAAACGATTTCTCGCTCATTGGTAGTATTCTTACCAGTTTTGTTTTTATTGGTAAACAAAATACCAATATGAAAGTAAGTAATACACACCTGCAAGGTTAGAAACAGCTCTTATGAAGCCAAGAAAACTGCTATCAGCTGCTTTTGCTAATATTTAATTCATAGTTTAAAATGTTTCTGTAATTACTGTATGTTTTGAAATAAAAACATGACTGCTATTTCCAGGCAGGGGACATCGTCTCTATAACTAATATAAATGATTAATACCCGCTCACAGTTGGAAGCCTGGAAAATATATGTTCATTGCTGATTAATGTGTCCTTTTATATTAAGGTTCTTAAAAAGGAATCAGAATTAGTTGAAATTGCAAATAGCAGGTCAGCCTATGAAAGCCAAGGATCTGAAATCAGTCACCAAATTCTAATCGGTACAATTCCATTATTAAACATTTTCAGAGTTTATTAAATTAATAGTTGCTTGAGGGAAAAAAATCTCACAATTTCACCTCATTGCTGTCTTTCAACCTGCAAATTCTGGTTGTGTTTTCTGAAATCTTCTGCTCCAACTTCAGCAGCCAAATACAATCGGATGGGGTCAGGAAAATACATCAATTCACCAGTGAACAGATGGTTTCTCTCTTCCCTTGAAGAATAAATTATTTATTTGAGGCAAAAAATCCAAGGTGAATGTGTTGGATGACTCCAAATAAGAAAGAATATTATTATTGAGAATTTTTTATTTTATTTTTTTTATTGCTTTCTTTGTGTCAAAGTGTTTGCTGCAACCAAAAGCAGGAAAGATAGTCATTTGTAAAATTAATGCTTTTCTGAGCAATTGCACATGCATAAAGTGAGAATAGTTATGAGTAATTTGGGGGTTTGGGTCTGTACTGGATAAAAATTTATATTGATCCAATATAAATTGGATCCATATTTTCAATATTGATAAGCACTATTTTCAATTCAAAACCCCTTTATGCTGCTAAATATTTTAATACATAGACACTCGAGTTCAACAAAAAAGATATTTGTTGTTTCTAATCTGTTATTTAGGTTATAGCATAGTGCTATTTTTCACAACTTGCACACATAAATACTAATTTCCAGCATCCCATCTGATTGTTTTTGAACCAAAAATTCATCGCCGGTGGCCCAAAAGAAGTAGCTTCTCCATTCGTCTTGCTTGAGTGACAGATTTACAGAAGTGCAAATATAAAGGTTGTGGCCAAAGCGAAAATGCAATTAATTGCTTTAACATTTTAAATGCATTTTATTTTATCTAACTAATGAATCAAAACTAATGTGTTAAATTCCTCACTCCAATATATGTACTAGTGAATAGTTCAGTTTCTCATTAGTTTTTAAAACTATCACATCTTTTTGAATCCCATATCAAATGAGCATATGAACCTGAGTGAATAACATATTTTTTTTGACTAACAGGCAGTAATGTTTGAAGGTGAAAATGCTCTGAGATTTTTTTTCATCTATCAGCTATCCTGAGGCTGTGCACACTCCTCCATCATGCTACATCCGAACCAGTGGTGGAGTCAGCAGGAAAGCTGTTTTGTTCTAAAGTTTGCTCATCATTCAGTCATTTTACTGCTCTGGCAGATGCCTCAGTCTTTTATTCTGAGTTAACTTGTATCCTGTCGTGACAGCTATTCTGCAAAACGGGGAAAATTGAAATAGATTTTTCACAATTTTCATTAACTTCTTGTACATACAGTGTCTAGATCAATAAAAATGCAGCAATGCTAGAAAATCTTTCCCATTTTTGTGGCTTCTGGAGCAGGTGCAGGTGCATTGCTATGAATCTTCAAAGTCTAACTGGGGACTTAGGATGTTACACATCCGGCACAAACATCAGACTTTGCTCTTGTTTGGTTTTTCACACTGCATCTCTGCCCAGGGACTCCTTCAGCACAAACTTAAACCTACACAACTAGCAGCGTGTTACATGTCTGTCACTACTGAAAAACACAGCTAATTAGAGCTGCTTACTAAATCATGACACACCAAGGCCTTTAAGCAAATGTGGACATTATGAACATATGTTTCTAAAATGAAAAATATGGTTAATTAAAATACATGCATACTTTTTATTTTGCTTTCTCTCCAAATCATGAGATTTTGGAAAAGACAAATTTATTCAGTCCTCCTCGTTTCATGTTGACAAACACAATTTCTACATGCACAGCTGCATTTTCTTCATGACTGGGAGGGACATGGTCACACATGACTGAGCCCTAAATCAAAGTGTCAATAATGAAGTGCTGAGATGCATTCATACCATATTGATCCTGACTTCACAGGGAGGTAGACTATTATGCTCCAATTATTGATGTGAAACAGAAGAGGCTGTTTTGCCCTGGCAGAGCAGAAAAAGGAGCTGTTTTACAAACTTCAGGCACAAAGGACACAAACTGCATTACATTTTTTTTATCTGTTGCCAAATAGCTCATTTGCAAGGATATCCATCCTGCTGGTCCTCAATAATTATGTAATTCAATGGCTTCTGTCTAGAATAGATGAGATTACAACACAATACAGCTGACTGCACAAGTCCTTTGAGAAAATCAAATACCTGAGCTATATACATAAATTTGTAACAGCATAGCTCTTGCATAAAATAATTATTTATATGAAACATTGTCAAGCTTGTACAATTACTTTATAGATTACTGCAGTTTATGATCCATTGTTAGGATGTTTCTTATGGTCCTTTATCTGACGGTTTTCTCTTGTCTTGCTAATTTTTGAGGTGTTCTTTTCTTTGCCAAGACACCACAATACATCAATGATAACAGTTTCTTAGAAAACATTCACTCATTAAAATAGTACCAAACTTTTCAAGTCCAGCCAATTCATCTCACACCTTTTATTTAACATTAACATTCATGTTGAGTAGAAAAGAAATATTGCAAAAAAATATTCTTCAGCAATTTTCTTTTTGTCTGCATTCACATCAGAGCTTTTAAAAATGCAACAAAAAACACATTTACCGTACAACAAGAATCTTCAGATCACAGTTTGATGTGCTACTGATTGTTGAAATGAGAGTGAGAACCATTGTAAAAATTAATACAATATTAAGTTCCTCAGAAAAATGTGAAACAATCTGTAAAATTAAAATTAATCTGAAACAGAAGAACCAGCAGCAAGACAATGACCCAAAACATATTAATAAATCCACCAAAGACTGGCTGAAAATTTCAAATTAATGGCATAGTCAAAGCCTGGATATTGAGGTGCTTGAAGTGAACGGTCTGAAACATCTCAGAGTTGGTAGTGAGGAGATGGCTGTAAAAAGTGTCGCACTGAGTTATTTTTGGCCAAAGAGGGTAATATGCGCTCTATTGTAAAATAGCAAGTCCTAGTTTTTTTTTTTTTTTCCTGAGCTGGAAAAGATGTTTTTGTAGTTACCTTTTGTAAATTTTTGGCTCATTAAAACAAGTTTAATATCTTAGTGTCGGTCTAAATTACTCTTGTTGCCAGATATAAATCATGAAATGTTCAAAATAAAAGTCTTATTTTTTTAATCTGTAATTAATTCTTATATTTGGAATTGTTTCGATTACCATGGTAACTTTTCGACCCTCTCAATAATTGAAGTGATGAAGAACTCAGTGAAGGTTGTCTTTTTGTTTGTCAAATGTCCGATGTGAGAACAGGGGGGTTCGGTAAAAATATTTTTTTTGATTCATTTTCAAGTTGAAACATTAGATTAAGCTAACTTTCATTTTTATCAAGGTTGTAATAGATTTTTAGTTTTTGCTTTGTACATATTTCTGCAAGAAATAAACTACTTATATATTTTTTCAATCAATTCGGAAGTGCATTCAAGGAACAAACCACCTGTTGCCACTCACTGTCTTTCTTGGAAAATTTTCCCCTTCTATAATCAACAAGGACCCATCTCACAAATTCACAATATTCCTTCTAATCAAACTTTAATACATTCTCGAATTAGGCTTAAATCTTCTACATGACTTCAAATTGTGCTTGTCAAATAATTTCTAGACTAATCCAAAAATTAGCTACATTTGTTACAGGCTTTTTATTTTTGCATGTTTCAAGACAAAATGATTTCTACCTTACTTGTTTTGTACTACCAAATCCAAATGGCATCGTCACCTACATAATTTACTTTTGAATATTGTCAAAACCCTACATAGGTTCCCGTGACAATCCCAGGGGAGAACTCCAGTGTGTTAAATTTGAATATTCCTCTGACAGTCTACAAGTTGAGCTAATCCATTTTGTGACCGAGATTGTAAGATGAAATATAAAGAGCCAGGAGGATATAGTGTTATCTAATCATAGAGTCCCAGCAGTAATATTATACTCATACAATATGTGTCAGGTGAAGCAGAAATTCAATGCAGTGCTTTATAATATAAAAGTTCACCTCCGATACAGAAAGACCTAGATTTAATTACCAAAGGAGATATCATAAAGTTGAAGCATGAAGGAGAAAAAAAACAAAAAGCACAATATAATCTTTTACAGTAACAGTGAAGCCTCAGCAGTGATCAGATTAGCTTTAAAAAGACAAACGCTCTATAGATTATACAAAGATAACATTTTAGATACACAAAATAGATATGACACAGCCAGAAGGTACCATACAGTGATGGGTAGACCTGCTCTCTTTCTATTAGTGCTAAGCTAAAGTTTTACTTGTTTTTTTTTTTTTCTTTTGCTTTAATATTTTCCCAATAATTGTCAAGGATGAGAATGTGCTCTAAGCTTTACTGGTAAAAGGGGGTTGGGGGGGGAAACCATGTGTAATCTTTGTTTTTCCTGTTTCAAGCCTTGATCTTCAAGAGAGTAAACAGAGCTTCCTCATCTTAGGAGTTTTAACGTCCTTCTTTTATTTACATCTAGTTAAATTTTTGTTGACCGCCTGCTTGTTTGAAGCTGTCGTTAGGTCATAACAAATGTTGCAACATGTTTTTTGATTTAAAGACAAGCATGTTAAACTAACAAGAAAAATCAGCAAGATGAAACTATCGCTGGCCAAACCAGAGATTGATTATAAGTTATTTGGAGATTTCAATGAACCAATTTTCCAACAGATTTTTTTAAGAAGACACGAGCAGAGCAAGATCTGAAAAGCTAATATGACTTTTTCTTTGTCCTGTTAATTCAAATTTAAAATTTACGTTTACGATGATTTCCCCTCATTATGTTTAGCTGTGTGATCAAACAGTACAATTTTCCACCTTGTTGTGTTTTGCTAGGTCAGCTTGTTGAATTAATGTCTTGTTGATGTGCCTTACATGAGCCACCTTCTGCTTTGACCAAATATCTAAGTTTATAATTCTCATACTGTTGCACATAAAACTACTGCTGCTTCTTAGCTATGTGGGCATTACTGTGTTAACTATTTACAAATTACATATTGAGAAAATAAATAACTGTATGATGAACTAATCCAGAACACTCTCTGTGTAGAAAAGTACTCATGCAGGCCACAAGTTTGTTATCTTTAGAATTACAAATGCAAAATGATATTTATTGTGATTGTGTCATTTTATCTGCTCAACCATAAACCAAGCACACAGGACTTTAAAGAAGCAAGGTAGTGTCATTTGTGTGCCTGTGTTTGAAGAAAGACATGGAGTTTACTAACATTTTTGATTAATATTCTTCTGCAACTGAAAGATTTTTTCAATCTTTCTTTATTCTTTCTTGAATTGTGTTTAGGTTCTATACGAAATTATATCAGGAGCAAAACGTTGCCTTGGATCACACATCAAAGTTCCTTAAACTGAAGTAAATGAAACCATAAAACTAGGGAAAAGTGCTGGTGGCCTATTTAGGCTTCGCTCTGTTTACCTCTCAAGACACAACTTAGATCTGGGATGTCATACCAAACTAACAGTGGCTAATTGCTGTCTTTCGTGGCCAGTCTGACTTATTTTGACTATGTAGGTCAATGTTTTAAATCATGGGCAGCCATATTACAATTTTCTTACTGGCAATTAAAATACAGAGGACTTCATGTTTACTTGTGCAGCAGAGGGTTTTTTCAGCTTTCACCACATGTGTATGGTACCTTTAAAAATGTATTTTTACATTTGGTGGTGGTTGTTAGACAAGATCTGAGAACAATATGGTCAAGAATCTAAACTTGTGAGCTGCATTGATAGCCAGAGGCAAATTTAAAAAGACAAACACTGATACTGAGATTCATACTGCTTTAGCTGCACCTCAGTCTAAGATAAGACTTAACTGTGTCTGGCAAATCTTGACATACTTGTATTTCGTTTACATTTTAAATGAAATGTTAATTCTAATAATTTAAGTCCAAGCTTCTAGCTGAATTCATGTCAGAAAGCAACAATCTCCTTTCTGTTTATAAATTCCTCCCTTCAACTCCAGGGCATAATTGTTGTCTTAAAACACTCCCTAGTTAAAAAACTGATGTAACGTGATGCTGTCTTTTCAACATTCGCAGTAATAAAGTCAAAGGGCTTGTTATACAGAAAAACAGGAAACCGTCTGCTTATTGTGAGGAGCCTCCAGTTCAACTGACATCTTCACAAATAAAATGCGCACTGATCAATTTCAGTCTCACAAAGGAGAGCCACCTTTGAGGCATCAAAGTTAACAATGAGCCATCATGACAACCCACCATTATGAATCACATCAATCATTCTTTAATTGCAACACTTGTCACGCAGCTTCAGTTGAAGTCCACAAATCTCATCAGATTCATAGAAGAAGAAAAAAACACTGAAGGCTTAATGGGGAATTTATCTATCTGCTGGGATTTGTTAGATGGAATCTTTCATGTCACAGAGCAAATGTGAATATAATTATTTCTCTCTGTCAACTCAAGCAATGGTGAGTTAAAAACAAAGCAAGAAAGATCTAGAGCATTTTATAATAGTAGTACCAAGAATGGTCAATTAAATCTTATTAGCAGTCATTTAAAAGGCCAATTTGCTACCGTTTCAAGAGGGCAGCTCCATTTTTTTAAACATATCACATAAATAATATAGAATTTTCCACTAAATGTCTCACATCTTTAAGAGCTATATGCGAGTAAAATAGCCAGACACAGCTGACTATTTCTCCATAAGTTAATCTTCAATAAAATCAGAACAAAATTATGTAAATATGAGTAACAAGTTAAACAAATGAAACAAAATGAATTCACAAAGCAGGAATGTCCTTGGTGCAGCAGTTTCAAACTGAAACTTCGTTGCACACCCACATAGCAACAGAAACGTTGACTTTACTGCAGCATGTCTGTGACATTGTCTAAAACTTCAGCTTCTAATCATGGCTGGCAAAGTCACACTCAGTCAGCACAGCAACCTCTTCAAATTACCATTTTATACCTGCAGGAGAAAAAAGGTCCAATCTAAAGCTCAAATGGTGACCTACTTTTGCCCATGAAACCCCAAAGGGCTTGGCTCAGCTTGAAAAATCAGCTGTTATTCTCATAAGGCGTTTTAAGTCAGACCCTGGCCAAAGCTGGTGTGCTTTCGAGGGTCCAATCAGATGTGGGAAGCTCTGAGTAAGTCATTTTATGTCTGAAATAAATTCCCACCTCTGTATTGGCGTAATGTAATTAAATAGCTGTGCCATCTGTAAATCAGAACCAACATTGTTTGCTTTTGTTTTATTATAATGATTCCTACACGTGAGTTTTTGACTGTCACATTCCCACGCTACTTAAATTTTGTCTAAATGTGGCCGAGGCTCACTAAGATGTGTCCTGATAAATCCAATGAGAGTCTGTCTTTAACATTCCTTTGGTGCTCCGATGCCCTTTCTTAAATGCAAGGTGAGAAGACTATCATAGCCAGGTCTAGTCAGCAGAATAAGAGTGTAAATTATGATGGCTATGGAGAGTTGACAGAGTCAGTGAGCGGAATTTGCACGGCAAGCAAACTTTTGATCTTTATTCAAAGGTAATCAGATTTAAAGTCACTCTAATCCCTCTTGCCTTCTTCACAGCTCCCATTTTCTCTTTCCATTTAGAACATTTTGCATTTTACTTTCAAGCACTTAAAATGATGCTTTCATATCAACTTGAAGTGTGCCAAGGTAAAAGCTTCAATTACATCAGAACTCAAACAGCAGTGAGAGAGAATGGGGCTTTGTGGTATATTGTGGTATATCGTTTTCCAAAAATATTCATACCTTCATATTGATGAATGATCATCAATATGATCATTCATATTGATCTTATCCACATTTTCTCATGATACAAAACCTGCCTCGCAAAATACAATGTTTTTTTCTCCCCAGAAATCATGAAATCTGAAACGTGTGTCATGTATTCCTGCATGAAAACTAAAATATTATTTGTCGTTAAAAATTAGTCCTGCAACAGTCTGTGGCATGTGTTTGTGTTGTCTTGCACACAAGATCGTGTTTGTAAGAACACAATTTTTTTTTTGTTTAGGTGAAAAAAAAAAGAAGAAAAAGTTAATTGATTGTCTTTATCACATATCGTTTTCATTTAACTTCAAAGATTTTCAATGCATTTTGTTGGTCTTTTATATGACACTTGCCATTAGAAGTAACATGAAATAGCTTTGAAATCAAGTAAACATGTCTAAGTTTTTGTTATCTTGGTAATGCATAAACAAAACTTCAATCTTTGCTACCTACTCAAACTGCAGAATGAAACCAAACTGAATAATTTGCCTCATTGTGTGAGGAAATACAGTGGAAATACAGCCTCAGTGATGGAAGTGGGCTGAAAATCAGGTTAGTTTACCAGAGTTATGCTGAGTAAATTGCTTGAATAACAATATCTGTTGTTTTTAGGGTACCATGTTTCAATGTACATGCTGATATACCAGGGAATAATTTTATGAAGAAACAGATTCTGACTGCAGAAGTAAGAGAGCTTAGAACCAGTTGAGGGAACTACAGGCAGAGGACATTTAGTTGACAGATTTTGCACAATATGATGGAGAGCTGAGAATCACTTTCACTATCTACTTCCTCCGCAAATTACAATTTTTTATCTGCTAGTTTTATAAACTCTCACCAGACACAGCTGGAATTAACTGATAAAATGCTCCAATATGACTCCAGCATCCTCTTCCCTGTCATAAAGCAGAATGCCGGAAGTTAATGGACATCCACAGACATCAATTACTTTGTTTAAAAATGCTGTTTGACGCCCAGCTGGAAAAAGACCAAACTGCTTAAAGATTTACTTCTTTGACAGAAGACTAAATACGTTTTGCGTCTCATTGTCCAATCAGTGCATCTCATTTAATTTGTCAATCAATAATCTGGCTCATCCATCGCTACTCATTTTCTTCCTATATTCAGTCATTTGAAATAACTCTTCTTTCACTTTGATGTTTATCCCTCTTGTCAAAGTGCTGGAAGCATATTTCCAGGTGGTTGTGGGCAGCTACATATGCACACGTTTGCATGAAATAACAGAATTTGTTCATCTTTATCAAATTACCCAATACTGGAACAAGAGAGATGCTCTGTACATACAAGATCATTGAAGATATCTGCTCAACATATAAAATGTATACAAACACATTTGCCATAAATAAAAATATGAGGGTAACGTTTTTTTTCATACTGTCATTTTCAGTCCAGCTAACAACCCTAGATTTTAAAACACACTTCTGTTGGGGCTCAGAATGGTAAAACCATGTCTGTACTACAATATCTAATATCTTCCATCTTTGAGGAGAGTGCTGTGGGATAAAAGAAAGATCTCCCCTCAGGTGTTTGATGTGCTGTGATAAAATCATTCTGCAGCTGCTAACATTCAAGCTGCGTGCTGCAGCCTTCTGCCATTATCTCCCCACTTTCACTCAGAAACTATAAACACACTCATTTGGGCTGAAGGTATTGTCTAAATCTGACATTTGCTGCCAAGATTAAGAATAGGCCATCTCTAAAGCCCAAGGGTGTTTGGATGGATCCTTGCCACGTCCCTTGACAAGTACACGGTTTTGACAATCTCCCTTTAGTACAATGAATAAGATGTCTTTTCTTCTGACTGCGTTATTCCATCGTTCTTTTGTAAACTGTGGACTCGGAGCTGCAGCCGCAGTTGCCAAACATGGAAGATTATCCTGTAAAGGCTTTTCATTTGCGGATTTGTGAGAGATTACCATCAAAATATTTTCCAACAGGTTTTAAACTTTTATCCAAGTCTTAATTGTCATAATAAAAGTCATCTCAATTTTCTCATAAAAATAAAGTAAACACACCCCTTAATGAAAAAAATTAAATAAAATAAGTGAGAGAAAGCTAGCTACAGATGCTTTTCAGATTTGTCTCTATTATTAGGTTATGCTAAGAGGCATTTATATCTTTTTAGTTTCTGTCGTTCAACATCTTTAGAATTAGGACTAAAATGAAGGATTACGTTGAATCTTGAAAGCAAAGGATTCAACGTCTTTCCTGTTACTGAACTGAAAATGATGAGAAATTTCCAACAAACCACAACATTCAAGACATTTTAGTTTCTAATAGACGTATTGGTCCAGTGAGGGATACAGAACATGATTTAAGATTATGTCTTTTTAGATCCACGTTTTTGTGCCAGCATTTGTTATTTTATCTGTACTTCTGCTGGGATGTACCACAAGGTTTTATTTTTGGACTTATTTTTGTATTAATATTTTCCCTCTCTCTCTGTAAGACAATCATTGTCACAAAATTGGATGTGAAAATTAATTCTACTCTGAAGCCCAATAGTCATGTCCGTGTGGTGATAAAATGCTTTTTCAAAATAATGTAAAGTTTATTCTCTTGAAAATAAATCTTTGGACAGGAATAAGTATTTTTATAATCTTGATCACTGCAAGTGATTTTCTTTGGAGTAGGCCAAATTTCCATTCTTTACTAAACAATCATGCAATCAAACTAGGCATCAACTTTCCAATATTGATGTGATACTGAAGTTTGAATGTAACACACTGCATATTATCAATCTTTTGAAAATTTTTTAAACACATAATATTTTTTTTTTCTTGTGTGTTATGATTTATGTACTTTAAAAGCTAATTATTGTATTTCCAATTACATCTCTTGGAAAAAGAATAGAGTGGAATTCAGTTTTTCTCATCAGTCAGGTACAGGGAAAAGAGCTTTGAGCACTGGACAGAAAGTGCTCTATTCTGTTTTTCATAAATATTACAGTGTGAGCACAAAATATGTGTTTGGTTGCCTAATTTTGGCAACCAAACAATATTTGCTGATATTTGCTGATATTTAGTGGACAGAATAAAGTTCTGTCCACTAAATATCAGAAATACTGTTTGCTGAATCTGCACAAAAGAAAAGTTCATGAGTAAATTATACTGTTGACCCCATTTCACCTTTACTTATAATGGAGCAGCCATCAGAAAAGATTCTTCAGAAAAGAATTGGAGGCATCATTGGCCTGAGAAAATATAACTGAACTGTGTCTTACAATACAAAATGGTGCAATGGAACTCAACATTTCAGAGTCAGCAGAAGCAGACATTTCCTATTTTTATAGAGATAGTGATTTGCAAAAGTGGCAAAGATGGAAATCTAACTACTCAACTCCTTTGGGGCAAGACTTACTCTGATTTGATTTTAATAATCCCTAAAATAATATAAAAACAAAACAATGGCACAGACCTTTCCATGCACAAGTTAATCCTGCTTACTGCACTAAGCAATATTAAAAAACTATTTTTTTCAAAAAACATTTTTGTGTCCACTGGCAGAAAATAAAGAAGTAATCTGTTTCAGTTAGTATTACACATTAGGTTACACTACAAAGTCTATAAACCTCACATTTTCTCACTTTGTGACTCTGTCATAATGATATTTGACTTTCTTCTTTTACTTCCAAATGAAAAAGAATCATAATTAGAGGCCTGAGGGCTTAGATGCGAACATGTGTCACTTTGGCTGAAATGTATTATGCTGTTTTGTTACAAAGAACAGCCTCGCGTTTTCATCTCAAACTGGGATGGAGGACAAAATTCAATAGCCTGAGTTCATATAATACTGTAATTTGTGCCTTTAAAGGGGACTTTCAGTGCTGACACATCTTGGTGAAACAAGCTTTCAGCTTCCAGCAAATCTTCACAAAAACTGTCAGGTCTGAACCGATGCCTGCCCCCACCACCTCTGCCCCCTGAGTTCCTGTTCATTCATATTCCAAACAGTCATTATCAAATGGCACCAACATGAGCTCAGTGCAATCATCTACATGCCTACAATTTGCCTTTTCTTCATGCCCATCAGAGGTGTTGTGACACCGTGCATTCTTTCTTTTGCTCTCTGAAGATGACATTTACATTTTAATGTTGTTCAAAGTGCAACCGAGAGAGGAGGCATGGAGCATTTATAGAGAGTTAAAGAGGCAGTTTGCATGATAAAACAGATCATAGCCTTCATGTTGTCTTTACACTACACGGAGACTGGAATGATGTTTTAAGAGAAGTCTGTAACATACCAGTGAGCCAAAAATGTAGCCCTCTACAACCCTCTATAAATAAACTTGCAGAGAATGGAAGACCCAGAGAAGATAGAGAGAGAAATAGGGAAGGAGTTAGAGTGGGAGAAAGGGTAATCAATAAATCTCTAATCTCTTGAGTATTCTCTCCTCCTCCTTCCCACTGAGCAGCCGGGGAACACACATACACACTCACGCATACAACCTACAGCCGCCTGCAGGTCTGGCTGTATTATATTGACTGCTATTTGGAGGAGACTGATTTGTTGCCTCATCACTCCGTTTGTCACACATGATGACAGGAGTCATCCAGCCTTACAGGAAAGACAGAGAGTGAGAAACCGCTACACTCCAGAATATTTCACTAATCACCACCTCAAAAGTGAAAATCATTTCTTTAAATTTCAGTATCTGCTCTCCAAGAAAATGCATATAACTTGGCATTATTTATCCTGAAACTGTCCTGCATTATCCTTTTTAAATAGCATTCATCCTTCTTTTAGCGTGTAGATAAATTTGCCCCTCTCCACTGAGAAAGAGAGAGAGAAATGTGCCATCCAACCTGGTGAGATTGCATTTTCATGCTCCCCCGACTTGGGACTTAATATTAACGCCTTCAGAAGTCACCAAGGCTTGCATTTCAAAAACTTTTCAAACAATATTTTGGAATTCATTATAGAAGGATCACACTGAAATAAATTACTCTCTGTCCTCAATGCATTATTTGATTTTAATGGGCCCTCGTATAAGAACACTTCGTCATTAGGTGCATACAGTAGATGTCAAATTCCTTGTTTCTGTTAAAATGGAAATCTTTACGAAGGAAAATGATACATGTTTTCATCATTAATGTGTCATGTAATGTAACATTGCATATATGCAATTCAATTAAAAAACAAATAAATTCGTTAGAAGAAAATCTACAAATCATAAAAATAATATGGCAACACAGTGATTTTTTTTCACAATTTCATTTACATTGATGAAGAACCTCAGCAATATCTGACTCTCTCCAGCATGATGCTGCCAGCACCATGTTTTGCTGTGGGCCACGTCCTTTGACACATACATTTTTTATCAACAGAAATCTTTTGACAGTAAGCCACGTTTTCATAACATGTATTTTGTTTACCGCAAGGTGATTTTATTGGAGTTGTACAGGCTTGTTTTCTTTACTTTTCAAAGAGAAGAAGAACACAAGAATATATTTCTCCAAAATAATATTCATTAAAAAATTGTTTGCTTAAATCTCTTAATAAATGAACAGCCACAAACACTCAACAATAGAAAATGTACTTGTAATAAAAAAGAATAACAGCAGAAGTTCACATTTTCTTCTTTTAGATGTGTTTTCCAATAACAGAGGTTCACACCAGTTTACTTGACCAAAACAATGAGCTGCTCCTGAAAGTTTTAAACTCTGCTAACATTGCCAGTCCATCAGGAAAAGCAGAATTGAATTTTGCATTTTATTATTGTCACAGTCATAGTAGTTATGCATAAAAAAGCATGACTGAGTTTTATGACAGTGATATTTGTTTGCCTGCTGTTGGGAAATACATAATAGTAAAAACAAAACACTGACATAACTAGATAAACATCTAAATATTTCAGAGATTCTGAACAAAAATCTGTTCAAACAAAACATAAAAAGTCTGGACCAATGAAGGACCAATGAAAGGTAATCTCTTGTCCTGAAAAATTTTATTATAAAGAGTAGTTTACAGTTCTGAGCATAAGTAGCTTAATTTTTGGTTAGACAAACCAAGTAGATCAATTGGAATGCAAACACTGTTACCCCAAGACTCTTTCTTATGTACAATCTAGCAATAGCACTATAGCACATATAGCTTGCACAGGAAGTACTGTAAGAAATGTTGCTGTTTGAAAACAATCTAATGGAATGTTGTGAAGGATCTGGACATTATTTCAGCAAAAGGTTGGGAAATACATACAGTGAGTATGTTCAATTATTTCAATTCTGACAAGGCTCAGGATATTGCTTCGGTGTAAGCAGAATTATCACATTTTCTCCTGGAGCAAGTCCTGTGCTACATGTCTTTGTGAGTTGACAAGTATTGGGCACTGATACTAATATGCATTGAAAACAAAAGTTAGTTCTTACAATGAGATGAAGTGCAGAATATGCATGCGACTCAGCCTGGAAAAGTAGTTGTCCAATGTGCCTGCATGAATCACACTCTTCTGAATAATATTTCAGAAAATGACTCCAGCTAGCTACTATGAAACCTTGTGCTTCTACAAAGAATTTTATGCTGTTACATAACATTATGAATGTCTTTTTTTTTTGGCATGGTACTTTACAAAAGCTGAAAAAGAAAAAGAAAGCATGTTCTTTCTATGTCGAAATTGTAGCAATTCATCTCTAAACTATTCCTTAAGGCTCAACCAGCAGCTCTTAAAGTGTAATAGAAACTGGAACAATATAAAGTCGATATATTATGTAGAACTCAATACTCTGTAATCATGAATCACACTCCATGAATAAAAGATGCAGGTTTAAAAACGCACAAAGCTAAAAGACAGCTGACATTTGTCAATATTTCACAAAAAATCTTGCCCCCAAATTCATTTAAGCATCAGCTAGTTTAGTCCTATTTAACTACCAGCAAAAATATTCTAATTGCCAAGTCATTGTACAATCATGTAGATGTTATGACGAACAAGTAAACACACAATACATGTTTTGTTGCGAAACATTGTGAATGTTTGTGAGTGCTTCTTGGACTATAAGTGAAATACTTGATCATACTTTGATCATAAACCAGCTTTAACCAGGTGTTTCTCCCAGGATTTACCAAGGAGTAAAGGGACACACAGTTTTAGAAAAACAGGTGCAGTTTTACCATTAAACAATAATAAGTGATGCACATCTCCAATACAGACTCAAATGACAAGACTCCCCTGCTGAAGAAAAAATTTCTTTTAAAATGTGTTGCTTAATTTGTTGTTTGATAAACAAATAAAATACTGGAAGTATATAGACTGGCCAGGAGGGATCAAGATTATAGTCTTTGGATATCATGAAAAATACAGAAGGTGACACATAGAAGAGACCTCCAAGACCCACAGCAACATGGGCTGAAATCCTACCAGAGCAGTGCATGTAATTAGTTTCTCCATACAGGAGGCGTCTTGAAGTTGTTACCATGAAAAGTTTTGATGCAAAAAGAGTAAATTTCCACAAGATGTTAAATACTTAGTCACTCTGACATTGCACTTTATTAATTTATAAACACATTTAAAGCAAGTATTTTGTTTGCCACAAAACGCCAATTAATACTGGAGTACAGCTGGCAATGGCATAACCTGATGAAATATAAATGTGTAAAATGGGAACAAATAATTTCCCAGTTAATATTTGGACTCATGCAGTAAAGATATTTCTTCATATAACAGTTTGATAGTTTGAGTCTGTGTGTCATAAAGCGTTTGGAGAAGACATTTAAAGAGAGACATAATGAACACACACATCCTTCATGTATGCTTTTAAAGTCTACTGTTTAGTACTCAAACAAAACCTCCAGTAGGGACCAATTAATCATTCACTGCTGTTTAGATTTTGACTGAGCTAC
Organism: Poeciliopsis prolifica; assembly: GCF_027474105.1. Taxonomy (NCBI): domain Eukaryota; kingdom Metazoa; phylum Chordata; class Actinopteri; order Cyprinodontiformes; family Poeciliidae; genus Poeciliopsis; species Poeciliopsis prolifica. The sequence goes on along the minus strand of NW_026562386.1, from coordinate 11,474,884 downwards.
CCATGAAAGGCACTAATTGTCCATGAAGCAACCCATGAATCTAATTGATTAATAATTAAGCAGTGGGAGATTATGGCAATAGAATAACAGAACATTATGGGGAGCAGTACTTGAACTTTAATGCACACCAGGTGCTACAGAATGCCCTCTTATAACCTGATCTTTATTCGACTTCACAGAACAACCATCAAATATAATGACTCCCACATGATGGACATTAATGCCAACTATGATCCACCTCCTCATGTTTAACTGCAGTAAGAGTAAGGAAGAGTTGGCTGAAGTAGTTTAAACCAGGGTGGATGTGAGAAAATAATTACATCTATAAAAGGTGTTTTCACATTGATTTACTAAGCGTGTCTGAAGCCTTGGATTACTTAAAAGTCCACCTACCTGCAAGTCGTGAACTCACAGCCTTTTATTTGTTCTCAAGTGTAAAATAATCATTACTTAAACAATCCTGTCCAATCTAGCTTTAGTTATTTTGCTCTTCCTCCTCACCTCTTTAAAAGCTTATTCACAAAGATAATTTTAGGGGAACCAATAGAAATGTTGTTTCCTGACACAAAGCCAACATGAATGGCACACAAGTTGTGAAGTTTTCACATTTTTAGGGGTGGGGTGTTGTTTTTTTTTTTTGTTTTTTTTAATCAGTTTAGGCAATTCTATCTTTAAGACACCAGTGGATTCGACTACACTACCAGGTCATCTATAGCCCTCCACATTATACAACTTAGCCAACTAGCTTGTAGGTAAATTACATCCTATCTTACTAGCTGTTTAACTAATATACATCCTTCCATCATCTATAGCTTCTTATCCTTGCAATAGGTGTCAGAGGATCTCAAAGTGGAACAATGTTATAAATACAGATAGGCCAAAGAAAATTTGTATTTTTGTCAGATTTCTATTTTTTTTTTCTTTTGTATTCTTCTAGGAGGAAGGAAGATGAAATGAGACAGTGATCTGGGAAAATACAGGAAACACAACTCCACAGCAATAATCACATTTGTCTGCTATTTGCTCCATGCTTGGCATAATTTCTTGGCAAAATGTTTATTAACGTTTGGTGATAAGTGTGAAGCTGTGGAAACATAGAATAATTTCACAGCAAGTCTTGGTTTGTTATTTATTTGCAACTATGTTGAAGTTCTCCAATAAGCACAGCTTGGATCCACAGTTGTTCTGAGTCACACATAGTATTTGTGGTGCATTATGGGTATTGGGGGTTGTAGAGAGGGCCATTCCCCCTTTACTGGTACTGGCTCATGGACTGAAGAGATAATACTATATTAATTTCTTATGGTGATACACTATGGTAAATTTGGTCTAGAACCAACTATGAGCAGCTTAATCCATGTCAGATGAATTTTCACATCAGCAAAACCAATTTGTTCACCAATGTAATTAAAGTTTGTTAATTATTCGTCTGTAATCACCATATTGTTTTTGCAATAATATTATGCCCTAACATAGGGTCTGATATTAGTATAGCGTTATCAATCACATGTTATTTCTCTGTGCCATTTCTCTACTTTTATTTTGTATGCAATATTGAAATGAGAAAATATCTGGTTACATATATGCCAAGTATCATACAAATAGCAACAGCTACTCGGCTTCAGGATAACTACAAAAATAGAACAGCGTGTACTTGAAAATATACATAAATGTGAAGATGTTATAATGATGGAAGGATCCCCCTGCATAGCACTAAAAGACATAAGGCTGCAGTTAATAAACCAGTGCTATTAAAAACAAAAAACTAAAAGTACTGCAAACGCAGAAAAATATGAGTTGAGAGAAATCCAAAACGCAGACACGAGCCGGAGCTGGTTTTAACAAAGGAAAATCAGAATGCATCCTAAGGGAAAGGAAGAAAAACATGCAACAAGTGTAATGATAAGAAACTAAAACCAGAACCCAACAGTGAACAGAACTCTCAAGGCACAAGATTGGACAAACAAAGTCCTGATTTTAAGCCTGAATATTGAATCTCAAAGATAAAGCAAAATTATATTTGTGCCTTTTTGAACTGTGACAGCTGTGGCTAAAGGTAAGAAAAAAGTTCAAATTCAGATTTCAACACAATGGATCTGAATGGCGACTGTGTTAGCACTGAACATTTTGACGAGGTGTTGGTACAGTAATAATTTTTGACAGAATTTCTCTATCACTGACTTTGAAACAGCAGGTCAGTGTTTCAATGTGATGTCAAAAACCAAAATGTCTACATGTTAATAACAGAATTCCTCCTGAGGCTTTAAGTAATCACAGGTTTGAGCCAACTATGTTCTAGTGAGGGAACTCAGAAAAAGTACCCAGAAATGGAATTCAATAAAAGACTAAAACATATACTACAGATATCTACCGTAACTGGGATGTTCATTACTTCACTTCTCATTTCTGGGATATCATCTCAAGACACTCCATCTTTCTAAACATAGAAGTTTCATGGACTTCACTTTCATGGCGATTTTATAATATCCCTTAGCTTCATTGAGACCAGTAAAATATTTTTAAAAATAGACTTCTTGGACTATATGGTTATGAAATTTTTCTTAATTAAATGTAGACATTAATAATACTTTTTATTCATTTTTACTTATACTCTGATATTGATAAGACAGACTAAAGACTTTTCTATTTCTTCAACAAACCAATGTCTTTGGGTGATTGTGGAGAGTCTGTATATCTGTGTTTGTTTTATCATGTAACTTTGTATTTTAGGTGAATATTAGGATGAAGTGAATGTACATTATGATACTTCTTAAGGACTAATTAAGTTACTTTTTGCAGTTGTGTTACTTTCTTGTTTTAGCCTTTCTCCATATTAAATGACTGCCTGTCCAGTCTGGGCTGAAACTTTATTGCTTTATTCACAGGCTGAGTCCCTGCAAAAGGTCAGATAATTATTACCTCCATTCATTTTCATTTCACCTTCATTTAACCAGGAAACACTCAATTATTCAAAACAGATCTTTTACAAAAGAGTAATGGCCAAGAGAGCAGCAGAGAAATGGTATTAGACAAAATTTCAAATCTAACAGCATACAATGAGACTATGTACAAATATCAAAGCATTCGCTTTAATTTTCAAGTCTTTTGAAAAGTAAAGTTTGAATTGAGACAACCTTCTAGACATAATTTTTTTCTGACTGATTCCAGTTAGATGATGCAGCATGCTAAAATGAACTTGTCTTGTATGACGAGATCACCTTCAGGCTGCCAGTGAGAATGCTTTCGGGAAATATGCTCTGCAGAAATCGCTATTCAGTTGAATAGCGAAGGGTTTTATTTAGTATGTGTCACAACCATTGAATCATGAGAAAACTTTCAGTAATCGCAGAGGAATTCCTGTTGATCTATAGACATGGGTTATTTTATTGACTAGCAGCACATATAGAGTAACCTATTTGGTATTCCTCATTGTATACAGTAACTCTAACTTGAAGCACAAGTTTTTCCACAAGCACCATTTTTATGACTGGCCTTCGTTAGCTCGTGACTTCAACCATTTCCAAATGGCTCACAGTTCCATAACTTTCCTTATTTGTTAGCATCAGTATAAGGTTCCAGGTTAGCATTAGGCACACAAAGGCTAATGAATCTTCATCACCAAAGACAGATAAGATTGAGAATAAGTGAGATTATTACAAGATCATTGCTGCATTCCTAGTATGTAACTGTGGTTATTCTTATGCATGAAATATTTAATGTCTCTATGCTGAAACACACTAATATCGCTTACGCTGCAGTATAAGATTTATAGAAAGGTGATGCTGGAACATAATTTACCTGAAGCTGTGTATCTTCATAAACCATTGAAGTGCTAAGCAGGGATGAGACGAGGGTATTGAGGTTGTTTTTGCCTGGCTGCTGCTATACTCCTCTCCACCCTGGGCATCAAAATCATTACATTATTTACACCTGCTATCTGGAAATAATTTAGCGCTAGCAGCTTCCCTGTGCTGTAACTGAGAAAAACAAATCAGAATTTTTTTTTTTTTTTTAAATCAACATATTTTTTTCTCCCTAAACACTGGAAACAATAAAACGAAAAGTAGTGGGACTAGAAGAAGTTAAGCCTAAACAAACCAGACTAAAGCATACATTTGTCAGTTGTCAAGAAAGGAAGTTCAATTAACTGGTTATATAACTTTGCAGATGTTCTCTGCTCGTATGACTCACATGTTTTATAAAATAAATTGATGCATTTTGAACTTTTAAACGCTCAAATTTCAGGAGAAAAATTCCACTTCTTGCCACTACCAACTAATCAGCATTCGGTGAGAAGTGATTTGTGATTTTTCTGAATTGCTGCACAGTATTCTGCACAGATTTACTGACACTAAAGAATCACTTGGACTGGCATTGTAATTCAAATAAATTTCCACTTACACTCACAACTATGCAATTATACAGTCACATCGAACCCCTTATCAAGAGTGCAGTATTTTACAAAAGGACCTGCCTCCTCTTTTTCACCCTCTCAGTCTTCTTAGGGCCTTTTGATGCATTCAGTTGTTACTAATGACAGATTGAAATGGCAATACCTTCACTGTGCATGCAGAAGTCTCTAAATAATTCTCCATGAACTGAGAGGGAGGAATCTGAAGCCATTGGCCCAGTGAGCTGTTTTCCAACGAAGCTCACCCTTTCTGGTCTCTGCTGATAAAGGCATCACAGATGACAAATATATCTGTAGAAAGCTGTAGAGAGAAACAAATCTATAACAGAAAAAGTATGAAATCAAACAACACAGGGGGAGGATGTAGAGGGAGAAAGAATGGAGAGGGTAATAGAGAGTTCAACGGACAGTGACCAATGAGACGTGTACAAGCAAATGGCAAGTGCAGAACAAATTAGAAGAGGGCAAGGGAGAAAAGAAGACCATGGAGAACTTGTGATGTAGAGCAGGAGAGGCGTATCATGCTGTAAAGAGACCATGGAGCGAGTTAAAGGAACACTGAGCAGAGAATAACAAAGACTGTCCCATGAGATTTACAAGACAAAAAACAGCATGAGGCAGCGTACATCAAGTGTGACAAGAAAGAGGGGGAGAGAAGTGAGACGGAGAGGGGTTGAAGAAGAGGTAGGGCGGTAGGGTGGAAATAATCAGGGAGTATCAACAAGGCAATGGGAGGTGACAAATAGTCCACATAGCTGGTTCAGTCAAAGTGTTGCTGAACAGCAAGTGGCCCCCTTGAGACCTCTTTTACAGTAAAAGATGTTGCACTTCATACTGTCCTCCAGGATAAATCAACTTTGACATTTCTTAAAACTCAGTGTCTACAGAATGTTATTCCTGACTTTCCACTTGAAATAAAGTGAAGACAAAACATATTTTTTATATATATTACAGCCACAGACCTTAATGTATTTTTTTGAGAATAATGCCGGATTAAAAAGTGTTTTTTTAAATGATCTCAAAACTGTGTTGCATACTGCTATTATGTGCCCTTTTGCATGGATGTGCATTAAAAAAACCCAACAGAATTATAATTTAATCTGTGAATAATTTATTCTCACTATATGCACTGAATACAGCTATTCTGTGAAGGTGTCAGAGCTTTATTAGATAATCAGCAAATAAACACATCAGACAAAGGAGCAGGACAGGGCTAAAGTTGTAGAAAGGTTTAAAGCAACAACAAGGTTTGAACATCTCAGGGCGCAGTGTTCAAACTAATGTTTAGCTCAAATGGGAGTATCTATGAAAGGACAGCAAACAGTTGTGCACCGCATAGCTGACCATTAATTTGGTATTTCTTGCCGTTATGAGTGGTAGAAGAAAGATTTCTAAAGAAAGCCATAGAAAGACCTATTAACAGTTTGCAACAATGGCATTCTAGTCAAAGCAAAAATCTTACTTTTTGATCAAGAAAATGGCAGGGTGTGTCATCCTATTAGCAAAACATGGTGGTGGCAACATCATAATGTGATGTAGATAGAGAAATTGATCTAAAGTAATGGGGAAATGAATGGCTTTTAACACAGGATGAGCAATCCAAGAAGAAAACATGTCAAAAGCCTGAAAAATACTCTAGTATGGAGATTCATCTTCCAGCAGGTTTATATTTGCAAAGCTAGGTCTTTAAACGGCTTGCGGCTCTAAATTCAAATGATAAAATTATTCAACAACTGTTTAGTTTACAAATGCAGAATATTCCAGACCCTAGAGGTCCTGCAGATCTTTCCACCCACCAAACCAGGGCTGTAAATTAAGCAGCTAAATTTACAGGACAATGTCGTCTTCACAACCCGAAGGCCTGAGCCTCCAGGCAGAAGTTCAGTGTCAGCCACATGTGTCAGCATAAGCAGAATGTATAAAACCCACAGGAACCAGATAATCTGCTGACAATATGAGGCTTCAAGACATCAAACAACACCCCCACACTTCCTATGCTGATGTGTCAAAATGAAATGAAAACCTAAACAATGGTGGTCTGCAGAGTGAAACCTGAAGCAATCCCTAATTTGCCATGAATGTGTGCAATCTCAAAACAAATTCCTGATAAATTGATTTAATAAATAAATAGAGAAACAGTTCTTCACAGGTGCTGATTATTTTTGGCTTCAGGCTTGTTTTTTTTACTGAACACTGGTGAGCACTGTAATTATGAGTGGTGAGAGGTGAAACCTTACTCAGTTAATGATGCAATGTACTTTAAAACATCCCTTTTTCCTTCTTTTTTGAGAAAGAAAACCACACAACCCCATTTAACCAGTCGTTGTTTACAATGGCTGCCTTTTTGTAAATTGATGATTTTCAACAACTGTGAATTGTGCAAAATTTACACTTTGCAGTTTTATACAATATAAAAGTACTTTCTGCAAGTTAAGATCTCTTATTTTTATTGTTTATTTCTTTTCACTGCAATGGACTGGCAAACTGTCCAGGATATACCTCGCCTCTCGCCACTGACTGCTGGAGATAAGCACCTGCACCCTTTGTCACCCTGCAAGGATAAGAGTTTTAGATGGATATTTCTTTTCGATTCTTTTTGATAACCCCATATATATATATATATATATATATATATATATATATATATATATATATATATATATATATATATATATATATATATATGGGATCCTCCCATATGTGACTGGATAGCTCAATACATAAGGCATCAGTATATCACCCGAGAGGGCAGGGTTCGAATCCAGTCTGGGTCCTTAGGCAAGACCCTTCAAGCTACTGCCTACCTCATACCATGAGAGATACTAAGTTGCGTAACATGCCGGCTCAGACGTCGCCCGGCCAAACAAGGTCTGCGTCAGGTGTTGGGGAACCAGAGCACCTTGATGACAAATGGGCTACTGGAACAAGACGGAAATGGGCGAGAGATGAAAATGTGGATCTGTTGGAATGCTACTACTCAAGTAACCCTAGTGAGAGAGGTTACATGCAAAGACTGGGGAAGGAATGGTTACTTCGACATCCCCAGTCAACACTAAGCGCTAAACAACTAGTAGCTCAGTGTTCCAACATCCGCAAACGGCAACTGCTATCACAACTTGAGATTGACGAGATACAACACAAATGCTACGGCAAAAGGGAGGAACCCGGATGTCAGGACTGTGGGGACTTAACTACAAGTCCCCACCCAGTGAGGGGATACACGGCCCCAATGAGCGAAACAGAGCTGAACGAGACAGCTGCTGACCTGAGAGAGAGAATCATGACCCGAATGACAACCAGGCCTCCTCGGCGCCAATTACAACGGCTGAGTGAAGTACCATCAGAAAGTCTCATTGAGAATGTGAATGCAGCATTGAGAACGATCCCTACCAACACCATAACAGAAACCAATGAGCTGATCTACAACTCAGCATCAGTGATCCTTGAGATACTTGGCTATAAGAGCAACCATGAGACCCAATACCCACCATGGAAAAGACGGTTAGAGGCTAAAATCAAGGTAACAAGGAGGGAAGTGAGCCAACTGTCAGAGCTCCACAAGGGTACAATGAAAAGACCAGTACCCAGAAAGTACAGGCAGAAAGTACAGAAGGATTAACCGGCTCTTCTCCACTCAACCAGCTAAGGTGTACTCTCAATGGCAGGGTAATAACAACAGAGCAGACCCACCAAGGCTGGAGACTGAACAATACTGGAAAGGCATATGGGAAAGGGAGGCGTCCCACAACAGCAATGCACAGTGGTTGATCTCTCTACGAGAGGACCACAGCAACCTCCCTGAGCAAGCCCCGGTAACCATCACTGTGACAGATGTTCAAGAAAGAGTCTCAGGTATGAAAAACTGGACAGCACCAGGGCCTGACATGATCCATGCCTACTGGCTAAAGAAACTCACTGCTCTCCATGAGCGACTGGCAGGCCAAATGAACCAGCTGCTACAAAGTGGGACTCACCCTGAATGGTTAACTGAAGGGCGGACAATCCTAATCCAGAAGGATCCATCAAAGGGTCCAGTCCCACCCAACTACCGACCAATAACCTGCCTCTCCACAACCTGGAAGCTCATGTCAGGCATCATAGCGGCCAAGATAAGCAAACACATGGATAAACACATGAGCACGGCACAGAAGGGTATCGGTGTAAATACCAGAGGAGCCAAACACCAACTCCTCATAGACCGCACAGTTGCCCGAGACTGCAAAACCCGACACACCAACCTGTGCATGGCTTGGATCGATTACAAGAAAGCCTATGACTCAATGCCGCATACTTGGATCATTGAATGCCTAGAGATGTATAACATCAACAGGATTCTGAGAGCCTTCATTGCAAACTGAAGCTGTGGAAAACTACCCTTGAAGCCAACTGCAAACCACTTGCACAAGTGTCCATCAAATGTGGCATATACCAAGGAGATGCTCTGTCCCCGCTACTGTTCTGCATAGGCCTGAACCCCCTCAGCCAAATTATCAACAAGACTGGCTACGGATACCGACTCAAAAATGGGGCCAACATCAGTCACTTGATGGATGACATCAAGCTGTACGCCAAGAGTGAGCGAGACATCGACTCACTGATCCACACCACCAGGATCTACAGCACTGACATTGGGATGTCATTCGGACTAGAGAAGTGTGGTCGGCTGATCACAAAGAGGGGGAAGGTGATCCGCACAGAAGGAGTCTCACTCCCACAAGGAACAATAGCAGACATAGAGGACAGTTACAAGTACCTAGGTATACCACAAGCAAATGGTAACCTCGATGAGGCCACAAGGAAAGGAGCCACAGCTAAATACCTCCAACGAAGGCAAGTCCTGAGAAGCCAGCTCAATGGCAAGAACAAAATCCGTGCGATAAACAGCTATGCCCTGCCAGTAATCAGATACCCTGCTGGAATAATCAGCTGGCCAAAGGAGGAGATAAAAGCCACAGATATTAAGACTAGAAAGCTACTAACCATGCATGGAGGGTTCCATCCCAAATCCAGCACCCTGAGACTGTACACGAGCCGCAAGGAAGGAGGCAGAGGACTAGTGAGTGTGAGAACCACTGTCCAGGACGAAACAACTAAGATCCATAAATATATCAGGGACAAAGCCTCAACAGACAATGTGCTCAGTGAATGTCTCAGACAACAGGGAACGGAGGTTGAGGTGCCAGAGATACCATCATGGGAGGACAAGCCCCTACATGGGATGTACCACCAGCAAATAACCCAAGTGGCTGATATCAGTAAATCCTACCAATGGCTGGAAAAAGCTGGACTCAAGGACAGCACAGAGGCCCTCATCCTGGCCGCCCAGGAACAGGCCCTAAACACCAGAGCAATAGAGGCCCAGATCTACCACACCAGACAAGACCCAAGGTGTAGGTTGTGCAAGGAGGCCCCTGAGACAGTCCAGCACATCATAGCAGGGTGCAAGATACTGGCAGGGAAAGCGTACATGGAGCGACATAACCAAGTGGCAGGCATAGTGTACAGAAACATCTGTGCAGAATATGGACTGGAAACCCCGAGATCAAAGTGGGAAACACCCCCAAAGGTGGTGGAGAACGCCAGAGCTAAGATCCTGTGAGACTTCCAGATCCAGACAGACAAAATGGTAATGGCGAACCAACCAGACATTGTCGTAGTGGATAAACATCAGAGGAAAGCCGTTGTGGTTGATGTAGCAATACCAAGTGATTGCAACATCAGGAAAAAGGAGCACGAGAAACTGGAGAAATACCAGGGCCTCAGGGAGGAACTGGAGAGGGCCTGGAAGGTGAAGACCACAGTGGTGCCTGTGGTCATCGGGGCCCTCGGGGCAGTAACCCCCAAACTGGAGCAGTGGCTACAACAGATCCCAGGAACAACATCAGACATCTCAGTCCAGAAATGTGCAGTCCTTGGCACAGCCAAGATACTGCGCAGAACCCTCAAGCTCCCAGGCCTCTGGTAGAGGACCCGAGCTCAGAGGATAAGAACCACCCGCGGTGGGTGAGAAGGGAATTTTTATATATATATATTATATATATATATATATATATATATATATATATATATATATATTCCCATATCTGTAGATGCCAGATGAGGCAAAGGTTCAAGTAAACCAAATACTAAAATAACTTTTCAGTACAAATTATGCAACATAAGATATGAAAATAGCTTTCATGTCAAAGTGAAACTTGTTTTTTAAACAGCTTAACCTTTATAAAAATAGACCTTACTTAGTAAAATTTGTCTTAGATGTAAAAACAATACAGAAATAATACTGAAGATTATTTAGTATTTGATCAATTTTAACAAAATATTTTCACAGGAATGTCTCCATGTTGTTCACGTTGCAATGAGCTCTGGGTAAATGACGAGCAATAGTCCAAGTGTTTGGCTCTTCCAGCCGAAACAGTGATGAGTAACATTATTAGGCCTTTTCAAATTGAACTGGAGCGCATTGAAATCGATCAGAACGTAGAAATCAGAAGCGGTGAAGATGAGGAGGCCCAAACAGAGAAAGAGGAAAGAGTTGGTCGTAGGAACTAGCGTTTTGCTTGTTTGTTTTAGGACAACATGTTCAAGTCGTCCTGGATCCTTTTAAAACCGAGCCTGGGTTGTGTGAAGTTGTGAGATTCCAATTTTTCCAGTAAGTGTTATTAAAATTTCTTTCATTCTTGTAACCCTGGGATCATATACTGTATTATAGATAGTATCATATACTGTCTTAAGATTTATATACATTGATTCTCAGTAATTCTGACCTTTTGTTGTGCACCACATACCTGCAGTATATATTTAGTGATACGAGTTCTTTAGAAGTAATTTTCTCCCATCTTCAAGAAATAAAAGTCAAATATGCTGTTACACAATTTATTGTAAATGTATCTACTCTCTTCTACTTACACATGCATGGTCCAACAGGAAACCATGACATTCCTCTTTGCAGCAGTATTCTCCATCTCATTCTGGGAGGATCCCAAGGCTTTTCCAGGCCTAAGGGCATATGTTGTGCCTCCTCCAATTTCTAGGTATTCTTCTGGGATTTCCCAGAAAACTTCAAATGAAAGGTACAAACAACATCACCTCATCACCTTATGTCCAAAGCTGAGTCAAGCCACCCTAATGAGGAAGCTTATTTCAACCAATTATTTGCAGGATCTCAGGTAACGACCCATATCACATCACCTTACAGAGGCGTGGAAAATTTAAACTCTGACTATGGGCCACTGAACTCCCACATTACTGCCAGGGAGGTCCCAATCAATATGCCTATCACTTGTAAGCTAATGTATGTTCATCCATCCATCCATTGTCTATACCCGGTTATCCATGAAGGGTTTGTAGAGGGAGTGGTGCTTATCTACTATCTCTCCTGTGTTCTATCACTCATCGCGTGAGAGGCAGAGTACCCCTGGACAGGTCGCCAATCCATCAGGGCAACACAGTGACAGTGACATACGGGGAAAACAACCATGCATATACCCACTCACACCAATTTATAGAGACCAAGTTAGCACACAACCTCAATGCTTAAAAACCTCGGCTGGAATTCAAACCTAGCTCTTTCTTGCTGCACTGATTTATTTGTTTCAAATAAAATTTCAGAATCCAATTTACAATATGACTCAAATAGCCTCTTAAGTAATCAACAGCAGCCGCTTTCATTTTGACCACCAGCTGTTTTTAAAGATACATTATTTCTTAGCCATGACTGCATTACTTGATTTACTAACCCCACTATTTCTCAGTGGGAGAATTCATGCATCAGCCGACTGAGGTCATCTATAAACTCCTGAACACTCCTTCACTTTGTCTTCCAGATAAATTCCATGACATTTTAATTCATTGTTCTAAACTGTTGTGAATTTGAGCTCCTTTCACCCTCTTAACTCCTTGCCTCTCATACACACCTACTTCAACACTTCATTCATTTAAGCCTTTCAAACCTGTTCTGTTAAGTGCTAGATTTTTTCACTCCTCCTTCATCCCCCTTTCCTATCATTAGCTCCCCTTCCCGCTCCGACTCACACGTCTCCTCCCACTTTATCCATACCCACTTCTTTAGCAGTCATTACATGTCAGTCTTTACCCATCTGTCCTCCTTCCACACGCCCCCACTTTCATCTCGTCCTCACCTCCCTGCTCCTCTCTGCCATCCTGCTCTAACAGTCAGTAGTTCAAGCTGCCATGTCCACCATCCTGCTCAATGCTGCAAATCCAACTGGGTTGAGAGGGGCTTAGAGTGAGCTGACTCCTCCAACCCAACGCTTTTTAGATGAGCAAACACAGGAGGTGGTGTTAGGAAGAGGATTAATAAAATAAAAGGATGCTTTTGAGCCTCTCACGTAGACACTTCTGCTACATCGCAGGGAGGCTTCTGCTGCTTAATATCCAGACATATTCAAAGCCAACATCCCTGAAACAGTGCATATTTCAAAAGGCATGTGCATCAAATAAAACAAGGTAGACCAGAAAATATAGAATGTTAAAAAAAAGGGAGGCAGGTTAGATGGTGGTTCCCTTGTAAAATCAAAAAGTGTTATTGTGCCAGGAATGGGAAAGTCGAGCAGATGAAGGGAGAGGAGTGATCAAACACAACCCTACTCGTTGTCAGGCATGAAAAAGTGCTGACACTTGGCATAGTTTTAATAATGATATAAATCCAATTGCTCCCCTGCATCACAGGTGCAAGAATGTTTCCTTAATGCGACAATTTGTCAGCTAAGACTCAATGCTGCTGGAAAATTATTACATTTGGTTTAAAGTCCTCTTGAATAGAAGATTTATCACATCCATCTGTCAAATTAAAAACTTTCCTTTTTTAAAATCCAAAACCACAGAACTAAATTAGATTCGCTTCTGGCTAATAGAACAGTAATGAACGAATATGAGACAATAGCGGACATCTTGTTGGACAAAAAAGATTATTTTAATCCTCAGCATCATTAACAAGGTAGACTTAGACATGACACCATCTTTAGCTGAACTATCCTCAGTGTCATCAGTGCAGCTGTGTGAATGTCAAGGGGGTAATCAGCCTCTGAAGAAATAGCAAGCCTGCTTTCCTAATTAAGAACCTCCCACCCCCCCTCCCCCCCGACCACACAATTGCTCGGTCTTCTTCAGCAATTATCTAGATTATGAAAGCTATTTGGTCTCAAGTGACTTTAACAGCTACAAATAAACCCAGTGAGTGTTCACAGGTTGCTGATCTGTTTCTGCCATTTCAAAAGACAGCAACGTTGCTTTTTCCATGGGGTAAATGAGGTTTGAAATGCAGCTCCTTTGTGTTCAAAAATTACTCTTTATGTTCAGACATCTTTAATTATTTTTTGTCACTTTTATGAAAATAAGAAGGGAGAAAATGGCATAACAGATGGAATAAAATTCCAATGACAATAGAGATGTCAAAAAAGAAAATCAGGTGCATCTGACAAAGTATTGCAGAAAGTCATGTTCAGTAATTTCAATAGAAAACAGTCTTGAGATGTTTCACCTCCAGTTTTGTCCAGTAGATAGCAGAAATTGTGACATAATTGCACTTTTCACTTTTTTGTATTTTTTGTAGTTCACCAATTTATTTACAGTTTTTGATTGTAATTTGTATTTATTTAGTTATATTTTGTCAGACCCCTCGCACCAGATGGCAAGACAATGACACAGAATCAGCAAAACAAATAAGCATAAATAAGTCTTCAAGAGGACTTGATAAAATTTGAAAAATGGGTACTATTTTCATGTTTTACTAGTAATAAATTATTGTTGTTGTTTTTTTAGTATTATTTAATGCTCCAACAATTGAAGAGACATTCTAAGACCTAGTTCCTCATTTGCTTTTATGTAGATGTAATTTTTATAATTTTAAACACAAAGAGCTTCTTTTATTGCATCATCCTAAAATGAAGAAACAAAATAAAAAACTGCTGGCTCCTACCACGAAAAGGAAAACAATGTACTTACCAGCAACTCTAAACCTCTATGATTAACATGTTATATCTCGTTTGCCTAATCCCTATGAAAACCAAAGTGTAAAAATGACAATTCGTCGCACTGGGGTGTTGCGTGCCAGACTTTTCTTGGCCTGACTAAGTTATTTCTTAGAGACGTGTCAGCTTGAGAAAACTGTAGTGGAAGAAACAAAACCTTCAATTAAAACCTGAACCACATTTCATCCCATTTTCTTACATTCATAAAACATTTAACATATTATGGAACAAACTGAAGAGGGAATATGTACAGTAATTTATTAATTTATGTTTATATTATCATTTTAGTTTTCACTTCAAAGTAAACCACCCCCATAGTGTTAGCTATGAGTTTAGCCTGGGTTCATCACTGTGATAAGAATGCAAATTAGCATAGTATAAATAGTAATTCAAAAAGATTGTTATTGCTTTATTTCGACAGACAACTAAGGCGTTTTAATCCCTGTGCAGCGCAATAAAATGTAAACAAACCTGCTCTCAGTACAGCAGCACTGGGAATTATTATTAAAGCAATTCACCATAACAAATCAATACAGAAAGAAATCTAAACGTGCATTTCTTTTAATGATAAAAGTTCATCCATTCATTGTCTGTAGCCTACCCACTTATTTTTGCAGGGTCAGGACAGGGTCATCTCCAGAAATCATTAGGCAAGAGGCAGGCACCCTGGACATGTCACCAGCCCATCAGAGGGCAACATGGAGACAAACAGGACAAACAAGCTTGTACACACCCTCACGTAAGGACAATTTATAGAAACTAATTAACCTAACAGCCGCGTATGTATTGGTGACCGATGTGACTTCCAGAGGGGTCTAAAAGAGGAGATGAGTTTAAAAGCACCTCATCCTTATTGTGAAGTGTGTTGTAAAATGTGGTGGATCTGTGATTCTGTTTCTCTTTTACATGCCTGCATGGCATCATTAACTTTTTAATTATCAGGCAATTTGAAAAAAAAAAAAACTAATAGTTTAATTGAGGGCTGATTGACTTACTGATGCAGCTTAAAAGTTAGTTTCAAAATAAAATAAGGACACAACCTTCATAAGACTGGACTTTAATGAAAGTGTGTTCACACATGCACAAGAAGAAACAGGGGAAACATTGTTCTAGCAAGGTAATTGAAAAAGCAATTACTAAATATTGGGAAACATGTTTCTTATTTTAGTCCTTGTTCAGTTGTAATAGACCTCATACTTTCAGAGTCTCTTGACAGAGAAAAGCTGATGTTGTAGAAAAATTCATTCGCAAAAACCCCTTCATGGCTGCTTTAATGTCAAAGACCAAGAACCATGGATTTGTAATGCATGCGCCTTTATTTTTTTACACCATATCCACACAATTGTAGACCATTTTCATAGATATGCAAGAAAAAATGTTTTTTTCAGAGGAAATTCAATTCAGCATCGGAAGCACATACTTAACATAAGACACATTTATGTAAATTTAAGGGTGAACATGATGTGGGATTCTGTTTTTGCATTAAGGGTATGACTGTTTTTACACTGTAACATTTGTATGGAGGTTTTCCCACATTTGCAAGTCTGACAAACTGAATCAGTGGGAGTATTTTACACAGTTGGGGAGTTGTTAATGTGTCTACATTCAAAACATTGTAAATTGTAAAATACTATTCAAACATTTCTGTTTAATAGTATTCTGGTGGATTTAATGTTTTTTTTTTTTGTTTTGTTTTGTTTTTTTGTTTTTTTTAGCATAGCGCTAAAATAAACAAAACTGGTAACTGAATTAAATGAAATATCTATCTCACCGCAGGTTTTCTACATGAGCAAATGGTGGTTAAATAAGAAGCCGAAATTAGCTAGAATAAAAGAAGTCCGTTTTGAAAAAAATGACTTAGTTCCTGCAATAAAAAATGAATACTTAGGGACATTTATAGTGTTTGGCGGTAATTTCCCAAGCAGAAGGGCAGGAAAAAGGGAAATGCTAAAGGATGCTTCATGCTGGCTACACTACAAGCTAAAGCTTTCAAACTGATGTTTGAGAGCAACTTAAAAAGGTAAATAAAATTTTTGTCTGCTGCAGTAAAGTAGTAATGGATGACATAAGCTCACATTATCTGTTTAAATATTAGCTTCACAGACATGAACAACCCAATGAAGGTGTTTTGTCGGTCTGAGCTTCCCTGTCAAGATGGCCTACTTAGCTGTGGACTTTCAAATTCTGAAATGCGAGGATCCCCTACTCCTCAGCAGGAAATTTTGAATCACCTCAATTTGCTACTAAATAGTGAAGCAATAAAATAAACCAGTGCAACTGTCATGCTGATGTAATTGAGCTTGAAAGAAAATATCCAAAATCACCAGAAAGAAAAAAAATTGCACTGGTATTCTGCTGAATACATCTTCATACGCAGTAGTGCCCTGAGCAAAGAGTCAGAAAAAAAATCTGCTAAATGAAACTATGATGATATAGCTATAATAAAAATCAGTTTTATGTATGATTGTCTTTCGAATAAAAACAGTAATTGTCTCTACACTTCAACAAAGATTAATTATTTTCTTAAGGTTATATTACAATGAAAAGATTTCAAAGTTTATCAGTCCGGAACGTCTTACAAAGCAACTTCTAAGGATTTGGAAGTTCAGAGAACCATAAAGAGCATCTTTAACCTCAAATAGGTCAATGGTCAACCTTCCCAGGATTTGCCATACAGTTAAAATTACTGCAGGAGTTCATCAACAATTCATCTGGAGCTCACCGAGACAACCCAGAACGGCCAAAGCACTCAATGGATCACTTGCCTCAGGTAACAATTTCATTTAGAAAACTACTGCATACCAAAATTAGAACAAAGCCTTTTTCACATTTTATATAAAAAAAACCCCCTTAATATCAGTACATCTTTTGGGAAAGTATGACATTTCTGGAAGTTGTATGTCCTGTTAATTTTGGCATAAAAATAAACCCAGTATTCAGAAGATAAGATGGAGCTTCATTACTGTTGAATGATGAAAACATGAATTTCTCTCTCTACCAGAACACCCTGAAAGAAAAAAAAAACAATTTTGTGGACAGATCTAGTCAAAGACTAGTTATAATTCAAATGTACCTGCTGTGAAATTGCCTTCATACTAAAAAAAAAAAAAAAACTTCCAACATGGTTCAATTAAATCAATTCTCCAGCTGTTATCGTTAATGAGCTTTTAGGTTTAGGAAGTATGTACTTTTTCATAAGATAGGGCCAGACTGTACGTTTTTTTTCCAGAAATGAAAACATCACTTATGAATGTGCCGAGGTTGTCTTTTTCTGATATTAAAATGTGATTATTTAAAACATTTCTGATGTGTGACAAATAAGCAACAACAGGAAATCTGCAAGGGGCAAACACGTTTTCGCTGTGCTGTAGATAAATATTCGTAGGGCAGCAAACACGGCAGGGCCATATGGGCACATGATGCTGCCATGAGACATTAATCAGGCTATGTTTTGCAGCGTGTGCAAGGGAATACAAATGTGGTATCCTGCACGCAATTCATGTAAAACATCCTAATAAGAATATTGTCTTATTAAGAATCTGGTTATTAGCAAGAATATTACACTGCACCCAATGTGGCCAGTAAGAGGCTTTTGAGAGATCCCAAGGAGCGATGAGTATAGCATAAAAGTTGGAGGCAGCACAACACATGCCTTAATTGGTTTCCTCGTCATTTGGAAAATATAAAAGTCAGTACTATAATTAAAACCAGCCATCCCCCGATACTGTTTTATCAGTAAGCCACATGGAATCCTCTGAGATATGACAGATGGTAGTCAAGTGCTGCTTTTAGTTTGTTTTTTTTTTTTGTTTGTTTTTTTTTTCTTTTATTTATATATTTATTTTTGCTTTTACATTTGTCAGCTGAAAGAGATATTAAAGATTTCAGAGAGCATTTTTTTAGGAAATTTGTTTTCCACTTTTGTAAACTAGGGATTCTCATTGGAAAAGAAAATGGTTTCTCTGCATTTTACTCATATTTGCATTCAGGTTTCAAAGCAGAAAATTTTTTTTGATTCAATTCCAGCTTTTCTCAAGCGGGTGCTTTTCCCTGAAAATAACTTTTAGCCACACCCAAGAAACAATGGCGAGAGAGCTGTTAATTAAAGGTAGAAGATCTTAAGAAGAAAATCTAATTAAAGTGAATTGTTCATTATTACATTTTGTGGATTTTTTTTTTTTTTGAGGAAAGAAATACTTAAACTAGAGATTCATAATTCAGTTGACACAAAAATACAACAGTCATGACTTCATTGTAGTTTGAAGAAAGCAAAAAAGATTAGGATTCAGCATCTATAATTTTAATGCCTATTATTTGGCAGTAAAACAACACTCAGACATGCACAGACATACATAAGACGGTGCAGGATGCCATTGTTAAAGTAAACAACCAGCTTGCAGAGAACTTTGTCTCCATCGCTCCAGCGCAGAAATGTGGCAAATAAGGCCACTGGTGGATTCTCATGTTTTGGCACCTCCAGCACATGGCCTTTAAGTTAAGCATGCTCCACATCCCTTTGGAAAGATACATATTTCATGAGCACACTTGGGTTTGGTCTACATGTTTATCTTGTCACCAGTTAACAAAGCTGTCTCTGTGGCTGCTGAGCCCTGCAGTCTCACTTTTTATCCCGCTGTGTGCCCACACAATTTCCCTCTAACAGTAAGGCTTGTCTCAATAAGAGGCAATAGAGGATGTAATATGAATAGATGCTCTTTACTTTTATCTAAAAGATGGAGGCAGTGGTCCTTTATCAGTGCTAGACTCTGAGACTCTGAGGATTTTTTATTGTGGCAACCACAAAGGGGGAAAGGATAGAGGTGCCTCCTGGAAATATTCAGGCAGAACCCCGCTTTGTTGCAAAATTGATTGAACAAGCATTTGTCTACTTAGGAAAGCAATTTTTCAATCTAACTGGAGCCTATGATTGTGTCTAAAGCTGAGTCACTTTGACTTGTATGCAGGCCAGACAAGCGTGAGTGAGAGCAATGATGCAGGTGATAACACTGATACCTTCAGAGGACACTTGAATACAGAGTCATCTGTATGTGTCAGATGTTGTGGTGTTGGAGTGTTTTAGTGTTATTCCATTATGCTGTGTATAGAGAGATAGCACTAACCTGACAAATTTAATGAAAATATCAAGCTGCACAAAAAGTGAACAAAGCATTTAAGAACTGTGTAAAATATTCAAGAAAATCTAACATTAGAGTGGAGTGAGAAATTTATAACTAAATCTTTTTGTTTGTGTGATTAATACAGGAATACTTTTGATCCGACAGACATAGCAGTCCCATCACATTTCAAGACATATTTTTGTTATTAAGGGAATTTTGTGAATCCTCTCCTAAAATCAGATGTTGAAAACCACTTTCAAAAAAATCTAAATGAGCACTACATATTGGCATTGTTACTCAGAATTTTATTTATTTGTTTAATTTTCCATCAGAAACAATTACCATGTAAAAATTAAATACTCTAAATGAAACAGAAGCTTTAACTATAAAGTCTTTATCCACAATACAATGATGACAATTTTATATCAAGCTGCCATTTAATAAAATTTAAAAATTACATGTCAATGATGATAGCATCTATAAGAAAAAAAGCACCGCAATCTTTTAACATTGTTCTAAAACAAAAGGATTTTCATAAATGCCTGTTTTGATGTCATTTTTAGACCAATCTTGCCCACAAAGTTATAATTTACACATGGTTTTAAGCAGCAATTAAGAGAGAAAAAAAACCCATGGAATTACTAGAGGCGATTATCACTAATGTTGCACACATGTTCTGAAAATGCAACCTGTACCAGACATATTTTCATCTTATGAATAACAACTGAATGAAGCCTATTATGGTGTTATTAATCACTGTTCTAAAGTAGAGTAAGCAACTGCTTTAAAAACAGAGATTTTGTTGGACAAGCTCTAGATACCTAATACAGAAATGAGTTACCCCAGTTTCCCCTGAAGGACAGAAACTTGGCATATGATATGTGAAAAGTTAGGTTAGGGATTCTACAAATACATTTTTTGTCTCACTATTTGTTCCGCCTTACGGACGTTATCAACAGTTGCCACTGCTTACTGTGAACTTTACTGAAAAAGATGAAGAATTATGCACAGAACACCAAAGCTTATAGATACTGCTGAGCCGTGTCTGTTCGCAAATAACATGAGCCAGATCCAGGAGGAGATGGAGTGAAGGCATTGTTTTTTTCATGGCATAGATGTGGAGGAAACTTGTTGAAAAGTTAGAAATAACAGCTAACTTTTCAATTTGACTGTCATCTGAACATAATTAAACCAGCAGCTATCTATAATTCAAAAAGGAATTGCACTGATGGACATCTCATCTGCTTTAGTATTTCTAACAAGGACAGGGTACTTGATTATGAATTCAGACTATCGGACAAATGAGAACCAGCATCTTTTTTGTTAGAGAATAAATTGGTACAGATTTCGATATGCAACAGGCCTTTTACACCAAAACAGCTATAATAAATACATGAAGCAAATTGCTGTCACTCTGTTTAAAGAACAAAAGATCTGAACATGTATAATTCATTGACAAGTCCAAATTTGCAACTGGCTCAACCTATGAAGTGAGGTTTTAACACTGGCTGCTCTGGTGTCAGCTAAACAGAACAGCAGACTCATTAAGCTGAGTCCCAACAGCCTCAGACACCAAAACAGTCTAATAAATACTTTATTTTAAGGGAGCATTTATGTAATCTCTGGATCCCCTCATATTATATAAAAATGTATTGCCTGTGATGCTAAAGCAGTTTTTCCCATGTTTTCTCATGTTCTACCTCCAAAAGGGGAGGTAGAAAATGTGGGATAGTCACTACTAAAATCAAGTTTGCAACATTCACATTTATAAGCTTTCTTAATATAGAATAAGAATAACAAAGGGCTACTTTCACAAGCAATCTGGTATAGTGTTGAATATTAATTGAAAACCATTCAGTTTCTGATTGTTGATGA
Source organism: Poeciliopsis prolifica (assembly GCF_027474105.1). Lineage (NCBI taxonomy): Eukaryota > Metazoa > Chordata > Actinopteri > Cyprinodontiformes > Poeciliidae > Poeciliopsis > Poeciliopsis prolifica. The sequence goes on along the minus strand of NW_026562386.1, from coordinate 11,453,492 downwards.
TGTATTTTGTTATTTGGATGACCTCTTGTACCCTCAATGTCCTCTCGTAGGTTATTGTGACTGAGATGGCAAGGTTCAAAGAAACAAGTGGCTTGTAATGATGGTACCAAAAGAGAAGGGAAGGGGAAATGTGGATTAACTCAAATGTCCAAATAATATAATTATCAAATACATTCATCTTATAATATGCACATCTACTATTGACAATATGTTTAAAAGTTCAATGTTACAGGCAAAGCAAATTTCATAATTAACAAAGTAATCATATGCAACTAATTCTCAATAGATGTTTATGGCTTTGAATGAGAAGCTTAACTTTTGCAACAGTTTTTAATAGCAACTAGAATTTTAACATGTTAATTAATGTGCATTTGTAGGGCAAAACAAGTCCTACCATTTCGGAAAAGCACTGTACTGCTCTTCTGTATCCTAAGCACATTACTGAACAAAGATGAGATAAAAAGTATTATAATAATTTGAGTTGTGTGTTCTTTTTGTATCCCTGGAATAAAATTACTGTCCCTTCGAGACGCATGACTGGATTATTAAAGCATCTCCAAGGTCCTCCATGATGCACCCAATCTGAGTGGTTATTTTTTCTTTACCCCTCACCTCCTGCAGTTTCCCCACCTGTTCCTGAAATCTGCCCGTCTCCCCTTGTCCCTTCGTCATATAACCCCTCCCGAACCGTTTTCCCCTCCATGTCCATCAGCTCTCCTGCATCACTCCACCTGCATTCAGCACAGGTCCCAAGGTGTAAGGCAGCCCACCGCCCCCAGTTCGACTCCTCTCCGTTTGGACTGTGCTGCACCACACTGCAGTCTCTCTTTCCTTTTTTCTGCTCCAACTAAAGCAAACAAGGACAATAAAGACAAATCCAGCCTCCCTCTTGCCTCTATCAATTTTCTCCATCTGCTTGTCCCTCCTTCTGTAGTCTCTCTAGTAGTTAGTGTTCTCCCCCACGTTCCCTCTCTCGTCGCCTATAGTTCTTTTCCCCCTTCAACACTGTCTGATCCTCGTGTTGTCCGGACCCATTACGCCTCTGTTTGGTTTCCCTTTAATACAGATACTCTCTCCCGTCTTTCCCCCACAGCATCCTAATCATTTCTTCTCCCTCTATCTGCCTTTTCTACCAGCAGAATCCTCATTTGAAGCAGCAATGCAGCAAAACTCTCCCACCTCTCTGCTTCCCCTGTCGATAAAATGATAAAATATTTTCATCAGTCTTAATAAAATGCTCTATTTTTATAACCAGGCGAAGAGCAAAGCTTCATTTTTGCATCTACCCACTGCAGTAACTGTGCTACTGTGTTTTTTTTTTTTTTTTTTTTTGTGCTGGAGAGACAAATAAAAAGGGAACGCAAGCGTATGACTAGAGGTCTCAGAGGGCAAACAGAGATGAGCAGAGAATGTCTCCGGAGCTGTGCCTTATCAGCTGCATCTAAAGTTTACATACTAATTGAGTGAGATTTCTTTAAAGGTTTTTTTTTACCTCCTGCTCACGTTCTTTTGAGATTGAAATTTATTCACAAAGCCAAGCATTCTTCAGCTGCAAAGACCCTCACTGGAAGGTCGAATTCATAAAGAATTTATGAAAAAAAGGGAACAAGTTGGTGGAGAAGTCAAGTCATCGTACAGAAAATGTATTGAACAAAAGAACCCAGGCATAAAGACAAAAAACACTATTACACTGTTATTTTTTAGCTACTTAAATTACTGGTGACTGGCGAGAAATAGCTTTAAAACAAATACTAGCAGTACAGTTGTACATATGTAATCATTGTGCCATCGCTTATTTACAATTAGCAATGAATAATGCTTCAAATGTGAGGTTGTAAGGGAAAAAGAAATTTTAACTGGTATTGTTTTATTATGGGTTGCTGAAAGTAATGTGTGGGTTTGCCAAACTTTTCTCCATAGAGGAAAATTTATTCTGCCATATAGTGTATCCCACATCTTTGTAAATACAACCTTGGATTCGCTTGCTCAGTAGCTGAAACAAAAGCATATATATATATATATATATATATATATATATATATATATATATATATATATATATATATATATATATATATATATATATATATATATATATATATATATATATATATATATATATATTGTAAGATCCAGAACAACATTTATTTGCTTTCTTTGAATATATTTCAAGGAACGTGTAGGAGGTATTGATTGTTCCCATACTGGTGATAAGGGAGACTATAACAATGGATGCCGCTCCAGGGCAGGAGCTGTCAAAACCCCACACCAAACTTGTAGCTTTTAGCAGCTGAGAGCTCAAATTGAAAGCAAGAGCAACATTAACCCTCCTCTCTACTATGTCTCAGTGACAAATGCTCTCAACAGTCTCACTCACGACTGCAGCTGCATTTCCCACAACAAAACAATGGCAGAGTCTGACAAAAATGGATAAAATCCTTGCATATGGTAGTATTTAAAACAGTAAATACCATCTCTATCTATCTATCTGGAATTTGACCCTGCAACCTTTTTGATCCACAATGCTTCCCACATTAAATATCCATCATGTCCAAATATGTTATAAAAACAAACATGCTGCTGTAGTGGGTCCAAATTTTTCATGGGCCTCATTGTAACGGGAGATGAATACAAAAACACCCACATGACATTTTCCTCCACTTTGCATTTATGGTGTACCTTCTGTTGGTCCATCACATAAAACCCTAATAGATATACAAAGTTTGAAAGGATTATGGTGATGGTGTTAGACAAAATGTAATGTTTACTGCTTGTTTTATAACTGGTTACTGTATTATCCTTCTATGGCGTAAAGCACTTTGAACTGCCTTATTGCTGAAATGTATCCAACAAATAAACTTGACTTTACTTGATTTGAAATTTGCAGGTGCAATGCAACAAAAAGGTAGAAATGTTGAAGAGGAATGAATACTTCTGGAAAGCATTTCACAGCGCTGGGTCTACTTTTTGCTAAATGGACAAACATACTTAAATGGATTTGGTTTTGGATCAAAATATATTTTCTTATTGTGAGTCTGTACTAATTTTTTTATTTTTATTAACTATCAAAATAAAATGTCAAATAAAAAATATTGTCCTGTGATCTTTTCAGTTTTAATCACTCGCCTTTCAGATTTTCTATAGGCCGTTTAATGTTTTTATCTGGACTTTCTTTGCTTTCTCAATTATTTCACTCCATTTCACACTGAGAGTGTATTCTGCAGTGTGTGGTCCCATCTTCAAAGATGGGGGATTTCCCAGAGAAGATGCGGTGCCTCTAAGTTCTCCTATAATAAAGGCAGTTTGTACTCCTGAGACAATTCCCTGTCACTTTGGTACAGAAGCTCTGTGCAGCTCTCACATGGAAGTGGACAGATGTGTTTGCCTCAGTGAACACCAGAACAAGATTCTAATAGTATAACACTGGCTGAGGCACAGAAGATATGTCCAGTTACGATTTTTTCCTAATGAGGCCTTCTCTAACACCTTTATAATAAACCATTTCATTGGCTCAACCTAAGAAATAATTTTAATTATTAACAGAAAGATGGTTTTATTCTTCACAAGAAGCCCTTCACGAATTGTATTAAAGTAAAAAGCTTATTTCCACTGCTTGATAAAAGTTAAGTTCTTCAGAGGGAAGGCAGAAGATTTAAAACATAATTTTTAAAATGCCTCATCATAAGCGTGTGCGGTTAGTCTAAAAAAGCATGATTTTCTTAGTATTAGTAAATCGCCACATTCATGACATCCAGAAATGTCACTTCAGGATCACATGGAGATGGAGTTATGACCTTGTTATAACTTAATTATAACCTGATTAGTTTATTGAGACATTTCACTAATATAAGATTGGTTTTATTTGTAAGCCTTAGTTTCAGTTGAGAAAACATTTGATTAAAACTGGTTTGTTTATTTTTTACAGCATAGTGTATTCTGACTTTGGAGATTTTTTGAAGATCTAGTTTAATAAGGTAAAAAAAAGCAATAAACAAATCAAGCAAAATTTAATTTGCATTTTGTCAATCAAATATGCCAATTTCAGTGGAAATGTGCACAGTGCTATAAGCCTTTCCAGCTCACCTATTAATAGTCTTAATCCAAAGAGCCAGACTTTGTGATATTTTGAAGTGATCTTGATCAAAGGAGGTTTGAGCTCTCTGACATTTTTTTTTCTTCACGCTGATTGCTTTTCTGCTGATTTTCATTTGAGTGTTTTTATTTGGTTACAACTGTGTAAGGTCTAACAAGTAATCTACAGCAGATGAACAGAAACAGAAAATCAGGCCTTTATGAAACACTAATACCTCCCAGCAAAGGGAGACACATGATTCTTCCATTGCACGAGTGGCAGTTAACTTACATCCCAAAAAATATTCTAGACCTGACATAAATCTGTGCTCTAAAGAGTCGAGACGTTACTGAGATTCAAGTCCTGGGCCTGAAGTCTAATTTAAACTGTTCAAGTCAAATTTTCTTAGACAACACCATATAAGCTCTGGACTTTACTTGGTTTGTGAGCTTTTCTGTTTATTTTGACTTTAGTCTTTCTATTTATCTATAAAAGCAGAAACATCAGACCTACAGTAGATAATCAAAATTAATCATATGAGAAATACTAAACAGATTCAGTAAAGAACATGGGATATGTCATTTCAGTCCTGGTTCATGTTTTAGATGTGTCTCTCTCCTACTTGAGCTTATTCAAATGAATGTGTAACCTTCTCAGCATGAGATGTAGTGCTCCAGAAGTCTGCTAATCGCTCATTTACAGAAGCAGAGAAACATGTAAAACATGCAGGACACCTCGTTAGTGCTAAATCTCTGTTTCCTTTCAGACTTAATTATCTTTGTCTTTTTGTTTGCTTTGTGCCTCTTTTTTGCATGTTTTATTTGATGATGGTATCTGGTCATTATTTTACAAGTCACAAGTAAATCTCACGTTCTTATACCCACATCTCAAGTTAAGTTTCAATATGTGGAAGTCTCAATTTGAGTTCAACGTCAAAACTAGGCCTAAGCTTAAATTGTGAATCCTAAGTCATTTAAAAAAGATAGTTTCTCAAAGTGATGCTATAGACAAAACATGTTTCCCAGAAGATACAAAGTTTATTCACCAACTTGATGGCGGAATTCATTTGGTTACTTGACAAATTTTGCTTAAGTGTTACAGTTATAATAGAAGCAGAATGTAAAGATTTTATGCTTTTAATTTAGCTGAATTAATTTGAAGTCTGCACTGTTTGTGAGATGGAAAAAAAGAAAAATGTCATCACGACTTTCTCTTTTTATCTAAACTGAGAGAAACTAACCTGTACTGCTTTGATGTTCATAAATCTAATTTCGGAGAACTAAATAAATCACATAAGTTCTAATTTGTCTCTAAATGCTGCTGAGCAACATCACCAGATTTTGTCAGGTTTGCATCCTGAAGCATCACCGGGTTTTGTGTCAGGTTTAGGAATTTTACTTTGGTGAAATGGACAAGAAGTTGAAATAATGTTGATTATTTGATTCAAGAAATCTGTAAGAAACACAATTTTGTTGACCAAAAAATTAAGTCCAAGCCTAAGGTCATTGTCAAACTCTGATAAGGGTCTCAAGCTATTTTTTATTTAATCAATTCAAGTCTAAAGGCAGTAAATTTGTGCCTCAAGTTAAAATTATGACTAAGACTCGATCGAGTCTGCAACAAAGCAATGTCTCTCTGACCAGCTACTGTTAAACCTTTTTGCTCACATAACCCCTTCATCTTTCGCGTTTAAGAGCATTGTTGATGTTTCCATGATTTCATAGTCCAATTTAAGCTGAAATTGCAAAGAAAATTTAAATTTGCCAGTTACTTGTCCAGTTACCCTAGACAAGTTGCCAGTCCATGATAGAGCAGGAAAACGAGAAAATATATTTTATCAGTGTTTAATACATTCCAATGCAAAACATTTACTTAATTTTAAAGCAATTAAAATGTTTTTCGTGAGGCACTTACAGAGAAAAATTTCTTCAATTCCAAATTTTTCATGACACTTATTGAAAGTGCAGCTCCACATTTCTTTGGAATAATAGCATCAGTTAAAAGGAATCAGGCTCATGTTAGTGTTTTGCAAAATTGCCAGTTTCCTGCAGCTGTGTTAATGGCAAAGAAACAACTTACTGTTACAGGAAAAGTTTATTTGCTGTCATTTGTAGCCATGCTAAGTAGCCTGCACATTCATGGCGGGCTCCGGTGTGAGGAAGGAGCTGTAGCATAGCTGAGAGAAAGATGGAAGGTGTAAGTAACATGTACACAAGAGTTACTGACAACACTAGGAGCCTTATTCTGGCTCAGGTTGTATTTCTGGAGATGGCAGTAGGCCCACCGGAGGAGCAGAGAAGCTCAAATTTTACAGTTTATCTGTCTCACAAAATACATTGCGGCAGTTCAAAAAGAAAATAAAGAAATACTTTTAGTAAAAAATAAAAGTTACCAATTGCAGCTTTTAAAAATTAAGAAACTTTATCTTTACAAGTCCCAACAGTGTTCTTTTGCAGATCTCGGTTTAGTGTCTCTCAGCTGTTTCTGCATTCCTCCTGGGTCTCCCGTTTGTTCAGCTTTCAGCTCTATAATGGCACCACACTGTCACATAGGTGGAGCAGACCAAGCTTTCCACTTTGCATCAATGGAGCTGGTGGATTGTGCAACCTACCTGCGGCCATCTGGTCTTCCTCTGACATGCCGACAAGGCAAGACATGTCGACAGGGGTCTCCTGCTCCTGCAAAGGTTAATGGCCCACTCCCGTATACTAATACACAAAATCTTTCCATATGCTCTGTCTTTTACAAACATCTCAGTACTTTTACAGCAGAGTCAATTTCGAAGCCAGCTTTGCAGCTAATCACCCTCCGCTGCCTCCAATGGCTGCTTACACTGAGATGAGTAAATCAAACTATGATCTGGTGGGATTAAACTAATCAGGAGCCTCTCGACTCAGGTTAAATCTCCCTGAAATTAATGATAATTCAAATAAATGCATCCCAACTTGCAGGTAGGCATATGTTAATCTCAGCTAGTGACATCTTAATTCTTTTACACCAGCCTGAAAAATGTGAAACTCCTACAAGAGTAATACCTATCTTATTTTTACACGGTGCTGCACTTTACATTAGCACATCTGCTCTTCAAGTGTCCTTTATGAATATTTAAGCAAGTTCATGATTCAGATCTGTCAGCTGTAATTACTCAGCACTTATTCATTTTATAACACTTGCAGAGACTTATTGAGTTAAAGAATGCACAACCAGCCAAGGGACCCTGAAGGAACAGCCGACATGAAGTGTTGGTGTCGGATTAGGCTGCCAATTAAGCCCAGAAGAGCTTCAGAGAAGTTCAGAACTGATGCTGTCATTGTGGTCATAAATGTAATTTTAATATTGTTCTTTTATGCTGTTGGAACTATTGTTTTTTTTCAGGTTATACAACATAACACCATAGTTTTTTTTTTTTCTTTTTTTTTTTTTCACATGGGTTTGAGAAGAGGCACAAATTTAAATTTCATTGCATCGCTCCGGTAGCCATTTACAAGCTTCTGCCATAATTCTGGGAGGAAACTGGGCCACTCTTGGCTCAGAGAGCAGTAAATAGTTAATTTTAATGGCATATTACTTGGACTGCCTTTCAGTGACATTTAAAGAAGTTTTTCAGCTTCACACTTATGAATACTGCTCACATTTTCAAGCGTAAATCAGAAGATCAGACGTTTGAGGAGGTACTAGTCTGCTTTATCTAGTCGAAAAACAGTTTTGTGTCCAGTTATCAACCATCTGACTCAAACAATCAACCTCAAATGAAAGGAAAAGGCTGAGCATGTTCAAAAACAAACCAGAAACTGCAGATACTCAAGCCCACCATAAAGTAGAACAGCTGGAACATCTGTATCGTATTCCGACCAAGAGCTTGATTAAAATTTGCAGCTGGGCAAATTGGACAAGCCAAATATCCTCAGGTATAAAGTTTCATGGTTAGACAACTATTTGGCCACAACGACAAGACGTTTGTTTGAAGGATTAAAGAGGAGGTTATGAAACCTACAACATTTTTACCAACTATTTAGCATGGTGGTAGCAGCATCATGCTGTGGAGCTGCATCACTGCTAGAGGTAAAGGTTCCATGCACATAGTCAAATCCTTCAGCTTCAACTTTAGTTACCAACTAGATGGTTAGAACTTCGACACAGTGGTGTGCTTCAAACACCAATGATCCAATCATACATCAAATCTGGCTCTTTAATAGATAAAGCAGGCTTACATCAACTTCCTGGAATTGCGCCACTAGTTAAGAATAGAATACGTTAAACAGGAAGGTATATGGCAAATATACCTTTAATATATTTGCCATATATTGGACCTCAAAGTGCTTTGTTAGTGACTATAAAACAATATTTTGCTAGGGGACATTTATCCAAACACTAGCTGGGGTGTATGTATAGATCTGATCTCTTTGACTTTGTGCAGATGGTCAAAAGCAACTCCACTCTTGGAAAAAATGGTTCCAGCAGTCACTAAAAGCTCAGAATTAATCGAACAAGTGTTTGTAAATTTTTGACCCCAACAGATTGTGTTTTGATAATGGTGCTGATGACAGGTGTGAACAATTCAAAAATGTTACCTCTTTTTATGTTGGTTATTCTATTGTTCCTGTGTTTGATCAGGAGAAGAACTAAATCGGTTTTAGCGTCAATCCAGACCGATTTGTTTCAGATCATGAACCACGGCTCTAACCTCGCCAGAGGAAGTTTTGTCTCACTTCCTCCGTAGTTGTTATATATCTACTGAACAATATGCCCTTTATCATCATTAAGTAAGCCCATTTGGGTACAGCGAGCAGCTTCCCTGCATCCTCATGCCAGACAGAGGCAGAGGAAATAATTTGATGTCAGAATGCTGACAAAATACTGAGCGCATTCCTCCCTAAGTGCTTCCACTCAGTCCTGGGGCTAATATGGAAATGTGATGGAGGGAACTGAAAGCTCTTTTTCAGGGTAAAGTGTGGTTGATGATGAATCCTCTTTTAAATGGTGTATTCACTAAATAAACATGCACATTATGCAGTGAATGGCAGTAATGTGGCTGTTTACATTTAAAGTAGAAATTCAGTGGTTAGAAAATATCCCTATTTGCTCTCTTGCCAAGAGATAAATGAAGAGAATAACCTCTGTCTAATTTGTGGATGGTAAATGTGAAGCTACAGCCAGAACCCCAGTTTGCTTAGATTAATAGAAATATTTAATGGTTTATAGTCTGTGTTTTCAACTTTTTTGTTAAAAGTAGTTCATTATCAAACTTTTGACCTTCTGAGGATCATGATGTGTTTATTTTAATCATGTCACTTCCAGAGGACATGAAATATTTTTACACTAATAAAAGATTGAAGTTATTTTGCTACACAAATTCACTACAGACTGCATTCATACAACTCCTCTTATCTTCTAATTTGTAACTGCATGAGTCTAATTTTACCTGACAAAAACACCGTTCGGTGAATACAATCAAAAAAAGAGAGAGAGAGAGAAAGAGCAAGACAGGATTGGGGCAACAGAGATGTCTGAGACATTTCAGACAGGGGTTTGGTCCCAACCCCTGTCTGAAATACAGAAAGGAATTGAAAGGAAATTGGTAATTTATACAAAAGTTTGAAAATAATGTCACAATAAAGGCAAAGGGGGCTTTTGTCTGCAAAACACTGTTTCTGTTTTATATTAAATTAAAAAAAGGTTAAAATTTAGCAGGTAATACATTAACGTGTGATGTGTTTAACTTTTCTAATTCAACACCTAAATTGTCTCAGTAGGGATAGATGAGTTAGCAGTGAAGGGAAACCATTAAAAAACATTTTAAAACATCTGAAATGTTCTCACACACGGTCTCTACGTTTGTAAGATGTTTTACAAAGAGAAAGTATTGAAGATTTTTTTTTTCTTTAGAGATGTGAACAATAAAGTTTTCCAGTGCTTCTCATCCCCCGCCTGTTTCTGTGAACTACAGTTCAATTGGCTGAAAGAGGGCTATTAGATTTTTTTAATGGCTGGATAAATTCAGCTGTTTTGGGCATTGTCTGGTCACTAAAAGGATGGAGCCTAAACGAGCTCCACAACAGACATAATGAACCAGCTGATGTCAGCTTCTTATACTCTGAAAAGTTTTATTATTCTGCACCACATGACTTTAAAGATACTAATAGATTTTGTGATGAGTAGTCTACAGTTTGGCTTTATTTGGACAAAATCAAAAGAACAATACATGAAGGAGAAAATGTGATAATGTTACAGATATTTCCTTTAATTTTCTTCTTGATATTGATATTTTTACTCAAAGTTAACAGACCATGCCCAGTTTTGAGCTGATTTTACAATTCCAGACTGTAAGTCAATCTAATTCACATTTTTTAAATCAAAAGAACTAGATGCCGTCACTCACAAGTTCCTCCATCTTCAGGTTGCTGTTTCAATCCATCTTGGCCAGTTTAGAGTAAATCTATTCACTACTGTCCATATTTGTTTTCTAGTATGAGAAATATTTTTAATGTGACTAAAAATATAGTAAAGCTGCTCTTGCTATGATTTACTACATGTTTAACATTTTAGAAATAAGAAAAACCTCTCAATGACAAACTGAAATGCAGTTTGTTAATAATACATGTGTTTGTAATGACTGTTTTAAAATTTTGCTATTTTAACAAAACATCAATTCAAGAAAATTCCACAAAACATTTCTATAAATATATAAATACTTTTATATTTGAAGAATATGAGGTAAACGTAGACAGAAATTCACAAATGTAAGTAAGCACACAACCACATCCTGTCTACCAAGTTAAGTTTTGGCAACTTTTTGTTTGACCAAGCTAACCTAACATCTCAGTTCTGCCCAGGTTTCATCTTGGACAGAACTTTGATAAAAGCTGCAACAGTGAACCAAACTCAGTTATTGGTTTTTCAGATAAAAACAGATCTGGTAAGCTCAAAGATGCAGGACATATTGGAGCCACTAATGCACAACACTGTATGATACAAATAGGAAACTTTGGAGGGTAAAAGTGATACTATTAGTCACTACAAGTTCTTAATCATTTGAAAAGGAATGCATAAAATTGAAGATTTTTTAAAAATCCAACGCTACCAGGTAACTAGCATACCTTGACTCCCATTACAGTACTTCCCAAAATCTCTATGCACACCATTTTAGTTAGACAAGAATGAGAGCTCGAAAGATCCTTGCAGAGTTAAAGCATAAGCAGAACTATGTTCTTATTAATGTATTTTCAGTGAAACAAATTCAATGAACAAATCCCTACTTTTACTAATCTGATAACCTTTAGATAAGAACAAATCTAGCCTAAAAAAATCCAGTCTAAAAAAGATTTCTTTTCTGACAGCTGCAAACGGTGGTAATCCCCTCATAAGATAAGAAATGAAACCCTTCATAATGTGTCTGGTTAGCATGAAATTATGCATGAAAAATTTATGGGACTGTTGCTTTTATGACCATGGAAACATTACAAAAATGAATAAATATATAAATAAATAAAATGCTAAGTGAAGCCTTCAAGTAGGTCAGTGTTGTGGTGATGCCAAAGTCTAGCGTGTGCTAAAGCTGTAAACCTGAAATCAAAAGATTTGGAGTATAAAGCTGGCAGCATAAATAAAGGGCTGTCGACATGAGGCACCACCATGAGCCAAAAACATTAAAAAGGACATTAATAAATAAACTTTTGGATGATGTAGGTGTATGTAGCTGACAGTGTGCTCATTCACTGCAGCACCATCTGCTGCACTATAGGACAGACTGCTAAAGGACATGAATATGTGGTCGCCTTTCTGAATGTAATGATAGTATGAATAGAAACTAAAACACGAAACCAACTTGAAAGACCCTCTTGTTTCCCATTCACAGATATTTCTTCATACTGCAGCATGTGAGAGCTGTGCAGCAACATGCCAAAGTCAGCAAACTGCTGGCCTTATTATCCGGACCGTTCATGCTGTGCACGTCCCCTCAGTGCTGCAGCTGCGAATCGATATGCTGCGTGGTGCCAGGGGACGATTGAGGTGGGGCGAACAGATCTTCAAATCAGCACAATGACAATTTGTATTGATTTGGCTAAATCAGGCGAGACAGATGCAACCCATTCACAACTCTAGCAATCTACGGATCCTCCACTGGGCTTTGACCTACATTACGATGACAAGTAAACACAACATCAGAGGCCATCACTTCAATCGCTTCCTTTTGCCTTCTCCTTTATCATGTCCTCTGGCTCTCTGTGTCACCCAGTGTTGTTGAGTTCCATCCCCCCACAGCGTGAGAAAAAAAGAAACATTCACAACCACCAGATTAATTGAAAAAAGACTGGAAATGAGAGTCTTATTTTCATATCTGCTGGTTCTGGGTGTTTTTTTCTGAGCTCCGCGATGATTTCAGCAAAAAACAATTAATAGTGTGAATATGTATTAGCTGGCCAATTTTCAGAAAGAGTCATTGTTAAATAACTTAAGAAATAATTAACATTTCTTCTTAAGCACAGAAGTCAGTTTTCTTCCATTTTTTTCACATGTTTTCAGGAAAGAAAGAGCGGCCAGGGGGTTATCGCCCACACAATAATGTAGGCGGTCAAAACTCTGAACTTATTCCTCAATAATCAAAGTCACAGGAATTACTGGAATAATTACATCAGCTGAAGGTTCTTTGGGCTCCAGTTTGAGTGAAACTTGTTAACCGGAGCCCGCTCATTTTGCACCACCGTGTGTGACATGAATGTGGGCGCGAACGCACATCCATGCCCACAGAGACAGACCTGGTGTTTTCTTTTCATGTAACACTCAGTAAAAGACTTGTTTCCATGACAATGTGGAAGTTGATGCACCTTTTAAATGACACAAAGGCTTGAAATCGAAGTTCAGACTAATGGCTGTGTTCCTTGTTTCTGGATCAAAATTGATTCCAGTAAACATCACAGGTTTGTCAGAACTAGCCCAGGCATTACTGTATTTTGTGGCTCATATTGCTGCATAAAGTTTGCTTTTTATTATTACTATTTTTTGTTTTAATTTAAAATCCAGGGTTTTCACATTTATTTAGGACACGTAGTCTTTGTATTGCAATTTTCAATAAAAGGACAGTTAAAATTCTTGTGTGCCTGACACAAAGAATTAGCATTTATTGTGTTTATTGGTATTGTGAAAAATGTATTATGATAGAAAATTTAATTTATCATAGCATTAGATTATGCCCAAAAACTAATTGTTTTGTTGGAATTGTTATATTTGCTATCTCCTCTACTGATAGCTGAGTGTGTCCAAAATGTCCCTAAATATGAATAAATTTGAAAATAGAATGAAATGCAGTCACTGTGAGCAGTTTGGTAATCTCACTTCTGTGCCACTGGTGTCCCACAGATGGCCTTTTTAAAATGGTTATGTTTATTTAAAGGACATCATTCTATGTTGTGGGCTTTGAATGGACTGAAATACCATCACTTTTATTTCAAATCAATATCAGAAATTATATGCTTTAAACATGATAGATTAAACCTCAGTAGTGTTATGCCATTTGATTGTTACAACATATTGTTAGATCAAAAGATGAAATATTAGTGATTTACACCAGACATTGAAGTGTCATCCAGTAAATTCATGCCTAAGTGCTAAATGTTTTGCAGTTTTTATTTCGGTGTTTAAAGCACATTAACATCAACTCTGACAAGTGATATCAAAATAAACAGTAGTGTATTTTGTGTTTTGTGTTATTCTGATGCTAGTCCAACCTTTTGTCATTTTTCAAGCTCAGTCTTCTCAAAACTTTCTTCTATTCTATTCTAATTTGATGACAAAACAGACAAAGTTACACTATAGTTTTAAACATGGTTCTTTAATATTTTGACTGATAAATCTCCCAAAAAATAGGTCCATTTATGTTAACATCAACTTCTCAGTGCCCAATCCAGAGTTTGGGTTTGTGGAAACAAAGAATGCATATGAATTAAGGACTAGCATTAGTTTAGCACTGGAACCAGCTAGGTGGAAAATGCCTTTACATTCCCTTGAGGTCTGAATTCTAAGCGAAATGAATGAATCTGACATGAATCTGATCCAATCCATCAGCCAATGAAAATAGGTCATCTTTGGATTAAAAGGTTATGATGACGCATGAAAACAAAATTGTTTCATATTTGTCCAGAAGGATGTGACAAAGCTTTAGCTGTCTTTGTGTAATATTCAGCACATTGTTTGTAACTGATTTCTGGAGCAGGGACATTTCATCTCACTCATCGTGCTCTTTCAGCCGCTGCAGACCAGCAGCTTTGAACTCAATCATGACCACCGTTCCCACTAACCCCTCACAGTTTGACTCTTTGACATCTTGCTGTTTTCTTGAGAACCAATTTGTTACTGGCACCAACATGAAAATACAGTTTGTACCAGAAAACCCAGATACATCTTGTTGTTGTGTTATGACTCTTGTTACCTGAAATAGAGAACAGCTTGTGTTGCTTTAGAAACATGGCAACCAGCTTGCTATTTTTGACCAATTAAACAAGAGTTCAGAGTTTAATTCTGTGTTGTAAGAAAGCCAAAGCTTTTTTCTTGCTGCCGTGTTATATATGTTGAATTTTATAATATAAAATTCCCTACAAGCTCTTCAATACAAAAAAACATCTATTGTTTAATTTCTAATATTGTTGCATCACTTCAATAAAGTCAGGGTTTTAATCAACATCTTAAATAGAGTATAAACTTGTTCCTACAATGTTTTGTTTCATTCTCATCTCAAGCAGCAGTGCATGTGTGATTGACAGTTTGCTTCTGAATACAAGGGTACTGTGCAATATCGATTTGGGAGAAAAAAAAATAATTGCATGGAGGTCCATCGTTAAACATAAATAGAGTAATACTCACTTGACCTGAAACCACACATTTGAAGGAGAGCTGAGAAACAATGAACAAGGCCTGCTTCTAAGATTCTTTAACTCAGCCTCCCAGACATAGAAAGTAAAGTTAGAATTTCTTGAAAATGTGAAGAGGTCAAATGAAAAACAGAGAAGTCAGAACTTTGAAAGCTTTTTGATTCTTTTGACAGCTTACAGTGGCACATGTGGCTGAAACCTGCAAAAAACATTTTCCTTTTAATTTTGCCTGAGAAAGCATTTAGATTTCAGAGCCAAAGGTTGTAAAATTCATTCAAACATAGAAAGAACTTTGTAGATAAAAACAATTTTAGTGTTACCATAAAATCTGGGTTCACATTATGAATTTAAATTAGTAACAGTAAGCTTTTAGATACATTATTTTATTTATAGATTAAAGAGTTCGTCTTTACAATAATTATTTAGTGAATTCAGCAGGTTGATTTATTTCCAATTTCTCCCCCGATAGTGCAATAACCACAGGTTTTCAAAAGATCATAAAAACATTTACAGCTGTTTTAGAGTCACAAAAAGTAATGGTAGAATGTATTTTTACCCCAGGTGAATTTAACATAAATATAAATAAATATGGGTGACTTTCCTCCAGATAAGCAACATTATGCCTGATCTAAATGTTGACAAATTGCAACATTTATGCAGAGAAATGCTTTTTTCAGTCTGAGGAGCAAATGTTTGTCTTGTCATGCCTTTATGAGTTACATTTAAGTAGAAGTAAACTGTAGCTTTTATTTCAACAAATTAAATTCAACCAGTCTGCTGCTTCAATCACTGTGGGCTGTTACAAGCATCCCCAACTGTTTTCAACCTAATATAGGAGAGGTCGCGCTGATGTTGGAATAACACTGAAGTGACTGCAGACACATTAGTTGGAAGCCACAGGTTTGAATCACTTTTAAGTTGATGTCATTAGGAACAATAAAGATGAAAAACTAAGCTGTGTTCAGAGTGAGCTAGATGTCCGCTAATAGAAAGCCATAAAAAAACATGAAAGGGCAAAATTTAATCAACTTCTAAAGTTTAAGGAACATGAAAAGATTTTAGCATTAAAGAAGGACAGAGATATTTGCTGAGTAAAATACAAGGACGAAACATCAGATGTGCTGAATGTTTATCAAAGAGCATGCAGCGTTTTCTCCTGTCTTCTCCCACATCGTGTCGTATTGTTCTTTTTCATTATCACACCGTCTGCCTGCGTACAGCACAGGTATTTAATTTTAATGGTATTAATTAAAGCTGACAGAATCAACAATTCAACAAGACACTTTTCTCAGTGGAATCCTGTTTGTCACTTTCTAATCCAGGTGTCAATGTGTGTTTACAACACACTAAACCACTGAACATTGACTGCCTTTGGCAGACTATCTGATCATGTAACTGATTACTGTTGTCGATCATGAAAGCTTAAATATATCTTGTCTCTGTAAACAGATTTTTATTAGTGTTTCTACTACAATGTGGGAATTTGTTTTCATCTTTGTAAATAGTCCAAATAGCACACAGTGCTCAGGCTTAGAGTTACATTACATTCTCTGATTCTATTCATACTGTACACGCCATAATATGATAGTATTCATCAACTTCATTCCAGCTGTATGACAGGTGCCCTGCTGCACTGCTGCTCTTTTGCTGTGTGTGTATGTCCAACTAACCTTTGACGTGCTGCAGAGCTCCAGCTGTGTATCTTTGGACATCCTTTGATTCAGACTATAAATAGAGATTTGTGTAATGAAGGGTTTCTAGTTCAAAAACAGAACACTTGAAGTCTGCCCAATTGTAACTTGAGCCAGGTTGTCCAGAACAACCCAAATTAAATCTTTATGACAGGTGAAAATTTGTTCCATGAAGAACAATAAATCATTAGATAGATAATTTTTCTGCATTTTCTGGGCCACAATGTTTAATGGGTAAGATCCATGCATCAACCCACTATATTGCATGCATTTATCTTTAACTGGGACTGAACATGAAAAAGAACCATGCAGCTTGTTTGAGTCCTCTGTGAAGTCCTCGACTTTACTAAATCATTTGGTAAGTATTCTTTTTGGTTTGTGGTGCGTTACTTTTACCCTATAGCTATAAAGATATAGTGCTTTTAAAAGTCTGGAATAGACCTACATAAAATAGCCCATTCTTGTTAAATTGAAGGAAAAGGTTACATCATTTGTATTTTATTATTACCTATATATATATATATAAAAAAAAAAAAAATTCCCTTCTCACCCACCACGGGTGGTTCTTATCCTCTGAGCTCAGGTCCTCTACCATAGGCCTGGGAGCTTGAGGGTTCTGCGCAGTATCTTGGCCGTGCCAAGGACTGCACATTTCTGGACTGAGATGTCTGATGTTTGTTCCTGGGATCTGTTGGAGCCACTGCTCCAGTTTGGGGGTTACTGCCCCGAGGGCCCCGATGACCACAGGCACCACTGTGGTCTTCACCTTCCAGGCCCTCTCCAGTTCTTCCCTGAGGAACCTGGTATTTCTCCAGTTTCTCGTGCTCCTTTTTCCTGATGTTGCAATCGCTTGGTATTGCTACATCTACCACAACGGCTTTCCTCTGTTGTTTATCCACTACGACAATGACTGGATAGCTCAATACAAAAGGCATCAGTATATCACCCGAGAGGGCAGGGTTCGAATCCAGTCTGGGTCCTAAGGCAAGACCCTTCAAGCTACTGCCTACCTCATACCATGAGAGATACTAAGTTGCATAACATGCCGGCTCAGACGTCGCCCGGCCAAACAAGGTCTGCGTCAGGTGTTGGGGAACCAGAGCACCTTGATGACAAATGGGCTACTGGAACAAGACGGAAATGGGCGAAAGATGAAATATATATATATATTTTTTTTTTGTTTGTTTTTTCACAACTAATGAAAACGCATTCAGTCCTACTTTTACCATTTTAGTCAATATGTTTACCACTTTTACCATTGCATAGAGAATAAATTGTTTATCTATTCCTTTTGTAAAACAACTTAAAGGGGTAGTATTATGTATTTTCTAGTCACATTGTGGCACTTTATAGCACACACAAGTAAGTATGATACCCTTAGTCATTATGAAAAAAACGTAAATATCAAATAAGACTTTGATAGGGTGTAAGAATGATAACAAAACATAATTATTCTAACAGACTTAAAAGAAATTTGACTTTGTAATTTTTAGGCCTTAAAATTTGACCTCTGTTTTCCAGGCGACTCTTGCTCTTTCTGACACTTCACCTTCAGGAAGTCATCACAACATCTCTATTAAGCCTTTCACAATATTGTTTTACTAGTGTTTCACTGGGAAATAGTTTGTATGTTGAGTTCACTATATGCCCAAACTTTAGCTCCAACCACCTCAAACCTCTCTGGTCCTCCTGAAGAAAGGCATCCCCACAGCACAACACTGCCACCACCATGTGTCACCAAGGGGGATAATGTCTTTAGGGCAAAAGTCTTAGCTGTTTTTGACACATGCAGGATACATTCTGTATAGGCTACCTACTAATAACTGATTTAATAAAAACAGTGCAGGCTCACATTGGCTGGTAGAGTTAATTTGTGATGGCCAACAACCACACATGGATGATTTTAGGCTTCAAAATGATTTCACAGAGAATATTAGTACACACCAGCAGGGAATGTAAACATACATACATAAATTCTCAATGCTAAGATCTGACCTGTTAGCATTTACAGTGGTGAGCCTTTCATGGTGATTTTAAATACACTATGTGCTTTTTCTGTGCTTTTCATACCAGAGCCTTAGTTATTTACTGCCTTTAATCTTTTCACTTTGCACTAAGTCATGCTGTGATTTAGCCTTTGAGCTTTCAACTAGTTCTTGTACAATGGATTCTCAGAAACTACATATAAAGAGCTGTTTCTGGTGACTGGATGGCATTACCATTTTACCCAGTGACATGAGTTTAAGATGTTTTCACATGTGAACACCACACATGATTCAAACTTGTTTCCACTGCCTCTCATGTGCTGTAATTCATGGCATGAGATTTGCTGCAGGAGACGGAGTTTGCACAGCATGAAATGTGAAAAACATGGTATAGGGGAAGCATCAGCCTTACATGTGCAGGAGGTGAGACACAGTGCAAAAAACTGTGCTGTAAAGACAGCTCTGTCTCCTTTACAGCAAGGCAAAAATGACGAATGATGGATATCTTTATATTAATACCAAATGTATTTGCATGCATCTGCAGCACACGGACCATGTCAACAAGAATTGAAACATTTCTTATTTCTAAACATGCAGTTGAAATCAAATTTCCTTAAAAGTTACATATAACTGTCTGACATTAAAACAAATAAAATGTGTCCTGCAATAAGCACTCATAAAATGTGCTTATTGCTCATAAAGTTGGAATTTTGGCCCATTCCAACTGACAGTAGTGGTGTAATTGGGTCAGGTTTGTAGGTCGCCTTGCTCACCCTTCCTTTTTTAATTCTGACAAAATATTTTCAATGGACACAAATTTGTTAATATGACTGGGATCACTGTCGACTTTAAAGACTAATTCATGTCCGAACTAAAATCTTAATATTTTGACAAATTGTCAATTTCTCAAAACCTCATTTGATTGGTGACAGATGGGATGGTGTTCTGAGGGTTGAAAGTTGTCTCTCTTGTCTCCCAAATCGAACAATAGTTAATATAAATCATGGGACATATCTTCAGAAATTAGCATTTCTTCTTCTATAATGGGACAGCAACATGTTCTTTCAGTGTGGCAACTGAAAGGCTCTGTAACTTGACTCAAATACAATGAAGAAAAAAATTTGGTTTCATATTTATTCACAACATGATTAATCTCCAAATGTAAATTCCAAAAATATGCTTCAAAATTCACTTTCAAAACTTTGCCATGCTTAGGACACTTTATTTCTACTGTCTGCTCTGCGTTAAATGTCTTGTTTGTTGTGTAAGTGTTGTCCTTCAGCCAGCAAAGCAGCTGCTTCAGTATATACATAATCTCAACTCAATTTTTATGATTAGAAGAGGCTACATTAAGAAGTAGTTCCTTTTTTAGATAATTTTTTATACATTGTTTGGAGGCTTTGATGCTGAGCAGTTGTCCTCAAAACAGAACACATAAACAAATGTTACGCATGAACACTGCTTATAAAAGATTTAATCATACCTTTTCTTCACACAGCATAAAGTTGCTATAACTCTATTAACACAGGGTTCACAAGAATGTTATAGCACCTCTTCTGTCTTTAAGGAGTAAGATATGTTATGATTACTTCCTCACGATGTGACAGTTTATTAACATGTAAGGTGGAGGTGTTGAAGTCTCACTAACATAAATAATATAAGATGCATGAGTCGATGTGCACCTTCTTTTTTCTCACATCAGATTTTGAGTTTGCATTTCAAAGTGAAAAAGGTTTAAGTCAAATATAATTTTTCTTATCAAATCAGTTTTTATATTATCTCAGTCAAGCCAAAAAGAAGCACTTCTTCTTAAATGATTGTTATGAAAATCAAGACTTTTTAAAGTTGGGTTTGAATTTAACGTACAGCTACAACCACTTTATCTGAGATTCATTATTTTCAATGACAGGTTTGATATTAGAAGCTCCTCTCTTCTTATCTGGAGGATTTGAAAAGAACTGACTTTTCAGGAGGAGAGGGCTGTTGCTCTTTGTGCCTATAATGTCTCCCAGGTGGCACTACAAACAGAGTGCTAATAATAAAACACTGACTCCTCTCTTCAACTGCATTTCTGCACTAAGCCTTTATTCTGTAAGAAAAAGAGTAGGTTTGGTGACAGTTTATACTAGACTTTTCCTTTCAATCAGCCTTATTTAAGACAGAAAAATTCTTTTGAAAACTCAAAACATAAACTGGTTGTTTTGTCTGCCACGATGATAATATCACTTATCGCGTTGTGAATAGTCAATGCACCTCACAGAGCAAAGCCAGAGTCAAGATTGCAACACCTTTTGTTTGCAGATCTACTGAAATCCTCAAAATTGTAAGGATTATTCACAAATCCAATGTCAAAATCAGAGCTTTTAAATCAAAGGGTTGATGTCAGAGAAACTAGGTACAAGTGTAATTTGAAATTCAATATTGGTCAGCACTTTATTTAAGCTAAGTGTTAGAATAAGTTGATACTTCAGGGGTATTATTTTATCTATCTGATCAAAAAGAAACAAAATGTTCAGCACAGGCTTTATTTTGCCACACTCACTGCAGTCCTCACATCAAACAGTAGCCGCCACTACTGAGAAAAAAAATAATAGCCCTGTATAGCACGGACATCAACTGCAGAGATTATCTTTAGAAGTTTTTTTGTCTTTCTTTGCAAGAGCTCAGAGGATACAGATTAAAATGGAACATTTAAAAGCCAATGGAATAGATTTCAACCAACAGCAGCATCTAACACAACTGATAATCAGTCAGCACAAACCAGTTTTTCTTCACATATCTAGTGCAAATGGTCCCTCTATTGTTGTAGCCCAGTGCAGAGGTTCAGAACACAACAAAGGAAGAGAGGAACAAACTTTCACTACAAGATACATTTTGAGTAGTTACCCAAACAGTGGGAAGACAAATCAGTTCTTTGATGTTTTCATGGAACCAAGTACAACCTGAACTTGGTTAGATGTGAATGTCTTTTGGGGAAAGCCCTAACTTCTCTAAAAATGTGGGAAGAAGAAGAGAGGATTTTGATCTTCTTTCTCTAAAACATTTTAGATGTAGAGTTGAAATGTGTCCTTTTTTTTTTTTTACAACTGTTGCACTCTATAACATAAGCAAAATCACTCTAACCTCAAAATGTGGTTTCGACATTGTCATTTTTTTGTTTTTGTTTTTGCAATGCTTACATTTCAATGTTGACAGATTTTCAGCATTTTCTAGTTGACAACCTGTTGAGTCATTCAAGAAATTGCATGTTTTCAACAATTCATCCACTTTACTTACAATTTGAAATGTTAACCACTTTGAAAAACAGAGCATTGCATTTATGTGAGTGACAGGGTTAGAATAAATGTGTTTGCAAACAATAGAAATCATTCCTGCACCACACAACAGAGGCTCTACCAAAAGACAAGAAGATAATGAATGAAGAGGTCACTTATTCCTCAAGGGGGCTTGCATTTTGGCAGCCAGATTTTATTTCAGTACTCAAGGCATTCATTTCATTCCGATAGTGATAAAAGCAGACATTTGACAAATCAAGTAATCCCACAGAAATAGCCGCAGATGCAAGTCTGACTTTAAAACTCTTTGACAAGTTGCATTGGATTGCACTGTGGGTGTCTGTGGGAAGAAAATACACAAGCTAAAGATGTTTAAATGTGAAGCATAGCAGGGAAGCGCGACAGGCATCACAGTGCAAATGAAAGTGATATGTTGTGAGGCTATCAGAGTGAGAGTGACAGAGGCAGACACACTGGAGCTCAAACATCCCCACAGCAAACAGATACAATCCGTCAGATATAGTAGAGTGACAGCAGATCCTCTGATGGACTGAGCAGTGTTGCACTGGTAGGAAGGAAGGTATAGTAGAGGTATAGCAGAAGAACTGGAGCGCCGCTGTGATTAAAGTCTGCACACAATGCAAGCTTCCAATATGCCAAAGCCTAACAAGGAAAACAATTCAGAGTACACCCACACTGAAAGTACATTATTGGTAACAGAAAAAGCTTCTCCCACCCACACAGTGGGCTTTGTACACAAGATCTAAATGCATGATCTGCCTCTTCCTCGCGCTGCCCCTCCTTTCTCATATAACATCTCTGACTGCACAGACCAGCAAACAACTAACAGGACAAAAAAGTCACAGTGAGGAGAACCAAAGATAAAGTATAGCAAGAAACACATGAATTTGTTGTCAGTTCTCAAAAGTTATTCATACGCTCTTTGATGCAAGAAAAAATTATGAAGAACTTACCCAAAAAAGTAGGTTGAAGAAGACCATTCCATAGCGTAGGGCCATCATGCAACCCTCAGCCATCCTGCAGCGCCGCAGTTCTAGAAGGAATATGAAGGAGAGGTCCAGGTAAAACACCACATACTTCTTCCCCTGGGCGTAGCGCCCGTTGGAGTTCTTTGGCCCCTTTGTTGTGTGGAAGCCGAAAGCAAAAGGTGGTCTCTTATACTCAAACTCTCCACTGAATCGGTGAAAACCAGAAGTGAAGGGCGGAGTGTCAGGTTTGCTGTCCAGAGATGGACTGCGTCGGTACGGAGTCTCATCTGTGCTTGAGCGTCTCATTGTGGAAGCACAATTAGTCTTCAGAAAGTCTTAATAGTCACTCTGTGTGCTTCAGCTCTGAGACAAGTTCACTACAAGGTACTATGACTTACTCCTCCAAGAACAGAGAAATTGATTTTAAGATAAGTATGACCCCACTGACAAATCCTAGCAATGCTGGATTAATTATATCACAAATAGGGTTACACTTGATCTAAATTAATCTATTGAAGAAAATGTGTCACCCCAATCGAGTGGTCTTTAATCTTTTAGAGTCATTACATTGAGCAGGAGACCTTGCACATTCTGGCCACACCACCTGTGTAATTCATCGTATTCCAGACACTGTCTTGCCATGCACAAGTACAGCTGCACATACCTATTTCCTTTTGCATAATCCCACAAACACAGGTGTCGTGCTCTGAGAGATAAGCCGGTCTGCAGTTTCATCTCATAACGTTTCAATCAGGTGAACGACTGGAGAGCTTAACACATCCCCACCTGCTTGGAGTACCAACAATGATCCAGAAATGTCCTACCTGGTCTCACAAGAACTTCCAGAGCGGGTGCTCCTGTCCAGCAAGTAATGACACCTCTAATACAGCTAAATCAGCTTCTTACTCAGCAGCAGATGACACATCTATTTCTGAGAATACAACGCTGCGCTGTTGGTCCTAGGTGCATCTGAGCGTTCAGCATGTGAATGTGGCTGATGATGTGCTTTTGCTGACATGCAAAAAAAAAAAAGAACTACAAAAGGCAAGGAGATGAGAGTTAGGGATGTAGTAATGAATTTAAGAGGAAGGTTGGAAAGAGAGATGAAAAGATGAAGGATGCTTGCGATTGGACAGTTCTTTGGCTTCTTAAATTAGTATCCCTGTGGATTTACTGCCTTGCCTAATTTCCTCCTCACTTCACGCGTCGACCCAAACTTGTCCCTTTTTGTTTCTGAGAAGTGCCTAGGGGTTTCTCTGTGCCTCGCCACAGCCTGTTCTTCACACATCTACAAAGTCACCCTCTTCAACTCTCAGTTATTCTATTAACTGTGCACCTCTCTGTGCTCCCCCCTCTGTGCTGACGGTAGGTAATTAATTTCCAGACTCTCATCACAGAGAAAAAGTGTGTGGTTTCGCTTCCTCTTGTTTCTCCTCTCTCCGCTACAGCTCGTTTCTCCTCTTCTCTAGGTGGCCGAGGAGATCAAGGTGTCCATCGGGGTCATAGCAACGCAGCCACGGAAGAAGTAAGAAGGAGCGTTAGGCAGCAAGAAGGGGAACCCTGTTTCCTCAGAGAAGCAAAAGAAAGACTGCAGTGTTTGAGCGGTAGTCCAGAATTGCTGCCAGAAGCTCCCTCCTTCTTTCGCTCTCTCAGTATGCCCCCCCTCTTTTCTTCTCTTTCCTCCTTTCTCTCACAAGCTCCGATACTCTCCCCACCACCACACACACAGGCTCACACACTCCATCCCTCTTTGGTCACTGTCCCCGAAACCTGCTTGTGCGAAAGGCAGCATTCAAATTCTAGCCACACCCCATGAAACCCAACAACCAATCAATGTCTTGCAGCTCCCATCTTCTCTCCCGAGCACACCACAATCTACCGGATAGCCCTTTAGATGCACAAATCCAAGCGTGAGCACACACACACACACACACGCACAGCCTGGTGTTGTAATAACATGACAGTGCTGAGAAGAAGGCTGTATCCGTGTTAGTCCTTCCTCTTCCTCCTCCTCCTTTCCTGGCTGACTCTCATTCCACATGCAGAGGTTGTTCCTACTCACAAACCAGACTCATCTGTGTGTATGCTTTGTGTCAGGCATGCCCTTCCACCCCGAGCAAGCCCCTTCAGACTTGGACCTGGGTCACACAATATCTGCATATCTGCCTCAGCACAGATTTTCACCACACCAGCAGCTCACCTGCTGGACTCTGTGGATGCATAGAGAAAAACTCTCCCTCCTGCTGACATTCACACACAAATTACTGCACACTCCCCACAACCCTGTAGCCATGTGGGTCACTGGTTTTATGAGTCCACAAGCAGATATCAAGTCTGCAGAGTGCAGACTATATTAATGGCTGCATCAAGTATTTAATGGATCTCTGTTTTGTCTCCTGAGTGTGCTTTCGTCAGACTGTAAAGGCGACAGCAGTCTAGGATTGTGAGTCTGACTTTCTGACTAACGAAAATTGCTGTGAACAGCATGTAGCATTATTGTATTTTTCTAGAAAACTACAACACATCAAGGAATGTTAAAGTTCAGAAATGTAGAGGGCTTCACTATCAACAGGTGCATTGATATTGGTGATTTATTTTTCAGTACTGCAGAGCAAAAGCTGCAAAATGGAGACGGCTAGTTTTGCAATACACTTGCCATAAAATCTTCAGATTTTAGAGCAATAAAGAAAATCAAGTCTAGTGGTGATGTTAATTATGAAATGTTCAAAGATTATTAGTTACAGTAATATATATATTCCGAAGGGCACCATCTGCTTCTACACCTGGCATCACTGATTGTCTAAAGCAACAATTAAAACTTTTTGGATTTGATAAACCTAATATGCATAATGTATTTCATCTGAAATGCTTCCAAAATAAGCTGAGCTGAGTTAGTTTTGGAAAGCAAAAGAGCAAAATGAATTGAAATAGGGGTTAAAAGGTTGGGTTTCAACAAGGGAAAAAAAATACTAAAAACACCCTATATCTCTGATCTAATCCAAGAAAGAATAATTAAAATCCACCCTAAAGATCTATTTCAAGGCAACAAGAGAAGCCCATGAAAATCACCATTTGCCTCTATTCTCCTGTGCCTAAAAGTTACATCAGCATTTAGTTAAAGATTTTATTATATGCACTGCATTCTTGTAAAATCAGCTGTGAATAATTTGTGCAAGGTAAGCATAATTTCAAACCTGAACTTTGGACCCTGATTGTAAAACCTCTTCTTTCTGGACCCAAATTCTCTTGTTTCCATGCTTTCCTTTCTTATTTATATTTTTTTACTCACATCTCACTCAGGGAAAGACATAATAACCACCTCTCTTTCATATCTGCTGGTCTGGGAAACAATGACTAGACCATGTTAACCTGGAGGGTAAGGACAAGAAAGGCCAAGCTCTTTCATTAGGCAGCATCAAGACGACAGATTTTGAACGCATCTTGATGAAAAGAACATTTGCACAGCAGAGAAACACCCTTTAAATCATAGTAACAAAGAAAGTAATTGCTTAACATTAGTATGTAAACAAGTATGAGACACAGCTTAAGCTAGTTATTTCATTTAATGCCATTAGTGGTGCTTAACACAGGGCTCTTCCTGCTAACTTTCTCTCCATTGTTTGGCATGATGTCAGTCACCCAGATTAACCTTCTCTTTCTTAAGCACTGAACCTCAACAGAGTCTCTAATATCCCTCTCTTTAAAAGATTCATTGTCCTCTTTTCTGCATGTCCAACACTCACCACACATCCCCACTTGCTACATTTGGTCGAGGTCATCCACCATGTAAGCCATGCTAACTTTTATGGTGCTTTCATAAGAATTAGTCCAGTTCAGTTGGTTCAATTTGCAATCAAAGTTGCAACATTTATTGCATTTTCAGCTGGTGCACTTCCCTTTCACATTGCACTGTGTCAAAGGAACCAAAACCTGTCTCCTCACCCCTCATCTGTGATGGCAGTGCAACAAGAACCACTGCAGAAAACAACATAAAAATCTCTGAACAACATATTGGAGCAACTTTCTTGTATAAAAAACACACCAGAGTATGCTTCTCTGGTCCAAATCAGAGTTTGAGGATTCACACCTCCTCAAACAAACCAGACTTTGTTGACCAGAGTTAAAATGGAATAAAGTGGACTAAATAGGGTTGGTGTGAATGCGTCCTTAAAATGTCAAGCTAAGTGCATATTATTGGAATCTGTTAGGGAAATACTTTCTCTAATATTATCTATGACGTGATTTTTACAATTATCCAAGACATACAGTCAAATACAAATAGATATTGCAACTGAACACCATTTACCACTATTCCAAAAGGTAAATGGTATTCCCTGGTGATCATTAAGCATAGCTCTTTTTCCACCTCAATCAACAATGCATCTGTTTACACAGATTTGCACATGCAGTGCAACAAACATTTAAGTTAGAGAAATTATCTCTATTTAATCACAAACTGTCTTTATACACCTATTATTTACCCACTTACTGATAACTACACTCGATGTCCACAAAAGCAATTAACATATACAAATTATTTATATTATTTTTATAAACAGTTTTTGCATTTGTTTATTTACCCTGTTAATTAAGAGGAGCTGCTGTTTACAAATCATATCACATTAACATTACCTCCCCCCCACAAAAATCCCCATAATTCATTAAGTTGAATTAACAGACTGTAAATAAAATGTGTTATGGCTGCACCCATAAATGAGATTTTAGCTTCTCCTTTGTGGGGGGAGATACGAGAACATTGTGGTGTTTATATAGTTTTTACAGTCAATGGTTGAATTTTTCAAGCAATAGTGAATGCACCATTGTGGCTTCTGGGCATGATTTTAATATATATGATTTACTCAATTTTCAGATAATAGAAATTATATGGTCCACATAAACAATAAACTAAGTTGCCTGTTCAAACAGGAGATCTTTCTATCAGGTCTTAAACAAATTAAGTAAAACAAAATGAGACCCATGTATACTCCATTAACCTTACAAAAGAATTTTTTTTTATTACTGACTGTTGGGTTTCTTTATAATTGTAGACATAATTTAAGGGGACACGTTTGGTTGCCATCAGGATTAGGGCTCTGCTTTTTGTAGATAATGTGGTTCTGCTCGCATCATCAAATCGTTTGTAGCAGAATGTGAAGCAGTTGGTATAAGAATCAGCACCTCCAAATCCAAGATCACAATTTTGAGACAGAAAAGGCTAGAATGCCCTCTCCGGGTCAGGGGAAAAGTATAGCCCCAAGTGAAGGAGCAGAAGTATTTCGGGTCCTGTTCACTAATGAGGAATAAATGAAGCGGAGGATCGAAAGGCAGAGCGGTGTGGCGTCTGCAGTGATGCAAACGCTGTACCAGTCTGATATGGTGAAGAGAGAGCAGAGTCAAAAGGTCAGTCTGCATTCCTAACCTAATCTATGATCATGAGTTCACCACAACCAAACCACAGATAATGGATGTATAGAACAATTGCTGGATGGACGAATGATTGGTTAACTCTAAATTCTGTTGGGCATATGTAATTTCTAGATGAATGCCTCCTCAATAAGTTCCTATAACAATTTTCTGTAAAAACACAACTTTAATAAAGTAATTCATTTCTTATTGAGTAATTGAAGATATTTTACTACACTCAGTCATTCACACACACATTCACACGCCTAAGGAGCAGCACTGTTTTTATATATATAAACATATCTGCTTCCCTGAAGAATATATTTGAAAATCATAATGTAAAAGACAGAATTATGTCATAATTATGCCAAATGGTGTTATTTCATACACAGAAAGAAGTCTTTTTCTTTTTTATCTCAATTAAGTTGAGCCTCTAATTGGCACAATTTGCTCTCGCTCTCATAAAATATAAATACTGAGCTGAATCATCCAGACTCATTAAGTGCTGATAAATCGATTGTTTTTAGCATTGTGCAACATCATGAAGGAAAACACCTCACTGTCATTTGTGTCCCTTCATTAACACAAATCCAACCTCTGAAGAAACAAACATTTCGCACAAGGGCACATCGACACACAATCAAAGTAAATGTGCAGAGGCACCCTGGGGGGTGGCAGCAGCTTTGAAGTCCTCCATATTTACAAATACACTGATGGTGAAAAAAAAGATTTTTTTTTTATTTCCATTGTGTGCATCATGCAAACATAATGCATGATGAAATAAATAATCATGTCTGTTGAAACTGAAAAGTTTAAAATGAAATGTGAAATGTAACAGATATAACCATCAAAGCAAAAGGGGGAGGAGGGAGATTCCAATTAAAACCTACACAAAATAACAGTCAGGCGAAAAGATAACATCAGTGCACGCTGAGCGGCTCATGAATGAGAGTAGCTTTTCTCAAGACTGTCAAATTATTTAGAGCTGTTTGCCTGGTTGAATTTTAGCTTATGCAACCACAAAATAATCGTTCCAGTTCACGGTTTTAACATGATGCTATTCTGGGAAAGTTAAACTTTTTGACTCTAAAATCCTCTTTTCTCTAAACACAACAAGGACTTTATAAATCAAGGTTAAATGAAGAAATTAGCAATAAACATATTGTTCATTTACACCAAGACAGAGGAAAGAAGTAATTTTGGTTTTGCTCATAAATTGTTACAAGTTCTTACCACTTAAGACTACCACAACCTCCATTTTTCTCCTCCTGGTTCACTTTTTTTTTTTCTTACAGGCAGACTAAATCTCTTTGAAGATATCTTTTATCTGCTGCAAATAGCCAGTATCATGTATTAGTAAAGATCTGTCACATGTTGTACATCCATATATTGCAGAAATGCCTCCATCTTTCACATCAGTGATTTAATGTTGATATGAAGTACATTGACTGCAAGTATTAACCCTCGTCTGACTAAAGTAGAATCAATTTTTCTACAGGACATTGAAAAAATCCTCATAAAAACCTTGATTTGTTGTCAAGTTTAAGCATGAAAACAGATCCCTTCATGAAATAGTTAATACACAAACAGCAGTTTAAAAAATGATCACTACTATCAGCTCTGAAGCATCCGCTTGTGACAAATGGCTGGGATTAGCTTTGAGGATATCGCTTTCAAAGCACATATCTGTATGTGAGGCGGATGATTAGACAGAGAGAGCATTCTCACAACAGCATCACACCAAGGTTCACCAAGGAATCAGAGACATGAAGATAAATCACAGCAGCTCCACAGGGAAATAAAGGAGCTCCATCCAACTGTGCAAAGTCATAAGGATTTTAAGATTTGTTCGGCTGATGAAATAGAAATTTAAGGACAGTAAAACAAGCAGCAGATAAATGAAAATACAGTATTAAAAAATTAAATCAGCTCTCCAAAGAGATAAAAAAAAAAGATTAATGTGAAATATTACACATATAATAAATAATTTACAACCCTTGTAGAGAAAATAGTTCTCACATAAAAGACATGTGAAGTAGAATTATGCAAAACTGCTGAGGAAACTGTTACAAGTTTCTTGGTGTTCCCATAAGTTTAAAACATAAACAGAACCTGAATGTGTATGTCAAGTTTTTATCTGCTGCAACTGAAATATTTTCTCTGTATTCCAGAAAAAAAATTCACTACCATTTTTCATTCAGCCTGACATTGGAAAGTTGGATTGGATTTTCTATTTCATGTCAGTCCGGATTACTAAAATCATCTCTATACGGCAAATGCCTGAATGACAAGAGACATTTTTAAGCAAATTTTGTGTTACTTTCCCAAAGCTGGTAAGAAAGTGTAATAAAAAAAAAACATTCAGAGGAATTAGCTATAACACCAAACACTACACATATTCCACTTGCCAAAACATTCACTGACTTCTAGTCTAATAAAACTATAACTGAATGATGAGAATTGCAGAGAACACAATACCAACTGTAAAGTTGAAGGTAAGATACCATAATTATCTAATGCAAACCTGAAGACAGTAAAGTAAAAAGTAAATACAGTTTGCATTTAACACCAGAAACATTTTTTGAGATTTGTTGTTTTAACTTCACAGATTTGTGCAATTAATCTATTAGTCTGGCTGCCTGTTATCTGTTTTCTGTTGGATTTATTTGAGAATGCTTCAGTTAATTTTCTGTACCATGCTGTCTTGCCATAATCTCTTACCAGACACCACACTTAAAATAACTAAACTATCTATTTAATCCCTTTGTCAGAGCAAAAGCCACAGACATTTTGATACGAGATTTAGAGCAGATATCACACTGCCTACAAAATATAAATTAGGAATGAAGTGTTCCATATTAGCATATAAAAAGCTGCAAAGTTCACGCATAGATTCAAATGTAAAAGTTACACCAGTGTATGATTTTCTTAAAAGTGTATACTCCTCAAACTGAAAGTATCAGTCATACAAACACACACCAGAATTTAGTTCACAACAAAGGCGTCTTCATTAGAGATTGCTCAGTTGACATGAGGATGAAACTGAATATTAGACATACACTCACCAGGTGGTCAGAGAAGCATCTTGAAATGAATGCTAATGTCACTCTGTAACAGCCAAGAAAGAGGCTTATACCTCCAAGCTGCACCCCAGAACAAGGGCAATTAGGCACATCAGTCAGCTGCACCAATGCACAAGATGCCTCCTTCCTGCAATACAATGTGCTTAGCCTCTCTTTTCCTTCTGCGTATTTATTCACAGTTATAATTAGTCCCCAACCAATCACTATTTTCCCATCTCAGAGTAGGATTTCCCAAGGATATACATTCCAACACTGCCTCAAAGCATAACTGTATTATGCCAAAGCTTCATTTGCTATTTTTAATCTGGATCAGATTCATGAAGACATTTGGCTGTACACTTTCACATTTCCTTCAGATTGAATTTGGATAGTTATCAAAATAATACTGGCGATGCAATTAATGTTGTTTTTTTTTTTCTTTTAGAAATTGACAGCTGTGCACAAATCACATTGGACAAGGTTTTATTTGTGCTTGTTAGCTACAAATAACATACATTATTAGCAGTAACATTATGGCCACCCACATGTCACTAAATAGGTGGCCAATGTTTTAGTCCTAAAAAGATGTCTCCAATCAAAATTGAAAAAGAATGTGTAAAATTATAATGGAAATACTTAATGCTTTCAGTAATAATTTATAAACACATAGCATATGATCTTTGGGTGTTACTTATCAAGTGTGCCACAGCATAATTAGTCATTGATCTACGGAGGAAAACAAATTAATCTCTATGATTTGAAAATGAGGTTGAAAATCTACTTTGATGTAATCTCTGACATATAATAATATATTTTTAGTCTGAATGACAGAAAACTTTCTTTTCTGTGGAGAAAATATGAAGGATTTAAATATTAAATTACACAAGACCATGAGCAATGATACTCCTGTTAAGCAAGTTTGACTCTCTAATTTTCAATGCTTTCTTAAACTTAATGACAACTTGCATTTCTGCAAATATTTGTCTCTAATTTCTTAAACCCGTTGAATAACATAATGTCTGAAATTTCTACATTTTAAAACAGTGTGCCCAAATGTAAGGCCGTAGCAGTCTCGGTTGTTTATTTGGTAATCTAGTCTCTGTTATCAGCCATCTCATTAAGACAGTTTATTATTACTGAAGTTTTATGAACCTTATCAGTCTGCCAACACCTTTTCTTTCTTGTCAGTAATTTTTTATGAAGCCATTGCTAATAGCTGATGTGTTGCAAACACGGGTGTGAGATATAACATGTGAGCTGTGATCACTCTTTCAGAGCTGCAGCTTAAGTTGCTTGTTTGAGAAAGCTGTTGTTAAGCAACCATCTGGATGAAGTAGATAGAAATCATACATATTTTTACCACATGAATCTGTACAGGTCTTTGTAAGTAAGGTTGAAAGACTATTTGTTGCAAAGTTGCTGCTGACTTTTTTTTTCTTTCCATCTGCTGCTCTCTTTCTCTCTCCATCTGTTTGATTCGCTCCAGCAATCAGTCCACATCAGTCATGAAATGTGCAGGCAGAGCATAGAAATGAGGAATGCTGCACAAGAACTACAAGTTCAGTTTGATAATGGTGTTTATAGCGCCAAATGTACTGGATTCAGAACCCTGACACAAAACACACTGTTCATTTAGTTTTTCTATGCTTTGAGAGCTTTCTGGGCACAACATCTCAAATAATTTAATAAAATTCCTTGTACAAGTACCAATGTAGGTTCGGCACAATTTTATTAAGAGTTAACTACCCAAGAAACAATCAGCATTTGTTTTCGGGCAACCAACAGGTAAATTACCCATCATCAGTGTTATCAGGGAAGGTGAACTGGGGAAATTGAACTTTAATTATTTATACCAAGTCTACAGCTTTCACCACAAACCTATCAGGAAAAAAAATAATTAGCTTTAAAGTTATTTTCATCATGTATACACCTCTTTGTGTCCTCAGCTGAAGGTGTAGAACATATAGTAGATTGAGAGGTAAATTAAATGAACATTAGTACTTGTACTATATATATTTAAAGAGTACTCGCCAACTTGCGATTACAACACCAACAATATTTATCAACATATGGGATAATAACTGTCCTGTTTAGGGGCAAAAAACCTTTTACAGACACAATACCAGATAAATATTGTGATTTTTAGCATCTGTTAAAAAGGTCAGCTAATTTATGAAATGCCAGGCTATGAACCCTTTCAGCAAGTTACATTTTGAAGGAAGTCTCATTTCAAATAACATTTCCATGTCAACCAGTTCTTGTAAGTTTTCTGAGTATCCCACAATTATCCCCATCCTGATGATAGAGAAGAAGCTGCACATTCATCTGTAACAATATACCACAAGGCCATGTTATTTCAAGTAGAAAGCTTTAAAAATCCAACACTTTACGAACAAACATGTAAAAAAAAATCCAAGCAAGCCAAACTGAAGTGTGTCTATAAAAACTGAAGGACACAAAGTTAACATGAACTTTAAAGGTGCTGTGTTATAGTGCTACATCAATAAACTAACTTTATAAACTCTGAACAGATTGATGCACAGATAATCTGGCATTATGTAACATTTATTATTATTATTATAATTATTATTATTATTATTATTATTATTATTATTATTATTATTATTATTATTATTATTATTATTATTATTTTTGGTGGTAGCTTTCTTACATATGCCCAGGTTAGTTGACAGATTTTTGGGTGCACTGTACATTGCCTGAAAACTATTTCTATATCCAAGAATGCCAACCTCAAACATACTGCATAAAAGCAGTGTATTGAGTGTCACTGCCAAATATATTAAATTTCTACATTTTTATATTTCTTTTACAGAGCACACGTCTAAAGTCTGAAGTCTTATTTTTGCAACTTAAGTTCAACTTGAATAAGATTCTCAAACTCATTTGTCATCTCTGGATCCATTAATATTTTATAATTTTCTGAACTTGAACACAACTAATCTTTCCATGAGCCACTTCTGTTTTGATTTTAACTGCATTTTCTTAATGGCACTACAATCTGGAGTTCCTGGCTGTCACTCAAAAATTTGTTAACTTAAAAAGAAAAAGATTCTTGCTTGATTTCATCCTTCTAGAAATAGACAGATCATCACCAAATTGTGTCAGAATTACTAGAGAGACTTGCTTGTAGTGGACATTTCTATCCACTACAGTGTTGACAGTGTTTTTGGGTAGAGCTGTGAGCAGATCACTCCTTTAGATGAGAAGAAAAATCAAACATGTATTGTATCAGATTGCTATCAAGACAAAACAACTGTAATCACTCACTCGTCTTTTATCCTTTGAAAAAAAGACTTTTCAAATTTCTCAAACATTTGGACAAAATAGTCATACAAGAAAGAAATTTTTGTTGCCCTTTACTTTAATCAATGCCATTTTACAAAAATACTTCCTTCGTTGTAGTTGCAATGTGGACTCTGCTGCTAATGCTGATCAAACGTAGCGGTTATGGCAGCAACATTTTCCAGGTGCAATATTCTTCCTCTCTGTTTTTTTTTTTTTTTTTTAATATGTGAGGACACTTCCAAAGAGTAAAGATAAAGATTCCTGCTTTTGTTAAAGTCCAGAAAACAATTATGATCTGAAAGCCCGGCCGCAATTAAGCAAGAAAAACATATTTGAACTAAAGCCACAGTACCTATCATATTGTAATTAAAGTCTACAAAAAAATCCAAAGCGGAATTTTTTTTTACACAGAGAACAGAACTTCAGAAAATTACTCACAGTCAAGAGTAGCAGCAGTGGGTTGGATCAAATGAATACATTAAAGGAGGAGACGTGACAACTCACTTCGACACATGGAGTACTCCAGGTTAATGACTAAAACCTGTCACTTTGTGTGTAAATAATGGAAGAAGCATAGTGATTAACACAACCAAGCTGTTAAGAAGATAAACTGTGGATGACTGCTCAATTATTTACCCCCCATTAGTCCACTCCATTTGATATAATTAAGTCTGGATGATGATTGTGGAAAAGCAAACAAACCAATTCTCCTAGTTCATCATGGCATTCTTCTTCACGTTACAACAAAAAATTGCATCCAGATGCTGAATTAATAAAAAGGGACAAATGTTGCCAACATGTCTGAAAACATTTCAGACCCAGTATGAAA
Source organism: Poeciliopsis prolifica (assembly GCF_027474105.1). Taxonomy (NCBI): domain Eukaryota; kingdom Metazoa; phylum Chordata; class Actinopteri; order Cyprinodontiformes; family Poeciliidae; genus Poeciliopsis; species Poeciliopsis prolifica. The sequence goes on along the minus strand of NW_026562386.1, from coordinate 11,418,015 downwards.
TAAAATTGTCTCCAACTGTTCATCTCCATGAAGACATCAAATATTCCTAGCATGTGGATATGGCAGCCTCATGACCAAGCTTGATCTCTGATTTGCACCTCTGAACAGGCAACTGGAAAACCTGTGCACCTGCAATCATGATGCATGCATATGGATTACATCTGCTATATGCATTTTACTGCCACAGTAATCCCTCCCAGCAGGAAAGATTATTACCCTGCTTGTGGGTCAAATTCTGCTCATGACCAGGCAGATATGATTTGGACATTCATTTATGGTCATAAAGAAGAGAAAATCCATCTGGGTTAAAAGTAGAAGCAAAGCAAGGCTGTAAATATGCCTATCCATTACACAGACACAACTAGGAATTAGACATTAAAAAAAAAGTATCGCAAACATGTAGCAGTACGACACATACAAGTACATTGGACTTGCACTGCTGTTCAAAAGTGGACACGCTTCTGTACAAATGCATGGTTTCTGTGATGTAAAAGAGGGGAAATTTTATTAAACGTTTGCACTTATGTGGCATTTATACTGTAGAATTAATGAAAAACCTACAATTTTATTCAAAGAAAAAAAATCATAAAGCATACAAAAGGTTGAGTAATCAGGGTGCATTAGTGAGCTCACACCTCTCCATTTTAGTGCATCTGATTAACCTGAAATACATTTCTGCAGTCCAAGTAGGAATTTCTTGACATTTCCTCATTTTCATCTTCAGCCACAATTTGCAGACAGATGATAAAGATCATAAGGACCTCATTATCTGTGGAAGGATATAAAAAAGTGTTTTGTGTAATCATTGCACAATGGCTTCAGGCACCAATATTGAACAAAATTTGGAACAACAACCACCTTAGTTGGAGATCTCTTCCCACAATTAATGAAAAGGCAAGACAATTTCTAAAGCTACATCCATGCAAAAGCTGATTCAAAATACTTCACAGAAAATCAAAAGATCACGAAATTAACAAAAAGCTTAAAAGTTAGTTATGCTGAAATGGAAAAGAAATGCTAAAAGGCATATTTAATCTTCAGTCGCATGCTTCAATCACTCATCAGTGCATAAAATAGATTAAGGAGATTTCCAGGCTGAAAGACACACTGAAGGAGCTGCAGGGATTACTGAATGGTGATGGTTTTGTTCTACATGTGACAACACTATTTTGTGTTCTCCTAAGGTCTGGACTGAAGTCTGGGACTGCAAAATTGTTTTTATGTTTGACAAAAGTTTGTGGCGTTATTATCTGGAGTTGTGTGCACAATTATTAGGCATTATTATTAGGAACATTTTGATGCTGCTGTCATATGTATGTATGTTCTATAGTCCATGCTGTATAAACCTGTTTGCTTATTTGAGTTTTTTGGTTTGATAAGTCAAGCCTAATTAGATACTGATGAAACTGTGACATTTCTAAAGCAAAAACATCAAACAGGTCTCAGAAGTAAACTGTGTAACATTGTATTTTCTTCTTTTTTTAAATAACAAACAGGTCAAAATGATCAGTGGAGTGGCAAAACCAAACTTGTATACTTTTAGACTTATTAGTAGCTTTTTATAATTTCATACTGAAAATGATTTCAGGCATTCATTGATTTATTTACTTTTTTGGCATCTAAATTACTGTGTGACCTCTAGGTCACAAGCAGTTCCAGTAGCCATTAAGCTGCTTCACATGATTCATAAGCGAGCAATTAAAATCTTGGACAAGGAGCCTGTTAGATTGCTTCACTGCTAAGTTATTTTTAAAAATTGCATTTGATCCATTTTAAACATGTAACAGGGTGTTCACATTTTTAAATCTCAAACTTATTTTAAATATTTACATGCTATGGCTTCTTGAGTGCTCTGTGACCTTTTGGTTCCTCTGAAAACAACAGGTTTTAGTAATTGTGAAGTGCCTTTATGTAAGACCTCTTTGGGATAAAAAGCATTTTCTCAGATTTAGCATGTGAAGCTTCCATCAGAGGTAAAATTTAACTCTGGCTGCCTCCAGTTCAGGTTAAAGCTGAAGCATTGTCTTAAGAACAGACGACCACTGTTTTGAATGATTGCCAGATTTCTCTTCTTGATGGTACTGTGATTCTTTTTTTTTTATGCGATTAAAGCTGCTGCATGTAACGTTTTTAAAAACATATTTTTAATATATTTGTTAAAACTGTCATTATATTCTCACTATATAGTATGAGACAAATTATCTGTGAAAAAATAAAATAAAATCTAGCTCCTCTGCCTTCTCTTTCTGGTTCTATCTTCAGGACTGGACCGTTTGGCTAGAAATAACCAATTAGAGTTTGTATAAGGATCTTACTGCTGTTAATCATGTTCCTGCCCATTACTACCCACACTCTCCTCCCTACTTTCTGCTAGCCTAAAACTAGTTTTAGGCTTACTAACTATCTCAAGTTAGTTAGCATATTCACCAGTGACAACAGATAAATAGTTGCCTGTAATGGTAACATAATTTACTTAGCACATTGTACAGCACATACACAAAGTTGATTGACAACACTATGACAATTCTGCTAACACAGATATTTCCCCAAAGCTGACTTTTGCCAGGCAGCATGGGATCTGCCAAGTGTGGGATCTTTATAGTTAGTCTCATACCAAAGAAGACTGACTGCATTATGATATGTGAATTAAAGGATCCCTTAATAAAGCAGTAATTTCCAGAGCATCATTTTTTTTATTTTTTTTTTATGTTTTATCTCTAATAAATGTGTTTTGAAATTGAATTGTACATGTTATGCTGTACACACACACATACATTACTGTACAGGCCAAATTATATGTGGAACAGTTTTGAATGATTTATCATGGTCTAGGTTGTGTGCACCATAGAGAGTCATTATTATCTCATCAATAAAGCGCAACATTTCCACTCCAATATTATAGCTCGTCTCCAAGCAAGCAGCATAAATATTCACAGCAGATTGAGGGAGTTGACTGTTGATCTGAATAATGTTGCATTGAAAGCAAAACTGACTAAATGGTGTAGTGCTTTAAAGTGTTTTTATGTAAAGCCCTATTGGTATGTCATATTTACAAGGAAATGCAAATGCATACAAATGTGTCATATTCCTGCACATACAGTAAAGTTTGTCTGGAGAAAATTACTGATTTCATTACATAAAGATTTTTATAATGAAAAGTTTCAAATGTATTATAAATTACAATGGTTGCTATTGGAGCCACAAACCCATTTTGAACATGAATTAAATAATATACTTTGGTAAAAAGTTTTAGAACCACTGATGTTAAAATTTTCTTGGTCGATATTTTTAAGCTTTTGAAATCATCTGTGTTATTAAGAAGCACGAGAGGGTGACCTTTCTATCATGAGTACTCTAGAGCTGTTTAAAAAATGAAATAAGTAGTTTTGAACAGGGTGTGAATAATCCAGTAATTACCTGAAGATTTTCTCTTTATATGAAAGCAATGTCATACACTACAGATGAGACTGATTTAGCAAAATTCTGCTTGTTTTAGCCTGGTGTTTGTCATCTCTATGTATGCACCTACTAGCTTACTTAGCTGTAGAATAAGTAAAATTGCTTTATTTGCTCCTATGGAGATTTATACAGTATTTCAATTAATCTTTCACTTGTGCAATAAAACTTCAAAATAATTGCACTGTTTTAAGCATGCACCACTAATAGTGGTTAGCCTTGTAACTGAGCATATAAATGAAACCTCACGTTATCAAACTTAGAACAGTATTTCTAGTCAATGGTCACCAGCAAACTACTCTGGAATAATATTTACAATAAAACTGACCTTATGCACACCTTGACAATACATTTACATACAAAAGGAACAAAAGCAGATTTGTTCCTGCAGCACTAAAGGCACCTACCACATCATATTTCTATGTTAACTTTTTCACACTATTTTTATTAGCTGTAATAAAAATAGTGATTCTCTTTACAAAGAAAGTGAATAGAACTCCATGAAGAAACAAACATAATTAGAATCGACAGCCTATATTAGTCAAGCCAATTAACAATGTGTTCCCTACATACTATTTAAAATCGCCTCTGTTCTCTGGATCCCTATATCCATTTTTATAATTGTACCATTTGCAACATTATAGAAATGTTGTCCCAATAAGATGTAGTTTTTACATTTTCTAGCACATTTAAAGCACCACAATCTACTGGAATAAAACCTAGATATTATACATATCTTTTGTCAGTTGAAAAAATAGCTCAGTTGCCTAATTTGATGACAATGGTTAATCTGGGAATGCTTGCATGTCCAATGATCTAGAGTCTAGACTATTAATATTACATACAAGCAGAAGAGGGTGGGCTGACATTATTTCCTTAACCTCAGTGGTCAGTGAGAGAGACCAGTGTATCACAGGGCAACACAGAGATACAAAATAACCGTGTCCGCATTCAAACCTAAGAGAAATTTGATAACTACCCAAAATAAAATTACTGCAGTTTTTAAGCAAAAAGGCTTTACACGGAAATAGAGATTTTATCTTAGGCAAATCAAAATTTGCCAACTTTTGAATTTTATTTTTCTTATAATCAGGACAGGAAAGTAAGCTAAGAGAAATATTATAACTATTCAAATAAAAAATTGGATTTTCACCTTCTTTGTGCATGTGACATTATGCTACTGCAATAAACAGTGAAGCCATTACAAGAAAGGAGAGAGCAGATTGTACTCCTTGAGGAAGCTCAGGTCCCGCAGTGTTTGCAGCAAGATGCTGTAGATCTTCTATAAATTTGTTGCAGAGAGTGTGTTCTCTTTTGCCATTATGGTTCAGACCCAGTGACATAAAAAATCTAAACAACAAAATAAAGACTGAGACTAAGCTTCCACTTCATTAGACTATTTCACAACAACATATTCTTTAGTCAGTGGAAATTCTTCAGACATGTTGCAATGCAGGCCGTTACAAGAGATTTTTCCTACTAACTTTTTCTGCCAACAGCCATCTAAAACTTTTTGAAGAAATATTATGAGTTGAAAGAACATTTCATTAAGATTTTCTAAATTGCATAAAGGAATCAATTTATATAATTCTTCTGCTCATTTTTAGCAGTGATGGGAGTAAATGGGGTTTCTATTTTTCTATTATTTGAGAGTGATCTGTATTAACGCTTGCGTATGTTTCTCAAATTTGACTGGCATCAGAATATACGTATAAGAATTCCCCAAAATTCTTTGATTTTCTTTCTTGTCAACATAAACTATGACTTTTTCACACAGAAATTCAGGCCTAATGAGGTGTACACTGAAGACTGAATGCTGTAATTTAGATAAATGTGTGCATAATGCACGAAATCGAATCATTTGCGTTTTGCCAGTCATCATTTTGTTGATACAGGCTTGTGTTGATAATGATCTCTTTCACACAAACATAGTGTTTAAATTATTTTAACACAGAACTGGAAAAATATGCCTGTTGTCATTGTCAGAATTACAAAAGAGTCACATGAAATCACAAACATCCAAGCAGCCCAAGTCCCACAGCGAGTAATCTCATCAGAGTCACGCTCTTAAAGGTGGCTGCGTGTAGGCAGACTTGCTTGATTCAAGAGACAGTCAACACCAGAGAAATAAACAGAGATAATGTCCCTGGAGCCAGCATGAAAGAAAGCAGACCAAGTTGCATCGATTGATGCACCTCCTTTGGAGGCAGTGTGTCGTGGTATGGATGTGTGAGCTCCACTGCTCCTCGAGGATTCTTGTCTCTCCTGTTTTCCCAGGGCGCCTGATAGAGTTTAAAACACGAGACAATAAAACTAGATGCAGTCTGAGACTCAAGGGCATCAAGATGTGGCCTCGCTGGACCTGACAGGCTGTGAGGAGTCGAGTTAGGCTGTCTGTTAAAGTCAGAATCATGGATCATCATGATTGTTTTGTTTGAAATGATGCACTGGAGGTCTTTAAGCTACAGTTAAGAGCAAAAATATTTACACCCTAGCAGATATGAATGACTAATGTGTTGCAGTAGGTTAAAATAAATTAAAAGATTACCTTACCTCTTTAATATTTTTATTTTTGTTTTGTTTTTTGTCGTAAACCGAGAAAAAACAAAACAACAGACGCTAACTCATTATTTGCATTTCACGTGTCATATATATTTAACTTTTATAATTAAACATTTCATCTATATAATGTGTTTTACTTTGTGAATTGAGTTCCTGAAATAATCAAACTTTCCAAAAATAAATTTTTTTGAATCGGTCTGTATGTACTTTCTAATGATTTGGGAGTCTGATCTGAAGTGTGACTGACAGGGCTTGCATATATTTAGCATTGTTTGCAAACTACCAATACATGACCTTGAGAGGATGAACCCAGGGGGTCCAGATTTTTTGTCTCCCCACTGCACAAAAACCAACATGATGAGTAATTTGTATTTATTAAATGTGTATGTTTGTCAATTTGCATAGGCATTTTCCCTATGGTTCTGATTTTAAATCCAGTGAAAAAGTACACATGAAAAATTGAAAAAACTATCAGACTGCAGCATTGTCAGCTTTGCAACTGACCACCAGTTTCTATAAATTATGCATCATCCTCGTCGACACTGAAAATGAAACTTGTCATTCAAGGTGATCAAACCAGAATGCCTTCATGGCTGCAAATGAAACTAGTCATCAATTTGATTTTGTCTGGTGAGCACTGATGCATGTAATGAACATGTTGCTTTTTTTATTTGTGCTGCATGCATCAGCGCAGTTGTGTAACACAAAGTGGCCAAAACACAACAGCAAAAGATCTCCATTAGAGATGTATGCCTGGATAAAAAATGGTTGCGACAAATTAATTTATTTTATTTTCTTGAATGGATAGCAATAGTTGTTTCTGCATTTTAGCTCTTTTATTCTGAGTGGATAACAGTCTGGTGAGCCACTGTGTTTTACTAACTGGTGTCATCCATCAGCAGTATTGTTAGTGTCATGTAACAAGGGGATTTCTGCAAGGCAAAGGGTTTTACAAGACAGAAAAAATCATGTCTTACCTTTTTAAGTGGCATGGAGACTTATCACAATTTATGTGTGTGTTCATTGCAACAGTATATGTAACTGCAATCTTTTTATTCAAAATCAGCCAAATACAAAGAGGCAAACAGAAAATTATGTAAAAGAAATTTAATAAACTACATCTTATGAGAAGAATCTGGACTTAAAACCAATGTTGTTCTGAACCTAATGTGGCGACATCTCTATCAATTCTACTTTTCTACACTGCCATTTTAGCAATCCACCAAAATCAGTTTCTAAATATTAGAGTCAAGAAATCCTCTCTTGAGGCACTGAACATTTTTCCAAGGAATAAAACTATTTTAACATGCTGCGCTGATGGCAGCCACTGGTAGGCTGAGGAAATGGAAGAGATAGGTTTCCTGCATTATCAAGAAAAAACAAAAGCTACAAAAACCACCAAATTTTCTATCAGACAATCAAGGAGGAAATTTTTTGAGGGATAAATATGTGTTGGATGGACTAACTGGCACACAGGAACAATAAATTAATCTGTGACAAGTTTAGTTGAAATCATTCTCCTCCAGCTCATCTGTGACAAACTCGGATTCAGTTTGAGAGCAACGGGGTTATTTGGCGAGAATAAAAGGTACAGATGGGTGTCATCTGCTAGAGGATAGAGTCCAAAGGGTTTTTATGGGCAAGAAATTATTCCATGATATTCTGTGATTTGGTTTTAGGGGTTTCACAAACACTAGCAACATTACTAGTGTTTGTCTTCTCGCAGTCAACTTCCAAGGTTTTTTTTTTTTGGCTGTGTTCAATATGTTCTTGTTTACTTATTTTAAAACCCCACACATTTATTAAATTAGGGAATTTACTGCACTTCAATCAAGTTTAAGGTGGCTATATTTCTAGATTAAAAAAGACTTCTGAAGAAAGCAGCCACTGTATTTGAATTTATTCTGTAGTTTACCACATCTCCAAAATGATTATGTTAGGCTCTTTTTCTACAGCACTTAAATTATTTTTAACTGTTATTAAAATGTTCTACAAAGTCAATTTCTATTCACTTGAATGCAATATACTACTTTGCATACAGTCCCATAGCATCCACACAAACCTCAGCACTATAAAATATGTTGGCATCAAAGACATTTTCTTTCAAAAGATCAGCAGGAGCAATCACTCTAAACCCCAAATATCCCCCATAATTCATCCATGGTAAAAGGCCTCAAGAGGGATTAGAGATCCTGAGAGGTGGACTTGATCTCCCCTGATCCATCGGGGTCACCTGCTTATCAGCTCTCTGGCATGCTAGTGAAATACTTTTGAATGCAATTACTTATTTCACTGAATAGAATAATTTTTCTTTACAAAGGGTAGGAGTGTGAAATTGAAAAGCATTGTCAATGCGTTTTCCCCAAGTCTGTGTTTTCTTTACACCACAAAACAATATCACGAAAAATCCATTAATTTTGCTTTTATTTGTTCCTCCTTTGGCAAAACACTCAAACATCATGTTGCTTTGATAAGTGGTAGAGGTTGTAATAAGCTGTTATGTGTTGCGTCTTAAAAAAAATAAACTGCCAACAGCAGATATCCTGCTGTTCACCAATTATCTGCATGTTTAAACTGAGCATTTTTTAAATCATACAGGAATGTTTCCCTGGGCCTATGAGTTCCAAAAAGCCAGGTATCCTGCTTTAACCAGAAGTGATCAGGATGATAGATTGTTGTTATAGTCCATGAGGAGGCTACTCCATCCCTATAACATCTTTGATGCGCATTGTGAAAAGCAATTATATATTTTTTTAAAAAATGGGATAAGCTAGACCTACAAAATGTGAAAGGTTTTCAAAATCTCACTTATTCTCTTTCATATATCAAATGTATATCAAATTTAGCAAAAAATGTGGGCCTTTTAAATAGCATAGAAATACATAGAGGATGATATTGAATTGTTCTAACAAATCAGTATGAAAATCCAAATATTTTAACAGTCTACTGAAAGACTGTTTTTGTAAAATTGACGAGTCTTGAGCTTCAAATTTTATTTTATTTTTTATTTTTAAATGATGAAAATATGGGGTGCGTATATTTTCCTACAATCAATAGACAAACTTTTTAAAACAGTTTCATGAAACTTTGAGAGCACAAGCAATAAAAAGCAGCTGATAACAGGAAAGTAATCTGCATGAACACATTCCAAGACAAAACCAAATAGAAAATACAAGGATGTCTCTGATAGCTCACTTCTGAATAAAAAGTTTGTGATTTTTCAGAACTCCTCATTAAATCAATAATGGACATCAGATGCTTAAAATGTTGTAAAGCACCAGTATCAAAATATGTCTTTGCACTTCAGATCAGATGTATCTAAAGAAATTAGTTGCTCTATACAAATGCTGTTAATTATGTAAATTTCAGATACTTTGAAATGTATTTGCGTTAATCCGTTTCAAAGGATGTATGAATAACCAGTTTCACTGGTTAGTCAAAAATCAATTTAGTTTAATAACTTATCAATGCCTTTAAAATTTCTGAGGCATTGCTTCTACCCTTCTAATTAGACAAAAACTGAACTGGGGATTGTTTATACTTTAGAATTAATGTTTGATGAAAACATGAACATGGAAAATATTTCAGTTTATTACAAATTACAGCGGAAACATCAGATAGAATATGAACCAGTTTATGTCTACTTGCTTCCAGTCTATAGAGAAGTAGTATCCGCAGTCCTGGTATCAGGTACAGCAGCACTTCTGCCAACAAGATCAATGCAAACGACTATTGGGGCATTTTTCAAATGTTTCTGTGGGGTGTTTGCTGGATGAAGGAAACACAACTACTCTGGATATTCCTTCTGACTTCCAATAGCTTTGTTTCCATGGGAACTAATCCGCAGACTCCAGCAGTAAAGAAGTACCTTGTGAACTTTTCAATGACACAAGTCACTGTGGACTGAGAGGAGGCAGACTGAATGCTAATTACATGAAAGTCCCAAATGTTGTTGTCCTATCTGGGAGAACAACATTGTTGAGACTTGATTTTTAGACAATTGTATCGCTCTATTTCAGCATTTATTCATCTGTTCATTAACCATTTTTTCTTGGTGAGTCGATGTGAGCTGGTGTCTATCTCCAGCAGTCATTAGGCAATAGTTGGGGATTCCCCCAATGGATCTCACTCCACCAAATGTCAAAACAGTTATATATATATATATATATATATATATATATATAATATATATATATATATATATATATATATATATAATATATATATATATATATTATATATATATAGATAGATAGATAGATAGATAGATAGATAGATAGATAGATTGATAGATAGATAGATAGATAGATAGATAGATAGATAGATAGATAGATAGATAGATAGATAGATAGATAGATAGATAGATAGATAGATAGATAGATAGATAGATAGATAGATAGATAGATAGATAGATAGATAGATAGATAGATAGATAGATAGATAGATAGATAGATAGATAGATAGATAAATAGATAGATAGATAGATAGATAGATAGATAGATAGATAGATAGATAGATAGATAGATAGATAGATAGATAGATAGATAGATAGATAGATATCTATTGAATTGTTTGAGGAAGATACACAGACACTTAAAGCTAAGAAAGGTGGATGAAAACTGTTAACCTATCAGTATTAAGGCACATTTAGTTTGTACAATCATTTTTCCTAGTTTCTTTATTGAGATTATTTTATGGTACACTACTGTCAATATTTTCATATTGTTGACTATTGGGTAATCATTTGATATTTGACCTGAGGCTTGCAGTTCAGTGGGAGCATATAACTGGCAGCAGTTTTGTCATTCTCTTTAAAACGCATGTGTTTCCAATTAGCATCTCACACATTTTTAAAATTTATTTTTTAGTTGTGTTTTGGGGGTTATTTTGGTCCACATATTAAGCTAGGTCACTGTACATCTGCCATTTAATTGAAGGAAAATTACAGTAAAAGTTAAACTGCTTAGATTTAGCCATAGGCTATAAGCTTACGTTGGACTTATGCACAGCAAGACCGAGTTGTAATCCATTTATAGCTTTTAAATGACGAAATAAAAAATAGCTTGCCTGCAAGTAGGTTTGACCAGGATAGAGGAGACCTTACAAAGGACACTGTAATCAAGGCAACAAAGTCATCTATATGGGGGTTAATTACAGTGTTTTGGGAATTATTGCTGAAAGGGACTAATGACAAGTGATATTAGCAACTGTGAGTTGACTAAGAACACAATTAGGTGAATCAACCTTACGACATGAAAAAGTACTCCATCAGTCAGCCTTCTTAATGTTATGCTGCCTTAAAAAACTAAGCAAATTAAGAGACATCCAATAATGAGCACTATTCAAGAAAAAATAATGGTGGTATTGTTCACTGTAATTATGATGAAAAAAGACACAAAAATGGCAAGACATGCGGTCTCTGAGGTTTGTCAGAGAGGTTTTATGGCAATTTAGAACATGAAACGAAGATGGAGGCAAGGGTACTGCTGAAGCTGGTGCTTTTCACTGACAACTGAACTTTATTTTCTGACACAAATGCATGAACATGAAAGCATATGTACTTTTTTCTTTGTAACACTTAAACACAGCAGAGCTACGAACTACAGCAAAATGATTACGTTTTACATTAACTTGCCTAATTGAAATTAAAAAAGTAGATGAAAAACCACCCAGCATTCAAAGCATCTTGGAGGAACAGAATATTTCATGCTGAATATTTTCTATAAATATTTTCGATAACGAAGTCGCTCAGCATGTAGCTTCATTATAAGAGAAGGGAAACTACAGCTGGGGTTTTTAGTTAGGGCTAGCCATCTGACCAAACACTGTAACCAAAAGGAAAAAGGCCCTATGAAGATCATGAGGAAAACAGAACAAATGGTACAAACTGTTAAAATAAAAGACAAACTGATGTCATTTAAATGACTGAATAGATTGCCTCAACTTTAGGAGCTTAAATTGATCATCCTGAGGCATGGCTACAACGGCAACATAAATGTGTGTTACTCTTTTGTTAAGATGTGGGTGAGGTGATGATCCAGATTAGAGATTAAAAAGACTTTTCTATGTTAGGCACATGGTTATATTATTTGAATTTGATAATTTTATATAATTTTATATAGTGCTGACATTGGATCACAAGTTGACTTTAGGCAAAAAATAAAAAATGAGAATGGCCTTTACAACCACTTGCATTGATTGCTTTGGAACCTTTTTTTAACCTCAGGACCTGGAAATTAGTGTATTATTGTGCTATTAAATGACATTCTACTTAAAAGTGAGCAGCTGCTCCAGAGACTTTTAGAACTCCGCTACTTTAGGCATCACAGAGTTGTGACATTTCCATCAAAAGCAAGGGTTTGGCATCTGTCCTTATAATACTTCCAGGGTCTAATTATGCCTGTTGAAATAATAAATGACAATCGCATGATAAATTAAAACAAGTTCAATAATTTCCATTTACGTGATTGTTTTTCTCGTGTCTCCATCTCTTTCTACCAAAGACTAGATGACAAAAGTCTTCAGTTCTTTGGTGTCAAACTTCTTTTCTAGAAGGACAATTTTGTTTACAAAGACTTCAGTATCCATTTTCTTTGTTGTTTTGTTTATTTATTTTGATTATAATGTATTCCAGTTCAAGTGTTAAACGTTATCTAGAAAGTAAAATGTATTTATCTGTGAGAAGGTGTGCTTGAATTGCTATGCTGTTACCAGTGTATTACTTGAAGTGATCTCAAAACAATTTCGTTCATTGCAATAATTTCTGGGACAATTTATTGTCCAGCAAAATTTGTTGTTGTGACAAATCTAGTTGCAATGTACACAGATACTAATCTTTGTATCTGTTGCTGATTAGACATGCTCCCCTGTTAGTTTTCAACAAATGCATATAAACTTGTGTAATAACTAAAGTCACAGTTTTGCTAACGCTTCCCATGAGCCTGCGGTACAAAGGGATGGAGTCTATGTATAGAGATGAACAGAAAGGTTTAAGAATGAAGTAGCTACTGAATGTACTTTGTATTTTTTGTATTTGTATTTTTACATTGGACTTTAAAGCTGCAGCTTTTGCAGGTCCTTTGTTAAAAAGGTTGTAAGAACAAAAAATCTTGAAGGTTTAACAAAAAATGAAAGTGGTTGACTGATTACCACAAGGGCAAAAAGCATAAACATTAAATCTTAATCATAATCTCTGCAGGAGCTTAAAATGTAGCAGTCTGAAAAGGCCTCCTACTGAGCTGATGAAAAATTACACAGCTTGAATAGTTAAGATGTCACAAGCAAATAATTCAGCGTATGCAATTCTTTGAACAACAAAGTAGCTTAAATTGAACAAGATGAGATGTAAAAAAAATAGAAAATCCAATCTTATTTTAAGGGACTTTATCATTGTACTTTATATTCAAAGTATCACACTTCAGCCTGTCTAAAGTCCATCACATTTAAATTTTAAAAGAGAGATGCCTTCCCCTTTTAGGTTTTGAAAATTGATTTTGAACTGAGAACCTATAGGGAGTTAGATGTTTTTAAAGTTAGCATAATTCTATTTAGATCATTAAAATCCCATCTCAAATGGATTTCTGAGGAAAAGAAACGTGGTTGGGAGGGGATTGTGTAAAAGAAGGCAAATATGTGGTATGCCTACATGCAATGCAAATTACACGTTACACAAAGATTAGTCTGCACCAGAAACAAAGCTAAAAATAAACCAGCTATATACAGAATGTAAATGACCTTCGCTATTTTTACTATCAGCAAAGGGAGCTGAAGAACCTTTACAAATGCAGTTTAATGTAAAGCATCTGATTGAATAAACCAGATCTGGAGAGTGGATCATAATTAACAGAGTAAAGCAAAGAATGTGAGGAGGTGAGGCAAGAGGACGAAATGATGTGTTGGGAGAAAGAAAACACCCTGGCTTGTATTTTATCTGTGTTAAACTGGGTGTGAGACTGGGAGTCAGCAGTAGTGAGAGTGTGTGGTTATGGCTTGTGGTTTCCACAGGGCACTAACATCTCAGCAGAGCTCTCTTCATGAAGGAATACACCAAACGGACCCTTCTGGATGCAAGAGGGTGACACTTATTCCAGGAAGCCCTGAGAGAACACACTATTAAAAAAAATATATATTTAAAAAAAATCTTTACGGCTTTGAGCGTCGGCCACAAAGTGCAAATTATTGTCAGTCTAATTCCGGCTGTCAAATCCACTCTGGATTATTTTTCTCTCTTATTGTTTAGGGTATTCACATTTTCCACATTCTGCTCTGGGACGTGTCAGACTGATTGATAGCAGAACAAAAGATGGGCTGGGAAAGACCCATGAGGGTAAAGCAAACTAACTAAAAGACAACATGCTATAAAACTGTCTTGTAGGCCACAGTCAATCTTTGAAAAAGAAGCACCCCAATCAGTACTTTATCACAAAATATGAGCTGAGTACTGAACAAACATATCTGTGTGTTTTATTAGATCAACTCATCAGTAATCACCCCTTACTCCAGGCATAATGAATGGTCTAATAACATACCTGGCATAAACAGAAAACTAATTTGCCTATTGCTGTCCAAACCTTGCTGATATAATATTTAATTGATTGTAATGTTATCTGCTGCTGTTACTTAATTTAACCCATCAATACATTTAAAGTTTAATTTCTCCTCCACTTAATTCCTCCTCATTCTGCCATCACTCTTCCACTTTTGCTGCCTTAACATCTGTGCTACTGTCTGAGTTCCTAAAAATATGCATTCACTGTGTGGGGGCAATTTTGTTGAAAAAAATTATTTCTAAAAACAGGAAATGGTAAGAAATTAACTTGGTGATGAAGGTATTTACACATTCTTACCAGGGTTATAAAAATCTTTGCTTCCTTGAGTTACCCTAACACAGTGGTTCCCAAAGAGTGGGGCGTGCCCCCTCAGGGGACGCAATGTCATTTCAGTGGGGGCGCGGAAAGCGGTATGGATGAAAAAAAAAAAAAACACACACACACACAAAAAAAACTGTTACACCAAAGTGTTTCACTGTAAAGAATGGTTGTAGTGTGTTTTGTTGCAACCTGAAGTGAGAAATAAACTTCAGTGGAGTTTAACAAAATATGTGTATAGGTTTATGTTTGGTTGAATGATCTGTATGCCCAGTTGATTTTTTTTTTTTTTGGGTGGGGGGAGTGTTATTGTAATCCATAGGGGGTGCAGAAAATCTTTGGGATCCACATGTATCTTCTCTTTTTTATATATATATATATATATATATATATATATATATATATATATATATATATATATATATATATATATATATATATATATATATATATATATATATATATATATATATATATATATATATATATATATATAAAATATATATATATATACACTCATTTCTGTAAAATATAGACTTCCCCTCCCACTATTCAACAGCTCTCTTCTGGTGAAAAAGTGAGGATCAGAATCAGAACCACAAAACATAGCTTTTATGTCACCCACAAATAAAGCACTATGGTGCATCATTTTCAACCCCTTTTTCTTGAGTCTGCTCTCAAGAATGCTGCACTATGAGAACATGAGACTGAAAATTACAGGTGTAAAACACATTTTTAGAACAAAGGCAGAGAGGACCAGCTAAGATCTAGCACACAAAGATAAAACACACTGAAGGACCATATCAGGCAGGGCTGTGCTTTTTGTCTCTCTCACACACTCACACACACCTGCACGCAGAAGCATATTGCAGCCTTGTTATATCCCCATTCACTGTTCAAGGCAGTCATCCAGGGAGAGGCCACACCTCAAAAAAAATTCTCAAGTCAACCACAGAGCTATGCTTGGGACAGACAGTAGTCATAACAATTAGAAGCAGTCAACATGTCCTCTGCCAACATATTTTCACTGATTCAAATCATTCAAAAACTGGTAAATATCTGTTTTAAACCTATGTAAAAAAAAAACAACAACAACAAAAACAGGTTGGTGCTTGGTCAGTATCTGTGGAATAAATGTAGTCGAAGGGCAGCTGCTAACTGTCCAGAAACATCATTTTGTCACCAGTTCAGCCGAGCTGGAGCTGACAAGATGTGGGAGGACGTGAGGGGGGAGAGGGGAGGAAGCTGCTTCTGTCTCTTTACTGTGTGCACATCCTGCAATGTGTCAAGGCATTCTGACTGTCACTTGGAGCTCAGGAAAGATTCCATGAGCTGCACTTATTAGGTTATATATAGAGAGGAGGAGTTCCTTTTTAAACAGTGAGTTTGTTCTGTTTCATCTGTCAGTCTGTGGTTCATTCAGCTCAAGGATAATTAACGTGTTTTAACGGCGCACATTTTTAATTGAGTTACTTTACCTCAGTGGTTTCTTTTTTTTTGTTTACCACAATTTTTTACCTGCAGCCTTCACTGTTGCCTCCATTTACAAATTCAGCAGCAAACTGATGCTAATTATCCCTCCATCCTGACCAAATGTAGAGCTGATGCTGTCTAAGTCTCCTGTTTGCTGCTATTTGTCCAGCTCATAATCATAATCAGATTTGAGCAGAGTAATTAACGGATTGCTGAGACAATGTTCACAGATTCAGCCTCAATTCACTTCTATTCAGTCATTGTAAACCACAGAAACTGGTGCATTTTCATCTGAATAGGTTCCTTTTGTTAAATTATTCTTATCACACCAGTCTTAAATGTTGTTAATCATGATTTAATCTTATAATATAATTTGTACATGTAAACAAAATAGGGGAAAAGAAAAGCAGTAATACTAAACGGTTGAAGCTTGCCAAACCATTCAATTTGATTTTACTTTCTTTTTCTTTACATTTTTTGCTGGATAAAAAAAATCTAGCAATTAAATTTACATTTTGGTAAATCTACCATCAGTTTCAAAAAGTTACAGCAAAACTTTAATAAACCTGAAATTTTTACATATTTTGCACTACAGCACAGTGGTATTAATCCACCCTGAGGATTCATTAAATATTTGTGATTGTATGAAGCAAGTAAAAAAGTTGTACTTTGTGAAAAGGTTTCTATTTTAAATCCAAAATGTAAAGTTATCTTATTGAATTCAAGGTTTTATTGGTTTAAACATCAAGAGTTCTATGCCTGACTGTCAGATCACTGTCTAACATTCCCTACTAGTGATTAAAATGGTATCTGTGCAATAAGAACCAAAGGTGTGAAGGTACACAAGATTGTCAAATGAATTAATTTAGGGGTTTTAAGCAATCAACATTTAGGAACAAGAGGGCCTTGAAACTCCTCACATTCAGTTTAGAAACTGCTCTCAATAAAACTGTGCAACAGAATCAACAGCAGAACCAGCAGTCCGCTTGCACTTCAAGCTTGTAAAACAATAAACTCCTGTTCAGGCCAAGTGCCTCATTTTATTGTCCTTTTATTGTTGTTTGCTTTGTATTTGTGTTTCTGTTTATTCAATGATTATCACTCTACTCTGTTACAGATCGTAGGAAAACACTGATAAACATTTTTGTTTTATAGTATATACCCTCAAATTACAATAAACTTATTTGGTTTGAACCCTCCCTACAAATGATTGAATGAAAATAATTACTTTCAGAAACGAGGTGGATTCATGGTCACCGTTATTGTCCAGTGTTTGGTGTTAGTATTCATTTAAGAGTTCAAAGTTCCCTCGCAAAAACATTGATCCATGTCTGTAGTTTGCCAAGGTTCATTTGAACAGGCTGAGCTATTTACCGGAAAGTTTGTGTATAAATGTTTTGTGGGCAGATGAGACAGTGCATTCACAGAAGGGTCATTTTTTCTGTCCAAGAATAAACCATAAAGTCTTTGTGATGCTAAATGCTTATCTAACACAAAGGTCTTGGTCTGATGCGTTGATGCTGAAATGTGCCAGACACATAAACTATATTTCCACTGGTCAGGGAAAGAGTCTGCTTCATCTTTTTACCAAAGAAGACTGGAGTATGACTCTCAGTCTGGCTTATGAATAAAATTGTATAAGGTTTGGCAATGCTCATCTTGCAAAAGAGTTGGGAGGTCTTTAATCAGAGGTTCTGAAGGTAGAGCCAAGAATCTCCCCATGAAAGAATCACTCCTAAGTTATGTAGAAAAAAGAAAGAAATAGTTTACGAGAGAAAACTCCGCAAACATACCGGACTGAATTGCTGCAAGTTAAAGTTCCTTCAGTCTGATGTGTCTAACAGTGTTTAAGTGGCAAATGTTGATTCTGTCACTTTTGCAACTTAAAGACAGCAGTGGTTACATCATTTTAAGAGGTTCAGAGCTGCATGATGGAGCAGTGTTTTGCCTCACAGCTAGGTCACTCATCTGATTAGAATATAAACTATTTTTACCTGTGCATGCTTGTTACACTAGCTTATTTGCACAGTCAAAACACATCTGTGTTAGGTCACATAGCACAGCAAAAAATGCCCCTAGGTGCATTTTTTTGTGCTGGTCCTGCGACAGCTTGGCAACCTGCAGCGTTTCAAATGTGACAGCTGGAATCAGCTCCAATCCCATGGATAGATGAATAAATTCATATTGAATTGCTTTTCCATTTTATACTGAGTGAATGTATTGAAATAATATTGGATCATTTTTATGCAACTGGAGAGAGGTGCTGTTTGAAACTCATGGTCACATTTCCTTTACCATAAATCTGATGATGCAGTTGAACAGCTTTAGTATGTAATAAAATAAACATAGGTCAGATTAATATTGTTGAACCTCAAAAGATCTTTGTTTGCTGCTTCCCTCTCATTATGCAGTCTCATCAACACTTCTGCAACCTGGATGAAGATTATAACCTTTGTGAAGCTCACAGTACAATTAAATTAGGAAATGTGAGTGAATGATATTTTAGCTGCTGGCAGAAATATAGGCAACATTTTTAAACATCTTGCATCACACAGAAAGTCTTCAATCAATAACAATTCATCATCTTTAACAAAATATCTGCATAGAGAATATGTTTTTTCCTCGCTGCTGTATGCTGTTTCTTATGGAAATACCTAGTTGTTACCTTGCATTCTGTTCTGTTATTATTCCTGACAGAGTAAATAAAGCTGCTCCTTATTCTGTAAAAAATGGTCTTGTATGTGTGACTGCTGAGACATAGCAGAAAATGTAAAATTATTCTCTTTGATTCAGACAGAAGAAACACAGACATCTTTTCCAATTTTCAGACTCATTTTTGATGCTTCTGGACAGCTTTTTTTTCCTATCTTTTTTTCAAAGACCAACATGAACAGAAACAACAGAGACCTGGGAATAAAATGGCATCACTCCTTTTTTTATGACATATTTCTTTCTCATTGCTGCCTCACTGCCTTCATTAAAGATTCCATTAATTTTTTATGTTCTGCATGTAATATGGAGCAGATTCATGTAACTTTGGCTAACCTAACATAAGAGCACATTGTATAGCAGCAAATTTTTCTGCTCTTTGCCAGGAGGCCAGCCATGACTCTGAGAAGTCAGCAGGGCCTTAAGTTCCTGTAACCCCCAAGGAGAAAAAAGAAGGAAAGAAAAGCTGAGCTGCTGGGAGGGGATGCCTGGAGGAATGGTTGGTATTCTGAAATGTTGTTTTTCGCCACAAGTTTATTTCTGTCTGTTTTACCATAATCTAGGAAAACATTCATCAGCCAATCAGAAATCTCCATGCTTACAATATCGCCTCTCCTCCACAACAACATGCTGATAAATCAGGGGGCTAAACAGACAGGAGTTTACAAAAAAGAAAACACCCTGGAGAGTTTAACGAGGGATTTTAATGTATGAATATGAGCAGTGAGATTAAGTGTGATTAATGTAATCCAGCTCCAGAGTAAACAGTGCAACATTCATTTAACAATTCTTGTGAGATTAATGGAATCAGGATGAAGTTCATCCCTTTAATCAACCCCACCCCCAACAAAGGCTTATTATTCACCCGATCACAGACATCTGTGTAGAGGTTACTAAATCAAGGAGAAAATCAAAGAAGCTGCCACACAGCTGATTAAATGTGAGAATGACTTACCTCCAACTTATCTGTCAGTCTGCACTCCCAGCTGGCCCTCCTCTTCACTTAGTAACTGACAAAACTTCTCAACTTGGTCCTTTTCAAACACTCCCTCCCTCTCTGCTCTCTCACTCAACATGTGTGCACATGTGACTGTCATTCACAGAAGCTTAGAAGCAAAACGAGGACATCTAGTGGCCAATAAAGCGAGGGATTGATAAAGAATAATTACTTTGCATAGTCAGCCAAACGTCTTTTACCTGTTTAGTCCTTGCCTGGTCACAGGGGGCCTGGTATCAAACTCCAGCAGTTAATGAGCAAACAGTAAACACATAACAAACAACAGCAGAGGGCACTTAAGATCATGCAATCAGCCTAATTTCATGTTTCTGGTATCTGTGGGGAGAACCCAGAGAGAACTCCTAGTAAAATAAAAAAAGGCTTTGGTTTGGATTTGAACCTTTGAGTTTTATGCAGGGACGCAGGAGTGGTAGAAACTGCTCCATCATCCACTTCCCTGAAGAAAATCCAGAATATTTTCACAAATAATTACAACACTGCAAAACACAACATGTGATATAGGAATGATATAGCAGCTTGTTTTAAATTAACAATTCTTTAATATTGATGAAAAAGTACTATTTCATGGGAATAAATGTTTCATTCAAATTGTCTCCCAGTTGAATTAATACCTATTTATCAATATTAAAGAATTATTGATTGAAACTTGTATGTCTTCCTTAAAACTTCTTGTATATATTAGCTTTGTCATATTTGTCATATTTCAATGTGCTAAGATATTTACTAAGATATTTGTACTAGAAACAAGACTGAAAATAATTGGTAAGATTTTGTGTTTTTGCAGGCTAATTTGTTGTGACAAACTAAAAAAAATAATTATAAAAAAGGATTTTATGTATATTGACTGTCTAGATCACTGACTTTTCAAATGTAACACTGAAAATAACCAAAATGTCAAAACTGTGAGAATTAGTTTGAATTCTTTTTTGTGTGTTAATTGCTTTTATTTTATATTCTGTTCTGTCATGTTATATTTACTGGTTGGATTCTGAAGGTCTGTTTTTTGGCTCATGCATGGCAGCAAGTTGGGGTTGATGGAGCTTTGTCAGGGCATTTCTGGAAAAATGGTTTCACAAATACCAACCCAGGCTTATGAAAGAGCAGATAAGTCAATAGTTTTCACAACAGCAATGAAGCAGAACAAACCCATCCGCCAGCCTAAAATTAGAGTGGACAACAGGTTTTATATCACTAGATTGGCAGTTGCAATTCATTTTACTTATAGATGTATAAAAAACCCCTGTAATATGTGTAGACCTACAAATGGCATCTTGATGTATTATGTTATAAAGTCAGCTATAAAGTCTAATTCATATCTATTTACACAGACTAAGTACAAATTAAAATTAAAATAAATAAATAAAATGAAATGCATGAAAAAACAATGGAATGTACACTACACATTTCATTCCAAAGGTTTTCTCTCCTTGCATTGAAATGTATTTTAAATATTTTCTTTATCTAGGAGAATACAGGATCTTTTGTCCTCAAACACATCATTTTTTTCTGCCAGAATGTGGAAATAGAGTTAAGCTTATTTCTCCTCCTCTTACAGTCCTTCATCTAATGCACATTTTAGAAGATTTCATTATACCCTCACTATATTATTAAAGCAGTCCTGTTTTTCTAACACACATTGCACAATTCAAAGCCATCTATTATATACATTCTAATCACAATTCAGATTTTAAAAGACTAAATCTATTTTCCTGGTCCGCTACAAATGCTTTGTAAAAGCAGTTTTATTTCGTCTCTTGCTCTCAGTGAAAGCAGATGCTTTTTTTCCTCTGATCCCTCCCTGCCCTTGCCTGCCCTGCTTGCATTGTTTTTGTCCTGTCTTTTTCTCTATTTTTGGAGCATTTTTCTGCACATTCTCCGAATCTACAAATTATGGATTTGGTCAACCGGTCTCTCAATGCAATTGATTAAATGTTCTCAATGAGAAGACGGGGCACAGGAGAGCCCTCTTGTTCTGCAGGGACAAACCAGGTGTTATTCACCCCGGATTTTTTCATGATAACAAGATTGCTGCTGTTTGGAGCTTGCGGATACCTGGCTTGTTGACAAATTTGTGATGGACTTGGCCGAACCAGTGAACACTCGGACTGTTGGTGTGGACAGACTGTTGGACTGAGGATTCCAACACTCACTAACGGGATGGAATCGATCTTGAAGAAGTTGCTAGTTTCGGTTCAATGGAAAGACCAAAACTAATTTGTATTATTGGGAACTGAGATGTATCGGCAAGACTTTGGGGAAGACTGAAATTTGTAATCTACCCGAACAAAGACATTCTGTGTCTGAATTGGCTTTTCCCGTGTTGCTTTGGAAGGGATTTCCAATCTCCTTTAAGATATGCAAACATGACGCTCCTTACCACCTCACCCCCTCCTGTTATTCATTCAGCTGTGGAGCTGAGCACTCCCAAGGACATTCCTTGATAACATTTTTATTGGACTTCTGCCAGGAGGCTGAGCAATGTGGTTTCATGATGTCACCACCTTCACTCATGTCTTTGTCACTTGGTTTATCTGAATGTTGCCATGTGCTCTAATGTGCCTTCTTTTGCTTTTTTCTTTGGTTTGTTATTTTGTTTGTATTTCCTTTTAATTCCTGTAAAGCACTTTGTATTGCCTTGATGCTGAAAATGTGCTATATAAATAAAATTACCTTTAAAATATGAAATTTGTTTACCCTTTAAGATATTTTTTGAGCTAAAAATGATTTCACACAGCAAAAGTGTCTCATCAAATTGAAGGTATGCGCAAGCTTTTTAAAATTAGTGTAGTAAACAGCAAAATTGGACTAAAGGAATCTGTTTCTGTGAAGATTTTTCCTAACATTATTATTGAATTCTGACATAGCCTCAGATGCTCATTTAGCAAACTGTTGTTGCATTTTAACTATGTCAGCTCAAGGTAATGGGTTGTTGTAACCCATTACCTTGTATCCCTCACTATACTCTATGCATCAGTGGTTACATACAGAACCCTATTTGCAAAGCATTCCACGAGGATGTGGATGCACACAACACTGTCGTTGTGATTCTTTAGCCTGAGGGCTGATGAGCTAATGAATTGCTTTTGAACACAAGCAAATTTGCTGAAAGGCAAGAAGGGTGATTTGGACTTCTGTAATAGTTTCTGAAATAGAATTGGTATTATTGCAAATGAAACTGACATCGAATAAGCTGTTACTGGAGGGGTCAGCAATTTGAGAAAAACAATTATGTTATCATGGTAAGAGATATTAATCTAGCAATCTGGAAAACATGATGACCAATGGCACATTTACTGAACAGATTATGTTCCTCATTCAAATAATGTATCCAAAATGATGCATTTATGGATCCAGTATTCTAGAGTTCAGATAGATTTGTCATATTATAAGCTCAGATTTCTGAGCTGACATTTTATAGTGTGTAATTACGGACTAAGAAATGTTTATGTTATATGGTCGTTTAACTGCTTATGCTTAGAACAACAGACAGATGTAACTGTATAAGCAAGTTTGATAGGAAGAAAAATAGAATAAGCCCCTTCATCATGGAAGAAATCCTTCATAAACCAAATCTGGCAGAAGGATAAAGTAGAATTGACAAAGTTTTATAACTGATTGGGATAAGGGCATAACAATGGTTTTCAGAGACATAGCTCTCACTGTAATGACAATATATTCTTTTCATTTTTGTACTTTAGAATGAGATCAGCTTGTAAAAGTTACAAAGCTCTGTTCAGACCAAACTTAGAAGAAAGAGCATTGCGTCTTAAGCTGGGTAAAGTCACCACTGATTGAATTGTTTCTTCCATCTGTTATTAAATTCCTCAAATTATGTAAAATATAGGTATAGGTAAAATATAGGTATTTTGTCAATATTGCTATAGAAAAATGCAAATCTTCAGAATATGAATACATCCAAAATGTATTATATTTCATAAGAATATTTAGACATCAGACAAGCATCTGCCCTTTTCTGTTTGTTTTGTCTCCAGGGAACTTTAGCCTCCTCAGGCATGTAGAAAAAGAATGTCTCATGAAAGTAATTAACATTGAATAGAACAAAAATAAGGTGACTCCTTTATAATATTCAACAACCAGTCCTTTTTTTCTTCTCTTGAAACGTTTCTACTTTGAAGCCCTACTTCCCTGTCCACATGTCAAAATATCCTCAGGCTGCATCCTGAACCCTGCACTGCCCTCTAGTGTCCCTTACTGGTAAAATATTGCAAGAACATCTGACAGATGTTTTTTTTTTTTTTTTTTTTTACTTTTACTTGAGTAATTTCTTGAATTTTTACTTTTCACTTTTACGTGAGTAAAAGCTTTCTGGAAGTACTGCAACCTTTACTTGAGCGCAATTTTTGGGTGCACCTGTGATAAATAGAATTTAATGGCCATATTATCAGTCCAGGGAAAGACTGCTGACTTGATTAATGTCCAAAAGACAACACTGCTAATCAAAGTTACATAGAGTGAAAAAGTGTACCCAATACCATCCATTCATTCATTATGATTACCCATTTGGCTGCAGGGTTGCGCGGTGGAGATGCTGTCAAGCGGTCAATGGGAGAGAGGCGCACACTTGAGGTAGATCATTATTGTTAATTAAAGTATATTTAATTAATTTGTTAATTCAATTAACTGAAGGCAGGTTTATATAGCCGTTTTGAAAACTGCACTATATTTAATGAAATTCATATAGTCTTAAAAAGTTGCACAAAAGCATTGAAAAATGTAACTTTTATTACTTGCTAAAAATTACTTTGTTGATTTCTAAATCTAAAATTCCAGAGTAGAACAATACATTTTAATATGGTTTATTACGGAGCTAGGTATTAAATATGTAAATATTATTTATTTCCAGTAGTTCAATTCCACAAATTAAATTTAATATAGGCACACAGAATACTTGTCTTTGTTCGTGCTAATTATTGTCACCAGCAGGACGGCTTATTTTCTGAAAAATCACATTTTGGGCTTATAATCAAAATGAACAATTGTAAACACTTGTTTTTGATTGTATTCTCGCCGTTACGTATACACCCACTTTTATAATTTCAACTTTCATTTTTTAGAGTAGTGGAGTTATTATTAGGAAGGTTCATTACCTACCTACTCTGGATGCGCACTCCCGATGACTTCTTCCTGTTGCACGGCGCGCTCCCGCCTCCCTGACATTCGTACAACGCTCACGTGCTTTCTGTATATAAAAGGGGTCTCAGTCTACGCTCATCATGTCTAGCGGTTCACCAGACAAACGCAGAAAGATGGAGTCGGCCCTCAACCAGCTGAAGAAGCTCACCGTGGTGGTGGCGGACACGGGAGACTTTAACGGTAAATAGTTTTAATCCTCTGCGAGTTCCTGTTAGCTTATTAGCATGCTAACTGGGTTTGCAGGAAGAATCCAGGTTTTAATGTAACTGACCACAAGGTCGATAGCAGCAGTGGGTGTGTTTTTAATATATCTGACTTCAAATGTGCTTAATCGTATATGATAATGTTAGTCTAAAGCTACCAATTAAATATTTTTATGAGTCGTTCTAGTAATTTAACACTTTCTAACTAAAACACTGACATCCTCATAATCCCATTATTTCTCATTAACGTTATCCCACCATCTCAGTTAGCACTAGCTGCTATCTATGCTAGCTGCTGTCGTTGCGTATTTGCATTGTGCATAAAAAGTTATGCTTTTCAACGTTAGAACTGAGTGTTTTATGTTGCTTTTAGTCGCTTACACAAACTCTATAACATTTAAATTGACCTCAAACGTTTAGCTTTATGATGGTAGAAATGCTAACAACGCCAAACTGCTCTGTACTTATCGACATGCAACAGGAGGTTGTATATATTTCTTATTTTTCATCCTTTGTGCCGGTTATCTTTCATACCCCAACAGGCAAGGTTGTTTTTCTCAATAGGTCAGAATGAGGAACGGTTTGCTGTAATACTGTGTTGCAGATCACTTAGTTCCTTGTGCATAGCTTGCAGACTCAGGATGACATGACAGAACTAGTTTGTGAAGTTCAGAAAGCAGATTGCTACTGAAATCACAGAGCAGCAGTGGACTTCACACTTTAACTTTTTTGCTGCTCACGATCTTTTAAATTCAGCTTTTTGACTAATTTTAGTTTGTTTCTGTTTTAATAATCTAAAACATAAATTAGAAATTGTGTGTGAGATGGCAACATTTTCAGTTAAGTTGTATGGCAATACAAATTATCTGCAGAAGGTATTAAAGAGCTTCTACATGGTGGCAAGATACTTAGAACAAGCACAAAATAAAACGGCACAAAATAAAGTTGACCTGTCATGATGGGTAATTTGGTTGGACGATAAATGGTCCAAGAAATTATTCTGGTAAATGTTGTTTTTAGATCATTTTCAAGTAATATAATGATACTTCCATAACAATGCAAGAACAAGGTCTCTGAGATCAATACACTTTAAATTCTAATGAACATTCAACACTGCAACTGGAAGGCAGTTCCAAATGTCCCAGATAAACAAACAAAAATAGAAACATGGAATGAATATTTGGCTCTATAAACAAAATTGTCCTTCAAAAAAGCTAATTGAAACTGAATGGGTTTTTTTTTTATTCAATTTTTGGTAGAAAAGGTGAGGGAAAAGAAGAGAGCTATAAATCATACAAGTAGAAATTATTGAGCTTGTTTTAATTTATCATGCTGCTTATTGCGACAGGTCTAAAAGTTATCAATTTCAGTCAACCAGTGTACAGTTAAAACTTGTTGCAGAATCGTAAGATTGATTATTCTCAACAATTTGTTTTTACATATTGAGATCGAGGAGTCAACAAAAGATCTTCAAATAATTATCTGCCTTTTTAGAAGTTAGTTACTGTCAATTAATTAATCACCCTTAGTTCAGTCATTAAAATAGTTTCTAATTTCCAATGAAAATATGACATTTGATTGGGCTAATTAATAATATGCTCATATTTCAAATCAGTTTTGTGCTACTTAATAATAATCAACAAAATAAAAGCTTATTACTGTTATTGGTTAAATTAAACAATTTTTCACATTAGGCATGACATTAACATGTCTAATGGACATATGGACAATTTTTGGGAAATTCACACATTATGGAATTTGACCATTTGCTTTCCTGTGATCAAACACTGCTTCTTTGCAGTTGAAAATTCTTAGGCACATCAGGAAGGTCTCAAGATGCAGTTTTGTCTGAATTGCATTGGCTACTGCTGAAAGGAGTGTGACTGATGAAACAATGGCCAGAAGCAGTTTTTCAAGATTTCCAGCGGTTGTTTGGTTTGTGTAATCTAGGTTTTGTGTAGATGTTGCAAGAGGGCTGTATTTGACTTTTGCAAGCTCAGACAAGTTTACATTAACAGCATGTTGATAGAGTACCACTAAACAATTTACAGTGTGTCGGGGGAGAAAACGGCTAGTGCGAAGTCTGAAGGTAAACTGAAGGGGCTGAGAAAACACATAAAATGCAGTTACTCGATGTAAGAGCAACTATTGTATAGATTTTTTTTTCTTTCCCTCAGATAAAATTTGACATTTGCTGCATAATTTGAGCCAAAATAATTATTTCTGAATAATAATTAGTTTATGTTTTTACCATTATATTGACACAGCTTGTCCTTAAAAAAACACCAACATGTTGAAAGATTCTCACTGTCCTCCCCCCTGTGTTGAAAGAGGTAGCAACATACTTCTTTCAACACAACCAGCCTGAACAGAGGCTGGCTTTGTTCTGAAGCTGAATAGCTTGAAACATAATTTGGATGTCAGTGGAAAACCTAGTTTCCTGCACATTTTAGGATAAACTATACCATTTTCTAGTGGTGCTGACATGTTATGTTGCATTATCTCATTAAAGTTATCATTATTGGCTAAGTAATGTGCGTTTGCCAATTTGGCTCCTTTCTTTCCTGTTTTTGTAAACAAACTACTGAGAAGAGAGCGGAGAGAAACGCATACACTAGATGGCAGCACTTCTTACTGACTTCAGCTTTTATGTTTCAGTTATCAGGCTTGAACATTCTCTCATCTTGCATGCATTTTTAATAAAGCAGAAGTTTAATCTGTGGTGTTTTTAAACATACAATTTTAAAGATACAAAAAATATTTAACAGTTCGTCTCCTATGTTTTTCTGTCTTTTGCCTCTGTTAAAATTAATTCAGGTTTCATGAAACTGATCTGTGATTTCTGTCTTTGCAGCCATTGATGAGTATAAACCTCAGGATGCAACGACTAACCCATCTCTGATCCTGGCTGCTGCTAAGATGCCAGCCTACCAGCACCTTGTGGATCAAGCCATTAAATATGGTATTGCCAATGGAGGGTAAGAATTTGTTCTCTGACGTAAGAAAATCTAAATGTAATGATTAAGCATCTCTTTAGTTTTTCATGTAGAGTTGTCTAAGCGTTAACTAATTAACGCTTAGACAATTAGACTATCCACTGTAACTCTCACATAAATTAAAGTTACTCTGTTTTTCAGAACTGAAGAGGAGCAGGTAGCCAACACCATGGACAAGCTGTTTGTGAGTTTTGGACTGGAGATCCTGAAAAAGGTTCCAGGCAGAGTCTCTACAGAGGTGGATGCCAGGTGGGTGTAGACACCAACCTTTGCAGTGCAGAGTGGTAGAAGCAGGGCTTCTCAATTAAAGGAAAATGAGGAATATTTTGTTGTGCATGAAGACACAAATATTTGTTTTCTAAATGCTGCTGTTACCATGATACCATTTCATACCTTTGCAGTTTTAGTCATTTCATATTTTACGTTTTTCTGTTCTGATTGTGTGGCATAACTGCTGAGCATCTTTGATTTTACTGCATGAAACAATTTTGTTCCAAGTATATTGTAGCAGGTTTATATGATTATAAAATAAATTTAAAAAGTCAGTTTCAATTTAAAAATAAAAGAATACAAATTAAATTCAATTAAAAAGATTTGACATTTAATGGTGCCAGTATTTCATCTACTTTGTGGTTCTGTTCAATTTATTTTACAATCTTGAAAAAAATGGTTAAAATAAAATGATAATTTTTATAATTTCATGTTTTTTGTTTTGTTTTTTTGTAATGTTTCCAGACTAATGCAAGCTTTAGTCCATTTTTATGACTGAACATCATGTGTTTTCAGTCCTGTTTTGAAAAGTCATCGCTTGCAAAGATGTGTGAATTGCAAGCTGTTATGACAAAATGTGGTTTTGATAAATAAGAATGGGGAAAGTCAAACTTGTGACACATGGCAGAGGTTGAAATTACATGCATAGGATGTATTACATGTTTGTAAAACATATAATGTACATACAAATCATCGTTTTATGCCTTTTTCTACCTCTATACAGATTGTCTTTTGATAAAGGAGAGATGGTGGCAAAAGCTTTGAAGCTCATTGCTCTTTATGAAGAGGCAGGCATCAGCAAGGAGCGCGTTCTCATCAAGCTGTCCTCCACATGGGAGGGAATCCAGGCTGGGAAGTGAGTATGCAGGGTTTTAAGTATGTCCATCTGCTCTTAATTATTCTTATATATATATATATATATATATATATATATATATATATATATATATATATATATATATATATATATATATATATATATATATGTGTATATATATATATATATATATATATATATATATATATATATATATATATATATAATTTTTAAATCGAACTTAAAATTAGATTTAAGCCAGTCATTTTTTTTAAAGGATTATTGCATTCAAACAGGGAACTTGGCTCCTTGACTAAAGCCTACAGTCCAAAATCTGTTTTTCACTTTAAATCAGTTCTTTGTGTGTGGCTTGAGGTTTATGAACCTTGTCGCACCTTATCTTATCAATTTGCAAGATTCATTTGAACTGGGCAGTCCAGCAAACACTTCCTACATATTTATTGGTCCTTGTTCCTTAATCAGTGATTGTGATGATTAAAGGGTTCCTTGTAAAGTTCACTCGACCACAGTAATCTTTGCCTCGCTTAAACATACTAATTACTCTAACTAAATTATTACCTCTTAAACTGCTACAATGACGACAGAAGATTTACTGTGCAAGAAGATTTGCAATTTGAAAAAAGAATATTGACCTGCAGATTTTGGAGGGAGACTTAAAGTCTCCCTCCAAAATGTTGATTTAAAGTGAGATTTTGTATGGTACTGTATATGGAAGAGACGCATTATTCAAAATTTTCATGCAAATTTGTGTCTGACAAATCCAACATGTCTTTGCTTCAGAAAGGGGAAGAGTGCATCACTTCTGAGCTTTTAGATGTTGAGGAAAAATGCAGAGAATTCTAGTTTTTATTCCTTTAAATTTGTCCCTCTTTGTTTCTAGTATCAAAGATGGTCACAGGTACTTGACCTTTAGGGCCTGGACTAAAGAAAAATTTCTTCCTAATTACTTTGTTTAGATGGAGATCATTCTCACGACACAGTCACACTGCAACCACTTCAAACAACCTTAAAATTTATGGCACCAGCTTGCATACCAGTAAACCTGGATAATGTCTGGGAAACGGTACCTCAGTGGTGTGACATTAATGTACTGTTAGAATATTTACAGATAAAACTATGATTTTTACTGGTTGTGTATCAGTGAATCTGCAATGGGTAGAGAATGCACAACTGCCGTTTGATTCCAGAAACTGAATCAGTCATAGTTAGGACCTAGTTTCTCTTGATTGTTCATACTCTCAAGTTCTTGTCTTTTAATAAGTGTTGGTAGAAAAACTCTTGAAATATTCCTGAGTTGTTTTTTTATTTTTATTATTTATTTTTTTAGGGAGCTTGAGGAGAAGCATGGCGTCCACTGCAACATGACGTTGCTGTTCTCCTTTGCTCAGGCTGTTGCCTGTGCAGAGGCAAAGGTGACTCTCATCTCACCCTTTGTTGGACGCATTCTCGACTGGCATAAGGAGAACACAGACCGCAAAAGCTTCGAGCCACATGAAGACCCGGGTAATGATAGCTGTTCTGAATCATATTTACACTTATAGTTTCAGCCTTATGCACTGTAGCTAAAATCAGTAGATGACTCATAATTTTTATGGCAGTTTTATAAATGTATAAATGTCAATAACAAAGTAGCTCTTGATTAGTCGCCATTTGTAATTGCATACATTTAACCTTAAGCATGTTTTTGTTTTGTCTTGTTCATTTTAGGTGTAATCAGTGTGACCAAGATTTACAACTACTACAAGAAGTTTGGCTACAGCACTGTGGTGATGGGGGCCTCGTTCAGAAACACGGGGGAAGTGAAGGCACTAGCTGGTTGTGACCTGCTCACCATCTCCCCTGGACTGCTGGCAGAACTCAGCCAGGATCATAGTGCCGTCACTGCAATGCTCACTGTGGAGAAATGTAAGACTTTTCTAAAGAATTTTGGTTTATGTCGCAATCTAATTTTGTTCAGTATATATTCCAATTAAAATCAATTTCTTGTTTTTTACTCAAAGGTGAACAAAGTTAATCCTGACCTAAAGCACGTTAAGACTACAAAATCCTGAAATAACTTAGTTGTATGTACTGTATAGCTACAGAAAGTTTTGATACTCCATCCAACAAACAGCTTGAGAATTGATAAATAAATGTATTATTGCAAAGTAAATCAATTTATCTTTAAGTATTGGATACACAGATACAGTTTTGACTAAAATGGATCCCCACACATAATTTGATCTTTAGGACAAATGAGTCTTTATTAAAATCAATTAGAGGACATCTATGAGGTACAAACTTGTGAACCTGTCAATTTTTGGTGTTTCTGCATTGATTTCTTTTTTTTTTTTTTTTTTTTTTTTTGCAGCTAAGGCATGTGATCTGGAAAAAATCCACCTGGATGAGAAAGCTTTCCGTTGGCAGCACAATGAGGACCGCATGGCGGTGGAGAAACTGTCTGACGGCATCCGCAAGTTTGCCGCTGATGCCATTAAGCTTGAGGCTATGATCAAAGTAAGAATAACTTCATTTTTTACATAAAGTCATGCACAAATGACTCCTAAGGGGTTATAATATTGTTTATACAGGAGAAAATGCTCAGTGTGAAAAACGGCCAGTAATGGAAGGATCTGGAGTGTCCAGCTGCAGTCGAAGAGGTACAGGGGTCCAGAGAGGACCCCCTCTCTTTCCAGATGCCCAGGAGAAGTTCCAAGTGCCGGAGGAGCATCCTCTACCCTCTGCTCATACTCCAGGGACCAATCTCCTTAAACGTCTCCCCTGCTTTTTGACCAAATATAGATGATTACTTCAATGGGTGTTGGACGTAATAAAATGGCTTAATATTTACCTGAAATTTGCCCTGAAAGGTGATTTTATTTTATTTTTTAATTTAAGAAACAAATGTCTTATACTTGGATTATTTCATTACTTCAAGGGACAGTAGATACTTTCAACAGTGTAAGAACAAAATGTTTTTTATCAACTGATATTTGCTCCTAACAATGTAATTGTAACATTATGTGTGCAAATGATAATAAAGTTAATTCTTGATGAAATTTTTTGGTTCCGTCTTGATCTTGTGGCTTTTGTTGTGACACTGTGCATTGTATCACCACTGGGTTGAAGTATCTTAACGCAGACTAATGATAAAAATATGCAGAGCATTTTGAACAGAGTACAGGATCCAGCTCTTGTTCGCCAACCCCTCCTCTTGACATGCAACGATTGTACAGCCTCGTCACTAAGCCCTGGTCCAGCCTGTTTAACTCCATTCTCTGCCCAAATTTTAGCGACTCAACACCTTTCTTTTCAAGACATCACGGAAAAGCACCTTCATTAAACAAAAGCTGAACTTGAAGAAAACACAGGCCAGTAGCTGAAGGTAAATGGATCAGTTTAATGTTTTTAAGTTTATTGTAATTTGAAAAGTCAAAATTATATTTGATGATAATGAAACTGGCTGAGCTGTGTTGGTAAGACTTGATATCTGTAGAATAAAATGTGAATGACATTAAGACTTGGGTAGCTATTAGTTAAAAAGGGGGAAATGTTTCTCTGTCAAACTTAAGGTAATTTTCATACTGGAACAATAGAGCGATGTGAACAGAAAGTAAAGTGACTCAGTGAAGGGTGACAGGTTAACAATAAAAGAAGTGAAGGTGTCAAGTTCTGAGGAGTAAAATTATTCAAACTAGTTTGTGTCCAAAAAGTCCTGTATAAAAACAAAATTTTAAGACTCATAAGAGTTTACCGACTTGATGTGCAGCTGGCTAAACTAAACTTGTTACCTGAACCTCTAGGATGTAAGTGATCTTTCAACAAAAGCTTAACCTTCTTAAACCCTTTTTATAAGAAAAAAGCATCTAATTTCTATTCTTGTAAAATGTGAAGTTTTACTGGGGTCATCACTCTGGCTATAGCAGTATGGCCCTTGATGGGGTGACACTAGAGGAAGTAAAGAGCATCCCTGGTGGTGTAAATGTGAGAAACATGTCTGGTGAACCAAAATATGTGACTTCTTAAATAATATCTTAAAAGTGTTTATGATCTGCTTCAAACAATTACAACTCTACACATTGAGTCTTGTAACAAATGATTTATGGATGGAGACATTGTGTATTTTTTTAATAAAATTGTAAAACCTCTGCTTTATATTTTCAAGTTTATTTTAGTGGTGAGGGGTGGGGAATGTAATTATTGAAATAATTTTGAAACAGAAAAATACAAAGAACAATTTTAATGTGGTTGACTTCAGCTTTCAGAAAAATGTCAAATTTCCAACCTTTCTCTTCTTTAGAATCAAGAACCAATAGTAGCAGTTGTACTAAAAAACAATTTTTTGGAACCAAGAGATTAATTTTAAGGTTGAGTTCATTTGTTAGTATGTTCTGGTTGTAAAATGGAAAGAAGGTAAATAGTACTATTTTAAAATAGTGCCACCGTTTTGATAGAACCTCTTTTACAGATGTCAACTCTTGAACTGGCATGTGGTTTGACACCACAGCAGTGTAAATTGAATTCTGTTTTATATTGCACCAATTCACAAGAAATATCTAAAGAAAAATTCTCAGTTCATACAGAGATTCAAATCCCAATGATCAAACAATGTAGTCAAATTTATCCTTTTGTTTAATTTTTTGCATGTTTTTGTATTTTCATCTGGGCTCTACTTCTAGAAACAGTTCAAGCTCTCAAGAAAAAAAATAAATAAAACACCTTGCAATAATGGGGAGTTTATAAAATTTCCCCATCTTGATGCCACAATTGGTGTTACTGCATTTCACCTAGCAACCCAGTCGGTATCCAGCATGTTTGGTCTGCTGGTTTTACCATTCCATATGATACCTGTACAATGACTGCTGGAAAAGACAAGTGTTTCTTCTGATTCTGACTCAGAATCAAAGATGAACGATTGTAGAACAGAACATATGTTTGCAACCATTTTCACATGTATGAATGAATGCTTTAAAAATGTTATTAACATGTTTTATATATTACATTCATAACATTTAAACCTACAACTTGTTTAAAATAAATCATCATATATCCCTTTTAATATTTTTTTTAACCATGTCCTACATTATTCATAAAAACCATGTAAGCTTTGATGTGGCACACATCACACTCTGGATCTTAGTGAGAGCAGTGGAGATCATTCCTCTGAGCCTTTGTCATTGCTCTCAGCCTAATCAGAACAGTTCCCATTATCTCATTCATTTTCTTGAAGCCTAATTCACTCTGTCTTCTCACAGACATTAAACACCAGTTTGTTTTAGATGGACTCTTTATCCTGGGTATACTAACACTGCCTTCATGTTTTTGTAATACCCGAGTTGTAAGATATCCATCGTTTGTTGTTGAAAAGTAAATGGTTTGTTGCTGTCCATTAGACTCCATGTCTTACTGAGGAGCTGACATGCTGCACAGACTTAAACTGGGTGTCTTGCTCCACTGGCTGATTCTCTTCCTGTTGAGTCCGGCCTACGAAGCCTCGTCCCTGGGCCTCACAGTGCATGTTGTGCCTCTCGAGGAAAATGGAGGGAAAACGGTAGGCAAAATATTCCTCTCTTCTAAAAGGACTTTTATAGGGACTGTCTTTAAGCAGGACCTACCTCTAAAACCGAGCACTGATATTAATGATTTATGTCCATATGCTAAAATTCAAGTTTTATGCCGAAATTTATACTGTACTTTTGTTTTTATATAAGCTGCATTTTAAGTTGCTTTCCAGAAAGAAAAGTATTCCTGTAAAAATAATGTACTTCTCAATTTAAGACGATTAAAAAAGTTAATCTGAAAGAACTATGCACTACAATTTATAATTTTGTCCCTTTTCCTCTTGCAGGTTCGGGCTCATTTTACTGTCATTACTCCCTCTCCTTGTCCTGATTTGTTAGCAGTCTGTGCAGCAGGAAAGGACTGTCAGGCCCACCGCACCGC
The DNA here is from genome assembly GCF_027474105.1 of Poeciliopsis prolifica. NCBI lineage: Eukaryota > Metazoa > Chordata > Actinopteri > Cyprinodontiformes > Poeciliidae > Poeciliopsis > Poeciliopsis prolifica. Next base: position 11,382,547 of record NW_026562386.1, on the reverse strand, counting down.
CCTACCTTTCAGCTACACCAAACCCAGCCCAGCGTGGTGTGTCCGCCAGTGGCAGAAAACCGTACCGAGCAATTACAATTCTTTTCTCAAATTAGGGTATGAAATCTCTATTTTCACTCCCAAATTGTAAATATGCATAAACTGAGGCTCCCAAAATGTTTTACATATTCTTCAAAATGTATAATACTGAAAATACATGCATAATTTAACTCTGAATGCATACATTTCTTCAGTACGTGATGACTGAAATGTACTTGTTAATAGTCAAAATCCAAAATACACTCAGTTTAATTTCTTCTTGGCGTCATTTATCTGACTACTTCTTCCTCTGTTTTCCTTAATTCCAGATGACTTTTTACTTAACTGTTCAAGTAATGTCAAGTAAAAAAGTAAAATATTTTTTTCTAAAGCTCTTTTATTATTTCCTTTAGATTCCAGACAGAGTTTTACGTCTCAATAAATGCAGACCCAAAGATTCGGGCGAATAATGGAAAACTCAACAGGCCTCCTTTTGTGGCTCTCCCTCCTCCACTGAGGTAACACACAAATCAATTTCTTCACAGTGACCAAAATTTATTGTAAACTACATTAAACAATTTAGGGGTCCAGAAAAGCTCACACGTCAAAGGTTTATTAAAGCCTTAAAGTTCTCAGTTTTTCATCTACATTGGAATTCTGCTACTAAAGGTGAAAGCACCTGTTTCGAATCTTGAAGTTAAAAGCAAAGTTTGGCAAAAATGTTACCAAATAGCTTTGTTAAATTTTTTAAAAATCTGAATTTATATCTAAATTAATCTTTCTGCTGCCTGTACATTCTCAACAATTGATCTGGTCAGAGACTGAATTATTACTTGTTGCTGACACTGATTTTGACTGTGCTGTTGGATCAGGGCCAGGGTGAACTGTCCCGTTGACTTCCATATCTCAACAAAGGATCTGGATGGAGATAAAGTCCGGTGCCGCTTTGCGAGTGCCAGCAGTGGAGAGTGCCGGGAGTGTATTCCACACAATTTTCTGGAACTGGATGAGGTGAATATTCTGGGTTTCTTAAACTACAGAAATGTTTGTGATATTTTCAAGTAGGATATGGTCTCACCAGTTCTAAAATTGTTCAACACTAGATCATGGTCTTCAATGTGAAATTACTAAAGGGACACAATTAGCTGTTTTCAGGTGTGGAGCCTACATCTGTGTTTTCAAACAATACCAGGACAGAAAGACATCAACACTGACCTTAGAGAAGCTAAAGATGATTATGGTACTCATAAAGTGAAAGGGAAGTACTGTACTACATGCTAATGACAAAAAGCATCTTGAAGAAAACATTTATAACAGTTGCTGACTGTCCCTTCTACAAACTCTTAACTTATCAAGTGGACATATGCTTCCAAGCTAAATATTGGGATTGTGGAAACTGTTGTGTGTTTTGGACACTTAGGATTGAAATAACTATGTTTCCCCCATTATTCTGGTAAGTTGCAGGTCGCATATCCTGCCTGTTACTAAATGTTCATCTTTTCCTTCCAACCAATCAGATTATCGACTGAGTAGCTCCAAATGACTGTTTTCGCAGACTAAATTGAGAAGTCCTCACCACATGTGTCTATGTGTTCATTTCTTCATCTCACTGCTTAGCTGAGTTGTGTAAAAATTTCTAGGAAGAAACACGTTAAGAAATCATGAAGCACCAGCTACGTGCCAAAGCAAATTTTTGTCATGTGAAAATAAGGTTTCACATAACAAAAAAATAAGGTTCTGATTGCACATTTAGTTCTTTCAGTTGATGCCTAAAAATCTTAGATCTATGAGATTTTGAAAGAATTCAAGTAACCTGTTTGTGGATTTTTATGTTGTAAACTTCTAACCTGACTTTCTACAGAAAGTTTGTCTTGTTCATCAATACTCTACAAAACTGCTTGATGAAACTTGTTTTTAACAGGCGAGCTGCACTCTGACATTCACTGGAAAAGCAGCTGCAGGACAATACTTTATCTACTTAATGGCAGAGGACCTGATTCCCGCGCCTCCAACGAGACAGATTTTAAACAATTCTCCACTCAGCTCTGTTCCTGTGCACCTCTCTCTTACTGGTGAGTCTGTTCCTCACATGTAGCTATATAAAAAAAAAATCAAAAACAAAGTACAGCCTTGTTCAACTCCAATTACACTTCACTTATTGAGGATTGCTCAATATGTGATCCTCAGTATTGAGCAATCCTCCGATTAGCAACTACGAATTATAGAATACTACATCATAAAAATATTCTGAGTAGTTAGAAAAATGCTTTTATATTTCTTTCTGTATGGACAAAAGAAATGCTGTTTTAAAGTCAATGATTATGTCTTTCCACCCTGGCACAGTGTTAGAGCAGTGTACTGAATGTTCTAGAATGGCACAAAAGAAAAATCTTTCTCTTTAATAGGCATGCAGGTTCACCTTCAGCTTTTTAAATTCTTCTAAAGCTGGAAGGGCGGGGTTACTTTTCGTTCTACTTTTTTATTTCTGCTTAGCCTTCTTGAAGTAATGATGACATAATTATGTTTTGTGCTTCTCAGGATGTATTTTCATAACTACACATTCAGTAGAAATGTATTGGTAGTTAACTTTGTCCTGATGCCTGACTAGAAGGTGACTGGCATGGTTCATTTTCTTTTTTGATACATTAGTACTAATTATTCCTGAATCAACTAAAGTAAATTCTTTACTCTGTGTTTAACACCAATCATATCTCGAGTTTTGCTCCAACTGAATATTTCTTATGATTAAACAAATTATCTTTGCGTACAAAATATAATAAGCATTATACTTTTGTCCAGCTCATTTTTGCAGCAGTCATTTCTGTGCTACAATAAAGAGATTTACATTTCTACATTTCTGAGAATAATAATGCACATTAAATATATTGATCAGTGATTTTCTTCTCTGTTCTACTGTTATGTCTCATCTTTCTTTCTTTGCTTCTTCAATCAGAACATTGATCTCAGCAATCAACAATGGATGGTTTCCTTGATTCTTTATACATTCAGATGCATTTCCTCTTATGTCCACATTTTGTGGTCACCTGTGATTCTGTTTGAGGAAAAAAAACCTAATATTTCCAAAAATAACTATAATGCAAAGGTTAATCTTTTACTCCAGGAATAACAACAAATCTATTTCAGTATATCTTTAAATAAACAATTTATTTTGTTAATGCCTGATGCTAATCTTATCACATTTCTAAGGTATGCAACTTTTTTTTCATTGAATTATTTTGCAGGAACAATGAAGCACTACTTCAAAAATCTGACTATATCTTTGTCTGTATCAGTTTCTTAGATAAAAAGTTGGTTAAAACATCTGATAATAATGTCATCAAATTTAAAAAAGAGAAATATTGCCAGGACAGCTTATTTTTTAGATTTTTCTTTTTAAATAGGTTATTGTTTGTCTTAATTTTATCCTGAGATAGCAACATTTGAAGCTTTTTAAAACATATCTGCTGCCCCTCAGTGGAGGAGTCGGCTTCAGACTGCAGTCATAGCCCCTTGGTGCTTGATGGGACCCCAGAGAGAGACTCTGTGCAGTTCGTCCTGCCGTTTCAGGAGGTGAAATTCAATGCTAACTACAAGTCTGACCTTGAGAGGTGTGTCATCAAAAAGCCTTTAATATTTTCTTCCTGTAAAAGTGTTTATGCTGTAGTGTTGTTTACTTAAGGAGCTTACCCAACAGCAAGAAAATATACTTTTATGTTTTATTGTCACTGATGCAGCTTGTTAGGTTTTTTTTATGTAGAAACCGCAGCATTATTTAACCTGAAAATTTCCACTGTTTATGTATTTAAAACTGGTTCCATCTTTTTTGAATGATTGTATAAAATCTCAACTGTACAGCAACAAATGAACAGCCCTGAATGTTTAATTAATTTCACTAAATGTTAATGAATGCATAGTCCTTCATACACAATGTATCTGTAGCTTTTTAAATAAAGTATTTCCTTATCTTGTTTAAAACTAAAACACTCCCCATATTTTACCTTTAGAGCTCTCACATCATGATTCTCAGAAACTTGTTGAATCAAAAGACCTGACATGGCTTTCTTTGTTGTTTTGCAAACAAAACAACAAAGAAATAGAAATAATACTCATGAACTTACTGTGCCTCAGCTGAATTACATTTGTCGATATAGATATTGAGTTTATCTTTAAATAACAACCACTATTTATACTGTTGAACTTTTCATTTTAATATTTTGAATACAAAACTTTTATATGTCTGCATTGGGTGAATAACACCAACTGAAACTCATGTGGTTGCCACTTTAAAGCTTCTAAAAATAAAGACAGCTGGTCTGGTAGAGTTTTGCCAGAATCCCAAGGAACGTGGTTTTTGCTCTCTTGCAGTGTTTTGGAGATAGCGGTGGTCGGCCCCCCTGACCTGTACAGAGTTGGCTTTGCATCCATCAGCAGCCTGGCAAAACTAACTATGGCCTGGATCCGCTCTGAAAACAACCTGACCCAGCTGTTGCCTGTCTGCTTTGTTGCAAACACCAAGAGGTTTGTAATTAACATGTGAAATCCTCAATTATTAACAACTTGAACAGTGTTTGATTCTGTAAATTTTGCTATCCATTTACAGGTTTGATAAGTTGATGGCAATTATTTTACTTTCTACAAAGTTAAAACAAAGCTGTAAAAGTTTAGTATTTATTTGTAGTATTTTTGTTTCTTGATGTCATCTCCTTTATGCTAAATTCCCTTTGTCTTTTTTCTAAAAAATATTTCTTATGTACAATTGTTATGGAAATTTTATTACTCTATTGGTACATTTAGCTAAATATAGACCAAAATATTTGTAGACTGTAAAATCATCTGATCTGTTCTTCTTGTCTTTCCAGTTTTCAGTCCCAGCTGCGATGCGTGTGGCTGTACCAAAGTAAGACTTGTACAAGAATAATGATGATTATCAGGTTTATGAAGCCTCTCCAGCATGGTTTCAGTTGTACAGACTACTAAAATATCTTTGTTTGTTTCAGGGGAAATGAGGACCCTGCCTGATGGAACTGGTTAAGTTGCTGAAACAATTTGTTAAATTCCAGTGTTGTGTGTGTGAGATGAACGTTGATTGTGTCTGTGACTATGTTAAACTAATGAATAATCTGCTGGTGCTATTTCCTTGTAGAGCTGAGGTGTAATCAGACAGAGATGTCTCTGCTGCTCCCTGTCACCTCCCTCACCAACGTCGACCTGGACAAATTACAGCTCAACAGCCCCACCTGTCCTGTCACCCACAACAGCACACACTTGACTGCACACATACCATTAGGTGGCTGCGGGACTAAGGCTGTGGTAAAATATATATTTTCCTTGTTGTTGTATATTTTCAAAACCTTTTCAAATAACAGACATCAAGGCACATCTTTGCTTTAAATCTACACATTTGCAGAGTATGCTTATAGAGTCTTAGACTGACCGATGATGGCATAAAGACAGCCTGAAACGCTAAAAAAATAATACATTTACAAATAAGTATATTTATGTACTTATATGTGCATACTACATATAAGTACATACATACTTATGTGTATACACATACACATAAGTATTTTGTAGGGTTTCAAAACCTGCAATATATAAAATTTTACAAAAATATTTTTTACAATTCAGGTTCCCTGAAGTTAGACTAGTGAGGGTTTTGAAATTGGTTCAAAGAAGGCAATGAGCACTCAAAATCTTTTTATTGAACAACCAGAAACCTTATTAAAAGGTCATTTTATATAGATTTGATTAATTATGCATGTTAGGAAGAAAAGAAATACTTGGCTTAAAAAATTGATTTCAGACATAATATACATTTGGGTTTGTAGTGTAATATTCAAATATGTAAAATTCAAGAGATAAATGACAAAATGTGCATGTGCTTGTGCATTAAAAGACAACAGACTATTTGTAACTTATGAAAAGTAAAATATCTGGAAACAACAAAGATATGTAATACCAGCAGAAAGGTTTTTTTTTTAATAAGTTCAAATTGAGCATATTATAATGCAGAAATTGGCATGACTGTTAACACTTACTGAGTTTCTTGGTTGGAGTGATGGTTATAGATTTTAAATGAAAACTTCTGCAGAATCTGATCACATTTTTATTGTTTAGTCTGTGAGAAAGAAAAAGTATCTCTGATTTAATGAATGTTTAACTTTTAACAGTCTCAGTACATATTTTTTTTACTAACTGAAATTATGGAGAAAACTTTTTGTCACGTCACTTCAGATATCAGAATTTTCAGCACCAATAAAATGCTATCCTATATTGTTTGTTTTCAGCACTCTGGCACAGAATTGGTTTATACCAACACCTTAAAAAGCGTGCATCACACCATGATCAGCCGCCGGCCCTCGCTCATCCTCCCTCTGGCCTGCCGGATCCCAGGAGCGGAGGTCAAAGGGCCTCAGTATGCCATCAGCATGCCAACAGAGAGGGAAACGTTTGGCGAGATTATAGTCTGGTTAGAGTTTCACCTTCCAGGACAAGGGCCTCTGGCACCACTCACCTCCTCTCCCAGGTTTCGTTCCAATTTCTTATCATCTTCAAGATTTCGTCGTGAGACAGGTTCAGAAAGCAGCACCTCCAATAGCAGCACTCAAACTGGTCTCCAACATGACGAAATGGTCAAGCAGTTGGACCTGTATGTGATGTCTAACTGCAGTGTTGATCGAGCTGAGATGATAGTAACAGACTGTATGGAATCTGAGAAGGAGGACATGGCAGACAGCCATCCTCTTGTGGAAAAAGGGTAATATGTTTCATTATTCAGTTTGTACAGTGTCCTTTATTGTCATTGTTCTTCTTATTATAATTATCCTAAATATTTACATCCAACTGAAATTTGACAGATACTGAATGATATGTCCTAAGTAGAAGGAAACATTAAAACAGATCCTGTGGTTTCAATTTCTGTTTCAGGTGCATGATGTCCAACAACACACTGGAGATTATTACAGAAGAAAAAACTTTCAAGATTTACCGTCTGGATATGAACACAAGGACAGTCACTGGAACAAAGGTCTGGAATCCCAATCATCATTTACGTCAAATCTTATGCTTTTTTTCTGCCTATTTCAAGCCTTTAATTTTTTTTTAAATTTTATGTGAATTAAATACTGGTTGGTCCATCACTTCGAATTAAACTGGAACACTTCTGTGGCTTTAGAGTCCAGTTAATGACTTTACGAACTTCAATAAATTGTATTTGAAGTTTTATGTTGTAGACATACATGAAGCAGTTGATATTTGGGAAATAAATGGAAAAAGGACAAATGGTTTTAATTTTTTTTTTTTTTTTTACAAACTGAAATCAAAAATCAAATCAAATCAAATTTTATTTGTATAGCACATTTCAGCAGCAAGGCATTTCAAAGTGCTTTACATCATAAACACAAAAACACAAAGTCATGCAACATAGAATAAACAAAACATTGTTACATTTCAAATACAATTCTAAACAGGTGTGTTTTTAGTTGAGATTTAAAGGTAGTCAGGGTTTCCTCTGTTTTACAGTTTTCTGGAAGTTTGTTCCAAATTTTTGGTGCATAGATGCTGAAAGCTGCTTCTCCTCTTTTAGTTCTGGTTCTGGGGATGCAGAGCACAACAGAACCAGAAGACCTGAGAGGTCTGGAAGGTTGATACAACTTGTAATCTCTTAAAAAGAACAAACGCAAAATCTCTACAATGTTTGATCAGTATATTTTATTAATGTGTGGAACTTTAATGGGAAAAAATGAAAACACGAGTAAAAGAATGAAGCTATAAGAAGACGGCTACAGCAAAAATCTGGAAAAAACTGAGCTCTAGAACTTTTTTTTTCTTTGCAAAAGGTTTACATTTCTGGATATGTAAAGCTGGCATATTTTGTTTGACAAAGTACTGACTCAGAGGGACTAAATATAAATGCATACTTTTGTTAAAATTCAAAAATCCATACATTCTTTTCTTTGCACTGCATATTTCGGCTATGCTTGGTGTTTATCTAATCAAAAATATTATACATATAGTTTTCTTGTCTGCCTTTACTGTGTTATGTTCTAAAATAATTATTTTTCTATTTGATCTGACTGATAACTGCAGCTTTTTGTGCTTCCAGATGTATTTTGAATGCAAAATCAACCTGTGCATTGCCACCATGCCCTCTGATAAATGCCCTGATCTGTGTAGCAACTCAAGCAGTTCTAGCATGCTGGTTAACAGTGTGTTCACTAGCACATACTCCATCCGCTCAGGGCCTGTGAGTCTCATGGTGGCTGACTTTATGAACAGAAATACCACTGCAACAAATCCTCCTACAAATAATACTCCTGGGCCAACCGTCGCCCAACCAGCTACTACACCAGGAAGTACTTCGCCAGCTTCTCAAATTCCAAATGTAACCAGTACAAATACAAATACTGCATCTCAAGGTAAGAGATCAGCTTCTCTTATTGTCTAGTATTCAGTTGATTAATACTAGACAAATTATGGAATATTTGTCATATTAGTGTCTCACACTTACAAATTACTACAAAAAATTGGAAGCTATTGCATTTTTCTAACATTGCTGTTTAAAAAAACAACAGTTTTTCAGTTGTTCTACCAAAATACATTCATACCCCTGGCAGACACTGTTTTAAATTATAATTTTTTATTTCACTAACATTTCTTCTGATTGGAAGTAAAATTATTTTTCTTGATTGATACAGCCTAAGTTCCAACTTAAATTAGATAGACAATCTGTGGCGGGAGCTAAAGATTAAGGTGATGACCTTCTAAACTGAGATCTGATTGTTAAATTACCAAAACAAATATTTCAAACAGTTGTCAGACTTAATAGAACCTGCAGTAATAATGTTTTTTGTTGTTTAAAGGAATAAACAATTTATTCTCATTTCATCAGTTCCATTTGTTTTCCTGTATTGTGTTTTAACAGTAAATTCTATATTCTGGCAATGTTTTTAAGATGATAGTGAGCTGATTTAGTGACAGACTCCATGTGGCTGACAAAATTTAGGTCACAGTCCAAAACTACACTAAAGATCCTTGTGTTGTGGTCTTTAGCCCCACTCTGTCTCATTGAGCAGTGATCTTGTTCATACTTTTTAGCCAGATATGAACATTTTTGTTATACAATAATCTGGAGGGGAAAAACAATTTTTTAATTACTGTTTGAGAGACACCTGTCTTGTTTCCTATCAGAAACAATATTTTCAAGCGACTGAGTCAGAATAATTTCAAAGCAAATTCAACCAGGGGTATGGATAGTATTGTGTTTAGTTACCATTTAGATTTATATGACAAATCTAACGCTGTATCCAACTCTTGTTATTTTTCCATGTGTAGCTCCAGAAGTGGCCACATCCAGGATAACTGGTGTGATCCTAATGACTATCGCCATGTTTCTCCAAATTACCATCCTTCAATAAAAAAGCTACTGGACAAAGACCTGACAGATAACGAAGCACAGCATGTTTTTGTTATGGAACTTTGGAGTATAAAAATAAACTGCTCCAGATTAACATGACAACAGAGGCATAGCTACACTAGTTATTCATCTTTCCCTATCTCTATATTTAAAGTGAAAGGTAAAATGCTTTTTTTATTATTTTATTTACTTCACAAGGCGGCAGACCAGATAAGTTTGATCCGCCGCCTTCAGAGCAGACCAAACTTATCTGATAGACACACATTGTTCATCAGATAAATTTCAGTATAACACTGGCAATGTTAAGAAAGCCAAATAATTACCTAAAGCCAAATAAACTGTTTTCAGTTGAGCAGATAAAAACATTTTGTTCTTCGTCTCTCCTGTGATATTTTTTCCCCCAACATATTGTACAAATGTGATCATTATGTTTTAGACTTTGCTTTCCAGTTTTTGTCTTACAATTATACTGAAAATATGCATATATACTTACTTTCCTTGAAAAATATATTTTTCTTATATTACAAATTATTTACATGGCATTGCTATATGTTGTTGAAAATAAATACTTCCACAGACATTGAAATACATTAATGTTGACTTTTGTTACAAAACTGTTTTAGCATGAATGAAAAGTAAAACACTACAATGAATGCAAAATTGAATGCACTGTTATTTAGGCAAATGCATTTGTCAAATTATGATTCCTTCATTTTAAGTTGTGTTTAATACACAACTTAAAATGAAGGAATCATAATTTGACATATTTTGTAATGCATTATTTTCATTATTTTATACAGTGTGGTGAAAAAGTGTCCTTTTACAGATTGATTTTGTTTTGTCACACTTTTCGTCAAAAATGTTTCAGATTATTGACCTCAATAAAAGCAAGTAAAGTCTGCAGTGCACTCGATATTTTTCTGGGTACTTTGTGGACAAACATAACCTTACTAAAATGAAAAAAACAGTTTGCAATAACTATTGTTAATCTTATCGTTGTGTCATATTGCAATTGGATTTAAGTCTTGACTTTTGCTAGGCCGTTCTAATTCAAGTTTTACTGAAATTATGCTGCTAAATAATTTTCACATCAACTCATGCAGTATTTCTAAGTATTATAAGTGTGAAGAATGAGTGGAATGTCTTGCACCTTTACGGCCACATGCACATGGGGAACTGAACCGTCCCTGTCAGCATGAAAATCTATGACAGCTATCCTAGCACTTTACGCGCTCATAGCCCTTATTTTGATGCCTTTAGCGAGATTGTTGCTCACTAGCGTTACAGTATTTGTTTTCATTCTGGAATTCTGACCAATCTCAGGTCGATGTGGGCGGAGACTTTGCCGCCTTCACAGCAGACCACGCCCCTATGTTCAAGGAACAGCGCTTCATACATACACTGTTGTTAGCGACGTAGCCACTACAGTCAGTTACATTTCTCACATTTACGTTTGCCAACGCTTCTCAAAACTTTCCTTCTTTTTTCATCACCGCCTGATAAATGCTGGAGTAGCAGTTTTCCAGTCGGGGATCCTATACATCGGAGTGCAAAGTTGTAGTTGTTGGCAGCCGATCTAGGTAAGTTAATTTATGTTAGCCGAGGTAATGGGGTTTGGTTGTTGTGCTAAGGTAGCCAGCAGCAACATAACCTTGCCGAAAAGACGTAAAAAAGAACCAGGCACCAGTCGCTTTTCCGCTGTGATAGAATCGTGTCGCTCTGTTTTATTCCATCTTAAAACTGAGGACTTTAGCAAAGGTAACGTTAGGCTGCAGCGCCGAGAACTTACTGAAGCTAGTCGCCAATGAGGCTAGCAACGTGAATTAGCCGATGGGCTAGCGTTAAGCAGGCTAACCTGATGTATTTTACTGTTAGTTGGTTTTTGCCTTTTCCAGTTCAATGTTTAAGTGGGTTTTGTTAAGAGACTATTGTTTCTGAAAAAGGCTCTATTTTTGGAAACTTTATCAGCAAACTTAACGCTTACTTGAACGTGTATGCGACGTTTGAAAGCGCAAGCATTAGCCTTCGCTAGCTTGCTAGCGGTCTTCGAGAGCTAACGATACTTAAGATTAGCGAAATGAATGACTATCAATATAACTTAATTCAGGCACCGTGGCGTACTGTTTACGAAAAGTGACTATTGAAACGATCGATTACTGCACGACTGTAAGTAAGTTTTCTTACATGTCTTCTATCCAGCACAGAGGGTAATGTCAGTTAAGCTCATCAGATGTTTGAATAAAGTGCTCTTTCAGGAATAACCCGATAGTGACAAGTTACTACTTTCTGGTTCTGTCTCGCTGTCAACTTATAGACACCGCCATAACTTGCTTGCCACATAAACTGAAACGGACGAAAGTCAACGTCAGCCATCAGACCAGCGAAAGCGGTCATCTAGCCGAAAACGGATAGCTCGGTGTTTAGCACGGAGGGGGAGGGGAGACGAGAGCGCTGCAGCGAGCGACAGTGCCAGCAAAAATGGAGGCATAAATCGGATAAATGTTCGTTTTTTTTGATGCGCTGCTGTACTGATATCGCAGCCTTTCGCCGTCTGGCGTGTTTGCTTCTCGTTTCGAAGAAGAAAAACCGAAGCTAGATGTGACAAAGACACACTATCTGCGACTGAAACGTTTACGCTCTAACACCGTGTTCTTCCCGACGGTGGTGTAGGGCAATGAGGCACAAAGACTACCCTCCTCTGGCTAAATCGGATGACGTTTACTTAGGGACCGTCAAGAAATTACTTTCTATGTATAGCTGTGCTATTTTGTAAAAAATAAAAATAAAAAAAAGAAAGAAAGAAACGTAAGATATATTTAAGGCGCGAAGGAAGGCTTAAATGACCAATGTAAAATAAAATACCTTGACCAGTATTTGGTGCTACTGAAAAGGGCAGAAAATAAAACATGTCTAATTCCCATGTAAAGGGATGGGAATTAATGTGCAGCCTCCTAATTAATAAATTAATCTCCAATAAATATTAAACTAAACAGCAATTATGAGAAATTATAAATTAGAAGCAACAAAATACTGAAACAAAGTCACATCTGAAAAAACTTTAAAAGAAATTAACATTGTACATTTTACCAAGTTTATCCATGTAGGGTAAAATAAATGCAGTTGAAATTCTGTGAATGTTTAAGAATGTGATGACGATACTGCTTCACTTTTCATTCACTGTCATGATTTCCAAACCATTTGGCAGTTTTTTAGTTGTAGAAAGTTTAATTTGCTTTTCTATAAAGTGCACTGAAATTCCATACAATTGGTGGGATATACATAATCTTACATATTTTTAAATTAGTTTTGATATTGCTGAAATTGTTTGCATGGTAATGTATTTTATGTCTTTTTGTAATGTTTGTAAGACGTTAATTTAATTTTGTTTGTCTTAGAAAATAACACAATGGCTGTTTTGTAATGTCTCTAAATTGTAATTTAATTGTAATGTTTGGTGTTGACCCAGGAAGAATATTCTCTACTATGATGCAGACGAATTGGATCCTTAAATAAACAAATACATCATATGCATATAGATTGTGCTTTCTCAGTACTTAGGATGCAATACTGTACATAATCTAGACTTGTTATTGAAATGGAGATTGCAATTTTGTGTATTGTGCAGACCTTGCTATGAATGACACCTATCTTATGAATCATTGCCGGCTGAAAAATATTGCTCACTATGTCGCAAATAATAGGCTAAAAATCCAGCAACACGGACAGTTGCGCTGTTCACTGTTTACTGAGGTGTGTCAGTGGGCGTTTGGAGATTTGTTTCACAGTTTTAAATCCTGCACTGCCCTAATGACTACATTTAGAAAGTAGGTGAGAAAGTTTAAGAAGTATTCTTGTGTTTTTTCCTTTCAGCTCGAGTAAAGTATGCTCTAGTCTGAGTATGTGTATACCATGAAGAGACGTGCAGAAGACCCAGAACCGATTTTTGTGCAGCAGCAACCACGCCGTCCCCCAGTTCAAGCTATTGGAGAAGGCTTTCAACGGGCTCTTGTCCCGGCCCCACCTGTTGTTGAGGCTGCTGCAGACACCATGCAGCCCTCAACTGGTATACAGTACTCTCTGCCCCAGGCCTACCAGGTATGATATGAGGCAAATATTTACATTGTAACATATTTTTTTAAAAGTCAGTGACACTTAGAAACTTGCTTTTTATGCAACAAGTATTTACTTGGTTCTGTTCTATTTCTACCTTAAAGGTGCCTACTATGCCTCAAAGCACAAGTGGGCACGGGCACAACAATGCTACACCACTTATTGGCCCTCATACACATAGCCTGGCTGTGCAGTCGCCGGGACCTGCAGTGGTCCCGGGTCATGTTCATCCCCCCACACCCATAGCTTCAGTGCAAGGACAGCAGCAGCAACAGCAATTTCAGCGGTTAAAGGTTTGAAAAACCAAATGCTTTTGGCTTAAGATGTCAAAAAAAAAAAAAACTTTGTTTGATAATGTATTTCCACAACAAACAGAACAGGGAATATGCTAATATATTTCAACTTTTTGCTTTGTAGGTTGAAGATGCCCTGTCTTATCTGGATCAAGTGAAACTGCAATTTGGGAATCAACCTCAAGTTTATAATGACTTTCTCGACATAATGAAAGAGTTTAAGTCCCAGAGGTCAGCTTTGTTTTCATGGGTTGATTCTGAACAAAAAAAACAAACAATAATACTTCTGTGTTTCAAATTCACATTCAGAACTGATGTTTTTGAGTTTCGTTAAAAGTACTTTAGGTGATAATACTGTGTCAATGATTCTGTTTCTGCAGCATCGACACTCCTGGAGTCATTAACCGTGTGTCGCAGCTCTTTAAGGGGCACCCAGACCTCATCATGGGTTTCAACACTTTCCTGCCGCCTGGTTATAAGATCGAGGTTCAAACCAACGATCTGGTGAACGTAACCACACCTGGTCAGATACACTACATAACTCCTCAAGGAATATCGGTACAAAACATCCCAGCAAATGGAGGATCTAGCCAACCAACCAGCCTCCAACAGCACCAGAGTCTCCCACAGACCAGCCTGCTCACCAACCCTACCCCAACTATCACCACTCAACCTGCTTTAAACAAAGCCAGCAAGGTGGAATACTTTTTCACCTATCTGTTGATTGTAGTAGTTTGTGGTGGTTTAGTAGCATAACATATTTTTGCGTTGTTGTTTCTCTCAGCAGCTTATTCAGTCTCCGGCCCACACACCCACCAGCCAGCCGAATCCATCCATCCCGTCATACGCCTCACCACGTTCTCCTTCAGTTCAGCCCCACACTCCCGTCAGCAGCACCCCATCCAGCGGGCCACCTCTCCAGAACAACCAACCTGTGGAGTTTAACCACGCCATAAATTACGTCAACAAGATCAAGAACCGCTTTCAGGGCCAGCCGGATATCTATAAGGCCTTCCTAGAAATTCTGCACACTTACCAGGTGAAGAATATGAAATTTTAATATCTCTAGAACTTCAAAAGAAAGTTCAACTCACTCCTGCTTTCTTTGAATTCTAAATGTTTTAGAAAGAACAGCGTAATGCTAAAGAGGCAGGGGGGAATTACACACCTGCTCTGACTGAACAGGAGGTTTACACTCAAGTGGCCAGACTTTTTAAGAACCAAGAGGACCTGCTTTCAGAATTTGGACAGTTCCTGCCAGATGCAAACAGTTCAGTGGTGAGTCTCTGAATGCAGACACAACATTGTTATGCAAAACTAACTGGATCAGTGTTTTATTAGTCACTGGACTTCTAATAAAAAATTACCTTCAACTGTTAAATACCGCTGGATCTTCAAAAGTTAAAGATTTAGAAGAAGAAATCTTAAATACGTACAGATTTTCCCAAATAGATCTTAAATTCTATTTAATTATGCCTTAAATTTGCTTGACATTAACATTGAATAAATTACCATACTGTGATGAAGTTAAATAATATTGTAAATATTTAGCTGAAATAACTGGAATTTTGGTATTTGCCTGCAACCTATGTGATTACAATGTTACCTTGTAAAGGCCCAGCGAACTGCTGGCACTGTGCTTGACTTACACAGTGCCAGCGCAAGTCAAGCAGGGAACAAAATTCTGAAACTGGAATAATGTATGCTTAAAATTTAAATCATAATTGAAATTTTACTGAGATAAAACTTTCAAAAATCTTAACCAAGCCTGAGTCTCTATGGTTCAGAATTTCATAACAATTTATCCAGAGTGAGGATGTTAAGTAAAACATTTTGTTTGACAAGCAAGACATTGTTTTTGTCTCGCATGCTTGAGAAAAATTTAAAGCTTTCATTTGAAATGTAATTATTTAATTCAGATATTTTCCTTAACATGAATGTTTATATTCTGTTGAATTCCTTTTTATGTAGTTTCTCAGAAATGTTTTCTGACACAAAATTACTTTTGGATTTTGGTTCTTTTTTTTTTTTTCCATTTTGTCTTTAATTGTGATATGCACTTCTCTGTGTAGTTGTTGGGGAAGAGTCCTCCAGACAGAGCCGAGTCAGTCCGTAATGATCACGGTCCCACAGTAAAGAGACCCTCGCTGAACAACAAACAGAGACTGAACCAAAATGGTCTGCCAATCAGGAGACCTGCTGGAGTGGGATCCACACCGCCTTTCAAGGTACACTAAGACATCTATCAGTTTTACGGATCTTTAAAATATAACAAAAGTTGAACATTCGTTATGAATTGTAGTTTAGCGGATGTTTAATTTATGAAACATGTTTAAACTTTTGCAGAAAAAGGCTCTTGTCCTTGGTAAGGCCCACGGCATGGCTGAAGTTGGTAAACTCAGCACAAGCACTGAAACTATGTTCTTTGAGAAGGTCAGCTTTATTATATTTAATATTTCAAAAAATCTTGCTTGAAGTAACATTTTTATAATGTTTATAATAAAAATGATCTAAAATCCAACTTTCTTTGCTGAAACAACAAAATGCAGGTGAAGAAGGCTCTACGGAGCTCAGAGGCATATGACAACTTCCTCCGATGTCTGCACATCTTCAACCAGGAAGTGATTTCTCGCACTGAGCTGGTCCAGCTAGTCATCCCATTTCTTGGGTAAATCTGTGGTTTCTTGTGTACCTCTTGTACCTGTAGACATTAATCTAGTAACGTTAACCTCAAGACTATCCTTGTATTTTCACAGAAAATTCCCAGAGCTTTTTACTTGGTTTAAGAACTTTTTGGGCTACCGTGAATCTAGTCACGGGGAGCTGAGCCATGCAGAGAGTTTACCCAAGGAGCGCTCTACAGAGGGCATCGCCATGGAGATCGATTATGCTTCCTGCAAGAGGCTGGGGTCCAGCTACAGAGCACTGCCAAAGAGTTATCAGCAGCCTAAGTGCACAGGAAGAACACCGCTGTGCAGAGAGGTTAGAGATGAGTTAAATATGTCCCATCATGTTACCAAGACAACTTGACCACACCATTAAAAAAAAAAATATATATTGTGTATCTTAAATCTGAGTCATTGCAGTCAGATACGCTTAGCTATTAAACATTCTTTTTTCTTTTCTGTGTGACAAAATGTCTACAGATCAGAATAAGAAATTAAATTATTTGATGCCTTTATTTTTGAATCTGAATTAAATTCTTTGTTTTAGGTTTTGAATGATACATGGGTATCTTTTCCATCCTGGTCTGAGGATTCCACATTCGTGAGCTCCAAGAAGACTCAATACGAGGAGCATATTTACAGATGTGAAGATGAGCGCTTTGAGGTGAGGAATAATCATTCTGGTCTTTTGCATATCTGGTTCAATGTCATATTCTGTCTCTTAGCAACTTTGCAACCTTGTGTGTACTTTATTGGGGTTGTGTAAGAAGGACCAACACAAGGCAGCAAGTCATTCTAAGGTGATGAACTATCACTGCAAAACCAAAGGTGGCATGGATCTCAGTAGGCTCAGTGAATAAAATATGTGTCAACATCTCTCATACTAAAGGGTTAAAAACATTGATTGGATAATAGTTTGAAATGTTAGTTGTTTTTTTTTTTTGTTGTGAAAATTAGGGAATGTTTTCTTCACATATCGCCTTATATTTCTGCTTTAGCCATTCTCTAGTCTGCTTTGACCAATCCCCCTGTCTGCTGAAGAAAGGCATCCCCACAGCATGATACTGCCTCTACTATTTGAGTGATTGTGTGTCCAGGTTTTGTTTTTCTCCATAAATAGCATTTTGTGGGTAGGCTATGCTTTGTATTGTGCTGTCACATAGAATCACAAGAAAAGGCCTTGAGATTTGTAATTGCAACTTGGAGAAAAACATGGAAAGCCTATTTTTTTTTCTGTGCAATTTGGCATCTGGGTAGCCAGGGACAACTTGACACTTTTAAAAGAGGAAATGCATTTTCACCATATTCTCTGCAGCTGGACATTGTGTTGGAAAACAACCTTGCCACAATACGAGCCCTGGAGACGGTGCAAAGGAGGCTGTCCCGCATGTCGGCTGAGGAGCAGCTGCGTTTCAGGTTGGACAACACGATGGGCGGCTCTTCCGAAGTCATTCACCGCAAAGCCATTCAGAGGATATATGGAGACAAAGCTCCCGACATCATTGACGGCCTCAAGAGAAACCCTGCCGTGTCTGTACCCATTGTTCTGAAAAGGTAATGGTCTCACTTTTAACTTCCTCAACATGCCGTAGCCTGATGAATCCTAACGTGTCTCATCACCTATTCAGGTTAAAAATGAAGGAAGAAGAGTGGAAAGAAGCACAGAGAGGGTTCAACAAAATCTGGCGGGAACAGAACGAGAAGTACTACTTGAAGTCACTCGATCATCAAGGCATAAACTTCAAACAGAATGACACCAAAGTGCTGCGCTCCAAGTCTTTACTTAATGAAATTGAGATGTTATATGAAGATGTAAGTAATTTTAATGATTTTATTCTATGTGTACTTGATTACAATTGTTTTGGAAGTTTTTGTTGTTGGTATAATCAACTCTGTGTTATTGAAGCTAGAGGTGTCCGATACTGCATATTAATTTGGTATCAAACTGATAGTAAATACAGAAACCGCACCAACAATAATAATACTGATACAGATTTCGTTTGATTAAGCTTGATAAATTGTCAAACCTCCACCAAATTCTTATTTTTAAAATTATGAGAAAGCTTAGGGAGTGCATGTGTATGTGCAAAAACTACATTTCACAGCTGAGAGAAACTAGAGTTGTGAAATTGTGTCGTTTATGTTTGTTACCTTCTATAAGACATAAATGAAAAACTCCAAAACTGACTTCAGTTTTCTCTGCTGTGTATTGTAGCGCCAGGAGCGCGCCTCGGAGGAAACCGCCGCCCTGCCCCCCAGCGGCCCTCACATGACTCAGACCTACGACGATAGCCAGATCCTGGAGGATGCCGCTGCTCTCATCATTCATCATGTCAAAAGACAAGTGGGCATTCAGAAAGAAGACAAGTTCAAGATCAAACAGATAATCAATCATTTCATCCCCGACCTTCTGTTTGCACAACGTGGCGAGCTCTCTGACCTGGAGGAAGAGGAGGAAGATGAAGAAGAAGAAATGGAGACGAGTCAAGTCGGCTCCAAGAAGCACAACGGCCTTCCAGGCCGCAGTCCATCCAAATCCAAGCTCTTGTTCTCCAACACGGCAGCTCAAAAACTGCGGGGCACAGATGATGCTTACAACCTGTTTTTTGTGAACAACTATTGGTATGTCTTCTTCCGCCTTCATCACATCCTCTGCTCCCGTTTGCTGCGGATTTACGGGCAGGCCGAGAAGCAGATTGAGGAGGAAACCCGTGAGCGAGAGTGGGAAAAGGAAGTGCTGGGCCTGAAAAGGGACAAGAATGAAAACCCAGCCATCCAGCTGAAGATGAAAGAACCGAGTAAGAACGAGTTTTAAACTTTATCTTTAGCATTCTTATCTAACTCACACAGAGCTTCTGTATCTTCAGTCCACTTAAGTTTGCCAATCCTCATAGTATTCTTAAACATTATGATACTCAACAATGTTGGAGACTGCATGCTTTCCTGAAATAATTTTATTCCCAGTTCCATTTATTAGAAGGAAAAATAATTTTATTGAACACCAGATTGTTTTGAAGTAGACATGAACCAAATCTTTCAGATGCTTAACTTTTAATTATGTCTGCAGTAAATATTTGGTCATAGGTGTCAATAAATGTTTAATTTTAGCTGTTTTTCAGTTTTTTCATGAAGCAATTGCATTTAATTCCCACACCAGATAAACACAAAAAATACCACTCGTTTTAAGATCTGTTTTTCTGGTAGTAGATATTTACAAAAAATATATACTCCAGCAAAAAAAAATTGTTTATAATTTTTCAGAGGTTGTGTAGTATTTTTGGCTCTAAACTAATTTTATTTAGCTGGACTGAGGACAAAATGGCTCTTTGGACTGTAAAGGTTGCAGCCTCATTGAATGGACTGGATAAAATTGTATTTATATCTTAGAACTCTTTAAAAAAATGTTTGACGAAATTTTACTATAATTTATAAGAAGCAAACTTTAAAATGAAATGCATTTCTTTACACTGAGCTTAACTACCCTGTTATGGTGCAGCTTATATTACAGTCTACACCCAAATAACTCGGTGTTCATGGTGTTTTGTGTCTGCAGTGGATGTTGATGTTGAAGACTACTACTCCGTGTTTCTGGAAATGGTGCGAAATCTTCTGGACGGGAACATGGAGCCGGCTCAGTACGAGGACTCCCTCAGGGAAATGTTTACCATCCACGCCTACATCGCCTTCACCATGGACAAGCTGATCCAGAGCATCGTCCGGCAGGTCAGTACTGTAAAAAGCACTGCAGAAAGAAATGTTCTTTATTTTCCCTTTAAATGTTCTTTTTTTTTCTTCTTGTTGTTGTTTATAGTCAGTTTGACTTGAGGCATGTGTCGCATACTAAAATCAATATGTTTTCAGCTCCAGCACCTCGTCACCGATGACATATGCGTGCGTGTTACGGACATGTACCTGACTGAAAGTGCCAAAAAAGCTACAGGGGGCGCTGTTTCCACACAGACGTCCAGAGCTACAGCGGAGGGGGCCTACCAGCGGAAAGCGGAGCAACTCATGACAGATGAAAACTCCTTCAAGGTATCAAACAGCAGATTAAAAATGATTGTATCGCAGTCCTTTTAGGAGGTTAGCCACTGACTGCTGCTGTTTTGCACAGTTGATGTTCATGAAGAACCGAGGATCTGTGAGCGTGGCGATGGAGCTGCTGGACACAGAAGAAGAGAACTCTGATGAGCCAACAGACGCAGAAGTAGGAATCAAAAAGATTAACCTTTTTTTATTATTGTTTTTTTAACCCACTCTCTATGTTAATCTGCAGGTTGGCAAGTGCATACATACTTTTAAAAAAAATCACATTTTAGCTGCCAAGTATTATGTATTTACCTGCACTCTAATCTAAACATTCACCAGTTAAACTTTCTTGAAAGCTGAGAGGTGAGTTTTGTGTCATTGCAGTAATTATAATATTTCTGATCTGTCCATTTGGCCTGTCGCGATAAACGATAAATCAATTAATCGCATAATAAATTAAAACTATCGACCTCATTTCAATTATCGGCTATATCGTTTCTTCCTGCCTTTTTCTCTTACTGTTGATGACACTGAATGAAAAAAGGCTCAACTCCGGTGCTCTCCACTGATCCTCCCTTCCTTATTTTCTCAGTGTAATGCTCAGCGCGCGCTGCACGATCTTATGTCGCGGATTGTCGACCCATTATCAAAACCTGAGAGACACTTTAGCCGACAGAAATCCCCGGTATAACGGTTCGATCGAACCGTGTTGTGTCCAACAATGGGCACAAAATAACAAGTCCAGTTCACTAATTTTGAAACCAGGCATTAATTAATTTCTTACTACAATCTACCTGCAATGCATGTAGCTAGTGTCAGTCCTGACTGAATGAAAATCATTATAACCTATTTATGTCACGTTAACAAAGAACAGCTGAAAAGTTACCGAGTTTTCCGGTAGAAATTTCGCTCCAACTCCTCCCCTAGTTATTGTCGGATGTGCCGTCTTCTCTATTTAAATGTGATGATTACTGAAGGGCAATATATTATACAGACTTCATAATCTGCACTCTTGGTTGAATGCAGTATTTATTTCCACTTTGGCTTTATGTTGTTTAGGTTTTATTCAAGTATATTTATTGTTAATGGAGACTGATAATCTATTTTATTTTTGTTTTTGGTTGTTTTATTTATTTTGTGTATCAGTCCCAGTGTTAAGTGTTCTTTTGAAAGTAAAGTGTATCTATCTTTGGCAGAAAATCACATGTATTATTACGTAATTTCCATTAAATCAGTGTAAAAAGGTCTTCAAACAATATTATCGTTTATCGCAATAACTTTTTGAGGCAATTAATCGCCCAGCAAAATCTGTTATTGTGACAGGCCTACTGTCCATGCAATCTACATGCAAAGATCCCAGTTTGAAGATGATGTTAGCTACTAGGAGTGTCCCGATACAACTTTTTCACTTCAGACACAATACAGATATTGCTGATTTGCGTACAGGACAATATAATGCGATATCAGCATGAGTCGTGCATACTTTTATTATTTCTTTTGTATTTTGGAATCTTAGAGTAGGCTCAATCAGGTGGTATTAGTCAAATATAACAATAGTCAACAATAAGTTTGAGAAGAGCCGGACAGGAGATTAAAAATTTATTACTAACCAGTATCAAAGATTATAGATGCAGGCCCATAAAATCTGATAATACCTTTTTGGCTGATATTTTACAGATTTCCAACATCAGTATCAGATCAGCTAATATTTATCACTGTTGCATGTTGATTCTGGCTGAAGAAAGTCATCTTTACAGAGATACAAAGATATATGCATGCAGAATTTTTTTTCTTTTCTGTATTTTTGGTATAATGTCTGACTTTTCAAATAATTTAAATTGTCAGCCATTTTGGATGCTTTATTTTTTGTCCATAATATTCTAAAATGGAACATTATAAATTAAGAATTTGGAGCAAAAAAATAAGACTGTACATGTGTAATTTTTCAAACTTTTTTGTTTTGTTTTCTCCTCCTTCTCTTCACAGAAATGGTCAGACTATGTGAGCAGGTACCTGAACTCAGATTCTGCTTCTCCAGAGCTACGTGAGCATTTGGCCCAGAAACCAGTTTTCCTGCCCAGGTGAGACTCCAGACATGTCTCCCTACTGTCTGTGCTCATTCGACTTTGCTCTGAGTCTCTTGTTGCATCATTTACAACATGTCAAACAAGCCTCCAAAATCAACTCTTTACCAGAGATAAATGCAAGGCCAGACATGCAGAGCTTTTTACAATCAAATATAATGTGGACATTGTAAGCTCTACCTTTTTAGTAAGAGAACCACACGGGTCGCAGGAGTTTAGAGTTTACCAGAGTGTAACGTTTGAGGTCTTAGTGTTGTTTTCACTTCGAAAGATGAACACTGCCTTTCATGGGAGATTGCACTTTATTTGGTCATTGTTTTAGAAAAAAATCTACTTATTCATTTATTTAACAGAAATCTTATTTATTACGAAGGACTTTTTAAAAATATTGGTTTGGGTTGATTAAGTTGAAACTGTTTTTTACCTTTTTAAAGAAAAGGAGGAATGAGTTAGATTTTTCACTTTGCAATTCAATGAGAGATGCACCGTTTAGTTTTCTGGCTGATTTCCTAATGGTCAAGTTAAATTTCAGTTTTTTCTTTAGTTCTTTTAATGTTGGCTTGAGCGACCAAACTATTAACTTTACTAGCTTAACTAAAATCTAAAATATGGGAATAGCGAGGTCTTTTTTTTGTTGTTGTTGTTTTATCTTGTCATTCTCTTTGTTTGTGAGTGTATAACGTGTTGTATTTGCAACTTTAAATGGCCGGATGTTCTTACACCAGCAGATGTTCTTACCCCAGTGTCTGCTGGTGTAAATCACACACCACAGTTGCAGCTTTTGGGAATATATTTTTCATTTCTGTCAAATAATAATGATTATTGTAATCATTTTGTTTGTTTTATAGAAAAAAAATGTTGGTAAAGCAAATGGTCTGAAAAGTCTGTACAGAAAAATAGGGTTTAATAAAATGGATGTTTAAATAATTTGTTCATAGTCGTTTCTTTCCTGATGCCAGAAAGATGGAATGTTGCCTCTGAAATCTTTTATTTCTGCTGTTTTTTATTTTAAGAACAAAAATTCACTCACTGTTGTGTGTTTTCTTTTGTTATTGTTTTTGTTTTTCAACTCACTTGTTCTTGGCTATAATTTTTCATCGGAGCCATCTTTTTTTTCCTCCGTATCATCAAATGTGGAGGGGATTACTAGCATATTTGATTAAAGAAATAAGTCATTGCATAGATTCCCAATGAAAGGGAAATTCCTAAAGTTCTGTTTCCATCGTCACATTTCATCCTTCTCAATACATATTTTAGATATGTATATGTCAGGCAGCAGTTTTATAGTGTTTCTCTTCAACAGTTTATTTTATAAATTGGCCTCACTGTCATGTCTTTTAAGTGGAGCCCTGAATGCAAAAAAAAAAAAATGCTTCTCGGCTTCCGTCCTCACTCATCTATCCCCTGTGCGGTAAGTACACATTTAAAACCTTGATTCCAGTGGGATGAATAATTGCATTTGTTTTGGCTCCTGCACAAAAATGGGATCAATCAACACTTGTTTAGTTTTTATTATTTTATTTTGAAATCTGAACAATGTGTCTGTGCAAAAAAGTAAGAGCACAGTGCAGAATTATTACGACTCGTGCTTCTGCTGCTCCTTTAGATCCACTTTTCCCTCGAATGATTTGACTCCCTAAAAATTAAAGCTGATACTTGGTGAGTTGGAATGCGTTGGTTGGAAAAATTGTTTTCTAAAATATGATTTCTTTTTTTTTTTTTTCTTGCCTGCATATTGTGTCAACATATAAAAATAATACCTGATTTAAAGAATTGTATTCATCAATATGTATGATACAGATTTCAGAGTATTTTTACTAAATTCAATTTGTTAATATCATCTAATAATGTTTTTTGTATTTTCCTGTTAAGGAATCTGCGACGGATACGGAAATGCCAGAGAGGATGGGAGCAGCTGCAGCAAGAACGCATCACTAAAGGCTCCTCCGACAAGTCGCAGGATGGCAGCAGTGAGCTGAAGATGGAGTGCATGTTCAAACTAAACTCCTACAAAATGGTTTACGTCTGCAAATCAGAGGACTACATGTATAGGCACACTGCGCTTTCTAGAGCTCATGAGGTGAGAACAGGCAGCTTTTTCTTTTTTCTTCTAAAGTAAATATGTATTCACTTTTTCTACTCGGTTGATAATCGCTGTCAGATCTTTTAATAGCAACAAGTAGTGCGGCTAATTCTTAATCGACTTTGTGCGTCTTAAACTCATTTGCAGCTAATTAGTCTTTTATAAGATCACTGCTGTTGTCTTTTAGCAAGAAAGCCCTTAATAGGAGCATAGCTGTTCAGTCTTTCTGCATGGATTTTACATTAGGGGAGAAGTGATTAATCAGTTTAATTGATTATTGAGAAAATTGATTAATCATTACCTTGAATATATACGCTTAAAAAAGGAAATTTTCTGTAGTCTTTCACAAGATAGATTATAGTTCACAAACTGTTTTCCAGACTTCATAATAAAAGTTTTCTTTGCTTCAAAATATTTTTTTTTCAGAAAAAAATAACAGCTGTTTTCAACTTAATATTTTAAAGGGAAAAATAGCTCTGCATGAACTCAATTGATGTCTTTAACACATATCAGACGCATGAAGTGTACTGAGACAGGACTGATCCTTTTTGTTTCCTGGCTGGGTTTTACGAGGAGCTGTGATGCCTCTGAATAGTTCAGATTCCAAAAGAACGAACGCTGGTTGCTAAACCCTAACACTCCCAGTGTGTGTTCCAGTGTGTGTTGTTTTATAGTAAATAATTAAGTCGCACCAGACATGTGTCTGATGCTGCCGATGCGTGTTTGAATGTTAATTATGTTTAGTCTTGGTTGTGATTCGTTCAATGATCAGATTTTAAAAAATAAACAGATTTTCAGTTGCAGCCTGAATGATCAGGGCAGAGCAAGTGAAAAACCGGCCAATTAGTCGCCGGACGATTTCTCAACTAATTTCTGTTGTTCTTGTTTATTTTTTCCCCTCTTATTTGTGTGGTTTTAGTCCCACCAGCGGGTAAACACACGTCTGCACGGCCGCTTCCAGACCTGGCTGGACTCCTGGGCCCAGAAGCATGTGACTCCTGAAATGGCCACCAACACTCACAAGTGGCTGATGGGAGATGTGGAAGAGGGACTGTTGTCATGCACCACCACATGCAGCCCCGAAGTCCTCCACTATCTCAACATCAACAAGTACCGGGTGCAGTACAGGACACTGTAGTTCAAACAGTTCATACGCCTGCACACTTTAAAACTGCCTGAGGTGAAATTGTTTTTTTTCCAACCTTCCAAAACTGGACTCTGCTGCCAAACGATATTGGTTTTTACTTGTTTGTTTTCTAGTTCAAGATTTTTGCTGCAAATCCTGCAACAAATATATTGGAAAAAGCCACCCATCAGAGTGCTAATATGTTCGATAAAAACACAGGAAGCGGCTCTCTTGCTCTCATCTGGGCTAAAGTTGAATTAAGATTCTCGTCACCGAAACTAAACAACTGAAGGATAAAACCGTTCACGTTCTGTTAACTCCAGCTGTAAACCTCTTTAGGCTTTGAATGTTTTCAGTTGGGGGTGAAGGCAAAACGATGCACTATACAGTCAGTATAAAAATATGTATTCAACATTTCTGGCACCTGGTCGACATTAGTACCATGTCAGCTCTGTGTGTCAAGAACAATAATTTATAATTGCCCAAAATGTTTCTTGTAAATATGTTGTTTATAACTAGATTTCTTTTTTTATCAGGTGTCATTGGTGTGTAGCATACAGTTTATAAAAATATATATAGAGTGTCAACATTTAGCCAGAAGATGCAAAGACTTTTATCAAGAAAAGGCAGTTTTACTGTTTTTTTTCTCTGTTTTGTTTTTACCAAAAGAGGTTATTTACAGACCTTTTTTAAATTTTAGTCTGCTGAACATCTTCCCAAAGTGTTTTTGTTTAGTAAAAAAAAAAAAAAGAGAGAGAAAGAGGAAAAAAAAAATTACTCATTTATAACATAATTGGATCCATTTTATGTGCATTTCTATTGTCGGTTTTTAGGACAACAGTTTTAAGATGATTGAATGTAGCTGAGTCTAACCAGCACTTCAAACTTTTTCTTGTTGATGAACTTTTCAAAATTATTTACAATCCGTGCAGGAGGGTCGGTAATGTCTCAGACGATCGCTAATAAACTGGACGCAGTTTTATCTTTTCACAGTCTGTCGTCAACAACAACTCTTTGGTTAAATGTCAGTGTTTTGAATTGTGTACAGTTTAAGGATAAAAACACAAGCAATAATTTCTTGTCATAGTTTATTAAAGCTAACTTGTATTTCTTGCTCGAATACAAATGTGGATATTGAATGCCCATAAAAATACTTTTTTTGTTGTTGTTTTTTTTTGTCCTTTCTTGCCTTTTAATGAAATTGGGAATGTTTTTGATATTTTAGATGAGATTAGATGGAAGAGAGAAATCCGTCATATTTAATGCTGGAATGTGAGTCTCACATTAAAACTGTACATGTGTGCAACAGAATATCATTTAATTTCACACATGAAATGTTACATGGGGCACAGAAGTTAAGATGAACATAGGCATCACTTCCTAGACAGTCTGTTTTTCTGAAGGTTCACTAAAGGTAGCGGTCAGTAATATAACCCGCTGCAGACAATTTTGAAATAGTTTAATACCTGGGTTTTTATTTTTCTATTTGCCGTGTTTGTTACAGAATTACAGAGGAAGTCCCTGGGGAGGCGATTGTACATACAGAGATTGTTTACACCTTGTTTAATGTGTCACTTCTCTTGACTTATATGATGTTGTACATGAGTGTTAGTATGGTGTTTGGCATTAAAATATCCTTTGAGTAGACAGAAACGTGTTTGCCTTGGTTTTTAGTAACACTTTTTGTACGTCATCTATTTATCTTGGTTTAGCTCTTTCTCTGTGTTCTTGCCTGGATTCCCCTTGGATACTTTGGCTTAGTCTTATCGACCAAATATGAAGACCCAAAACTGCGCTGACAGACTCTTCATCTCCATTGGATATGTGTGTACAGAATAAAGGATGGAGGGTTCAGCATCAAACATTCTGATCATTTTTATTCAGATTAGACCAGTTAGTTCTGGCTTTGTTGTGGGGGAAAAAAAGCAAAACCACAAAATTATGCACAAGGAAAAAGCAAAAATCAATTTTCTAAATTATATTAAAACAAAATACTAACCAGAGACATCAGGGATAAAGTGAAAGACAGGTTAGTTGTAGAAAAAGTAGATTTGGCTTCTGAAATGAAAACCCAAAATTTGAAGATCAAATTGAGAACTGTTTGATCTATTATCTGAAAAGGGAAAGCGGCACAGTTGCAGATCTACCCAGACAGAATCAGTTCAGGTGTGGGAATCTGTCAGCACTGCATCTGTCTGGTGTTCATTCTAAGAATCTGACCGTCACTGAAGAGCAGCAAGACGAAAACCGTTGAAATCAAAGCAGTTTCCCACAGGACTTGTTGGAGTCAGCAGAAAAGAAGAAGTTGCTCTGAACAGATGATACCTCATGCAAAATGTGGCATGTGAACCAACACTAAGCTAATTAAATACTACGTTAAACATGGCATCATTATGCTGGGGGATGCTATGTAGAAAGGGGAAAAATACTCCGTAGACTGGAAAAGTTGGTGGTTTTTTTAACTATCCAATTATCCACACGCAAAAAAAGATGTCAGTTTTTCTTGTAGTGAAAAAATGTAAAAAAAAAAAGTTGGTTTATATATACTTTTGCAAGGCGCTAAATTTCAGACATCAACAGGGTGTCAGTTGTGAGTTAATTTGGAGGAACGAAGATGTCTACTGTGCTCGTACGTAGATCCTTGTACAGATCACATCGTCTGCTCCAAAGATCTGAAAGGAAATGAGAGGGGAAGAAAAATGAGTAACAACTGTATCATCTTTCCGAGACATCTTTTGTTTATCTTTAGGATCTTTATTATTATTCAGTTTGGAAGACATTACATGTTCTTCAAAGTAGTTCTCTCAAACATTTCCCTTCAAGCCAGAATAACCAGTTTGAAGGTAAAACGGATTATTTTCACAGTGAATTAGGTATTTATGATTGTCAGGATTCCTTTAACAAGCACCCATCAGCATAGAAAAGAACAGTTGTGATCCAGAATAATAGCAGTCCTACATCTCCTAACCAGATCAATGTTTTTAGGAAATAATGCAGTAGGTCAGCCATGAGCTGTAGAACAGTTTAATCTTATTTAAGGATGAAGGCAGCAAATATAAATGCTGATGAGTGCTCTGAATTTCCTCTCTGAAAATCAGAGCAAAGCAAAAACATTGATCAAAAAGAACAACTTGCTTGATGAAAAGGTTTGACAGTGGGGAAAATAAAGAAATATGGGACATGTTATGCTGTTCTGATTAAATGATCTCATACTTTATGGAGGAAACCAGTCAGGAATACCCAGAAGAAAAAACAAAACTCCTCTTTTCATGGATAAGACTAGAGCTGATATGAAGTTTTATATGTGAGCACTGTGACAATTAGAAAACGCCCATATGAAGCCATGCCATAGGGTTAGCGTTAGCGTTAGTGCTGATGAGATTGCAATTTGCAAATGACTTTAGTCATCGGAAGCAGGTTGTTGATGAACTGAATCAAGCCATTATAAAACAAATTACCTCTGATTCACAGAAAAGTCCATATTTGGATTTTGAGCTGTTACTCTTTTTGGTTTTGTTTTTTAAACACACTGCTTATGAACACAACTGCATTTGAAAAAAGCCATTACTTCAACCACTCTTCATGTAGCGCTTTAGAACTCTGGAGTGCCCCCTTCTGGAGAAATTAATTATAAACTACAAAAAACTAAATCTTCCTAATTATTTTGGTCTTTTTGGTTGCTAGTGCAATATCTTACACTTCAAATAAGACTAAACTAATTCACAAGTCACTTTCAGTGTCATCTAAGAGCCTTATTCAAGTCAATAATTCATTTAATCTTGATGAAAAAATTCAAAGTTTTAAGTGAAAGAATCTGGCAGTGGAACTTGTACTGAGTAAAAAAAATACATGGTAAGGATGTTGCGTTTTTGCTGTTATAATTTAAAACCATGTCTTTTTCTTTTTTTTTTCTCAGACAGGCACAATAAAAGTGGTTCAATGAGCAGATTAAACTTTTTTAGAGTGTGTAAAATAAAACAATATTCTTCACAGCACTACAGCCAAAGCGTTTTCATCATGTTGGATGTTTTATTGTCACAACCGCCTGCAAAGAAAAAAAATTTTTTTTTTTCAGTCGACATTTCCAACTGTGATATATACATCCATTCCTAATCTTAAATTTCCTCAGCATCAAAATATATTTAGCAGATCATAAGTTCAAAAAGTTGAACCACATTTTTAAACTCTTCTGCTCCCTTGTTGTTGGTTAATTTACAGGTTAGATTCTGAAATTTCCATAATGAACAAAGCTCTTTTTAAACCCTGTCCTCTTACACTCAGGCAGACAGTAGCAAAGGCCATTGTTATTAAAATCGACTTTAATTAAGGACCGCAGCTGTCAGGTTCGCATTCTTCATCACGTTTCGTTGTCTAGAGCAAAACAAGTGACACAGCAGAGCGCCAGAGATTTATGGGCTTCTAAGGGAGTGTTGCAGAAAAAGGCTTAGAACAACAGTACATGTCATTACCCCAGGCGGTGCGGCGTGGAAGGATGAGGTTGGGGAAAGGTTGGAGAGGAGTCTAATTGAGCCGTGACGACTCCATCTGGCAGAGGGGTGTGATGTCATTAACTGGAGGTGACATCAGAGTTCATTAGCGCCATTCATCAGTGAGGAGAATGCAGCACTGCATCCCCTCATTCAGGCCAGATTCACCTGGCTTCTAACTTACTAAATAAATAAAGGGAGGTATTTTTTTTAGTTCTTTAGGTAATTTAATTCAGAATACATATGAACTCAAAATATGAGCCAAATGCATACACCTGCATAGAAAAGACTACTTTCCCTATTTTCCTTCAGGAATCCCTTAATTGATCATTATGTTTATCAATAGACGACATCATTGAGAGTAGAAACCATTATGTCGCCATTACTTGACAAAACCTATTTTTTTTTAATTTACAGTGTTAGAATGAACAATAACTCTAAAAATGTACATTTTGGTGTAAATAATTTTGCTGCCACCGATAATTGCATTTGATTTGTGTCTGGTTTAGAATTGGAGGTTAATTTAACTGATCTGCTCTCTTTCCAAGATTTAGATCTAGCTTCCACACAATTCTGTACAATTGAAAGAATAATAAATAATATAATTTTACTGCCACTCTGTTGAACGCCAGCCTTAACTGACCCCTGATGTGTGTTCAATTTTTTTCCAGAAATCAAATGACTGGTTGTGCCATTTTGAGTCCATTTCACATGTATATTCTTTAGTTGTGCTTGCGGTATTTAAACCTTCAAGAAAAGTTTTTTAATAGCCAGCTTCTTGTCCTTTTGCAAGCTGATGTGAATCTTAGTGGTTTGCAGAATGTCTATTTGTCCAAGAATACACAAACATCATTTTTATGTTTCATAAGGCCGCTACATTGCTGTGGGTTTTCATTTGGTTCCATAAATTCCAATTCTGATTTGTTATATCTGACATATAAATTCTTTTTTCAACTCACACAGAATCATGAAAGAAAATCAAAGCATAGTTAACCCTTAATTTTTATTTTATTTTTTTTGTATTCAGGGAATTGACTGCATCCAGGTATTTGAAACACCTAAACATCCAAATTATCCTGCATTGTAACTGGCATTTTGTAGTTTTTTTCTGTAATTCTAATAAAAGCATTCTTGTTATTAAATGTAAAAAAAATTAGTTAACATACCAAAAGGTATTTTTCTTAATTCATGTAGATCAGGGCAATTAAGAACCTCTTTTCACATTGTTTTAATTTGGCAGATTATAGATTAAAGTTTGATTTCATTCATTGACAAAATTTTTAAACACACAACTGTTTTTGGAGTTTTTTTCTTTTTTTTATGTCTCTCTAGAATCTAGAGGGCCACATAAAAACCTAAGGCGGGTCAGGTTTTGCCCCTGGACCTCAAGTTTTACATAAGACGTAAATCCGACGTGTAATTATTAAAAATAATAATGATAAAAAAAAAAACATGTTGCAAGACAAAGCTAAGATAAACACTGGAATTTGTTTTTCCTAACAATTAGGGAGCATTTAAAAAAATAGTTTTTTACAATTATTATTATTTTATTTTAACCATCCGAGCCTGCGCATCCAATCTTCCTATGTTTAGGGAATCTGCCTGGACTCTGTTCTCACATTTGTGATCTTTTTGTTGTGAAATCATTTTCTTTCCCTCTCCCTAAAACGATTCAATTCCAACATCCCTATCAGATTATAGTCTGTCACTCCAACATGAACAGAAAAACACACCCCTGTCTTAAACAAAAACACATTTAGAGAGAAGAAATCTTTCTGTCACATCTGAAAACCTGCATTCAGTCCAAATTGCTCCCTCTCCCAAAGGTTTCCCTGATTGCCTCTCTGCAGAGGTGAGTCAGTGTCCTCACAGAGATCTCCAGCCATGCCAAATCAGACAGCCTTTTCAGTCTTGCTTTACTTTTTTTTTATGTCCATCTGGCCAGTAAACCCAGAACAGATGTTGATAGGTTTCTCACAAGATTTTTTTAAGGCAGGCGTGTTTCTGATGGATGCAAGGCCATGAAATGATAGGAGGAATGCAACAACAAACATATGCCTGTGAGACTTTCAGTCCTTTCAAAGAGCTTTTTCATTGAAGCCATGAGAAAACTGGATGGGTTTTGTTTTCCTTGGAAAAAAAATCATAAAGGTCTGTTCACACATGCCTTACTGATAAAGGAATGTTTATGAACAATCTGAGATGGGGAAAGAATAAATCAATGGCATTTTCAATTGGCTGTGAGATTTCTAAACACTTCCTGGAACTGACAAGGTTTTTATTAATGAATTAACTTCCTTTTACTTCTCACAGTTGTTTCCTTTACATTTTTGTTTAACATAACAATTTCCTTTGTAATTTGGAAAGAACTAAAATGTATCTTTTGGTACATGTAAGCAAATCTGATTAAGTTAGAATCCAAAAAATAGTTACATTGTTTCAGTTTGATTTTGATTCATTACAGTCAAACTGATACTTTCTAGTGTTTATTTTTGCTCCCTTTGATCACTATTGCATTCAGAAAATAAAAATGCAAATTAAAATAGTAGATAAAATCAATAAATCATCATTTTAAGTACTGAAATGTATGGCTGAAAGGTAAATCAACATACTGACTATACATGCTCAGTTGTTCAGCATTTCCATAAAGCTTGTGATGAAAATGAAAAGATGAAGCTCTCATTAATTCCCTGACAGATGACTGTTCTGTTGTGGACAGCAGACCAATTCAAAAAGGTGACATAAAATCACCAATCATTAATTTCTGTGGAAACTTCACAGTGGTCATCAAACGATTCTCATTTTTTGCTCTTTCTCCAGACTCTGGGACTTTGATCCACAAGTGAAAGCTAAACTTTGCCTCTGAAAAGATGACTTTAGAGGTTTTGACATTGTTTCTCATTCAGGAGTGTCTTATCACAGGAAATGCAACAGTTACAACCTAAGTCCCAGATTACATCCTCATTTAAAGACTTTTCCTTCCACTAAACTTTCCATTAAAGTGCTTGGATTCAGCCAAGCGTCTTTTGCAGTGATGTTTTGTTACTGTTCTCATGGAAGATATCATTGACTGTCGGTTATACAACTGTTAAGTGAGCCATCGAGCTCACTTAACAGTTGTACATGACGTTTCTGTGTGGAAAAAAATCTATTTTTTTATTGGTTTTATGTAATATCCTAATTTTCTCAGAAAGTCATGTTTGAGTATTAATTACCTGAAAGCCATAATCACCAAAGTTATGAGAAATTTAAACCCCCAAAAATATCACACAGATTGTAATGATTTAGTTCAGGTATTTCACTGTTGTGTTTGATTAAATGAATGAACTCATACTTTTTGGACATGTTATATTGTCAAGTTTTTGTCCCGAGAGCAGATAAATGAAGCCATCTGCAGTAGGTATCACATCTCTTATGAAGAGCAACACACATCTGTCAAACTTAAACAACATGAGCATTTGTCCCATTTTAAAGACAACATATGCATTTTGTAGATCTACTAAATTCCCAATTCCCTCAAAAACATTGATTAATTTGTTTTTGGTCGGAGTCATTAGCAGTACAAATAGGTGTGCTGCTGGTAATTTTGTAAAAAACAATTATAAACTTGTAAGAAATGTTATCTTTTGTTTTAAACAATTTTCTTATTATTACAGCTGGTATTTGCTACAGTTTGTAGTGCGAGACTATCGAGCTGCAGCAAAAATAAGGACTTCTACTTAAAGGCCTTTAGCACATTTTTACCAGGGTACCAAATAGTTCTGGAGGTCACTGTGATTACTAATGTTTAGGTAGGTGAATCTTAAAAAACCCAAAAAACTTCAGTATTTCTGCTTTTGGACCTGATCAAAGACATCTTCTGCAATGCTGCATATTTCATCACATAAAAATATGATTTCCCATTGCTGCAATCTGATTTCCATCACACAAGTTGTTTTTGAAATAAAGTACACACTGTTCCCTTTTCCAAACCCTGTGCTTTGTGCCCCGCTGTGAATGAAGGCAGCCATTTCCAAGTCTGTCACTTTGTGAAGCATCCAAACATCTGGTCTAAGATTCTGGTCGAAATCCATCACCAAGAAGATGAGTGTGTTTGAAAACCACAGATTAGGAAAAGCAAACAAAAAGAGCTTTAAATAAATGAGACCATTGTGAAGAGTTCAAAGTGTAATCACTGCCTAAAACACCGGGTCCCTTCTTTTTTCATTATTTTGCTATTTGAAGTAAACGCTTACCAAAATGAGTTCATCCCCTTCGAGTTCTCGGCTCCAGAAGGTTTTTGGACCGTTCCCGCTCAGCAGAGTCTGTTTGCAGTAAATCTTGTTTTCCGTCTCCCACGTGGCCAAACTCTGCAGAAGATATTCAGTTTAAGATGTTTCCACCTTCAGCGTCACCTGTCTGCAGTAAAATCAACTACAAGGAATTTGAATGTTGCCAGTTTAATGTGGCTCTATTGTAAAGTGTAATAAGGAAACTAAACTTTGATGTGTTCAGGGACAGATTTTAATTTCATACCCTATATTTTTTTTTATACATGTATGTGAGTGTTTAGTGTTTTGGCGCCCGAGTCGATTTGCCACCAGTTGGTTTTTGAGTTACCTTACACTTTCTGCCATCCACCGTCTCCTCGTTGAACTCCTCGCCTACGATGAAGTTGATCTCCGTGGTGCGTACGGTGGTGGAGGTCTTGATGTAGAAGTGGTCACCGCTCTGTTTTATCTCCACATGGGGTTTGGATGCTGCCGCCCCTGCTACTTTCCTCAGCATGGCGTTCACACCTGCGATTCAGACAAAAAAGTTCAGTTCAAGCCTTCTTCTTTTAGAAGTTGCTGCTTGACCAAGAGCATGTTATCTTTCTAACTCCGGTGAAAAAATGAGTTCATTCAGTTTTTATTCTCCACAAATCTGGAACAAACTTCCAGAAAACTGCAAAACAGCCCAAACACTGATTTTCTTTAAATCAAGGCTAAAAATCCACCTGTTCAGAGTTCCTTAGGAGTGATAACAATCAATATATGTTAGTCAATATATTTGTTTGATGGTTTCGATGATAGTTTTTGACTAAATATAATCTTAAGTGGTTGTTTCATAATTGGCTACTGTACATGTCAAACTTGAGGCCAAATCCAGCACACTGTGACTAATTATGTGGTCCTTCAGACTCCAGAGAAAACAGAAATAGAACTTTAATATGACATGTGTGCTAAAGTATTGTTTTATTTGCCAAAACAAGTCAGTTTTTATTTGAATAGTGCCAAATTACATCACTGTAAAAGATGTGAAATCTCATTCCACTATAATATATGAAACATTTTTTTTATATATTTATCAATACATTCTGCTAAAATTGGCATGATGATCATGTGACCTGAAATGAAACAGGGTTTGACACTTCTGGGTTCCTGTATGATGGTTTAATTGTATAAAGCATTTTGAACTGCCTATATTGCTGAAGTATGTTATACAGATAAACTTGGCTTTACTTTATGTACTTTGATGTGTTCTGGGAATTGTAAGCGATGGATCAACAAGGTGGTGTTTAGTTGTGATGAGGAGAGGAAATGGGGCGTGGTTTTCAAAATCTTATGCAAAAGGTTCTAACAAATATAAAATGGATTTACTTTAATATTTCCCAAAATTATTTCATCCAACTACCAGGTTATTCTCACTGAAGTCTCAACTGTTTCCTAATGTTCTTTAATAGCTTTGTTGAAGAACATCAGGGAACATATAGCACATAAGGATCTGGGTCACAGAAAGAGTTGTGGACGAGTTTGATAAATGAAAAATGTAATGCAAAACCAGAAATATACAAAGATACGG
This sequence comes from Poeciliopsis prolifica, assembly GCF_027474105.1. Taxonomy (NCBI): domain Eukaryota; kingdom Metazoa; phylum Chordata; class Actinopteri; order Cyprinodontiformes; family Poeciliidae; genus Poeciliopsis; species Poeciliopsis prolifica. The sequence goes on along the minus strand of NW_026562386.1, from coordinate 11,346,413 downwards.
ATCAACAGGACAGGTAATCAGAGAAAGAGCCTGGAAGTTCAAAAGTTCTGTAGGGGAACTGCAGAGGTCCAAGGCTCAGGTGGCAGAATCTACTGACAGGACCCAAATCAAACTTTTGGCAGAGATGCAAAATACTTTGCAGGGCAGGTAACTAACCCCACACATCAGCGACTCTGACTCGGATGACTGCATACTAATATTTTGTCTATTGGATTATCTGTTAAAACCAAATATCATTTCCCTTCCATTTCATAATTATTCACTCGTTTATGTTGGATGATGACATCAAATTCCAATAAAACACATAACAAATTGTGGCTTTAAGATGACAAATGTGAAAGAGTTCAAAGGTTTAGGCTCTGTGTTAGCATACTTCAGACAGCCATGGCAAAGTAAAGAGTTTCACTGACAGTTAATTTTTTTTATTGTTTGTAAAAGGTAAAATGATCCACCAGCAGCTGCATGTAAGATTAACATCAGCAAATGTTGCAAATATGGAGATCACAGCACAAGGTGATGAGAGGGAGGAATGTTGATGCTGTTGACTTTGTTTGACTCTCCTGTAGATTGTGATAAATTATGTTCTCCCAGTGGAAGGAAAAACTATTAACCCTCGGTCAGGGAGACACAGAGCGAGATGTGAGACTCCTTTGGTCTGTTTCCACTTTTTCCCCAAGAGTTCACTTCCACTAACACACCCCAAAAACACCCAAAAACTTTTAGGCAGAGTCTTGCTTCTTGCAGATTTTATTCAGAATATAATTTAATTGTGACAAAAATCTGAAATTTTGAGTTCAAAGTAAAATACTAAAGACGATTTCTATGCAAGGTGCATTTTTGATACAGCAAAAAGTTCTTATATTAAAGTTTTAATCTGTAAATAGTTAATCTCTCCAGTTTAATCATTGGGCAAACAAAGCTTGCTACAGTTTTATTTTCAATGTGAGTTAAATAGCCAACTGAAAACACAAAAACATGAAAAAATAAATAAATAACACTAAACACACTTACCCAGAGCTTTGAGCAACTCGTCAAAATTCTCGCTGCTTTTCATTTTCCAGGTGCCTGAAAAATTTGCCATTTCTCTCTTCCTGTTGTATGCCGGCCGACGCCTCCTGTCCTTTGACTCCTCAGCTGCCTTTCTTTAGGCTATTTCTCTCCATCCATCTCTCCCCTCCCTCGCTCGCTCTCCTCCCAGGGCGTAATGATCTGACACATCAGACCAAACCCCTCCACCCTGCCTCCACCTCCGCTTCCTCTCAACACACACACAGACATGTACTTACAGACATTTACACACTTTGCTGGTAATTTGCTCTGTGAGACCTTTTAATGTTTGCAGATTGTTACATTTATCAAGTTATTTAAACCAGAATCTTTCTCTTGAATGAGCTCCTTTTCTGTTTATAGACTTTACTTCAGCTGACAACTAACTTGTGATTGTTAAAGTCTGAAAACTGTGCTTGGAAATTCATCATGAAACAAACAATATTTAATATCTGACAAAGATAACAAGAGTAGAAATATAAAGAAGATTTCAAATGTTATGATTGTTATGGAAGTAAAAGTGTCCAAACCAACTTCAGACAACCAACATGGAGGGATAATATTGAGTTTTGACAAAACTAAGAGAAGATTTTGGCTCACATCTCTTTTCAGAATTGGTTTTAATTCAACCACATTGATTTGTATTCATTCATAACCAATCAGTTTAACGCCAAACCTGTGAGAGAAAATAATTGAAAGTTTCACCAATTACTGTAAGGTAGACCCAGACCATCACACTACCACCACTGTGTTTTCTTTGTTTTACTGAAATGCTGTGTTAGTTTTATAACATGACACACAAGGTTTGTGTCATGTTATATCTGGTGGAAAACTAACAGTGCTAAGAATTCCACTTTTGCTTCAAATTTACCAAAGGTCTTAAGATCAGCAAGACGTTTTATTGGCAAACATGAGACATTTCCCAATAAATGTCTCAGTAATAGTTTTGGTATCAATCTAATACCAGGTAAATACACACCCTGTATAAACCGATATCAATACTTTTTGTTTAAGTTTGATATGTTGTCAGGTATATGACTTTAAACATATTCATTAATTTCCCTTACCTTGTTCAAACCTTTACTGAGAATTTGGTTAAGGTTTATAAATATCCACCAGATACTTATTGGCATGATTCTTGTACATTTTTTCTCAATAAACAAAGTGCAAAATTGTATCATTTGAGAGCAAATTCAAACAAAAGAAAATTTTGGGTTAGTGTTGAGAAACTTCAAAAATAAAATATAATTTTAACTTGGAATCTGAAACTAAAGTATCAAGCATAGCATGCAAGTATACATCTCAAACTGATACTGACTTGGTATTGATCTATGAAAGCTATGACTGCAGAGCTTTAGCTAGCATTTGTTTTCTATGCTCTCGCTCTGTATGTCTATTTACCACCTAGTTTTTTTTTTTTTTTGGCATGTTGTTTTGGGTTTTTTGTGATCCATGGGGTCAGCCAAGAGCATATAGATGTGTCCATGTGCTCTCGGGAGTGATTTTGGAAGGACAGGCAGTCCTGGGAAGGTTCACCACTGATCCATGTTTTCTTCATTTTTGGGTTATGGCTCCTTTTGTGGTTCACTGGAGTCCTGCAGCCTTGGAAACAGCTTTGCAACACTTTCCAGACTGACAGATGTGAATAACTTTATTTTCATCTATTTTTGAATTTCTTTAGACATTGCCTTTTAAGGTCTTTTGGTCTGATTTATGTTGTCAGACAGGGGCTTTACAGGTGATCATGACTTAGAAAGGGAATCACTGGTATTTTTGATTAGTAGTCAGTAGTTTTGTTCAGCTTTTATTCATCAAATTGAATAATTTCCATTCCCATTTTATACTTACTCCCTTAACCTTTTATGTGTAAATTTGTTTAAAATATCAAAACATTTAAGTGTAACCAAAAACAAGAAATTTGTGCTTTAGTAAATACTTATTTACAGCACTGCAGTAACACCCCATTAGCGTAATTTTAATAAACTCTAAATAATCCTTTTACTATCCTTTTCCCTACACCTGAAAGCTGAACATTGCTCTTATACATATTCCTCATATTAATGTTGCAGACACTCTTTAATTTTACAGCACTTCTGATATAAATCCAGGTCAACGGATAAATATATCTTCTAATCGGCGAAGGTCTAAGACCAAAGTGAACTTTTTCCATGTTAAAGAACTCCACTCTGAAAAACATCAATGTATCAATATTATTTCATAAACCAATGAATTTTTTGTCATGTTTGTACTAGGTGGTTGTTAATAGAGACACTGATGATTACTTCAACATACAGTGGAGACTGTCAGTGATCTTCATCTTCATTTTACAAACTGGCAGAGTGAAGATGAATCTATGTTCTTTTCTTCTTTTTCAAGTTTAATATGAAAGCCCTCATCTGTTACTTTGTACAGGTGAAATACTCTTGCTAATCTGTCAGCAAACCATATTTACATACTTACTTTTATGAATAATAAATTCTCCACCTTTAAAAAGGATTAGGGATTGTTTGAGGGTAACGTTGAGACGTAAAGAGGCAGAAGAGGAAAATGTTAAATTTTTATGGCTTCATGACATCTACTGCTTCTGCATTATTTTCTTGAACTGACTTGTCTAACAAATAATAATATGCATATCAGCTCTCTGTTGTGTGTCTCGTTGGACTTCAATAATTCTTTTTGTTTTACTTTGTTTATTCTTCACTGTATAAAATAAACACGTTTGTGTAAACAGAAGCGTCAAAAGTGATTGATTCTGCTCTAAATGCTCTTCACTTTCTGGACAAATAACCAGAAAGGTTAACCTCTCCTCCATCTACTTCAATTAAGATTTTAACTGATCACCTTTTCACAGAATGAAAAATACTGATAACCTATGCAAAAGCCCCACTATAAGTAACAGCAGAAAGTTGTTGACCAATATCATTAAAACATTTATTTTCTATGGCTAGATTCCTTTTTATTTGATTCCTTTTCTCCCCTAAACAGGTTTCATCTCTCTGCTCTGTGTGCAACGGTCTAACAAATCTACTTTATGGTTACAGTAAAAAGCCACATTTCAGTGCAACTAAAGCTGCTGTAATACAAATAAAAAGCTCAAAGATTTACATTTATGTGGAACTTGTATCCAATGCAGACAGATTTTATGTACATTCTTACTGGGGACTATAAGAATTAGACACCAACATAAATAAAACCCCTTCCTTTTAAAATCTGTTGGGTCTCTGGAGCTTCCTAAATCTCTAAACACTCTTCACATTGCTCTCCTTCTTTTCGATCATTTTGGGGCCGATCTCTTGCATAGCCACCTTTACATCCCATGAGAATGAGGGGCCCTTCCTCTAACCCCGGCCAAGTCAGATTTGTTCCCTTTCTGACAGTCCCTCATCAATCATTTTGACAAAGTGCCTCCCAGACACGGCCTGATAATTAAGGCACAGAGCAGAGCAGGGGGGCACTCTGTCATCCCACCAGGATCTGTCAGCGCGCCTGAAAGAGGGCCTCCCTGTTTGCTTCATTCATCTGTGGATTTGTCTGCCGGTCTCTGGGTGGTTTTACTTCCAAAAGAGGACATTTGAATGAAAAGAGGATTGTTAAAAAATATTAATTGAAACTTGGAGAATACTAGAGCAGTGAGTGAAGTCTGCTGCCCTCTGTTGGCAAGCTAATAAAAGTTTTGTAAGAACCTTATTTTTCCTGATTTATAAGTCTTGAGCAGTTTAGCCTGCAATGCAAAAACACAAAATCTTACCAAGTATTTGCAGTTGAGTTTATAGTGCAAATATCTCATTTGAAATAAGACAAAAGTAACACGCACATATCTCTTCAGGAAGATACTTAAAACTGATACTAAATATTGATGAAAAAGTTTTAGTTCCACTGGCAGATAATTTTACTTATACCATGAGAAAAATGTCTTAAAAGTGAAATAATCTTCCAGTGTAACTGGCACTTTAAAAAAAAAAAAACCTATATAGAGGAATAATTTAATTAAAATAAGCTCCGATATCTTGCTGAAAAGTTAATTGTGAATTAGTTTTGTCTTATTTCAAGTTTAGTAAGATACTTGCTCTCGAAACTAGACCAAAAATTACACAAAATATTTTTGTTTTTTCAGTATACAGTGAAGGCATAAATGCAACCACAGGAGTATTTCAGAATCTTATACAAATGTTGTTACATTTTAGCAAAAAAATCCTTAAAGACTAAAATATTGACAAATTTGAGTAAATGTGTAAAAATACAAATAGACTAAGAACTTTAGATTTAAACTGCAGGTTAAAATAACATACGAGTCATTTCAAGTACCACATCCATTCAGTTAGTTTTAAATCTTCTGCAGATGCTTTCATTTCAATTTCTAACCAGCATAATGAGATGCGACCTTTGGTGTCAGGGAGTCACTTTTCATAAGATGTATGGTCGCCCCACGGTTATGCTCACATCAGAAAAATACATTAACAACACAGTGACACAATCTGATTTTTCCCTCAGAATCTTATCTGAAAACTCCCTCAGGACAGAATAGGAAGGAACATTATTGACTTTCCTCTAAAATATGCAGGATATCTTATATGAAACACTATTTCTTTAAGATTATTGAAGATCAACATGTTCAGAATTTAAAGAAAAACTTAGTTAAAAAGAAGAAATTCTGAGGAGTTCTTAGCAGGACCAAGTATCTGAATTTCACTCACTGATCCAGTCAAATAAGCTATTTAAAGAAAAGTAAAAATTTATGAGGTAGTCATTTCAACTCTAAAATATTTTTTTTAAATTTCAGTTTGTTTTTTTTAGATAAGAGGCTCTAAGATTTTTCTTGGTCAAAGTTTGAGAAACACCATGACACCTTACAAATGAGATCACATATTTTAGCCAGTCTGAACCAACAAAAAAATAAAATAAAAAAAATAAATAAATAAAGAGAGCCTTGGTTATGAACTATTTGTCTGTGAATGGCTGTTCCATAACATGCAAAATGTACAAATGTGTTACTGTTTGTATTGTACATGTGGGCTTCTAAACGGAATTGTTAATGGCTTGTTAAACTCAGGTAGGAACAGAAAACTATTTTAATCCAATGTTTTTTCAATACTTGAAGTCTAAAGGCCTTTATGAAATTCACCTAAAAGTGTTAGAGGTTACTGTAGTGTTGGTGAGAATGTCATGCCACACCACAGCAACAAACTAAATTGGCAAAATGTATTAATCTTTTTCAAGTTTGCATTATTGATCATATTTATTATAAATACTTCAAAATTAGATGTAATAATTTAGAGACTTTAGGTAATGCAAAAGCATTCTCTGTGCAGAATGGAGTTCAGCAGCGACATCCAGCTAAAAACATGTTACTAATCAGATGGTAATAATAAGAGACCAGAAATGTTGTTAAAACCACATGTATTTTAGAGCAGAGAGGCATCAACGACAGTTGCACTGGTCAATCACAGAATGAAAAACACTTTTAGTGATACTAGGAGCTGTGAAAAAACAAAACACTCAAAATTGAAAGTTAGTATCATTTGACTGGAGATCGGCAAGTTGCAGTTCTATTATCTCAGTAGTTCACAGAATCTAAACATGTCTGGGAATAAAGAAATAAAGCCTGTGCAGTTCTGAATTCAATTAAAAAAGTTCCTGCAACCGTCTGCCAATCACATTAAACCTGCTCTTACTTTTGCTCCTTTTCAACAGCATCTAATTTATGTTACTCTTAAAAACAGGATCATTTCTATTAATTAAGTGGACTATTTAAAATATAATCTCTCTTCTAAACTGCAATTAATTTTTCCTCAATCAGGACATTCATACAGCAGCAGCAAACTGCATAAACAGCCTTGAACCACAATAGTTTCACAAAATAAGAAGCAAAATACAGCAAAATGACATCAACATCAAAAGCTCTGTGGTTATCACCCAAAAATGAAAATAAATTAGGTAAAATGAGTTCCTTTAAGATATGTCAACCCACACATTTTGTACTGAAAAGGACAAAACGTTATTGCACTCAAATATTTCACAAAAGGGTAACGTTTTTCACTCAGAGTGGCTTGGACAGTTTTACCAAGAAAACAATTTCAATGACACAAACCTTCCTGTACAATAAATACAGAAATTATAAACCCAGAATGATCAACAACACCAGGATAATAGTTCTCAAAAATACTCATAAAATAGTGTATTTGTATATGCAATGGAGATAAAATAAACACAAATATTGTCCAGTTTGGCAAAAAAACAAAGATGGTAGTTTGACTTTCTGAGCTGAACTTTAGTGAAAATCAGCTCTTTGCTTCAGGAGGACAACACAAACACAAAAATAGTCACACAAAGATGATTTCATTTTGTTGATGAAGGCTGAACATAACAAAAATAAGTTCTTTTGCTGCTGTCATGGTGTTAACGTCACTTCAGAGCTTACCGAGTCAAACAGAAACAAACTTGCTCAGTTGTATCACAAACTGAACCCTTCGTCTTTACAGGTAACTAACTTATAACTTTATTAATGCTATGATGTCCCGACATCGTTTTGTACTTGAAATAAATTCAGCAAGTCAACATAAGAGTTAAAAAAATGGCACATGGTCCAAATACTTTCCTTTTTTTTTTTTTTTTTACCAGTGTCTTGAATCTACCAGCTCTGGTAGCAGGCTCAGTTTTTTCAGTGTCTCATAGCCAACCACCATGACGATGGCAGTGGGTGCTGATGAAATGATGCGGGCTGACAGTCCTTTGGTCAGTCCCCAGCAGCCCTCTTCTTTGATCAGCTCCCTGAACGTTTGAATGATTGAGGTCCTGCCTTCAACCTGAACACACACGATCAATCAGGAAACGCTTTTTATGAGGCAATTGCTTTCATTTTTGTGATGGAAGAGCTGCTGGTTTACTTGCACCAATATTTTCTGAATGCAACTGTATCTGTATGGCTGAATGAACCACTGTGTGAAACCAAAAACACAATATTCCTGTTTTCTTAAATCCAAGTTTGCTTTACATCACACTACAAAACATATATGTCTGGTTTTTACTTATGTTATCAACCAGTATATACAAGGACAGACTATGCTAGTTTATAAATTGTAGAACATGCTTTTTTAATTGAAACTAAAATTGCTGAGTCTGCAATTCCAGCCACTGTCCACACAAGAACGACAATAGATGAAAGACAAAAGATCAGAAACAGATACCTGTACTCTTGCTCTGACCACATCCATGGGGTTGGTGACAGTCGAGGCAGTTGCAGCAGCTAAAGGTCCAGCCACGGCCTGAAGGACCAGGTGGGGGCAGTTACTGGGAGCCAGTATGGAGAGTTGCTCTGTTGACATTGCAAATAAACACAGTTTATCCAAAAAAATAACTGACCCAAAGCTATTAGACACAGCTACCACTCTTCTGAAGCCCTGAAAATAAAGCATAAAGCATAAAGCCCTGAAAATAAAGCATAAAGGTTAACATCTTTAGAGGTTTCTGAAAACTTCTGATCAGCAAAAGATATACAGAAGGTAAAAATGCTTACCGGCATAAAAGTGATAGAAAGGCCACCAGACGGCACTGTTTGGGATGTAAGTGAGTAACGAAGCCACATATCCCCTGTAGAAGCCCCCAAAGCCATCCGCAGCAAAAATCTGAGACACAATGTTCCTGGTTTGCCTGAAAAACCTGGGTTGCTTCCTGTTCTCTGAGTTGGAACTGAGCCGGAAACGTGTGAGTTGCTCCCCCTGGCCCTGCATCATCAGCTGCTGGGACACAACATCTATGGGCACAGTGATGCTTTGAGCGACCAGGGAGGCTGAGCCTCCGGCCAGCACTGACTTGACGGTATTGGCCTCAGAGTATTGGGAGACATACTTCCTCACCAGCTCATAGGTGGTTATGTACGCCTGGCCTGAGACGATTGTGAAGGTGTTCACCATAAAGCCGCGGTACAGGCCTCGAACGCCCTCCGTCCGAAGGATCTTGAAGAAGGCATCAAAGGTCCCGGTATAGAGAGATTTTCCCTTCTGCACCTGCAACCGGGTGCGGATCAGTGTAGCTGGGTAGACAGTGACCCGAATGGCCATTGTCATAAATATCCCAAAAGAGTAGAATTTCCTTTTATCGAGGTCCTCCCACTCGATGATTTGGATGTTCCCTTTCTGCTGCATCCTGCCAGCTGTGGTTCCCCCCTCATTAGACTGTAGCTGCCTGATAGCGGGGAAAACAAAAAACAAGAGAGGATCAGAGTCTATTTAAATATATCAACCAATTCAATAAGGATTTAGCAGTTGTTTAAAGATGTAGCAGACAAGTATGATGTTCAAAAGAAAGATGAGAATCTTTGGCTCAACATTTTCCCCATCAAATCTGACTGAGCTGGAGACATTTTTTAAAGCAGATTGGGGAATAATTTCACACTTAAAGAATATTTGTAATCTGTAAATAGTTCTTGAGAAATATTGAACTAGAAATAGCCTTTATTGTCCTGTAAGTTAGGAAATTCTATAATTTTTCCACTTTAGCATTGTTCAAAAAAAGCATTCAAGGGGCTGAATACATATGCATGCCACAACATTTAACTTATTATTTGTAAATGAAAGACTAAATCTTGGCATTGTTTACCTTGATAATATTCAATTGACCAGTTTAAGAAATTATACTGAAAATTGTGGGTTGAAATGCACAAACAATTTGAAGATTTTAGTATGAATACTTTAGTAAGGAGCAGTGGGTTGTAGTGCTCACAGCCTAACGTTTCATCCAGCATGACACAATGGCATGCTAAAATAATGTAATTAGTGTGAAACGCAGAGTTATCTGTGACTTGATTTGGAAACAAATGCATCACTTATCTATGACACAGGACCAAAGGTCAAGGCTGGCTAAAGCTAACTTTGTAAAGATAATGACAGAAACGGCTATAGCCAACAAGAGTCGCCCTATTTTTATTACACTATTTCAATAAAAGCCTGTTCTCCTGAGAAGTCCACAGTAGATATGATCGTCTGGGATTCGGGCTGACCCCGGACTCCAAAGGACACCGCGTTCTCAAACCGGGAACGGACCTGCCTGGTTTTTATCCAGTGACAATAGTTACATATAGTTAAAGGGAGTCGAACAATCAGGAATCAACGACTTTTCTTACAAACAGCAGCTTTTTACCCGACGGATGTGTCCGTGTGTGTCCGCTGAAACTAAGCTAACTCTGAGGTACAAACTATTAGCATCACTGAAAATAAACACTAGGACGTACTTACCTCACCGGACAGGCCTTCTTTGACTTCTAAGACATACTCTGACAATATATAAGACTAGAAATTACAGGTTTAGAGGGTAATAGAACTCACTAAAGTCGCTAAATAGAGTTAACCTCTTTCCTTTGCTGTTACAGCTCTTCCTGCTTTCATTCAAACGCCATGCTACCCAAACAACCAATCACGGCCAAGCTTCTTCTTCGTTGGTATTCCACTGTTACGTATGTAATTTTTTTTTTTTTTTACACACTACCTCCACTGTCTGGTTTTACTTACATGTTCTCATGTGCTATTGTCCTCTTGTAACGTGGATGATTTATCTGAAAACATATTGATTTTTTTGTCATGTTTCTTTATATTATATTACTAGATTCAATAACACATTTAAGAATTTTACACATTTATAGACCTGATTTTGACCTGGAATTATGATGAAAGTTGGGCTTTAGTCTTTTAGCATTGTCACTCAAACAGAATGTTATTTATTTATTTATTCTTTCTGTGTAGATCTAAATATATATTTTTATTTATTCCTGCTAAACCTTGAAATGTTGCACTGAAAGGTCTCAGTATCTGCCTGGGAAAATTTTTAATACAAAAATTGCAAAAAAATTGCATTTATTCACTTTTCTTTCTGTTTTTGTAAACTGTGTTTTTTGAGACTTCCATTACCAATTCCTTCCTCTAAAATGTGTGCTAAACAACAGTAGTCTGAGACAAAACACACCCACAAAAGTTAAACCTTAAGTTGAAAACAATTTTGAAACCAGCCCAGTTATGACATCCCTGGCAGAGGAGATGAATCATTTTTATTTTCTTTCTCTCACCTTGTATTTTACCCCTCTTTAAAAAAAATGCATAGAGTAAGGGAGCAATGAATGATGGGGAAGAATGGATGCAGCAATCTTGTTTTTCTCTGTTTATTGTCAGCATGCTTTTTGTTCGGGTTTTTTTCTGCATCACAGATAATTTAAATGGACTTTCAATCATTTCTCTCTGAAAATGTGTAAAGAGTGTAAAAGTGTAATGTGTAAAAGTGATTTGTATTTTTTTATTGCTCCAGTCAGCCCTGAATTTACCATATGTAGTTTAGTAAGAATTCAACACTGATCAACACTGCAAAACCTGGCTAAACTACCTTTTGATTTTTTTTCTTTTAGCTTTTTATATTGACATGGATCCCTTCAGTCACACAGCCTCGATTTCAGTTGGCACACTCGTCAGTTATGATGTACTCTACCGTCAGTTCCATAGGTGAACAAAGCAACTATAACGCTCCCAATTTTGTTCATTTTATGGAGGAAATAATGATGCTAAAAGTTCCCCAGGTTATGCTTAAAAAACAAAAAATAACAACTATTTGTTGGGTTTGTTTCACCAGGGCCATTGGCAGTCCCAGCATCAACGGCTCAGGGACATGGAGGTACAGGAGCTGCTGCTCAGAGCATTGGAGGCAACAGATGGCAGCATCCAGGGGGCCCTCAGGCTCATATTTGCTGGAGGTCTCCAGACTCAAGATGCATACCCCACTGACACAACCCACAGTACAGGCAAGAGCAGAAATACATGTGAAGATGTCTAAATGCCAACAAATAATGAGGGAATTACATTTTACACCATGTGGTTGTTGCACCAGGGCACCATTCAATTTTAATTAATGAGCAGAACAGTTAAAGCAAAGCTCCACAGGTTTTTAGAAACAGATTTAGTCGTTTTCAGTGATTCTAATTATTAATGTGACAAGTTCCAAGAAAATACGCAGGCAATGTAATCCCCCAATATGTACACTAGATGGCAATGTAGTTGTTCACCAAAACACACATGTCAGTATTATTGCGTTCTTGACTTTCTTTCCCAGATTTAAATTTGCGTTCTTGACATACCCTCTGCTGATTTCTTTTAATCATAGCTTTGTTCCTCATATTTCAAAGAGGACATCGTGATTAGCCAGCTTGGGACATAAAAGCTGCACAGATATGCTGATAGCTTTATTACCATCCGCTGAGATGTAACTCTCATTGTTAGAACCCTGTAACCGTTAGCTGCACCCTCTTTTTTTCAACCCCCCTCCCAGCCTTATTACAGACAGATACATTTGCTTTGTCTCGTTGTCTCCCATTAGGGTATTTTAGGGGAAGACACACTATGTGTGCCCCCCCACTCTCATGACTTTCCACAGCTCACCATCCTCCATCTACAGTAATTGCCCTGCTTAGTTTTATTGCTGCATCTGTGAATGTGACAGCTCAATCAGTGGATTGGCCTTTCATGAACACAGCACCCAAACAGCGCTTTGTGTCCGTCCTTGTTACCATTTTATAGTAGGCACCTGCGGGCAATTTCCACCTCAAACTGCCTTCAAGGGTATTTTAAAAAACAAGATATTTCTATTGTGCCGAAGCAAAAAGTGTCACTGCTTCAATAAAAGTATTCGAGAATAAAAGCAACGCCAGCTTTCAGGCAAATTAAAGAAAAGACAGATGTGCTTTCTCTGTGAGACACTGGCATTTAAGCTAAGCAGATACAATATAGTCTTGCTTTCCAACACTTCAGTGGCTGTTAAGCTTTGAAAGCAGATGCATCATTAAATACAATGTATTATCCAGGGTAGTATATCACTTATATGCTTTTCAGTACAGCGGCTGACTCTTTCCAAGCACAGCTCGCACTATTGTGGACAATTTTCTGAGCCAAATTACATTGCAAAGTTGTAAATGGAGCACCGAACACTGTCATGGATGTGATTGTTAAGATGCTTTGACACGCTGCATCAAGGTCCATTTTGTTTCTGACTGAAAGATGGCAGCTCATTGTATGTAATGTAACATTCAAATGTTAATAATTTTGTAAGGCTAAAATTACACATAAATACAGAGGACTTGTGCAGAGTTTTGTCACACTTTTATATTGAACAGCATCTTTTAACTGTTTTACCTTTCCTCTGCATAAACGTTTGATTATAGAAGTTTTCAATAATTCTGAGACAGTAATTGAGAGTTAGAATTGTCCAGCATGTTTTTGTCAATTCTAGGATATTGCAAGAGTGATGCGTAATTTTGAAAGACCACTTGTGGGCAGAGGCAGGAAGCAGCGTAAACAAGAAGCATCCCTTATGAATCAATCACTGTGTTTTGAACTAGGCCCAATTCTGCCCAATTACTCCCATGGCACCTGGGATTTTTAGATAATGAGCAAGGGTCCTGTGCTCTGTCATTACTGGCAATATATTGGGCCAGAGGAAATAATCAGCGCCAGACGTGTTGAAATTGTGAGGAAGCTTGTCTAATCAAGCCTCCACAGACATGCAGAACAATACAGACACTTTTCTATGCAGATGAAATCCTCAAATATCTCAAAGCAGGAGGAAAGGATCGGGTTAGCATATCGGCCTCGGTACGCTTTTGTCTCTCTGAAAGAAGGCAACTCACGTGACATAAGGTCTGTTACCTGAGATTGCTTTTCACTGGGTATGACTGAACAGAATATGAAATGCGGTTTCGTTAGATACAAGACTGTTTTGTACCCTCATCGCCCACTCAATGCTTTCAAGCCATGCTTCTTATTCTTTCTGCCTCTTTTTCAACACTCACTTTTTCCACAAAGCTTCTTTGATGCATTTTATCCCATGGTACTTTAACCCTTTTCTGGAGTTTTTCTAGAAGAAAAAGAGGCTTCAGCAGAGAGGAGGGCAAAGATTACGCTTCTAAGTAAGAGAGTTACGTTTGAAATGTCATCTCTAACCTTTGTTTTAACCAAAGTTAATGATTTAATTGAGTATTGTGAAATTCTTGGCAAAATCTAAAATTACAGTTTCTATTTCCATTGATTCTTGAAGTTTGCTCGTTTTTTTAAAGTTTTGCTTCAAGTTTTGAAGCAAAACAGAGAGAAAATTAAAATTTAATATTGCACACAGTCATATTAACAAAATAAATTCTGGGGTTATTGTGAGAGCCAACTTTAAGGTTCGTGCAACACAGGTTTCTGCCAACAGCCACAGAACTCGAGATGCTTTCATCAGCCCCCTGCGTGTGCTCCTTCCACATGTAAGCCAACTGCGTTCTGGCCAAAATGTGTTGGTAAAAATTGCTTTACAGTCACAATGCAGTGGCTCCAAAAGCAATCAAAGAGAAGGAGGCAAAGGATTTAACTGTCTAAGCTGCCTTCAGCCGTAATGAGCGCTAAACTGCCAGCCTTTAGGTGAACAGTGGGGCTATGTTTGGTGACAAATGAACATATTGAAAATAGTCTCATACTGCTGCTGCATTGCAAAAGTAAACTGGATATTTTGTTTTAGCATTATTGTAGACTGGGGAATTCATAAGTAAAACTTAAAAGCTTTATCTCACCACTGCACATTTAACACTACTCAAACAGTTAGCAAAGGTATTATAATCATTTTTTTTTTTTACAGAATTGTATTCTGCTTTCTTGAGGAGAATTCATAAGAAGAATAAATAACACAATCTACTGAGCAATTAGGAGACTTCTGAAGGCATTTATTGGTTTGGGGTACTGTGATAAAAAACAGTCTATTTCCTCTCCTAGTTACACACTATTTTGCCTTAGTCTAACACATTAAATCCAACTAGAGGACTAGTTTGAAATGTGACAATTTGTGAAAAAGATTACAGGAACAGACTTTTGCAAAGCACTGAATATAACACAAAACCTGGCAGCAACAAGGATCAATAAACAACAAGTGGTTGAATACTGGTGCTGGATTCTGTCCTTGAATCAAACAATAGTTCATCTTCCCTAAACATTGAGAGGGTTTACCATGGTAACCAGTGCTGGTGTGGATACTGGAGGAGGCTTTTCCCTCACAAATTATTATGTTTTCTTCTGATGTTCGTGTGTGAGGGTGCAGACAGGAAAAACACAATATCATAGCACACGTTAAACTCATAAACCCAACTTTATTTATTTTGCACCATGATGCCTCTACGTCCCCATTTAATACATTCAGTATATACATTTGGCCATGGGGGACTTTACAGAGATGCGTTACACTAGTGCATACATATGTGGCACGAAAATGTACACAAGAAAAACTCAGACATGCCACGTTACCACGATAAAGCAATAACACGAGAGAAGACCCGGGGCGAGTCGATGGCTGATGTACGCAGCCACACACGCGCATTCACACACCCAGTTCATGGCTTTATGCATGCACAACAGCTTTTCAACACACACACACACACACATAACCTTTAAGACACTTCCGATGGAGAGGGGGCTCTTTCAGGTTTCCATAATAGAAATACAAGGATGTTAAGAATGTCTCTGCTGACTGCAGCACATTCTTCCCCCTCATCACAACTCCCTTCCCTCAGACTCCCTTGTACTCTTCCACTACAAGTCTAGTTTCCTTTATCCCAAAGCTAAGGCCTCACAGCAGGCAGTGCTGCCATCATACATGGGCTCTTTCCTTTAGTAGAGTAGTACTCATCAGCAGCAGGACTAAATAAAGAGCCACTTCTATCATAATCATTTCTGCTAAACCCTGAACATTCGCGACAAAAAAAGACACCATACATAGTTTATTTTAAAATTAGCTTTCTATCAGAGATCTTCTCTCAAGAGAACACAGGTCCACAACGACAACATACTATTCCTCATTAAAGCACAAAGAGACACCCTCAGAATGCAACGTCTATCTGCCCACTTTCTACGCCTCTAACCGGGTCACTCTTCCGATTACGTCTCCTCCTCCAGCCGGACCTATTGTACCATCATAAGCTTTTCACTGAGGCACAAACTCCACCCAGTTCCCAGTTTCGCCTTTTAATGACTGCAGTTTACAGTTGCATAGCACACAGCAGGAGTAATGGTGAAAGCCAAAATGTATTCCACTTTTCAAATAATTTTTCTCAGATATCTTGGGTCATATCCAACCTAAACCATTTTGCTGTTACGTACTCATCAAAGCACAGTACAGTATTTGAAACATGCATATTGGACTGCATTTACGATGTCATGCTTTGACAGATCAAATGGATTTAAATCCACTGGGACCAAATGGATTTAAAACCATTTGATCTGTCATAAGAATGACTACTGGTTTGGGAGAAAAAGGAGAAAAATTTAACCAAAAGCCTAACAATGCTGCTTTGTGGTGCTAAAAAGATACAGAATAAAAGTAAAGAAAAAAAAAAAAGAAGAAAAATCACTGGTAAGTGCTTCTTTTTAGAATTTACAAGTAAAACAAAGAGCTAACAACCAGGACAATTTGAGCACAAGCAGTAAGCAGGTCGAACACATTCTCTTATGCATTCAAACAGTGTACAGGTGGACATCTGAAGGTTTTAATGCAAAGTAGTTGCATGATCGGCTGAAGGAAGGTGTTCAAATGGTTTGGACAGGCAGTGCTGTGATTGATGTGTCGGCCAGGTGGGTTGGTGGGTGGGTGAGTACTTGACAACCTTGTTGGACATGTGTCTCAGAGACAAGCGTGCGCTTAGCAGAGCAGGAGACAACAAAAAAAAAACGCAAAGTTCCTAAAACTCCCAAGATTCCATCAGAACAAAGAGGGCGAGCAGGCTGAAGCGGAAAAACATAGGTAATAATTACCCAGAATAAATAACAGTCACACAACAATCGCTGAAAGCAGGACTGGGAAATTAGCTGATCTAAGCGGACTTATTTGACCCCATGCATTATAAGGCATTAAGCAAACATTTGTTACTGACATCACATAGTATTTATAACAGTGACGATACATACAGTTCCTGATCTGAACCAAAAGGCTTGTTCTCATAATTCTAATCATTTTTATAAAGAAAGAAAAAAATATGTTCCTAAAACCAATGACAGTTTTTAGGTGATTGGGAATGTCACAGGGAGAGCAGATCGATGTCTACAATCCCATTGTACCTATTGATCTGCAGATGGGGGAATGAAATTGATTTTTTGAGGTAGACAATGCAGGCATATTTCATTCTCCCCCATGCAAAGCCATTCCACGCAAGGGTACGGGGGATAATTTGGTCCATTTGGACAGGCTCCGGTCTCCAGCCTTGGCCAGTTTTGCTGTGTCAGATTAGTTGACCCATCCATCATTCTTTTCCTGCCTGTCTCACCATCGTGGTACTTACATTGTCACTGGCGTGATACACCCACTTAGTGATGGATAGCAGACAACATGCACTATGACAACATAGAGATATCAGTCTGCTCAGCTCACAGGCCTGTTGTTTACCTGCAGCTGGGGATTCATACACGGTCACGTTATTCAATATCTGGGTTGCTGCGCAAGGTCTGCGTGAAAATATTGTGCAACAGGCATCATAAATGTCGGCCTTGTTTTCAAGTCCCCTTTGAAGTAAAACTAAAGCAACAACAGTGCCTATCCAAATGAGATGCTCAAACAGCTGGAACAGGTACAATAGTTTAGGAGAAAAGACTGACCCCAGTGACCAATGATGTGTTGTACCTCTTTTCTTTTAGTGTTAAGTGCTACGAGCTCTCAGCTCAACAATTACTGAAATTTTGCTCATCAGATAATCAGTCTCCAATGCGATAAGAGTACGTCCACATAAATAAAACACAACAAAGTAATAAAAACATCTGGAATATTGAGTCTGTTTGTATGAGATAGTATGAAAGTGGCCTTCGAAACCCGTTTGGAATCCGTCAGCCAGTGAGGTGAGTCAGAATCAGCACTTTTGAATGCCGATGTTCATGTTCCCATAATTTCAACCCAGACGGAAGGGAAGAGCAGAGGCATGAGGACGGGCCCAGTGAGTCCTGCGTTGGGTCGGACGCCTGCCACATGCCACCTCAAAGCACTATAGTGTCCTGATGCCTACAGGGTACAGCAGGGACATGTGTTCTGCCCCCTTAATGGGCAGCTTGCGGCTTGAGTAGAAGTGTATGATCTCAGGTACGCTGTCGAAGGGGCCGCTGTTCTGGCCCAGGATGTACTTGTTCTCCTTGGTCCGTGACAGTTTCATGTGCATGAAGCCCTGGCTGCTCCTGGACACGGACAAGGGAAGAAAAAAAAAACACAAATCGTTAGGAAGTACAAAACAGAACATCTTTTGGACTGCCCAACACTGAGATTAGAAATAAATCACATACATTCATGGCTTAAAACATTAATGAGATAAGGATGGAAAGAATAGAGCTCTCTGTGGATCATCTCTTCCTGATTGGCACCTGCTTCTGTTTTTATATCCAAAACATAACAATGCTCTAAAAGCCGGATTACCTCTGATAAGGTCGAGGCCACCTGGGGCGCAGACTAAAAGGGAAGGTTGCTTAAGGTCCCTAGAATTCAAGCAGCACGTAAAGATTGGGCTGATGAAGCCCCTGGATAAATCACTTAAGCTACAGCAATAAAAGCACAGCAAATTAAAAGCCCCCAGTGTGCCAGGAGCTTTGGATCAATACATTTTACAGTGTGCCAGTAATCTGCTCCCTAAAAATAGAATGTTTTTTGAGCAGCGTGGGAGGTGCTAAGTAATGCAACACTAGACTTTAGTGAAGAAAAATTCATAAATGTTTCCTATATACAGCAAAAATATGCTTTAGGAGAATTTGTCCTGGCACAACACTACTGCATAAAACCTCTTTTAATCATTAGATGCTAACTCTAACCCTGACACATTGTAGCACATAATGGCATGTGTTTATCATGATCTAAAATGTTTATTTTTTCACCTCACTTAACTTCCACCTGATCTACTCCATGTTTTTTCTTCTTATTGGAAATGTAATGTCTGGATTTTAAAAAAGCAATGGGAGAAAAATACAGCATTTTTATTAGGGAAAATAAATGACAGAAAAGGGAATAAGGATTATGATAACTCATAAAGCAATCAAATAAGCAAACTATAGATGCAAAAATTGGTGGATTTTTTTCTTTTTCCATGCTTATGTAGACTTGGAAAATGCTTCAGTCGTGTCATACTTTTTAAAATTTAAAATTAATTCTCAAACACCTTTTTTCCGACCTATAGGTAGAAAACCCTTGAAATGTCACTGTTTTACTATAAGGCTACAGAGCAGGCATGTATAAGGCATGTTTAAGGCACCTTAAAATAGTATATATATTACCTATGAAGAAAAAAGGAATGGATGATTGATTTATATGAGCAACAAACAGGCACATATTTCTGTTTTGGATTTATAAATACAAAACGCAGCTGTCAAGCCTGGTGATAAGATTTATATCAACATTCCTTTTTTTATTTAATCAAGGAACAAAATTCTTACTTGTAACCACTCACCAATATATCCTGCTATATTTACATACATATTCACATGTGTTATCTGGGACAAACAGGAGCATAAACAAGGCTTCACGCACCTTGCACGCAAATCTGTACTTTCCAAATAATGTAATTGCAAGAGCTGGCGGTAGTTCTCTCTTCATGCATGCAAATAAACAAACCAGGGAAAAAATCTACAGAGTTCAATTAAAGGACAACCATTAAGAATGAATAAAGAAGAATATATAAATACAGATTTAAATGAATGAGAGCAGTTCTAGTTTTAGGAATTTGCTTGCTGTAAATTCAGAGATTACAGAGAATACATCAAGATTCAAGTTTCTTTTCATGGAGACTGACTGGGGGGTATATTTCAAATCTACAAAGCGTTTCATAGGCAAGTCAGAAATGCAAGATTGCTAAGCAAAAACTGAAGTAAACAAAACTATGAGACTGCTCCATTACTGCCCCTCTGGCTCCCATTTCGGAGCACAATCATTAAGTCCATCCCAGTTTGAAGAGACGCTTTCCCTAATGCATTTCTTTCCATTTTCATGATTCTGCAAACACTTATTTCAGAAAAAAAAAAAAATACTCTGTAAAATGCGTTTGATGAATCTTCAGCATGAATACTGCGCTGGTAGGAGGGTGTTAGCTTACTCAGAGCCACACTTAAAAAGGCAAACACATCAATAGCAGCATTTTTAGATTCCCAGCTGGTTTCCCAATTGGAGTTCAGGGCTCCTTATCACATTACGGTCCAGCAGAGACAGAAACCAGGACACAGCAGTGTTGTTGATAAAATGACTGTGGGGCTGTTTTTAGAGCTGACAGGCCTTTGTAACGTTATCATATTCCTGTGTTTGTGGACCCTCTATTTGTGTAATCAGGATGAATCTCACCAGGGAGGGCTGCTGTCGTGTTTATTGAGGTTTATGACTTTGATTTGAACTGAGCGGCACTCATAGTAGGAACAGCCTGACAGCTTATCTCCACCTCCAGCATATTGGATTGCTTTGTGAATGATGCTCTCTGCATTATGAATCCACAGCAGCTGAAACTGAGAAGTCATCAGCCCAAATGATGATGACCCCGTGTGACTTTTATTCAGGCATCAGATACTGTGTGCTTATTATTTCAAATGTGGACAAACCATAAAATAACTGGGATAATCCATGCCAAGCTATTAATCACTAACTGAGCACTGGATGCTTTTATAAATTTATATGGATTTATACCCATATTACTAGCAAACTTTAAACCCCAATCTAAAGAAATTACATTAAATTTAAAAAGTAAAACTCATTATTTAGATTCATTATACACAAAGTGACAAAGTGCTTATCTATTCATTTCAAACATTATGGTTTACATCCAATGAAAAAATGGTCAGGCCAGATTTTCTGAAAATCAGAACATTACATAATGCAGAAATGTCAGTGTGCCACAAATTATGTCTATGTGCCATATTGTATATGCACTCAACATATTCAGATCTCCTTTTTAATAAAATTTTGCAACAATGCAGCATGAAATGGAGACGACTAGTCAATTTCACTGTTGTTGTGTTAAGAAAGGCCAAGTTGCTTTAATAGTGACCTTCAGTTTGTCAACATTGCTGCATCGGATGCTTTTATTTCTTAAATTTTCTATTAGGTTTTGATCAGGCGAGTTTGGTTTTCACCCATGTACAAAGATACCAAAGAACTGATACTTTTGGCATGCTGCTAGAAAATGAAATCAGTATCTCCTTTATACAGTGGCTCTGAGGTGAAAACCACTTCAACAAATTCAAAAGGACAACAACTTTTGACAATTTTTTTGTATCAGTGACATTTTGTGCCTAACAGTCGTTATGGAGGCTGTCAGTGATTGTTGGACGAATGTAGTAAAGAGAACACTGACATAATGCATCATTTTTGTATTAAAATCCCTTTTTATTGGCTTTACATAATATTATAATTTTCTGAGAATTTGCGGTGTTTATTAGCTGTAAGTGTTAATGAAACTGCATGCATTATATCCACAAAGTTCATATGTCTTACCTTTGGTATTACTATCTGTAATACGTTCATTCTACAATGGTATTGTAATATGTTGAGATGGACCTGTATATTATGAAAACGGCCTACATACACATTTGCAGTTTTTGTTCCCAGCTGAATTGAGCTTTTCTATATCTGCAAGTTGACATCAAACAGTCACCTGGAAACATTTTATTTTCTCTAACAACTTCTCCACTTAGACAGATGAGACAAGCTGCACACATCTGTTCTATGATGTGAAAAGTGGAACAATGGTGTACTCTGAAAACGTGTGAGGGGTTTAAAAATGTTTCAAACATGCCCAAGGAAGGAAAAATGGGGAAAAGGTGTGGGGCGGCTGAGCAGAAAAAAGGGAATTGAGTACTCTTAAAAAAAGAGAACAAAGGTTTTCGTTTAGACCAAATAGCTGAATAGACAGGAGGTCTTGGTGACGCCTGTCCTTATCAATAATGCAATGCACATTTGTGCCACCTCATGGGCTCATACATTTTTCAGTGACCTCAGACATGGAGGCTCTTCACCTTGGGTTTCTGCTCATTTTCTGTGGCAGCAGGAGCATGTGTCAGGAGCCTGAACCTGGAGCCACCTCTGCCTGTAAGGTGGTGGCACCTGTCACTCCATCAACTCAAATCTGTCTCTGGGTTTCACATGACTGAAGTCAAGGTCACAACAAGTTGCTCTGTGAAATCCAGGAGATGGCATATAGTAGAGTACAGAATGAACTCACACTGTATACACACTGAACTTTTTCACATTTTGTCACATTAAAAGCACAAACTTTATGTGCTTTCACTGGATTTTATGTGTAAACTAAGCACACACAGTACAACATGGGTGAAGCACAATAAATATAAAATTTGAAAAAGTGTGGTGTATCTTTATATTAATCTACTTTCCCTCTCATATGCCAAAAGAAACTATGGTGCAGCCAATTGCCTTCAGAAGATTAGTAAACAGAATCCAACAGTGTGAAAGTTATTCTCAATATATATTTAGCAGTTCTATGAAGACCTCAAAAGTTTGTGAGAGAATATTAGTGAACAAATATCTTAACAGAGAAAAAAAAATACACCAAACAAGTCTGTGATAAAAAGGTGGTGAAGTATAAATGGGGTTTGATGGAAAACAATATTACAAGCACTGCTAGTACCAACCACTCTCCTGGTTTAATAACTGGATAATAGCAGGATAAAGATCAGAGAATCAGCTGTAAGGCTGTAAGAAAGTATATTCATCATTCCTGATGAATAGAAGTGCATGCCACACAGATAAACAAAAACGTGTCATTTCATTTTTATGTCACAAACTTGATTGTTTTGGTCCATCACAGAAATTTCCAATTAGAAAAAAAAAACAAAAACAAACAAAAAACCATTGAAGTATGTTGATTTTACCTGACCAAATGTAAGAAAATGTCAAGGGATGTGAATACTTTTTACAACTTGTTTTGTTGCCTTATACTGAAAAGAACTGAAGTAAGCTTTTCTTACTGTCTGGTTCTAATTGGTCTGGGGAAAACAACAACCATAAATTGCCACATATTTGTCAGTAAATCCTATAATCTTGCAATCTGATATTTCTTTTGTGGCTGTAAAACCCAGAGTATTAGCTCATCTGTATTTCATTCTTATGGTGCAAAGGGGAAAATGGATTCTTGGCACCTTCATAATTATTACTAAAAGAAAAAGATTTATCGAAACTGAATGAATGTCTGTTTTTTCTGTGACTTAGCTTTAGTGGATTTATGGATTTATACCCATATCACTAGCAAACTTTAAACCCCAATCTTTAGGTAAGACAATCAGTAAGTCTAGATCCTACCATTAGCAGTTCTTTATTAATACATGGATTAAATGTTAGGGGCAAACTCGGAGTGTTACTGTCCATCAAGATTTTGGAGACAGTGAGAACAGTACTTGGACTTAGTCTCAAACACACAAAGTCCATGAGAAAATTAAAACTTTGTAAAAGTAACAATATACTTTAGGGGAATTAAACAACATATATGCGTTTAAATGATAAATAACACAAATCCTTTAGTAAAACATGTCGAGGCAGTGTTATGGCAATGCATGGTTTCCAACAAGACAGGATATTAAGGAGTGATGCAAAGTAATTTTCTGATGGTGCAAAAAGGCATCAACTCTAAGAATATTGAGAACATTACAATCTGAATGTAATTCCAAAATTGTGTATATTTATTTTCTTGGAAAATAAAAAGATCAAAATCCTTATTTTACCTGCTTTTCCTGATATATATTTCCAAAATGTATTTAGGTGTATAAGCCTGCTGAATGACAGGGTTCATCTACATTTTATGAAGTGAATTAGCCACAAAGCCCAAACATTCAGAGATCTCATTCCTTTCCAATCCATTCATTTCTGAAATAGAAATACAAGTTCACCTAATTTCCTGCTGAGAGTTTTCCGCAGGTCAGGCTTTATAAATGGAACCAAATAATAATAATAATACAAAAAAAAAAAAAAAAACAGAAGAGGGATTAAAGTAAGATCCATTTCTCTCCACAACACCTAATTGTATGTACCATTACAGATGTTTGGATCTTTCAGCTTGTTCTCTAGTTAGATATGCTCTGAACGGCAGCAGATCTGTGTTTTAGGAGACTGTTCATCTTTTTATCAGTAGTTATAGAAGGAAAACAAACAGCAGCTGAAGCAAAAGCAAATAATCATTCGGTGCAACAGAAAGTAACCCAGATAGCAACAGTGGCATGTAAAAAAAACCCCTCCATGAGCAGTGAACAGAATCATTTTCTCTTTCAAGACATATGAGCCTCAAGCAAGCAGAGCTCTGCAGTTATTGCAAAGGCTAATCAGTGTCTCTTTGCATTTTATGGTTTCATCTCATATCAGGATTGACAGAGAGTTGCAGAGTATTACTCATATCCAACTGTTTTTTTAAACAAACAATTCTTATTTAACCAAGACACTGACATTTTAAAGCTGAGCTGATGCTGTTTATGTTTATTTTGGAAAGCTTTGGAGGGTTAAACGTTTCAGGATATGTTTCCATGTCAGTTTGTCCTTATTAGCTCGTAGAGAGAAACCAAAAGTGACTGCTCTGCGGGGCTTTGACACGGAGATAACCTCTCCCCGAGAAAACATTTGTGTCTAAGTTAATTAGAGAGGCTCCTTTTAACCCCCAGCAGAATGCATCAAAGAGAGTGAGGTCACCAACGATGGGGTAACCGGTAACCAAGCTGTGAGCACTGGACACGTCAGCAAATTAGGGAGAAGATGCTGTGAAATGAAGGAAACAAAGGTGATGTGGAGGACAGCGTAAGACCAGGGGGTACAACAGCTGAAAGAAAGAGGTTTGAAGGGTGAAATTATTTGCACCCAAAAAGTAAGAATCATCAACACAACGGACCACAGGTAAACAACTTGCTTGTGATGTCCTCTCAGCCACCAGCTGTTTATAACAGATGGTTGTTCACAGTGAGCTTGGTCCTGCTGGAGGTTGCATCCTTTTAAAAGGAGGCATTCTTGGGACACACAATATTGGAAAAACATGGAATAACTATATTATTGCTCAATGTTGCAATTAGGATTGTATTTTTCAGTAACCTTAGTTTGTCTTATAAAACTCGATCACTCCAAGGCTACTACGATGCTTCTTGAGATTTATGACCTTAGCCACTCAGGTCTATATCAGACATAGGCACAAAGGGCATCCCGGTGGCCAAATATTCAGTATGTTGCACCTGAAATATTGCAACTGTTCAAATAAAGCATCCCTTTGTGAATGCAAAATGGGAGGCTCTTACTTAAGGGAGAGGGAGTAGTCGTTTTTGCTGGTCTCGCTGTTTCTAACCAGGTAACTGGCCTCCTTGCACATCCTGAGCAGAGACTCTGCATCCGTTCGGCTGATGGCTCCGTGGTACCAACTGCATCCAACACAAGGAAAGAAGGATGAGTGAATATATGGCAAGGTTAAAAAAATGCAATAAAGATAAACCCCCAGCAAACAAACAAACAAAAATCACACTCACAACTGGCTTTCCAGAGGCATCGTGGGGTCAATACGTTCCCCGAGAGAGGAGCTGCTGTGGTCCAGTGAAGTCATTTTGGTGTTGACCAAACAGCCACTGGAATGTCGCTGCAGCGGGCGGGTTTTCCCATCCTTGGTGGGTGACATTCGAGACTTTTCCACTCCATCAAACTGAACTATAATGAAAAAAAGGTTCATGTAGCTTAAATATATAATACAATTTTTAAAAAATGTATAGGAGACATGGGCCAAGGATTGGTATAAAAACCTAGCAAAATTTTAAAATGCTAGGGAATAAAATTTTCTCTTATGTTGTTCCTGAAATTCTTTAAAGTGCTTTTGATCATAAGACAGTAAAAGTTCCAGTGCGACCAGAATGTAACGCGACCTTCTCTCCCAGGTGCTGCACACTGCAGGCCAGTGTAACCAGTGTAACTGCAACCAGTGTAACCAGTACCCCTTTTGTGGATGCAAAGGCAAGAACCCCCCACTTGATAACTTTGTGTTTTTGTGTTTATTGTGATATAAAGCACTTGCTGCTGAAATGTGCTATACAAATAAAATTTGATTACTTGATTGATTGATAACAGCAAAGAGGGTACAACATTCTATGCAATAAGCTTTTAAAAACAAACTCATTTGAGTCTTTAACTCCATATTTCTACATCAATACATCAAAATCATAATGTAAACATAGCAATAACAGAAAATAAAATTAAAGCTGTATTTTTCCATATATTGTGTTTTTGTAGAAGCTTCTGAAATACCTTTTTCAGTTGCTTTAATAAAGGTGTTTTAAATTTTTGCATAAAAAGTTTGAGTAAACCACTTCATATTTCAAGGTTATCATACTATGAATGTCTCACACTGGCCCATACCCGCTGCCTCTATTCCAGCTAGAAGTGGAGTTAAGGTCATTTATGTGCAGTAGGTATTTGTGAGGCTTACGACATCATGTATTTGTCAAACTACACCAGTGCAAATGTGTGAGAACAAAAACCATGGTTGTGCTTTCGCAAACACACACCCACACACTCACTTTGTGAGAAGGACATGTACACACTATGGAAGACACATAAATCAGTCTGTGCACACATTCCAGTGTGTGAGAGGAGAGAGAGAGACAGAGAGAGAAAGAGAAAACATACAAACTTCCTTCAAAACATTCAAACAACTCCATGTGTCCATGAATACTTCTACGCCTAATACAGTATTTGTGAGCAGTTGCTGCTTTAGTACATGTAAATGTGCAAACAAGCAAATCTGAAGAGTTCATATGAGTGAACAGCAATACACACATACAAGTTTGACAAGTTAAATATTAAACTGGCTTTTCAAACTCCCACGGTCAGCTCCAGGCACGAAGCGCTCCCCTGGCTAGGCCACAGGGAACTGTTTGATGGCAGATGGGGGCTTGAGGTGACCTGCTCTCATTACATCACTGCCAGAGTATACACCGGGTGTTTTCTCAGCCAAATCAACTCACGGAAAAGAGAAAGGCATGCAGGTTTGTTCAGTGGATGGAAGAAAAAATAACATTTACAAATAGAAAAAAAAAGAAGATATGGCTGAAGGTTCCCTGAAACACTGGGCACCGGAGGCTGGAGTGGTGATCATGAGAGGTGGTCAAGCTGAGTCTGTGTGTGGGAGGGATTCAGCTGTTTTTCCCCAGTCATCCATCACTATAATTGATGTCAAAACACCCCAAGGTTTGGGGAAACTAAACTGTTTGCAGCCAGTGACACGCTTCCCAAGCAATAAGAGAAGGGAGGCTTCCAGCATCGAACACAAACCGGCATCAGGTGGGAACTGTTTTAAGGCTGAAGGCACTCAGGTTTGGATTGAAATGGTTAATGTAGTGAAAACTTGACAATGTCTGATTTTGTTGCTCTTAGTCACTCATGGTCAGTCTTGCTTTTTGTGTTTTCATTATCCTGTCAGAACATAGTGCTGATGGTTAGACAGACAAGCGTTGAGATCTTAACAGCACATCGATGGAGACAGGCCTTCATCAGTCTAGACTCTACAGTTCACTTAGAGAGGATTGGCTTACATGGCAGTTTGTGGGACGGTCAATTTCTAAGCTCTACACTGACCTAAAAGAATGGCAAGAAAACAAATTTCATAATCAGACATTGCAACATTTTTAACAACTGAGTTGGTCAGGATTAGGGTCAAAAAGTGACACATTATGTAAAAAAAGTGAAAATTAGACATTTAAAAGCAGTTGTCAAAGTTATTCGGAATGTACACATCTATTTAATTTTGTTTTAAATAGGTTATGAACAAGTCAACATAAAGATACATTTTCTTTATTATAGCTGTTATTTACACTACCACCTGAATATCATCCAATGTCTTGCCAGGCTGCTGAGGAAGACAGCTGTTACCTCACCTTCAACCACCAGAGGCCCCCCTTGACCTCCACACCCCAGACTGAACTCGTTGGCCTTAAGCTCACTGATGCGTCTCCCCAAACATAAACTCATGGAAATGATTATTCCAAATGACTGATTGTTATCTTGGCCTCTGCACTTTTGTTCGTTATAGGGCTACGTCTGAGTCTTACAACAAGAGCCAAATTGTACCGCTGCATGACAGCTGGGTAAATTGTGGGTCTAACCTCGGACTCATGTAGGAGTACGAGCTGCAGCTCCAATTTTCTCCAGTCTAATGCTTCCACTGCAGGCAGTCAAATGATGCCCCTCTGTTGCATCTAAGTAAATACGAAAGGATTTTGAAGTTATCCCCTTCCTTCATACAGCCTGTGCTGACTGCTTGAAAAGATAAAGAAAGTTAGATGAGCATGCAGTTTATATGTTCGGGTGAGAAACAGCGTTTCCATGGAGACTGACCGAAGGCACACAAGAGATGCATGTTTGCTCCACTCAGCCCCTGTCAGCGCTGACAGATCACAACATGAAGATGCAGCCAATTGCTCTCACTCCTTCGCTTTCAATTTTGTTCTTCCTGTTTGCATATGTCCGGTCCTACCTCTTTCTCTGCTGCTTCCTGTCACCCTCCCTTTTGATCTCTGCATCTAACACCCTCTGGCAAACACTCGGAAACTCTTGCCCTGTTTGTTCCTAACACTTGCTTGTGACAGAAAGAGGAAAATGTATTGTAGAAAAGGGGCTTTTATTCTTTTATCTTCAATGTGTTGGTCTAAAAAGAGGAAAGGAAAACCACTATAGGCTAGTAAAGTTCACTGAACTTTATTACTTCAGTGAAGATGAATATGGTTATCTTTGTATTAAGACATGGCCCATCTCTGCACTGCAACTCTGATTAATCTCAATTCTTCACATTTCCTCTGTTCTACAAACACTGTGCTTCTTCTTACCAAATTGTAACAAACGGTTTCCTGTTGACCTTGGTTAAACTTTGGTCTTTTACTCCAGTTATATTAAAGGCCCAGTGCCTCATCTCTATGGAATTTGTCCAATCAACTTTACCTGTCAGCACTAAATCCCCTCTGGAGGGAGCGTACATACTTCCAGAAGAAAGCATTATTTTGAAGGAACCTAAACAAAACAAAAGTGATCATTATATTTGCTCAAGTGTGAATGGACTGATGTCTGCTTCTTTTGCCAGCCATCTCACTTACGGCAGCTTCAGATGATTGAAGAATTATGTTTTGAGGTCGAATACAAGCAGGTGCGAGGGAGACCAACTCCCTTTTCTTTCTCTGGAGGGCAATGCCCAAGACATGGCTGACTGACAGGGGACTGGCTTACCGGTGAACAAAAGCCCTCGGAGGCAGCCCTAAATGCGGGGTGGGGGGATGCATAAAGACATGCACACTCAGGCTCACATGCACACGCGCCATCCCATAAACACACTAAGACATATAGTGAAATGTGTTAGGGTATCTGGGATTGTTATCAGACCTGCTGCTTGTAAAGTGCAGCAAATGGAATCTGTGTATCAGATTGAACTGTCAGTTAGATGGTGACTGATGGCTGGAAGGCCTGTCCCCTTCAAACACGCATCTCCCTTCAGAGAATCCCACAAAGAAACAGGATCCCAAACACACAGAAACACATATACACAATGCAGAGGGGAATGGTGAGGAGCAACAAACTGATTTATTTGGACACAAACAAACATAAATGTCAAAAGGCAATTTCAGTGATGGAATCTGCCAGCAATATTACCCAACAGAGCAAAACAAAGCTCAGCACAATAGATTTTTTTTCTCACAAGAACAGTGAGAATGTGTCCCACAGCAGGACTCTATGGCTAAAACAGACTAGATACAGAAGTAAAGAGCCTTGCAAAAGGAGTCAAACTTCTTGAACCCCTCTACATTTGATCACTTTCCAACAAAGTGAT
Organism: Poeciliopsis prolifica; assembly: GCF_027474105.1. Classification (NCBI taxonomy): domain Eukaryota; kingdom Metazoa; phylum Chordata; class Actinopteri; order Cyprinodontiformes; family Poeciliidae; genus Poeciliopsis; species Poeciliopsis prolifica. The sequence goes on along the minus strand of NW_026562386.1, from coordinate 11,316,532 downwards.
GCATAGATTTCTAAAAAAAAACCCAAATCTCTAAAGTTACAAAGTTACCTTTGTAACTAGAGAAATTACAAAGGTCAACAGCTCATGTGAGAAAATCTGTTGAGAGAACAACAACTTGTCTCCAAGAATGTGAGTTTCATGGAAGAGTGAAGCAAAAAGAAAGTCACTGTAGAAAGAAAGCTATTAGAAATCCTGTAGGCAGTTTTCCACAAGCAAGCGACACATTGAACATGAAGAAGGGTATGTTCTAATGAGATCAGACCAAAATATAACACTCTAAACCACATGATGCTGTGAAGATTCTTTTCATCAGCAAGCCAGGAACGTTGGTCAGAGTTGCTGGAAAAATTGATGGAACAACACAGAGGACGATCCTGGAAGAAAAACTCTTGCAACAGGCTGCAAGAGTTCTGAAAAGAAATAAGGACAAAAAGACTAAAATATGATCAGCAAATGGAGGATCTGAAATCTGTTGAATTGTTTTGTTTACAACTTACAATTATGTACCATGTTGTCATTGGTCTGTCACATAAAAACAGAATAAGATACTTTGAAATTAATGGTAAAATGTGGCAAAATGTAAAAAAAAAAAAAAAAAAAAAAAAAAAATCTAGTAATAGATACTTTTGCATAGCACTGTTACATAAAACTAGGAATTGATAATTTTGTTTGATATCCAAATGAAAGATGGAGTAACACTGTTTACTACTGATTCCAAGCAATGAGACCTTATCCCCAGCTGCACACACTGCTGCGCAAATTTCTCTAATTAAGCCAGCTAATTAATTCTCATTTGCTAATGATACTCCTATCAAAAAGGATGACTACTCTGAGGGGCGACAAGTGTCACCTACGGCTGCATTGAAAGGTGAAAATTACATTTTACAGCCTGGATGTGTGGAAATTAATTCACAGGTCTGAAAATCATCAGAATTTGCTAGATGCGAAAAAAGATCATCCAAAATTTTTTAAATTAGCAAGAAAGAATGTGAAAATAACCACTGTTTAATTTTATAACATTAAGATAGTAGGTGCAAAAAAAAGGACTAATTTGATAAAAGGTAATAATACAGTTCAAGAGCTCTGATCGATATGTTAAATCTGTTGTCAAAAAAAAATTGTTCTTCTTTGCAGAAGGTTTCAAAAGAAAGCTCTAATTACGTTTTCCCAGACAAAAGAATGACTCTTGAAATGTCAAGCTAGTTTGTACATTTTGAACAAAACCTGTGTATCTTTCAAATACTTTTTAAATCATCTAAGACAAAAGAAGCAAAGACAGAGAAACTCTTCAAAGTGTGGATAATTATTACATACAAAAACAAAGTAGACAAGCTCCTTTTTATACTCAAACAAATATGTCCCAATTTATATGTAGATTTAATATCTGCTGTGGCAATCTGCATTTCAGTCTTGACAATGAGGGTGAACTGACAATGCTGACTTGTAATACATTGTTCTTCTGCTTATCTCAGTTAGAACAAAGTGATTATAAAATGGCATTTATGAATTTTGTAAGCATCTTACTCCTCATTCAGTTATGTGTCTGTCACTGACAGACTCAAATCATTGTCATCAACCCTGTCCTCAAATAACCTTGCCTCAGTTTTCTTCAGCTTATCTTCAGTCTTCTTTTACCATCTGAAGCCCAGATATAACAGCACTTGCTAAAAATCACCAAATCATCAACTTCCTTTAACCGCTGGATTCCTCAGCATCGTTCTTGTTGACCTTACGGCAGCCTTTGAAACAAACAAACATACCACTTGAATACCGGCTCGGCTCAGATTATGTCTGTCTAACTATAATTCATGACATCTGTGTTCAACAGTGTTCCCCAAGGATTTTGTTTAGTCCTCTCTTTTTGATAATGTCATATTGTCCATATTGTCCACATCATTTGCCATCTTAAATTCTGCTTTCATTTATCTGCATCCTATGACCTTCACAGGCAAGTCTTTTTTTCCATCGACCGCTTCAAAGACACAATCATGGACACCACCTGATTATCTCTGGCTAAACTACAAAAATTTTGACATGAGCAAATTTGTAAAAATCTGCATCTAAATGTGATCTCCACTTCTGCCTTATTCACTTGAAGTGTATGCTAACCCATTTCTCACATAACTATAACCTTCAAGTCATCTTCAGCAGCCAAATCATGGGTTACATCTCCAAAACATCATCCTCACCACTTTTCCTCCACCTTTTATGCTGATTTTCTTTTACTAACACATTGATCCATGCATTTATCACTTCCTGACCCAATCACTTGAACAGTACTTTCCATGTTTTGCCCATCAATCTCCTTAATAAACTCTGCTACAAACAGAACTCACCACATTTTCCTGCCTAAGTTAATATATCATTTTCTTACGAACCTTTACCATTAACTAAGGAGTGAATTTTCCACTCCTTAATTAATGTAAATTAAATTTCTCCTGCTAACCTTTAAAGCCCTCAATAACCAAAGACATTTTAAAAAATGAGTCAATAAATCCATGACAGCTGATACTTCTGACAAAAATGTCCATGGCTGAGGTGCGTTCTGCTCTGTTGGCATAATGTCTCCTACGTGTGTTAAAAGAGGTAATTGATGTTCATCATAACTTCTTTCAAAAATGCCTAACTTGTGTTTGGCTTCCATCTTTTGTTGTGTGTAAAGCAACTTAGAATTGGGTAAAGATCCTTATGAATAAGCATGTCCTACTATTGTGAACACACAGAGAATCTTCACGTTATCTGAGCCTGTCCAGAGGATTTAGGCAACTCTATGTTTAATAGATGTCTAACGTTCTGGTGTGGAAATTAAGATCTACCAGCACTCTGAGGTCAATGGAGCTCATTGTAAATATATTCACTACTGCAGTTGAAGCGTTCAATCCCCTGTGTTTCTGACACATGAACCTTTGACCTGAAAGATGTAGAGTGGGGCCACACTTGCTGGGATGGAGAGGGGATCACTTTACAGGACAGGATTCTGAAACTCCCTCACATCACTCGGGGAACTGGAGCGTTTCCCATGGATCTGTGGGCATAAATCAGCTCCTCGCCTATAGCACACAGTGGTGTCCTTTTTCATGGCCCCACTCTGAGCTTTCCCACTCTGCTTGGGAAAAATCCCATTCCTGGCATTAGTTCAGAACATATCCTTCTTTCCCCTGGATAATTAAACCAGTCAGATTGTGACTGTGCAGGGGCTCCCAATATCAATTAGTGCCTGTCTGTTAAAAATAAGTGACGCTCTTGTCAACTGTGTCCATTATGACAATGAATAAGTCAACAACTGCAATTGCTGTGAAGGAGTCTGTTTTTATTTTTTATCTTAAGTCTTCCACTTGTATAGAACAGTGGGTAAGGGGGACATCTGGGACGGTTATGAGTATGTTGACAAGAGGAAATGGGGGTCACAACAAAAGGCAATTATGCATGGAGACGGCAGTTCAGCACAATTAAAACTAATGAGGCTTCATCTTAAAACCTGGCCAGCAGTTAGTGATTTTCTGCCACATGTAATCCAGATGGAAAAGTGCAATCATTACAGCGCTAATACATAAAGCCAAATTATTCAGTGCATCTGAAACTCTTTCAGTAAGTCACCATTAGCAGGAAAATGTTACTCTCCCTCATTAACAATCTTTTTTTTAAGTTACATGCTTGACAATTTTTGTAATTTCTCCCCATAATTCAGAATAGAAGAAGATTAAAGTTATTCGTGGGGAGTCATTCCTGACAAACTGGTTCTAATGATAATGTTTCTTTAGAACCAGTTCTTTGCTGTATTCCATAGCAGCAACATAAAAATTGTTCTTTCTCAGGACCAAGTAGGAACGGGGCCAGAGGAAAGAATCGCTTTCGCCTGGAACTCTTAAAGACTACCAATCAAAATGTGGGAACCACTTTTAAAGTTGGTTTCCATTGGTATGCAAGTTTTTAGACAACAAAAAGTAGGAAATAACTGAGTTCAACATTAATAAAACTTTTGAATTAGCAGTGGAATAAAATCTGATCACTCTTCCTTTTTACTATTTATTTTGATACAATTTATCCCAAAGTTTTAAATTTCAGACTCAGTTTTTAAACATCACTGTCTTGATATTATCAAGTAGAGTAAATAAATCCTTGGAATTTAAATTTAACTCAGTTTCCAGTTTGGTATATTTATAAAACTCCAATTCACATAAATGCAATATGAAGGAACTTTACGAGTGAAAAAGTCTAACTGATATCCAAAAACCAATACAATACAAAAAAAGAAGAAAAAAAAAAAAAGATATTCAAATTCAATTGCATGCATTCAAAAAAGTATCGGTCTGAGGAAGTCGACCCAAATGATGACTGTTAAATTTTGCAGCAATCCCTCATCATGACCAAGTAAGAGACAAAAGTGGAAAGAAACAACTGCCTTTTAAACACTGCAAATTGGTCAGTGCTAAAAGAATGCAATTTGTGAAGTTAAACACTCAGTACTCACTCATATTGAGGATGAAACGGAGGTGTTTTACTGATACATTTATAGTGATGCAATGATGTGGTTCTGAATTACCTCTATGGCTGAGGGAAATCAAATGTGATTTTTGATTAAAAAAAAAACAAAAAACAAATTGATCTGTCAGCAGCCAGAGAAAAGAAAAACAAACAAAAAAACAAATGAAAAAAATATGTGCTACCTAATTACTTACTAAATAAAATAAAATAAAATAAATGAGTGTACATATGAATGTAATAATGGACACAGAAGGCTGAGGGTGAAGGGCAATAAATGGGAAATATGCTAGACACCAACACCCACCATGGTGGTGCTGGTCACAGCTCGTCGGTCCAGGCGACGGCTGAGCTGTCTGGGAAGGAGACTCAAGCTCCTCCGCCAGGGGAGGGCTGGTGTTGAGTTGGCCAACAGGAGGCGGCCATGGTAGGTCCTTGATCACTTTAATCTCTACTGCAAGCGTCGCCACAGGACAGAGAGATGTAGGGGGGAAAAGAGAGAACAGCAACAAAAGATAAAGAAAGGGAAATAATGATAGAAGAAAAGTGAGGAAAAAGAGAAAAGACACAAGAAGTAAGTTAGAAATACTGCAGATATGAGCAGTAGCTGGAGGCATGTGGAAGAGAAGAAACTTAAAGTATGATTAAAGAATCAGCAGCACCTGTGGACTAGAAAAGATAAGAATGCAGTAGGACAGGAAAGAAAGTAAGGTTAGATCTAAGCAAGAGTGGATGATATTGTTACTCAGAAGACATAAAAATGGATCTTGGTGTCCTTCTGTTACTCAGAGAAATAGCTGAAATGACTTTATGCTACAGCCAACTTACTACTGAAAGGTTAGTTTATGACACCCACTCTTCATTCTCTAAATCTCCTGTTTTCTAAAAGACAATCCATGAGAACCATTATGAATACATTTTAGCGTGAGCAGAGATAAAGTTAAAGATAATATTCAAGGTCTATTTTATAATGTAGGATAAAAGGCAGCTCAATAGGATAAAGAACAAGCAATACAATGAATTTGGGTTAAAAGTGCAAGACACAGATGATAGCATCAGACATTGTGTTATTATTCTGAATTTAGGCCTCCCTATTAAGATAAAGAGCTGTATAGATAATATCTATCACTGTCAGGCACCACACACTAATCCATCCATGCACTGGGCACTACACAGGCTTTTGCCCCCAAGATAATGTATGCCTCATGTCTGGACAAAGCATTAGCAGGATAAATCGAGCACTCTCCTGGTAACCCATCTGTTTCCAACGTAAGGCCACTTGTTAAATGGCTGAAAATACGGAATAAATTAGATGCTGGAGAAGATTTTTGTTTTCTTTCATCAAAGGATGTCTGCGTCAGAAGGTAAGACTAATAAATACACTGCTATTCCAGCAGCAAATTCTTTGCCCCTTGTTGGGTTGTTTGATCCGTTATTACATGGTTGCCTCTCAACATGTTTTTTTTTTTGGTGACTCTCAACATGAGAAAATAAAGTATATTTTAAGAAGATCAAATATTGGCATTGATACCCCATTTTGGAAGCATGAGTTTATCAAAATAAAGGGTGTAAAATTCAGTGCCGTGCAAAACAAAGAGAGAAAAAGTTACTTTTAATTGTGTCACTATTTTATATATGTATTTAAATAAACTCACAATATGAGGCATATTGAGTAATCTGAGTGCCGCTAATCAAATATGTAAAAGTTGAATTAATCACAAACCAGTTCACACTTTTGTCGGTCCAACAGGTCATGACTCAGAAATGTTATTAGGCCAATTGTTGCCGTTTGCGTAGCACTATTCTTGTAGCAGTGGAGCACAAGGCGATTTATATGTGGTCTAAAAGTTGCAACACTCAAGCTGTGAAAATCTATAGCGTGTCCAAAACTACATTGTAATCTTTCTTACTAAGAGTTCAAATTGTGTATTCTGTTAGTGTGAACTGTGAAGGAAGGTGATGCTTGAGTGTGAACTGAAACTGTATATCTTATGCCATAAAAACAAAGTCCATTAAGCGTCTTCCCACACTGCACCATCCCTCCTTTGGACCATCTCCCAGAGCCAAATGTTGTAGAATGATTAAAATATTTTCAATAAATTATGATGTTGTGAGTTGACAACCTGGTTAGAGGTCTAATCACTTTGTTCCAATTCTGCTGGTGCGTCTTTAGTGTTCAACACAAATTAGCAAAGCAAACAAAAACTGAAATGTAGAGCTAAGAATTCTTCTTGAAGAAGTGCAGTAAAGAAAACTGAAGGAAAAAAAGAGAGAGAGCCAAGAATGACGGTTGCTGCTTTTTCTGCCTTCAGTTTACGTTTGATATTACATCGAGGCCTGGGCAATTGGCAGCACCACAACACAAAATGTTCCAGTTCCAAGTTGTAAAACCAGTGTGATTTGTTAACTTAATTTGATTTGATGTGCTCAATGACCAGACTAACTATTAAAAATAAAAACTAAAACTAGAACTCTGCTTTTAGAATATTTACAAAAATTTGATATAGTACTGAGTGTGTTATTGTGTGAAAGATTTGATTATTTAATCAATTCTGTTAGTTTTTTTTTGTTCCTTTTTGTTTTTTCATCAAACTAAAGAAGTCCAAGTACTTTGGTTTTTTAAATGACAAGATATAGGCACCTGATATCTACAAAGGTTGTGTTTCTAAAAAAAAGAAAAAAAAGAAAGAAAGAGACCCCCTGGTGTAAAAACACATCAATGTGACAGATTTACTGTACATCACTTGTATTCAATAGGCAGACCTTACTGCCTTTCTGAACATTTAATATGATTTGGTACATTGGTTGGTTTTCAATACAGCACAAACATCATGTTCTAGATTTGTGTGCTTTCTTTTCTGCAAGAAAATGCACCAGTGTGGTTATCCTGAATATTATAATGAAAAGCAATATCTACAAACTGATATTGCAGGGGACGGGGGAAACTGGAGAATATTCAGTCTAACAAGCAATTAAATAGATAGGGTGGTGGTGTCGCGGGGAAAATCTACCAATAGGTTGCAGGAGGAAGAGATCTTTTGCTGTCTATACTGGTGGGAATTGTATGGGGTGGTGGTGCAATAGCAGTAGAAGGTCAGAAACTCCAAGACCTAATAAGACTCTATTTAAGAGTGGTGAAGTAGGGGACTCTCTTCCTATGAGATTAAAAGCCCAATGCTCATTTCACATTGCAGATTAGCGTGTAATTGTTTGGGGAGCCGAAGGCTGCCTGAACTCTGCAGCCTCACTGTGGGGATGAGGAGGTGCTGTGGGCGAAAGTGGCTAAGACTCGATTGTTTACACAGCTGAATGATTGCATTACTGCAGTATGGTGAAAATTAATGAAATTGATTTAATGCAATTTTTTCCATTTAAATAAAAATCAGATTACCTCACCTTTTATATATTGTATAGTTTTGAAAGTCTCAAGGCCTTCACTTGTTTTACTGCAGGGTTCACAAGCACATCCCTACATATCGAAGATTTCTTTCAAAGCAAAGGCAAATTAAAATTGAAGTCTAGATGCACTGACCTGTGTTAACCATTTACACAGGACTGTGAGTTTTGTGGGCATGTTGCTGAACTCTGCATCAATAATAAGGAGACACAATAAAGCACAGTAGGAATGAATCCTCAATCTCTCCTTAAAGAGCCTTAGAAAAGTATTAATATTTCTGAAAGTCTGCTTGACATTTTGTCAAGCTACAACCACAAATGTTAATATATTTTATTGTGATCCTATGTAGCAGAACAACACAAATGTGTGTCTGACAGGTGTTCAATCACAACAGGTCTTTTCTCAGTTAAATCTAAGCATCCTGTTCTGTGACAGTATTGTTCCCCTTGTTTGCTGTGTGTCCTACATGGTTGTGGCTTCCCATCTTTCTTTCAATAATTGCTTTCTTCCTGATCTTCCATCATGGACAGAATTGTGGTGTGCAACACTAATAAATGCCTTGTCAACAAATTCTCACACCTGAGCTTTGGATTTCTGCAGCTCCTGACCTCTTGCCTGTTTTATGCTCTCCTTGGCAAATTTTAATATGTTCCATACTCTCTTCCATTTTTAGATGATGGATTGAATTTAACTATTGGATATATGTTCCTTGGGAAACCTCACACAAACACTGACTCTAGTAATTGGGTAATTTTTGAAGGCAAGTGTGTTATGGATAATGACGAAAGTGGCTAAGACTCAATTGTTTACACAGCTGAATAAGGTTTTTATTTGTAAGAAAAACAAAATAAACATGCATTACTTTCCACTTCACAATTCCACATTATGTTGTGGAATTGCACATAAAACATTACATATTTTATGTATTTTATAACACAAAATACCCCGAAAAATAGATTCCAGCTTGAGACTGTAACATGACACAATGTAACAAAACACAAGAGACATAAATAGTTTTCTCTTTGTGATGAACCTTAGGTACTGCTTGGGTAGCACAACTCATTACTGCTGTCTGGGCACATTTCCAGAGTTACCCTTATGGAGTTTGGAGGAGTTTTACCATCAGTTTTCCTCAGTGAAATACGAATAAAGAATAAAAATTCAAATGAGTGCCTCCAAAGGTGGCATAAAAGCTTTGCGTCTGCCTTGGCATCTAATCTGGTTGCATTGTGATCAATATGCTTCGTTCTCATCTACATAATCCCCCATCCACATTAGCAAATACCTCTTTCTATAGACAAAAGCAGATTATTGATTCTGAATCAACAAAGCACCTGTCCTTCAAACTGAAAGCACAAAATTGGCAGCACATAAAATATGCACCTCGTGAAATCTATGGGACGCTGTATGTCTCTTGCTTGTTTATTTATAATGTTCAGCAAAGTTAAAATTATAATTTTTAATATTTGGGTAATTTCTTTGCTACTTCTCTCTTTTTCTTTCAGAAGAACAGCTATTTTTAATGCCAAGTATTTGTTTATCAGAGCCTTTCATTAGTTCATGACACTCCATCAGTCTAAATAGTTCAGCACCATAAACCATCAGTTCTGCTTGTTTCTACCAATGACATTCAGTCTAGTTCTGCTTAATTTAGTTGGCTAATTACATGCACATTTACGACAAGCTGGAAGATGGTACTTTTTATGCCGCATACTATGAGCAGGGTAGCTCTGCAAACAAAACTCGGCTCTCCTGAAAACGTGTTTTTCCCCATCTGCACCTAAATTATTACAGATAACAACAGTGTAATGCTCCGGGGAAACCGAAATGCCACCTCATAATTCAATGCACACTGCATCCGTCACATTATACGGTCCCACTCTTTTTCACAGAGTAGATCTATTTTGAAAGATGGTGTGTTTGTATTAAAAAGAAAAAGGCGCAGGCAAATAGGTGATAGAGATGAATGGACAGCAAAGCTTTTACCCCCCAATCTTCCATATAGAGAAGACAAAAGATGAGTTACTGACAGTTGGCCAGCCAGAGCCTCCATGTGGGTCAAGCTGGCGAAGCCATGCCTGCTTCTGTGCTCCATGAGGGATGGTTGCACTGTTGTTGTGTGTGGCCAATGTGTGAGAGTGAAGATAAGACCAGTGGCAGCGGTTTTTTGAAGACGGCAGGACACATTTGAGGCTCACGAAAGAGGGCTGTCAGCAAGGTTATCAGCAGGGTGTTGCAGCACAAGCTGCAAGGAGAAGCCGGGGCTGCTCTTTGACAGACACCGCTGAGGGAAATCGGAGCAGGCAAACAGAAACAGATCCACAGCAGCCACTAAAACAGCTGCCTGCACCTCTGCTGAAATGATTTGAAGCAGAACTGTAACTGAATCAATTATTTATTTTAGAACATTAAACTGAGGGTTTCAGATTTCCGGGTTGTTAATCTTGTAAAGGTTCACTAAAAAAGCAGTAAAACTTCTTTTTCCAAGACCTGTGATCTCCTGGAGGAAAATGTAAAGGACTCTGGGCGACCAGATGAGGTATCAGTATTCAGCCTATTTCTGTTGTTTTGAGGGTCAGATTTCCCAAGGCATGATGTCCAGATCTGTGGGTGCCTGACACTACATAACTACGACTAAAACACACAAGCCAAGAAATGCAAGGAGACCCTTTCTTTGTCTGACTTGCCCATTTCTTTTTAAACAACTGTTGCTTTACACAAAAGATGCACTAAAAGATTGTGAATTAACAGAATATATTTTAATGAAAAGGATGAACATGTTCATTCTTTTCATTAATCAGAAGAGATTTTATAACATGGTTATTGGGTGGATTAGTTTGATGGAGTCTTCCTGTGCAACATGCAGTTAAGCTGCTCTCACAACAGATCTATAATGTACCAAACTCGCCATGGTCAGCATTATGTCTGTTCCTGTTGTAGGATGAAAAAGACCCCATTCAGCTGTATAAAGGTTAAGACATTGTTTCAAATAATCCTATGAGGTCAAATTCCCTGTTTTTAGAGTCTTTACATTGTTTTGACTCCAACTGATGTTCTTCTGTCGTAAACAAAGAACTCAAACTGGAACTGGGCCCATTTTTCCATTCTCCATCATCCAATATCTGAGCTTTTCTGCCCATCTTACCCTTTCCTTTCTCCTGTCTAGCCTGACATGAATCTTCTTCTTAATGGTTTTGTTAGAGGTGTCCTGATTTAAGTGTATTCATATCTGCATCGTTCCCGATATTGAAAATAATTCTAGGTCGGGTGACAATGTGCCTGCTCTATGAGGGCAGATCTACTAAGTATAATTCTATGTTTTGTCCTAATTGCACTTTCTGTACCATTTGAAAGAAAATTTGTTGCAGTTTGAAAGAAAATTTGTTGCAGTTTGTATTTTACATGTTTTACCAAGATAGCCAAACTTTTGTCAGTTTAAATTTCTTTATTATTTATTTTGCATTAGCTATTATGATGCTAATTGCATTGAATGGATAAATTACAGTTGTGTTGTTTTCACATATTTGATGATATTGTGAAGACACTGTTGTATTTAAGTGTGCTGTACTGGTGCAGCATCATGAAATAAATGTATAATTTCATTCATTTATTTCTGTGTTAAAAAAAAACAAACTCTAAAGTTAATTCGACACTATATTTTTTTTCTTTCTGATCAGTCATTTCTAAACCTCAAGTATCTATTTCAAAATAGATTAAATAAATTGATCACTGCATCCTCAGTTTGGCAGATCAAATTTAGTGTAGCTGCCAGTTGAGGACCACTTAAGTCATCGTTTACACACGCTCAGATATTTGTCCTCTTACACTCCTCCCACTCCTCACTAGAGCCAATTTGTGAAGCTCTCTGAGGAATTGAATGAGGTTTTTATCCTATTTTTACAATTTCTTCCATTGAAAAGTTTAGTAAATAAATTTTAGCCGACTGCAAAATTGATTTTTTCTTAATTGCATAAATTAAGTTTTCTTTTGGGATTTTATTCTGATACCGAAGTTTGGAGAATTAGTGTAGATGGTGAAATTCTGCTGGGTATCCATGCACTTCACCTCCAGACTCATCCATCACCCTCTGAGCTGCCAGAAGGAAGGCAGGAAGGGGTTGTGGCAAGTGCGTGTTTTCAGAGGCAGAAGAGTGAGGATGAGTGATTAACCAAACTCCAAGTACATAGCCTCCCAACACCCTAACAAGGCAGGAAATTTACATTCCATTGCATATCTGTCAGGAGACAGTCCAGTCGTGAATAATATCAGCAGACCAAGTGTCGTGAAGAGGCGAGTATGCGAGTGAAAGGTGCGAAAGAAGGGCTGCTGCATGGCGCATTACTCTGCTTCGCTTCTTCTACTCCTGATAAAGATAAATAGTCTCTGAAAGTGATTGTGCTACTGTGTTATGCCATAGAGGCAGCCTGTAGGTAGGGGTTTGTTGTTTCACACCCAACTTCAAAAGTGATTTTAAGGCTGCAAATGTTGATTAATCACCCCTATTTTTTCAAAGACGCTTTTGTTTTCATCAAATTTATTAGCATATAAACCGTAAATGTTTGCACGCTTCTGAAACAAGAGGGCTGTACATTAATCACTGACAGAGTAAAGTCATGAAGGGCTTCACCAACAACAGACATATTACTAAAGAAAGCTTCACTTCTAGCTCCATAAAAGTACATGAAGCTATCGTTAGACTTGACTTGAAATGGGTCATCTCCCAACAGAAATGCTTGAATTAGACGCAATACTGCAACTCGATAATGTTTTTACCCAACTGCTGCAGACGCTATAACTTCACTGCAATGGAGATAAGTGGGGAGCAGAACAGCTGTTGCCAATCATAAAGCATGTAAACAAATCAAAGCTATAAACCTCAGATGAAAAGCAATACCCGATTACAATGGTAATCACATTGTAATCGCATTGCCACATTATCAGTGTGATTACCAGGTCACACTGACACTGTTGATGTGGAACCTGCTACTTTGCAAAGATTTAAAGTTTGCTATCACTCAGTAAATGTTTATAATAAAAAATGATATAAGTAGTTGTTTAAAAAGAAGTTGTTTTTAAGGTCGAGTCGAGATGCGCCTCTAGTCCATAGATGCAAGAAAAGTGGCCTTGACTTTTAAATCTTTGTCATGGACTATGCTGTTTTTATAATACTGGCTAATACAATATCACTAATAACTGAGACACTAATGATTCTGTCTTTACTCTAAAATAATAATTGATTTTGGACAAGGCTTAGTAACAAAATGGAAATTGGGGACTCGCCACCAAATACTCATCGGTGAACCTTTAGCATAAAGTATAGTCAGTATGTTATTGTTTTAATAATTACTGAAAACTTTTAGTCACACAAGCACCCCCAAAAATTTCTAATAGTATACATTTAATATTAAAATATTTCTATGAAAACCAAAAGACCAGAAAATGAAGAAAAAAGGGTCAGCAGAAACCAGATAAAAATCAGTGGAAGATAGCTCTGGTAGTCTGGGGGACGTCTAATCACAGCAGCAGTGGCCATCCTACTCAAGAAATGATAATGGGCATTGCACTACCCAACTACAATCAAGCTCTCAAATGGTTATAAAGTGATTGATGCACTGATGCATCTGATATCTGTCACAGTTCAAGTATTCTCTGCATATCAACCTAAAAAATTAAACTTTATTGCCACCAAATTGAGAGTGAAAAAATGCACAAAATCATGAAGATAAACCATGTTGATAACATTTTTTTTAATTCTTCCTGACTTTTGATGAACTGATATTTCTGCCATAGGACCTGCCATTTTAATATAGTACATCTAAGCTAGATTACATTCAACGTATGTGAAATTTGAAGGGTTTATGTGAATTTCTACTAACAGAAACCAGTTGAAAGAATGGGACAGCCTAGACATTTCTATACCTGTATTATTTCAGATCCCTGAAATGAAAATGCAACTATCTGTCAGGTTCTGTGTTTTATTCTGAGTTTTCTGTGTCTTGAGTTCTCCTCGTTGTCCTGTCTTCCCCTTGATTGTTCCCAGGTGTGTCTCGTTCCCTTGATTACCCTCTGTGTATTTAGTCCCTCCTGTGTCCTCTGTTCCTCGTCGGGTCCTTGTCATATTGTCAATCGTCGTTCTTTTGTCTTTGTTTGCCGCCTGCATGACTAGATGCTACCGGTGTGAGCCCTGGCTTCCGCTCAGCCGTGCTGCCTACCCGCGGACAACTTTATTGACTGTGTTTTTTTTGAACTGATATTCTTCATTAAATTTCATTATTCACCTTACCTGGGTCTCCAGCGCCTGCCTCACCATCTTCACCACCACATTTCATGACACTATCAGAAGACTATGATGTTAAGATAAATAAAGTAGGTCGAACTGGTTCCCACAAACACACTTCTATACAAAAAAGCTGAACGGAATAACATTGGAAGTTGCAGAGATCAAACACACACCAGCTTACACCTCAAAAGGTAGGAGTGTTTGTGTAAGCCTCTTGATGTCCAGATCCAAGGTTGGTCTGTGCTGACACCCGAGAAAGCAAACAAGTTGGTTTGGCAAAGCTTGTGTCTAAGATACCTCTCCATTTTTCAAACTCATTTTCTTTTCTGTCTGATTGCAGGACCTCTGAATGAACCAGTGCAATAATCAAAGCAGACCTGCATTCCTCTTTAAAGACAACTTAACTACCCATGTCTTTCATTTCAAGCCAACCATCTGAAATTCCAAAGGAACTAAACAAATCATCATCAAACAGGGGTACTGTTTCTAAGGGGAGAGCTGAAACAGGAATGTGTTAGTGAACAGAACCCTAAACAATGTCGTCTGAGTACCGCTTGACAGCAAAATATTGAGGGGGAGAAGGTAAAAGATTAACTTTTAATCTCAGGCAGACACAGAGCAATGTGAGAACATCAAAGAAGCAAACAAAGTTAAGCAAACTTTGGAGTATGACAGGCGAATAGATGGTTACATGGCATTTTTTCAGGTCAGAACTACTTACAGGAAATAAGAAAGTCTTTCGTCATCTGTTTTCTAAAATATTCAACTAAGGTATTTCAAAATATTATGATGTTTTAGTGTGTTTTCGGACTGAGCGGGTTCACAAGTGATACTATCTTTACATACTGTGGTTGTTACAGACTGGTACTCTCATCGTGTGCTAAACACTCCCCTCAGCCTATTCTTCTTCCTCTTCAAATAAGATTCATGACTTTGCAAGCTCCCTATTGTCACATGAGACTACACATACTAAAAGTAGATGCATATTACAACACAACCCTTCTATCGGTCTTATGTTTACCAAGTAAATTGTCAGTGAATTATCTCAGTGATTTTAGACAGTTATCAGTGGTAACGTCTCTATTTAGGGGTCCAAGCTGGAAGAGCCAAAGGAAAGTTTATTGGTATTGTTACTGGTCTCTTTGAAACTAAATAGTCATACCTGCACCAATCATCAGATGCAAAATGTATTACTGCTTAATCACCAGTTCACAATCAAAAATTATCAGAATTCTTGAATAATTCTCCATGAAATGGTGTGGCTATGACAAATTTAAACATCGTTTGGCTGTACTGTAAAATATACAAAACCAAATATGTAAAAAAAATCTGGTGTTAGACAGGATGTCTAAAACAGTTGCATGTCCTATACATTTTCCAATTTTAAACATATCATTTTTGAAGTCTGACATATACCTAAAACCAGAAATATGACAATAAGTGTTCCCAATTAAGCAAATGTCCAACAATAGTTTTGAAAAACAAGTTTGTATTTTAAACACTTGTTTCTTCTAATCTTCAACCGGTCTTATTTTGGCCATTTCATCCCAGCTTGTTCATCAAACTTAAGTAGAATAGTGACAATATGTTTTTTATGTGTGAAAAACATATTGTCCATAGGATTTCCGTACATGTTTTCCTGATTCTCAGGGGATTGAAAAGAAAGTGCTCCCCTATAGAGAGGCTTTTATAACTTCTTCCAGGTCTAATTAACCTTGAAAAAATGATGTTAAACATGATGAGGAGAAATCATATCGGAATTATGTTGAGAATATGGAAATACTGATGACACATGCAGACTCATTGAGCCCCCCTGACCAGGTGCAAGTGAGAATGTCTGAAGGATTTGGTTTAAATAATAAATATGGTATGTTGTGATGCATGGTAAATATGCGACCCAATCTTTCAAGCAGTGAATGACTTAAGCACAATCATGGAAAATTACAAAAACAAAAACAACAGCTAATTTGCATATTCTTGATGAGACTGTTTAAGTAATTAGTAGTTGCAAAAATGAAGTATTTCTTGATTAATGATTAAGTGACTTCTTCAGTGTCTTCAAACACTTCCAACACTCAAATATAAATTTACCAAATAATTTACGCATTTCATAGAGAAAATCCAGCTTTTTTAAAGCTGCTTGACATAACAACTTAATAAATTGGAATAGTTTTTTTCTATTTGTGAATTACATTTTAAAAGATGTTAAAAGTGTGGTTTTTTTGGTATCTTTAGGCATAACAGCCAGAATGGATACATTTTGTTTCTGAATTATCATTCTGAGCTTGTGCAGCCAGTCAGCTGTAGAAAGGAAACAATATGCTGGGTTTTCTGTAACTGTAGCGCTACAGTAACAGGACCGTAGAGCATGTCAGTGTTTCTCTAAATGCAATGTTAATTGTTTTCTTTCGGCTGCGCTCTTTTAGCCGCAGAGGAGCTTCAACCTGAACACCCGTCAACCCACCACCTCTTCTTCTGAGCACCAGCAAATGTTAATTGCACTCGCTACACTTGTGTCTATAAAGGGCTATTTTGAAGATGTTTTTTCCAATCATTTGCCTTTTTGAGTCCACTTCAAACCCCATGCAGCATTCTGATAATGTCATTCGAATTAGGCCACATTTTACATTATTGATTATTGTGGGTCGATTTTGATAAAATGGCATTTTAGATCCAAATAGGGATGAACATTTGACTAATTAACCTTCTACAAAGAAGGCTTTGGTGGGCAGACTTAACAACAATCCTAGTAAAACCTTAGGGATCCCCAAGGCATTTGTGTCTAAAAAGAACATACGTTATAAACAGAAAGAAAGACACTTCTCAGTCCATTTCCAGTGGTACCTGTGAGGGATTTAGAAGAAGTGGAGTCCTTTCTTCCAGGGGGATCTGATCCAGTTCCACTTACAGAGCCCTCGTAGCTAATGCAGTCATAACAAAGCAGAGCTGTTCAAGAATAAAAAAAAGAAAAAAAATACGTATAAAGAGAAAATGGGTGATGAAAAATATTCAAGGAAGCAGATTTTTTTCTCTAACTCGAGTTCAATAGTTTTTTTGTAATTTGAAGTATTATATATATATATATATATATATATATATATATATATATATATATATGTCTTCCAAAGGCACAGTCTTTAAAGGAACAGCCCTGTTTGATGTTATGGCTGTGTTAGCCATGCTCAAGCTCTCAGGCTACAGTCACTACCTGCACCTACATGCATCTGCAAACCGTCTCGCCCCCTCCCCGAACAGCTTAGGTAGCTACTCATTTTGAAATAGAAGGTGATGGATCAAAACAGCAAACATTAGGCCGGACACCTGCAAAATGAATCTAGCGGGAAAGAAAAATAAAACATAAAAGAAGTATAAACTAAGAGGCTAAAGCAGCAGCAGCATCATCAGAACCATCAGAACCTGGCAGAAGCCCATCACAAAATTGGTTGGAGCTGGAAAAGTAAAAGTGGAGTTAGTAAAGCAAAAGAGAATTACTTGAGTCATACATTTGACATATCTATAAAGAAATGTCTGCAAAACTAAACAGAGATGAACTGTAAGCGGTACAGTCTTAAGTTCAGAAAGGAAAAGCAACATTGCTCAAGAAACAGAACAGAATTTGGAACTGAGCTGAAGTTTGAGTTAGAACCAACGGAGAACATGCATCCCTCTTTTCACAGAAGTACACCACAGCCAGTTTCAACTGCACCAACTGTTTAATATTCACCAAGTTCAGGCTTATACCTGCAAAGGCTTTGGAAATCCTCTCCTTCTTCCACTCCCACGGTTGGTCGTACTCTTCCGGAGGCCGCTCGTCGTCCTGGGGGAGTCGGCTCTCTCTGGGGCAGCGTGAGCGCTCGGGATCGGAGTCGCCGCCGTTTTCCGTTGGCTCATATGGCGTGTCGTAAAGGGGCAGCTGCCTGACAGATCCATCCTTAGAGCCTCGACCGCCAGATCTGATCTCTGCAATCAGAAGAAACGATCAATCATTACTGAGAAGTTTCGTTTAAAAAAGTTTCAAGATAGAGTTAACTTGCTTCAATGCATATACTATAACTCCAAATAACAATAGCAATGAACGGAAGAAAACAGTCACAATGAGCAAGCTGCTACAGAACCAAACAAAAATATGCTGTATGTATAAAAAAAGAGACAGTAAAATAAGCTTATGCTTTCACTTGCACTTTTTTTCAGTCAACACTTTGTGTTCTTTGCCATTGACAAGTATCTAAAAATTGTTTTTTTCCTTTTTTTTAAATATTTTGTTTATTGCTTTACAGCTGTTTCTTTTTTTTTTTTTTTTGTTTACTTGTATGGAATGGTTAAAAAGAAGACCTGCAAATAGTTATATAAATAAATATGCTAAAATAAGTCAATGTGACAATATCTTGTTAGTCAAATTGCATCCCAAACAGGTTTGAAGCAGATTTGGGTTCTGAAACAAAATTATAAGATCTGAATAATTATAATAATAAATGATGCTGGCAGCATCATGCTGTGGGGTGCTTTTTGAAAAAGAAAGTAGGAATGCAAAGACGAAGCAAAATATAAGGTAATCATAAAAAAATAAAAATAAAATAAAAAAAAAAAAACTTGTTAGAGGCTTCAGAAGATTTGAAGCTGCAGATGAAGTTCACCTTCTAGGAGGACTACAATACTAAATGTATACAATGAACTGGATTGGGGAGATTTAGATACAATCATAATCCAAGGTTTAAAACAAAAATTTCAGGGAAGATTTAAAAATTTATGTTCAATCTTGAGATAACTTTTACAAAAGAATGGGCAAAGATTGCAATCTCCAGACATGTAAAATAGTTAAACATATTTTCCTTGCAGAGAAAAACAACTTGGCAGCTGCAATAGCAGCAAAATATAATTTTACGAAGTTCTGAATTTAGAAAAGAAAAGAAAAATCCATTATTACTATGGAAAAATTTCTATTCAGTAAAGTGACAGGCAATATCAGCAAACAGACCCACACACATAGATCATAAAATATAAAAAAAGAACACAGAATAAAAATACTGCGAGGACAATATTTCAAGATAAATACTTTAAATTGGTTTAAAATGCAAATGCAAGGCACACTGCTCTGTTTAAATGCAAAAACCCAACAATTGAGGTTTGTGGTTCTATGAGAAAACAGCAAAAATGTTTCAAACTAAATGATCTCTACAACATCCTATGTACAAGCAAAAGAAAAAAAATGGCAAAATGGCTCTCATAATAATTCCACCTCCCCACTGGAAAATGAAAAGCATTTTTAATTTTGGCTCAGCACTTTCCAGAGCAACCTCGCAAAGGGATCAATTTGTGCCAAATCAGAGTTTTAGAGGGAAGCTGAAATTTGAGGTCAAGAGAAAAAATAGACACAAAAATAGCTGCTGTGACAACATGAGATTTTTTTTTTTTTACAATGAGGGTTGTGCAAAAACATGCACATAATGGCTTTTTTGTTTTTTTGTAATCTTCAGACAATAATATGTTTTACACCTAGATTTTCAAAACATGAGTCAGTTTCCAGATCTCTCTTATCTGTAGTTATGCCTCCTGGAGTGTCCTTTTTTAAATCTGCAAATGAGTAAAATTATCAAAAAGATACAGATCCCTGAAAGGATATGTGGGTTGCTGAAATGTCTGAGATATTTACTTTCATGCAGCAGATATGCTTATCCCAGACACCTCAAAGATGGTGTAAAAGTGCTTCTCTGAGTAACGGAAAGCAGCTTTTCAAAAACACGTAAATGTAACTTTTTTTGTGAAAATAATAGCAAGATCATAATTCAACCTTGAGTTTATACTTTCCTTTTTCATTCACGTTGTAAATCTACTTAACCGCATCAAACCAAAACTAAGATGCTTGCCCACCCCTTTTCCTTCTCCAAGCAGGTAAGAAAGACCTGACTGCTAATGAAGCCTCATGCCCTTGAGAGCCCCCAGCCCCCCGCTTCCCTCTCCAGTCTTCCTCTACTCACATAAAGTTGTTAGGAGGCGGCACCCTTCCTCCAAGGCCACATGAAGCTGTTAGAGACCAGCACAATCATAGCGCAAGGCAATGTGAAAAGAATGAAATATTATGCCACGCTACTACATAATTGCCTTTTAGCCCAAGGGAGCTCTTGCGGAAAAATGAGCAATGCGTTGAGCCTAATGGAGCTAGCCGCTACTGGTGATGGTGGTGACTGCGGTGAGGCAGAACGAGGCGAGGCTCGTTCCACAGTGCAAGTCAGACAAACCTACAGTCTTTGATGTAAACAGTAAAAGTACAGCTATAAAAAATTAGGAGAAAAAGTCATTTTCATAATTTAATTAAAAAGGTTGAACACAGACATTTTACAGAGTGAAGAAATAAGTGTTCATTTCCACTAATTGTGAATAATGAGAAAACAAAGCTGAGTTCCTCAGAAAATTCCAGTGTTCCATTACACCAAGAAAAGTTATTTTCCAATGTAGAAATATCCATTTACTGAAAAGTATGTCCATGTGCTGTGCAAAATACTTATTTAGGAGTATTAAATCAGCTATTGGTACTTTTGGGTGCAGAAAAATAAACCATGCTCATCCGCAAAGCGGAGCATGAACTGTTCTGTACTGACTTTTGTTGAAGAAATTGTGATGTCATTAATCAAATATTTGTTATTCTCATGTATATTTATAATGTATCTTTCTCTTATGCTTTTATTGTTTAATTTCATCTTAGAATTAAGAATATTTCTGTATTGTTGAATTACTCTGATTCCTTCCTCAGAAGGCCTCACTGAAGGAAAGCAGTGACAACAGGTTTCTGCAGGGTTATCTCTCGGCGGGAAGCAAGGCCTCTTTGACCGGCTAGATTGATATGAAACTATGACTGTAAACATGTACAACTTGCTCTGTTTAATCCTGTGTCTGGAACAAGACTATCAAGTGCAAGATACCTTGAGTTTTAGTTAGTGATTGTCATTGGCGCTGTAGCTATGTGATGAAGTGTTTTCCCCTCCTTTTAGAGTTACAGCGTTCTTTGTGATTAGGGATCCTGAAAACAATAAAAAGAGAAGAGCAGGCAAATGTGGTTTCAGAGCGGTAGGAGATTGGAACTGAAAGCACATCTCTGCCTGTTCTCCTCGTGAGTAAGAAAGAACCTAACTCTCTTGTCTTTTCTGTTTGTTTAATCTGTGTTTAATAGGTGTTAAACCTGACACTTTGAACTTTAGAAAACAATCTGGATCAATATCAGGAAATGACATGGCTCCAAAGATTTTTACTGACGGTGGAAGCCTCTCACTGCACCTTAAACAACTTAAATTATGTGCCTCTTTACCGTTTCCTGAAGTGTAGAAGTTCTTGAAATACAGTGTGGTGTTGCTCATTGCCTTGAAAATCTACCTAAAACTATTCAATTGAGTTTGCTTTGCTAGAAATTTATATAATAATTTCCAACAATATCTTTTCCTTCCACTCAATTTTTCTTTAGTGAGCTTTGATACAAATCCTGATAATAGCCACCTGGAAGTGCAAAACACAATTATAGCTTACAGTCCCATGGAGAATGACAACAACAGAACATTTATATATTTAAAGGAAAATGAAAGTAAGCATGAGTGTAGTGAATCCATGTACAGTAACTGAGTTTCAGTTTTTGAACTGAATGACTAAAGTAAATATTGCTTATATCATTTTTAGACTTTATTTCGCTTGCAAGAAAACTTATATCTCTAGAAGAGAATAAAAGAAGCAAACAGAAAAAAAGAAAAGTTTTACTATTGATATGATGAGTGATCACTGCTAGGGCGAGTCTTTCTCTGTAGTTATGTACGATTTGATGAACTGCTGCTGAGAACTGGCTCTAATCAAGAACTTTTTGTTTGGAGAGAGCCGCCCTCTTGACCCCGTTTCCCTTCTACATCCAGTCCTTCCCTCCTCCTGTCATTTTCTGTCTATCTCCTGGGTGGGGACGCATCTGTCCAGGGAAATTATGGTGATTGACATGACTGTGGGGTTGCATGTTGGAACACAGCTGCAGTCTGTCTTCTGTCTTAGGTTTCTATCCTTTGTTGGGGATCAGAGGTCAGGCAGTCACGCCCTCTCCCTTGCTGCTCCTCCTACCTTTCCTCTCCCCGGATGTCCTGAAGTTCCTTTTCAGATGCTGTGTTTCCCCTCTCTTTTTATAACCTCTCACATCTCCTCTATTCATAGCTTACAGAAGCACGACAAGTCTGATTTATTTCCTTATTGTCACTCATGCACTGTATATGTAACATGCACTTATGAGAGAATAAGAAACACCAGGGTCAATCATTATTTAAAATAACAGGTTGCTACTTAAAGTATTTTAAGAAGCAATTTAACTTTAGAAAAAGTTTAGATTTTTTTCCGTAGTTATCCTGATTTAGTTCATAACATTTTAGATGAAGCTGACATTCTACCTTTTAGGAAGGAGGGATCACAGTTTATTATAACTGCAGAGCATGGACAGGCAGGGAGCTCTGGATTAAATCACGCAACATTACCAGCAACCAACCTGGCAGCAGCATCCTGCTGCACTCAAAGAGCTGCAAAGAGCTGACCAGACCTCGGGGTCCTCATCGGCCAGACCACTCTTATCTTGATTGTCCTTGTTTTCTAACAAACTGATTGCATTTGTAAGAAAGTGGAAAACAACTGGATAAATGCTCTTTGAGTGTGCGACAGATGCTTCTGACATGTGAAGAGAAAATGTGTTTATCTGGTGTTGGACTTCACTGCCGCCCACCTGCACCTGCTGAAATGGAAAGAACCGGCTTTCAGAGGCGTGGGGAATATCTGGGTTTGATTGAGGGCATCTCTTGCGTGCGGTAAAGGATTAAATGTAATTGACTTCACAAACCTGTAATACAATGGGCAAAAATCACTTAGACTGTGAAGGACTTTCCCTCCTGCTTCACCCAGAGCTTTTCTTTAGAAAATGTTATCTTTTCAGGAAGGTAAAAAATTCAATGAGGTTAATGGAAAAACAGAGAAAAGCTAGACTTCATTCACTCTACATTGGCTTCAAATGCAGTAATATTGTATGTCTGCTGCTGAAACAATATGGTCAATGTGAAAGAGATATAAGTCTTAGGATGTGGATCTGTGTGAAAAAGTCTGCCCGTGAAGAAACAGCAGTGACATGGCATTGAGATTTTCCTGGAGTTTTGAGTGGACAGAGTTGATCTTGAGATGGAAGCAGGGACTTTTTCTCTTTTTTTTTTCTGCTTGATCAGCGTTCGTCCACAAATACTCAGTGTCAGAGAGTGGACTGACAAGCAAAGGTGCTTGCTCCTTGACCCGTGACGGCCTTACTGCAAAGTGTCATTCAGCTTGGTGAATAAAGCTGAAAGATGCTCTTGTTTCAAGCTTTTCATACAAAAAGTCCTTCAGTGTTTGTGTTCAAATGTTGATCTCATAGTTTAAAAGAATTCATTAACATCAATACTTTCTGATTTAGATATAATTTATCGCATTATCTGTTGTTTTTTTCTGTATCACAGCTCATTTATCCATCTTTAAAGGAGGATGTGTTTTTGTGGGCTGCCCTGTCTTTGTCAGCCTCCTGCGGTCCAAACAGAAACAGTAATAAAGCGTCTCTTCCTTTGTTTCGACTCAGTGCGCCAAGCCTGCGGTTGCTGCACACTGAAACATCTGTTTGTCACATGTGTGCAAGAATATGTACATGTATGTATAGTTACATGATAGGAAAACTGTAAGCAAAGAATCAAACTGATTCTCTTTATGTTTTACCCAGGAAAAAAAAAAACAACCCAAAAACATATTTTTGGTCCTGCATTATTTTGGGTTCAAGCCTTCCTACAAATGTCCTTCTGTTTGTCCTGCAGGCTGTTCCAGCGTCCGGGCTGATGATACAGAGTGACAACTTGCAGCAGGACCAGAACCAGGTCACCTTTATTAACTCAGAGTTATGGCTAAACAGTATCTTAATGCTGGGGAAAACACTGATGTGTATTAGATTACTTTTTTGCTTCAGAAGACGGCCAAGGGAATAGAATCTGAACACTGTCTTCACCAACACAGTGACACATACATAGATTCATCCCCCCGCTGGGGCAGAGCGTAACCCAAAAGAGACAGCACAATGAAAACAGAAACAAGACAGAGGCGGGTGATGACGGAAGTCAACCAGACAAACAGAGACGGAGACAAAGATGGCAGAGTGCTTTGGGAAGAGATGGCAGAGATGTATCAAAAAAGAAACCAGGACAGAGTGCATAAAGTAAGGGAGGAGAAAATGTGAGAAGAAGAAATAGGCAGGTGTTATTAGCTTACCACAGAGGAAAAAATAAACAAAGAGGCTGATACAGGAAGTTGGCGGGATTGACGGAAAACAGATGGGGAAGTCTAATCAACAAAGATTACTTAAAAGTAAAGACAAAAGAAATCAACCAGTCAGGAGGGAGACTATCAACTGGATAGCTTCGTCATATGGTCCACATGAAAGTGTTGCAAGAAGAAAGCCATCATTAAAGAAATACCAAGGAATCATGTTTACAGTTTGCTCCAAGCTTTGTAGATGACTGTACTCTGGTGAGATGAAATCAATAAGTTACTTTTTATCCTATAAACAGAATACAATGTACAACAAAAAACTAACACAGCAAATCATCCTAAGCACATCATCACGGTTGTGGTGTTACACAGTCGTGAATGCTCAAAAACAGAAACTTGTTGCAGCTCATTTAAAGATGCAGGGGAATCTCAGAAGAAAACCTCAAGGCACAAAAGAGCTGGCACTGGTCAATGACCCCAAACATGCAGCCAAAACTACAATGTAATGGTACACATCAACATATATTCAGGATCTTTTAAGTCACAGTCCAAAGCTGTTGGCATGACAAAAAAACGTAATGTTTAGATTTGCTCTTTGTCCAGTCTGTCTGAGGTTAAACTATTCTACCAAGAATGGGCATAAATCGGACTCTCCTTAAGTCTGCAAAGCTGGAAAAAAAAACAACTGACTTCAGGGAAATTTATACACGTGTAAGAACTCTTTTGCACACTTATTAAATGTGTATTTAAAGTACTGAAAACTAAATACTTAATCCTTACACACTATATCGGTTGGTCTTTCACAAATATCTTTCACTTTGTGGTTGTGAAATGACAAAATGACCAAAAACACTGAAAGATATAAAAATATTTGCAAGATACTTTACCCGCCAAAAATTAAGGCACCACACAAATCAGTGAATCAACATCAGGAATCATCCAATCAGCAATGGAAATATTAAGATTGGACCAAGGTGTTGAGTTGATTATGGCAGACAGATCCTGCAAGAGAATCATGGTGCTTGCATCAAGACATAAAAGTATAAGCTGAAAAGAGACAGCAAGAGGTCAAGAAATAAAAGATAAACAGAGAAACAAAAGACATTTTCCTGCCATTCTTAAAAGATTCCTAAATGAAAAAGTCTGGCAGTAATGAGGGATTAACTGGATTTACTGTTTACAAAGAGAGATGGTGCAACAGTATAAAGCGACTCTGGGATTTGCTCCTGCCTCATTGTGTGACATTAGCAATGCCTCAACGATGCAAATACATTCTCACTACAGGGTGGATGCATGGATGGTGGCATTGATCCTTTGCAAAGCGTAACTGCAATTACGCCTCCTTAGGACTGAGGTGAAAGCTCATTAATAGGAGATGAATTGGTGGAGCAAATTGGAAAGATGCCCATCTCCCTACATGAATCACAGGAATCACCCTCACAGCAAGCTATCGAAGCTCTGCAACGAACAAACCAATGTCGAGCATTATACCAGCATCAACACATATGATCAATTATTTGTTGTTCCCTTCAATTGCTCTGCAGCAGTAAAAAGTCCATTTGGATGACAGTCAGGCACAAAGAAGCTGGCATCTTTGCTTGACACACACAGAGAATGTCTCAATGTGAGGCAGTGACAGGCTGCTTGGATGATGCTGTTGAATTCGGAGTGCCTCAGAGCCTTCCAAGAGCTGAGCAATTTTCCTGCAGGCTGCGAATCTGATCCACGCTCGTTCTGTCGCTATTGTTCCAGCGCCGAGATAAGACTGGCGGCGGATTAGAGGAGAGTGCAACCAGAGTTCAGGTTGTGTATAGCTGGTGTAAAGAGAACCCTACAACGTCATTGGTTTCGGAAGGCAGAGCCGAAGAAGAGAGGAGATAAGCAGGGTGCAAGAGAGGAAGAAAGGAAACGTGCAAAGTGTAAAGGAAAAAGGCAAAGCATTGGATTCAGTGGGCGCCTGTTGTCATGATGCCTAATCTGGTTGGGTGGTCGCAGAGGAGGCTGATGACACGTGGACATGCCTTTGATGAATAGCCACTTTATGCCTCGGCACCAATGGGGGTCAATAGCCCATTAATGGTGATAGGCCTTCAGCAACAGTCAGCAAAGACCCGCTTGCACCTCTTCCTGCCTCAACCTTCAACCAGCTCACATTCCCCCAGGGGATGTCAAGACTGCTCACTCTAGTCTTCTCTACTGGAATGATACAAGGAAAGAAAGAAAAGTGGAAGCCAAGTGTGTTCAAATAAAGACATGAGCTGAACAAGGGTGATGCAGATTAAGTGGTTACATTTATTCATATTTTGCCTCAAGTTACTGAGTTATAGACAGTCTATTTTTTTTTTAAATGGATGTTGCCAGGAGCAGCTGGTGGAAATAACCATGTCAACTTCAAGTCGAGGCCAAATGTGACATCTTCATAGAACTTTGATATACAATCCTTACAACAAACTGCAATTGCCAAAGATGTCAACAAGAGACATATCTGAATCAGAATAACATTCCATTTTGTGCCAGAGGCTTTCGAAAGCAGGCCTTTCAGCTGAGTTTGAGTTGTTTTTTAATTATCTTTCTGGATGTAAGCAGTGCATAATTTAGTGGCCTTGGCATGAATGATGAATAAGTGCTCCTCAAGGCTCTCTATTAAGAATAGACCTCAATTACTAGCTAGTAATCTAGGTCTGAATGTTTATAATACAATACACCCCTCTCTATGGTGATCACACAGTCACTTATTGTCATACAAACCCAGATATTCTGCTATGCAAACTGCATTTGGCATTATTAAACTCAACATATGCATCAAACTACATTATATGGGATGGAAAATTATTGGACTGTTTATGTTTTGTAGCAAGCATCCCCCAGTTTGTTTTTCTTCAGTTAATTTCTTGAATGCATTACAATACCACTACTGTTATGTAGCATGTTTGTTTAAAATTGGGATATCTTGATTGTAATGCAAATTCTAATACTTTAAGTGGTGGAAAAATTTCCGAGAAAGAATATGAGCTCTTAAGTCCCCTTGTGCTTTATTTCTTCTTTTATGTGATAATCTGCTAATCTCTTGCCAGACCAAAACGAAAAGAAGCTGCAACTGAATAAATCAGGGAAATGAAGTTGTGCCACTTGCAAGCTGAGCGTAGCTGACAGTCGCTTTAGTCTTACTGAGCTGTCTCTCATTAGCACAGACTGATGCACGCTGAGATGCAACACACATATTTTACACACAAACTGGGTTCAAAACAAAGGTCGACAGCATTCGTTTCTTGTGCTAGCATTGAACAAACTGAACTCTGCACGACCTAATTTTTAACTAATAGTCATGCAAGCCTGAACTACAAATACATACCAATATCACTTAAAAAAACAAAGCATGTAGTTACAACATCAAGGCTGAGGCTCATTAGGAGTCATATCAACTACACATTGTAATAAAGATGCAGCAAAAGCAGTTAAACAATTTTAATTGGTTGAATTCTGAAACTTTAATCTTCTCAATGTCAAAAAAAAGAGAGAAATGCTTTGGAGCTCGAGGCTGAAAGGGGGGGAGAATAGAGGAATGCTTGGTATTGATTTGTTCCCTTTATCCTGGATGGCTACTTTTGATCAAGTACCTCTGGGACCTGTTCACCATCCCGTCCAGCCTAGAGAACGGGCATGTCCTCAGGGAAGTGTGCATCTGAAAAGCTTTGGCAATGCAAACAGTTACACAAGCGATGACCATGTTCTTTTGATTGTGTGTGCTGCTTTGACCTTCAGAGGAATCCTTTCTCCTGGTCATAGAGAGAGTAAATAACATCGAGCTGGATTACGCCAGTAAGCCGCTAACAGTGTTTACATGACTGAGTGTGATCTGATCCCAGTCACCCTGCTTTTAAACACATCAACAACCAGAAAATTAAACAAAAAGATCTTGAAGAGAGATCAGAGTAAGAAAGCTTGTAAAAGAGTGGCATTTCATTGCAACCATTCACAGGTTTTATCAGCGTCATCAGAACTTCAATTAAAATTCACAACTGCCAGAATTTTATAAAATTGATGTAAAATAACCTGAATAGACTGGTTCATATCCATTTAGCCAAATGATCTACACTCAGGAAAACAAACTTCACCTTAATACAGATCATGATTTCACAGATAATTCTATAACTTGAGAGCCTCAATAAAAAGTGTAGTAAAAACAGCCAGACAAGTGGCTCCAAATCCATTTTCTGGGATAGTTTTATTAGATTTGTGTTGTCTTTAAATGTGGTGACAAAAATGGCTTCATGCGCTTTAGTCGAGCCAGAGTTCAACATGAAAGTCTTAGTTAAAGAAGGATTAAAATGATACACTTCATCCAACAACCTCTCTATCTAAACAAAGTCTGCCGTGTCAGATCCCTGTCTGTGTGACCTATACAAAGTGACCTGCACAGGAATTCACCAAACCCAAACTGGTGTGTGTGTTGCCATGTGGTTTTCTGCTCTCTTCAGTTTCTATTACATCAGCTGTCAGATGGCCCAGAGAGAAACTTCTGATAAACTCCAGTCAGACCTTCCAGCTCGGGCCAGCCTGATTCAGAGTGACGGGGCAGATGGGCTGCAGGCACAGAAAATATAATCTGGCTCTAATGCTGCACACCAAAAAAGGATCCAACCCATTTTACTTTGCATGAATGAAACGGGCAGTTTTCAATAAAGAAGAGCTGGATCTCAGTTTGCATGTGCAGTGAAAATTAATGCAGCTAAAACTGAAAAGTTAGCAAAGTGTTGCAGATGCATCTCAATAAATAGAAAAGTAAAACCTATATACTTGTAGATTCATTAAACACAGTGGTACATTTTTTTAAATTTTACATTAAAGAATGTAGCTTATATCTAATGAAAACTATCAATTCTGCTTCTTTAAATATTTAAAGATGACTTTTAAGACATGAACTGTATGTTCCAAACCTGCCGTTAGAGTCATGGTTGTGAGGTTGTCCAGGAAACTTGTAAGTTACAAAAGAGCCTTGCTAAAAAGCTGGCTCTTCACAGATTTCTGTATTCAAATATTTTAACGGAAAGTTCAATGGGAGGAAAAACTGTCAAAAAGTTGCCCAAATGTAACTTTTAGAGGATATTGAGGCAAAGCTTATTCACAATTGTGTTCTGATTCTCTATGAAGCATGCCACACTCCAAATTTGTAAAGTAATAAATAAGGAGCTGCAACCAAGTATTGAGATTATATGTTGTACAAAAAAATGGGTGTACTTTTTTACATATGAAAATCTTTTCTTTTATCGACCTACTGTTATAAACATTTGTGAGCAACTAAATTGTAGGTTTTTACGAACCGTAAATCACAATAATTCAAATTTATGGAAGTAAACAGATAAAATATATCCCTCTGTTTATAATGAATCTACACAGTAAATGAATTCAGTAATGGAATGGAATTATGTAAGTCCATATGTTAACATTTTCTGTGTCTAAACACAGTTGGGTATGGTCCATTTTTATGCATCACGGATAACAGGAATGAACACAGTACTGCAGCACACGCAGCACAAGCAGAAGCTTGTTTGCATTATTTTCTACCAAATCACTGAGGCTCTGATGGGACATACAAGATAAAGAACATAAAAGCAGCTGGAAATTCTTCACGTTGGAGATGCATGAAGATGGTAAACGGTCTGAGATTGTCCTGACAGAATACAAGGTAACTTACAAAGACCAAATTAAATTAACCCAAGAACACTACATCTAATGCAGTCAAATGCTTTCTGTCAAGTAAAGTTATTTTGTTAATAAATAAAGCACTGTACAAAATCTTATGAGCTTCATTTGGTCAATCATAGAAATGCTTTCCAACTTTGATTTGTTCATTAGCTGTAAAAAAAAAAAAAAATGTTATGAACACTGAAACAGAGATGGATCACATGTGAATTACGTTTTTTATTAAATGTTTTCGTCAGTAATACTATGTTATACCATTCTTTGAGAGTTGAAATTTCATTTCTTTCATAACTTATTTGTTGTTCATGTCACACCACTTTGAAATCAAAATTCTAAATCCCACACTGGTTTTTGGGTCAATATTTGATGAAGCTGTGTGAAATGATGCATAATTTTTTTGAGCGATGCATTTTTTAAAATTTCATTATCTCCCACATGGCTTACTTTTAATCAAAGGGCTTTAAAATTCATGGGGTGAGCTTGCACATCAATAGTGCTGAGCACCTGCCCCTGAGGAGTAAACAAGACAATACGACAGCTAACTAATAAAAAGGAAGAGAAACAAGGAACCCAGAGGATGTTATTTCCACTAAAATGACAAGAATTCATGTTTGTAATATTGTCAATTTATGCTGTGTGGCCACTTGAGATCAAGTTTGTGAAGGAAAGTTAAACGATAAGTACAGCCAAAGTACAAAACAAAACTCAGACATCAGCTTAGCATCAAACTAAGCAACATCATATTCATTTTTTACTCAGATTTGTTTTGTTTACACTTACTTAAGTGTAAGCTTCCCTTAAGAACTCAAGCTCATGTTGATACTGAATGAAAGAAACAAAAGAAATTCCTTATAACACTGAACGCAAATTAGCCCTCAGGGCACATGGCAGAAAATGAGAGCTTGTAAAGACAAAAGTTGCAATGTAAATCTTGACTGAGCTAGTTCTCCCACTAATGAGCAGTGACTGCCACTCATATGTACACTGTAGTTCATAAACTGCTGGAGTAGGACCGGTTTATAGGCCCTTGAGTAACATTGTGTAGGTGTAAGTTAACAGATTTCCGGATTGCTCCTCTGACATTGGGCTGGAGAAGTGCTGCTGTTCTGCAGCGTAGCAACAAAAAAAAAAACAAAACAAAAAAAAAAACAACAACAACAAAAAAACAATAAACGCTGGAATTCACGTCTAATTTTGACAGCTGCATCGGCGAGATTCCTGCAGGAAATGTGCAAATGAAACAAAATCTCATTTCAGCATTGTGTTAACTATTTATCTGTACAACTGCTTTGTGCTCAGACATCTCAGGGGTCTCTTTTGTTTGAGACAACAGACATTTTACAGAGCAGCGCCTTTAAACTTCCTTTCTTACAACTCAAATTTGTTTTTTAGTCTTACACCAATTTGCAAAAGCAAGCACACATAAATTAAAGTAGTCTCACTGATTATATGCTATTGGATACACAGTCCTTTCGGTTTCTGTTTATAAAAATTAGTTATGAAATTATGACCACAACAAGAGAAGTGAATCACTGAGGGTGGAATATATTACATAATTTCTCCATGTTTCAACACTACTCAAACTATTATGATTTGAATTTAAACTCCACATGATTAAGAAATTGTATACATTCACATTTGTATCTAAATTAGTAAAAAAAAAAAAAAAAAAAATAAAAAAATTTATAAAAATAAAAAAAAAAAAAAAAAAAAAAAAATAAAAGAATAGGTTACTTTCACAAGCAGACTAAACAGGTGAATTTGTTATAAAGAATTAATGGACGGTAATGCATTAGAATAATTTACTGCACAGTAACATTGTAATTTGGACATATTTAAGACTTTATGGTTACAAAAATGTAAATGCTTAAAAGCAAGATTGTTTTTTATTCCTTAAAGCACTGCAGATTCAACAATGATATTACAATAGCCTGTCTGTAATGTGATAATAGCATGTGGTCCAGACAGCATCACTGACAAGTGGTGTGAGGAAAAAAAGAGTTCTAAACATTGGTGATCAAGGGTCACTTGTGCAAATACAAAGTGAGGGTTGAACCATATGGTTGGATCCAACAGACAAAACTATTGTAGCTGGATGGGTCAGGGATGTACTGGCAAAAAAAATGGGATGGTCATAATGTTATGCCTGATCAGTGTATAAAAACTACAGTAAAAGAAAAAAAAATCTTGTAATTAAGGTATAGATATCTAAACAGACTATAAAAGTGTCATAAAAAGGAAACCATTAATTGCCTCATCCACCTTTATAACCAGTCAGAGCTCTATAATGATAGTCCCTGTCTGTTGTGCCAAGCCACATGCTTGAGTTTACGATACCTCTGCTGGCTGAACCCCAGATATGTGGTTGTAGCATGTGACAGGAGCTTCTTTACCAATTCTGCCAGCAACAACAGAAGCCCCACTAATTGCCCAGAAACCTCTGCCAAATGTCCATCAGCCCGCAGCTAAGTTTTATAGTCCGATTCCACCCAAAAAACATCCTGATCCTGTAAAAAAAAACAAACACTCATCCAAATAAAACCGGATGATGCTGAGTGAGTAATTTTTGCCTCATCTGCTTCCCGGATCCAATAAGGAATAACTGCCATTGTGGAAAAAGGTTGTCAAGAGTGCCAAGTTGTGCTTCATGCTACTGGCAGAGCAAGAAAACATAAAGGACTCCTTGTCTAAATTGTATTAACTATGCTATTCTATAGATAGAGATGAAAGTAAAGGCAATTCTGATTGGCAGAGTATTTTTAAAATAAGGTTAAAAGAAGGAAGGATGCCTTTTTAGGAAGAGAACATGCAGCTACTTCATCTACTGGTTCCCCCAGGAGTGTAATCATCTTCCCTGTGGTTTGGCTGCATCCTCCAGCCTCAGCAGGAATGTGTGCTGCATCGCCAAAATCCCCTCACCAAGATGAGGATGCAAGCAAAACAAAAAGAGCCTGACCGTTAAGCAGAGTGAGGCGCTTTCTGCCACAAGAGCAGGGGGCAACTGATCGTAAGGTTGTAAACAGCTGCACAGCATGTTTTATAAAGGAATGCGAAAGTTCATGTAGGCCATCTTTTTCTCTACGTCACAGTATATAAAAGAAATGCCACACCGCCTGTTTTTCCACAATAATTATTTATAAACTCAACCACTTGGGCGCACACAAATACTAAAGTCTTCACCACGGAGGCTCTAACTGTCTATTACCGAGGTCTTAATACCACGTCAGGGCCTCATGAGGTTGCATATTTGCTTTCAGCTGCCGAGAACCAGCAGGCACAGAGCTTCTGGATTCTTCTCCTCCTCCAGCAGTGTGGGCGACTACCATCCTACATAAGTCCATATTAAAGAAAGGTCAGCTGGCCTTCACACAAATATGAGACCTGTAGTTACACACAGGCATAGAAGTACATGTACAGAAGCACACAAGGAGCATACCGAGAACTGACAACCACATGCACGCCCATAGACGTCAAACCAGGGCAGCGATACACCCTCCCCTCTGCCTCCCTACAGTGTGCCAAGTGTGGGCTGACAAACCCCATCCCGCTCAGAGCCGCTAACACATTCTTGCACCTGCTGCCTCCCTCCTGACTGCGGCTCATCAGTTTTCTTCAGGGAGCACGCACACACCAGATTCCACACTTGTGAGGTGGCTGAATGTCGAACAGTCATAATCTCTCCGCTATGCACAGTTGTGCTCTTAACCTCTGACAAATGTAATTCTAACTCAAGCTCTCTGTTTTCCCCTGATGAATAAAACATGTTGAGTAAGAGTCTCTGAGGGGGAGAGAGAGAATTAGGCAGATGAAGAAGTGGTGGGAGCAAATTTCCAACATCATAGGACATGGTGAGAGATTTATGATTTATGAGTTTGGATCACATCTTCAGTGTCTATTGCGCTGTTTTTGTGGACAATGGGCTCTGAATAAATATTTGCCTACTAACCTCTAAAGTTATTTTTCAGATTAAATAAATTTAATGAACAAAAAATTGAGTTCTGAAATCATTTTATCAAGTTAAAAATATCGGACCCTACCTGCTCATATGTCCTAGCAAATTTCTGTGATTAATCAAATGCTACAGAAGGGTATAATTCATTTTGCAAACCAACCCATGTCTGATTGCAGTCTGACATGTAGAATCAAGAAATTATCCATAAAAAATATCCCGAAAAGCAACAGAATGGCCCAATCTAAAAAAGTTACATCAGGAACAGAAGAGAAAACTAAAACTATTTTATATTTGTCAGTTTGGAATAGATTAAAAAGTCATTGACTTTTGGCATCAAACTATGGGACTTCAGAAAACTACAGCAAGACCAAAAGCCAATCTCCACAAACTGAGTCAACATGAAACAGTGATTGAGCTTCGCAGGAGTGATTGGCTTACCAAATTTACTCCAGGAGCTCAACGACGACTCTCCAGGAGATCACAACAGAACTCAAAACAACATTTCAAGCATTGCCAACCTCAAGTGCCACAGGTGATAGAGACTGGGTAACAATGACATCGATTGAAGTTTGGCAAAAATTATATTTGGGAAAATATCTCTTACTAAAAAGAAGGAGGAAGAACTTTTGCTTCTTGTTACATCAAGCGTAAAATGACACTGCATGATGTTAAAAATCTCCTCAAAACATCATATAAACAGCTAAACATGATTTATGACTTAATTGTATTGGTATAATCAGGATTTTTTTCCTACCAGATATACAAAATGGCTAAAAAAAAAAAAAAAAAAGGAAAATAAAAGTATTTCAAAGGCTGCATCTAAATTTGATTGAGATGTTGTGCATGACCTTAAATAGGTCAATCTGTCATGAAGTGTGGTGAATGGTGGTGAGGGACATGCAGCATGACCCAGGTAGCAGTAAAATGATCATTTTAATGGTGAGAATATCCAAAGTGACACAGTCCAAGGCACAATCCAAAAATGGTCCACAAACCTGGCAGCACAGCAGAGCAGACGGCTAGGGCTCAACACTGGTAGCAACAGGTTTTACAAACAGGCTGGCTAGATGGATGTGCAACAACAACACTGAATATATAAGGACCCAACGAGGAACAAGAAACACATGTGGGGTTAAACACGCAGAGGTTAGTCACAAAACGAGAAACACCTGAGAATAATCAAGGGGAGACAGGACAGCAATGAGACACAGGGACACAGAAAACTCAAAATCCTGACACACTTGTCCTCAACAAAGCTTAAATTAAGCTGATAAAGCTATGAAAAGGGTCCATACAACCTCCTTATTGATGTAAAAATTCAATGAAAGTTAACACAGACATTTGATGTCAGTCGTTGCTGCCAAGTATGGCGCAATCAGTTTTTAGGGTTTATGGTAACACAGTTTTCACAAACATCCAGGTTAGTTAAGAATTTTCATTCTGAAATTAAATTGTTTTAAAACATAATTTTTGTTTAAGCTTGAATGTTTATTTTATGACCTGAAACATTTAACATAAAAGAAAAAACTGAATAAATCTCAAAGGCAGAACATACTTTTTCTCAGAAATATGTATGCGCTTTCTAAGTGTAAAATGCGACATAGATCCAGTCAAAGAGAGTGAGGTATGAAGGAAACGACAGAACCGACCGAACATTACAGAGGAGACAGAGGCTCTGGTCTAGTGGGTGTGGAGATGAAAGACTAAGAAGTCTGACTTCTTGCACTTCCTGCTGAGACATAGGAAGCTACCAGAATCCTGTCAGGAAAAGGAGGGCCCAGTTTCTTCTGGCTCATATTCTCCTAAACTGGTCATTCTTTCCTTTACAAGTGCCAACTAACGAAAACAAGTGTTTTATTGTGAAACATTATTGCATGTTTCGATATGTTCAGCGTGTAATCATTAAGCAGGGAAAACAGCATGATTCATCGCCCACCATGCTCATTTACAAGAAGTTGTGCCTAAATCACCGGGAGCAACACGAGAATAACACTGAGAGTGTCTTATCACTATTCTCCCTGTGCACTGACATTTTCCACTGCTGTTGTGTAAATTCTTCTGGACACACGGTGGATGATGTGGCACCAGCAAATGCATTCTCTGCTGGCTGAATGACCTTTCCATTGGCAGCTTGTGAAAGAGGGATCAAGTCCTGATTGAGGAGCTGCGAATTAAGGTGAAAAATACAGAACACTTTAAGAGCTCAAATAAAAATAAAGAATTGGATGCAACAGATGATGAGGCAGATATGCATCATAGATATTGTTCTATCCAGGTGGTTTTGCCTCCCTGAAACAGTTACTTCTGATTGGCAGTTAGCTTCCATTAGAAAGTTTCATTGATATCATTCATTATCCGCTGAGGAGAATCTCCAGCCTCCCTCGGATTAATACTGATATGCTAACACGGAACGTGTAATGCCTGCAGGACAATTTAATTAAGAAAGGGGCATTTGATCACCATTACGACTTAGGTTTCACAACCTAAAAGTGCAATTTATCAGCATCAGGGCCTACTGTATGGCATGGATAGATTAGGCATCCAGAATGTTTTCTGTAAGGTGACACAAGGCTTCTTAGAGCTGTTCGAGGTAAATGAGATTAGCTTCTCTGCTGAAAGTGAAGTCCAGCAGAATTAATGACACAGTTATGCCTGTTCCTTTCAATGAATTATCTTTCCATTGTTTTAGCTGCAATAAATTCTGACTCAGCCACCATTAGTTGGTCGTCCCCTGCTTTACTTAGTGAGCAGTAAATCAATCAAAACAAGCTATTCTGCAGTGCAGTTCACTCTGAATTATGAGACATTTCTACAAAACAAAATCTTTTGTACAAAGAAAAGATTTGTTTGAGCCAAATAGAAGAAAACAAGTGAACTCTAAATAAATGGGGAAATAGGAAAAAATAAACCATCAATATGCCAAGAAGTGTAGCAGAGCAGTGTGTGGTCAGGCCTCAGAGCGAACTGATCCACTGCTGCCAGGTCAGCCTGCTGAGTTCTCTGCTCCTCTCGACAGTGCCCAGACGCAGAGGGGAATCCAAGGTAATTTGTCCACTTGTTTGGATAATCCACCATCTGCCACACTGCAAAAGGCCCCAGGCCCATCCACAAGCCTTTGTGCGGGACACAAATGCTAAACATATTACAGCAAGCAAAACCCAAATCCAGTATCTGCAGAGACAAACAATGCAAAAATAACACTAGGCTGGAGAAGAGGGAAAACTACAAAAAAGTTTTATTGTCTACAAAATTTAGACAATAAATATTGCCATTTCCTATTACTATGTTTCTATCATCTTGATGTCAGTAAAGATGATCACAAAAGGGTAAACTACGAACTGACACAATCCTGATCCATTTTTGGATACAACTTCAACATAAAACATAAACGTACAACCATAAGAATGTTCAGGTATCATACCATTCAGGAAAGAGTAGAACAAAAGCAAAAGACCTTGAGAAGATGAGGGATAAAGCTGATATGATACAA
Organism: Poeciliopsis prolifica; assembly: GCF_027474105.1. Classification (NCBI taxonomy): domain Eukaryota; kingdom Metazoa; phylum Chordata; class Actinopteri; order Cyprinodontiformes; family Poeciliidae; genus Poeciliopsis; species Poeciliopsis prolifica. Next base: position 11,278,947 of record NW_026562386.1, on the reverse strand, counting down.
AGTGTTTTGCAGCAAGGAGTTTTGAGAAAACTGTGGATATAGCCTGAGAGTTTGAAGAAGCACACCTTACAGGTTTCTGCAGGTCAGCAGTAGCTCCTCCCCCACAGCAAAGCCTGCTAGGAACTCACAAAAGTGAGTTTTCCAATAATGTTAAGATGGTTCTACAGTTGCATGGTTCTACAGTTGCAGCATACTGACAATATTGAGCATGAATGACAGCACATAAATAAGAATAATAGACTCTTCTCTTATTGGATATTTCTGTCTGGAGTGGTGTATATTTGCAAACCGCTGTCTTATATTCTACTGTCAGGACATAGAGAGTTTTCACATAATCTAGTTTTATAAATGTTGCCTACCGCAGCTTTAAATATTATCAGTCTGAGCCACAAGTGTCCATTATCAGCAGGGCTCTAACTTCCAAATCTCAGACATAGCGGCCAGCTTTGTGATGTGCTGTAACTATCTTTGGCCTTGCATCTTTTCCATTACTGCTCTAGATTCTATCACTGTATCCACCAGCTTCTCCAACTGTGAACAATTAACAGACAGGGGCCTTCTTAACTGCACAGCCTGGATCAAAACACCTCCTGATAACACCCTCAGCGCTCCTCCATTTCTGGTGAGAGTTGGAGGACACTTGAGAACTAATGGATCACGTTCAAAAGCAAAGAGTAAAACAAATACCCGACACCCATCTGGTCACAAATAAAAACCAGAAACATTCATCTTTGACAAGGGACATCCTATCAACTCTAACTTTTATTTTCCTGAAAAGTGGAAAGAGAAACGCAAGCATAAATTCTTTCTCAAATTATCTTAGGTTAAATAAAAAAAATTGCTTTCCAAATTTGGCAGTCAGATGAGGAAAAAAGCAATTCAGCATGGCTTCCTAATTTGTAAACACAATCTGTTGAAAAGTGATACTTTAATTAAGGTCTGAAGATTGCAAATTACTGTGATTCAGAACAGTTTATAAACAAACTGGAACAGTGACCGGAAGAGAGATGCACTATGAGAAATGTTCATGTAAATGGTATCCAATGCATTTAGATGTGCAGGAAACTTTCAATCCCTGCTGGAACACTTGAGCTCATGGTTTAAGATGAATTTATGTGTGCACATATTTAAAACTTGAGATGGTAATGTAGATCTACTCCAAAAAGGGACAGCACACTTAATAGTGAATATGTTTTAAATACAAAGTTCAACAAACTTTGTTGTAAATAATTTCTAAAACAAATTTAACCTTCAATTCACAACATTGGTTGGAATTGTATTTATGACCAATAACATGTTTTCTTTAGGTTTCCACTTCACTTTAAGTCAGTGGCCATCTTGTATTTGTCCATTTTGAGACTTAAGGAGATTAGAGGTTTTATTTCACATTGTTATGGTTTTGATAAAATCGTATTAATTGAATGTGATTGTAAAGTGGTATAAAATATGGTGTTTTTAGGCTCTGCATGCTGCTAGATTGACTGATATGGATGAGATCAAAACTGAACAAGGTGTAATTTTCTTTCATCTACAACATTTTTGATTCTCTTTTGGGCACAGTAGTGAAAATGATGCTTTCAATCATCTCTGGAACTTTTCTTTCTTTATTTTTTTTTAAGGCTCTTATAGTCAATTTGGGCCACATCTTTACCTGTTGATGTGTGCAAAAGTTGGCAATCTGTTGCCTAAAAGTGTTATTTGTCAAGGACATTATAGAGATTTCTCAGTCATTTGAACAACAGTTGTTTGTAGAAAAATGCGGACAAGTTCATTTTCTCAACACTTACTGCTGCAACCTGAGCATCTGCATGTTTTCCCAGAATGCTGAACAAGTGCAAATTGCTGTAATGAAGCCATTTCATTATGGGGATGAGCATTGCTGAATAAACAGGAACAACAAGGGAGAGTATTTCATTGAGCCATCTGTGGAAGCACTTTGATGAAAAGAGAGGCTGTTTTTACAATACTGGCAGGGGGACAGAAATGCCTTTCTGATATGATGAAAACTCCACCATCTCCAAACACTTTAAGCAAAACATTATGTTATATCAGAAAATGTACCTGTCTTTAGCTCTACCAAGTTAGTTTGAAGTCAATAGTTGAAGACCAGAGAAGCTTTGAAAATGCTTCACATTTTCACCTTTTATAATGATATAAATTCATTCAGTCAATACTTTATAGACACAGCTTCAGTCTGAAATATATAAGTGCATCTACTCCAATCTTGAAACTTATTTTTGCATACTCTTTGCAAAATATGTCAAGCTCAGTAATATAGGACGAACAGCTTTCCTGGATATTATATTTTTTCAACTGGATTTCAGTGTGGGCTTTGACTGGGCCATTTTAATACAATTTATTTGAACCATTCTTTTGCAGCAAAATTGTCTTTCCACCCCATTCTTAAATTCTTTGCCAGCTTTTCCAAGTTGGCCCTGTATTTAAATTAATCAATTTCCTATTGATTCTAATCAGCTTTGCTGTACATGCTAAAGATATCCATCATTACAGCATAGTGCAGCCATCGCATCTTACTGTGGGAATGGTGCTCAAACCACTGTGCAGTGTTAGTTTTCTGCCACATACAGTGTTTTGCTTTTTTTTTTTTTAAAGTTGCATGGCTTGTGGCAAATGGCAACTGGGACTTTGACTGATTCAGTTAACAATAACTTTCTTCGTTTAAGCCAGACTCTCCACAGGAATATTCTATTTGCATATTTGAGGACCTCTTAAGGGAATGAGATGATCTAAGGAAGGGTCAAGGCTCTAGACTTGATCTAAAATGTTTTTGAGTCAAGACAAGAAGGGATACAGTGCCACAAAAATTTAACACGTTAAACCATTATAACTTGGATGCTAATTTCTGAGGATGTAACAATCATTGCAAGTTCCTGTGATTCTGGAGTTAAGGCCTTTTGTGACCTTTTGCTTATGAAGAGAAATTAATTACCATCCCTTTCTGCTGCAACAAAGGCTATAAATTACTTTACTTTTATTCATGTCACACTCCATAGATAGGTACAAGCTACACATGTGTATATCCCCAGGGTTTCCCCCAGAAATCTTGCTAAGACTAGTGGTCGGGGCGCCGAGGCATTCCACTGGCAGTCCACTGTGTTTTTGTATGAAAAGATGTTAAGTAGACAGAAAATGTAAAAATATTACTGGGTAAATGGACTGAACTTATATAGCGCTTTTGCAGTCATTTTGACCACTCAAAGCGCTTTACACTAGAGTCACATTCACCCATTCACACACACATTCACACACCGATACGCAGACCGGTAGGCAATTTGGGGTTAAGTGCCTTGCCCAGAGGCACATCGACATAAGGCAGGAGGAAGCTGGAATCGAACCTACAACCTTCCGATTGCCAGACGACAACTCTGCCACACAGCCACAATCGTAATTATATATTATGGGAAAACGCCAGTGAAACACTATTTAAACCAACAACTAGTCTTAAAAACAACAAGTAAAAAAATACAGTTAAGATGAATATCAATTATTTGCACTTCTGTTTAATCCAAGTGAGTGGCTCCATCAGTGAGTGGCTTCAGGGGCCACATAAATGCGTAAATGTGTAAATGTAACATTTGTTTATTGAGATTATCAAAGCTGCTAAATTTTACTTAATAGTTTCAGCATACGGAAATTAAAAGATTTTAAATTGTTGGCAAGTTTACTTTGTAAAAGTTCAAAGAACAATACTCTTAACAATAGTTAGACTGTTTTGTTACTACAGCAAAAATCTGATGCTGTGAGTTTGATCTATAAGTTTGAGCTCCATTTGTTCACAAATACAAATTAATAAACTGCAATTAAAACTGATTGTTTTTAGATTTTCTAATTAAACTACTCACCCTCTCCCAGATTTCACTAAATCTAACACAAGCTTTTAGAGATGCTGATGTTTTTAGCAGCAAGAGGGGCCCCCAAGTCAAATTCTTAGGAGTCCCTAAGAATTTGGACTGGCCCTACATGATGAGTTAAATCTGCTGCACTGCACACAGAAATGTGCAATAAACGGTAGATTTAATTCAATTCTGCTAATGTGGCTTTCATAGCTCTTCCATTTTGTGTCTGTTGAGTTTTTAATAAGAGCCACAGAAACTGTTCTGGCTGCTGAAGCTAATTGGACGAGATTGTGTGCATTAACTCTGGCTGACTAAATAATGCATTTGATACGGTTTGATGCATCGTGTAACCGAAAAATAATCCTAAACATAACATAAAACCAGCATGAAGCGCCACTACAAGGAGAGCGCGAAAGCTAATCACCGGGCTGAACCTGCATGATGAGGTTAGCCCTGGTTCCTTAACCACTAACACTCCACCAACCGGGAACAAAACTTTAGAGGGAACACAGAGCCACATGCTTGGCAGTGTGTTGAGATGTAAACGCCACACATCATTGTTATTCAAAAATATTAATAATTTTCACTGCTCCCTCAACAAGCACCTCTCCTACTTTGAGTTCTCCAAAGAAACATAATTCCTCATAGGAAGCTGATGTAAATTTCCATACAGCTGAGCCTGTGTCTAGTTTGAGTGAAAGACGGTACTGAAGTAAACTTCATCAAGCAGCGGCAGCGCACGAGGCAACGAGCAGAGGCGCCAGCTGTGTGATTGGTCAGCGCGATGACGGCTTTGAATGCATCAAATATAAACCATTTTTATTATAAACCTATCTTTTAGGAATAAATCTGCACCGCTAGTGAAATGCTCAGAGTAACGCTTGCAATCCGGCTTAAAAATAGAAAAAAAATTAAGCGATTTTTAAAAGTTATTATTATTTTTCTAAAGACATAAACAAGCAACCTAGGGGAGGCACTAGTAAAGCATGGCGGGCCGCATAAATCCTCATCCTCACTAATGTGTCAGTCTGGATCAGTTCATTTTCATGCCTTGATCATATTCTCTAGACATCATAATTACTTGTCTCCTGACATTCATTAAGTAACACACAGATATCCATCCTTCCCTCAATAGAGCCTAATTGACCTCTTTTAAAGGGAGCCAGTTCTTCCATTAGAACAAAAGGCGGGCAGCCAAATGTATTGAAGAATGATATGTGTGCTAGTGTTCTGGACAACCCTATGCATTTGTGGCAGTAATAGGCTAGGAAAGCTGTTCTCATTCAGCAGTTATTCTTGTGACATTGACAGATGCCTGACAGCAGACTAACCAGCACCTGCAGTTTAGCACTGAGCTCTGATACTTATTTATGTGTTGTAGAGAAAAGTCTTGACAAATGTGCTAAATTTTTAGGGAGGATTTTTCACTCCTCTTTAATAACTTTAGAAATGTTCTAAAAGTTAAACACACTTAAACACAAAATTAGTTGCTATCTAGAGTTCAAACAGAAGGTAAATCAAATGGCATTATTAGACTGGTTTGTAAAATATGGGCATGCTCCAAACTCAGAAGACTAATGAACACCTGCAAAATCAGTTCATGTGTTTTGCACCTGGATTATTTGTTTTTCTGTTGTGCAACACTGAATATTCTTCTTAATAGCTTTCCTAATAGATGGAACCAGGTGGGTATAATGCATTATGCATCCCTCTCAAATCTAAACTGTCAATCTGAACAACACATTGAGCACTAACTGAACTAATTATGCAACAGAATCATTCAATTGAAAGCTATTTGCACAAAGCTTTCGGTTAGTTTGTTGTCCATGTGCAGCGTCTCTATTACACCTGCTCTCATCCAGGCAATGCTGATGCCTTAAATTTGTCCTTTGATGTCACAGGCAATCAGCTGATCACACATGGACTGAAGTTCAAGAGAGGAGAACATTATTCTGCCATTCAGTATCATGTAGAGGACAGGTGTCATACTCCAGTCCTCAAGGGCCAATGTCCTGCAGTTTTAGATGTGCCACAAGTACACAACACTGGAATGAAATGGCTTAATTACCTCCTTGTGTAGATAAGTTCTCCAGAGCCCTGCTAATGACCTAATTATTCTATTCAGGTGTGGTCCAGTAGAGGCACATCTGAAAGTTGCAGGACATAGGCCCTTGAGGAGTGGAGCTTGGCACCTCTGACGTAGAGCATACAGTAGGTGTTAAAAATATGTTGGCACACCCATTGAATACAAAAGACATTTTAATTAAATATGTCTCAACTGAATAAATGCAATGGAAATGTAACTAGAAATGTAACTAGACTTATTCGTAGGCTGCGTGACCATATAGAAGGTCAAAAACATCTTAACAGACCTGAGTTACATGTTAACATAGGACCCCTTCTTCAATATCAGCTGCACAATTCTTGCATCCATTGAACTTGTGAGTTCATTAATAGTTTCTGCATGAAATTCTTTGTAGGATGTCAGCATACCTTCCCAGAGCTGCTGTTTTGATATGAACTGCATTCCACCCTCAGATCTTCTGCTTGAGTTGAAACTCCAAAGGTTTCAGTAGGGTTGAGGTTAGAGGATGGTGACCAAACCAGGAGTTTCTCCTCTTTCATGCCTATAGCAGCCAATGACACAGTGGTATTCCTTGCAGCATGAGATGATGCATTGTCATGCACGAGGATAAATTTGCTACGGAAGGTACGGCTCTTCTTTTTGAAACCTGAAAGAAAGTGATCAGTCAGAAAGTCCATATTCTTTGCTGATGTCATTTTCACACCTTCAGAGATTCTGAAGGGGCTGACCAGCTCTCTCCCCATGATTTCGGCCCAAAGAATGACTCCACCACCTCCTTGCTAACGTCACAGCTATGTTGGGACGTGGTGAACACTAATTCACTACTGCGTCCAAATGGACCATACAGGGTTGCACAACAGTCATTAGTGAACAAGTCTGTTTGAAAATCAATCTTCATATACAGCTGGGTCCACTGCGACCGTTCCTGCTTGTGAGCTCTGGTTAGGGGTGGCCGAATAGTAGGTTCAAGCACCGCAAGCCTCTGGAGGATCCTCCACCTTGAAGTTCCAGAGGCACCAGCAGCTTCAAATAACTGTTTGCTACTTTGTAAAGGCATTTTAACAGCTGCTCTCTTAATCCGATGAATTTGTCTGACAGAAACCTTCCTCGTTATGCCTTTTCTGCACAAATTCGTCTTTGCTCGGAATCAGCCACAAATCTTTTCACAATATGATGAATCGCGTCAGTTTTTGTTAAATATCTAATATTTTCATATCTTGTCATACACACATCTACACTATTTGATGATTTTCATCAGCAGAGAGATCCTTTCTGGTACAGCACACAAAATCCCCCCAAAACACAGAAGTTTCTGGCTGAGATGTTTGCAAAAGCCCATTCCAACTGAAAATGGTCACAGTATCCAGAGGTCTCAAACACAAATTTGCCTCCATTTGGTTACCAACTGAAAGCTAAAAGAAAGAGATGTTTTTATCCCAAAAAAGTATACATAATTAAAGAGCAAATCTAAGTTCCATCTTCTATATTTATAAAACCAGTCCGACAAAGACACCATGTTCCTCAAATTTGAGAGCTAATGACTGAAACCCTCAAGATTCATTTGTCTTTTCAGGATGCAAACACATATTAAACTATGAACTCATCCATCCATGAATGTAAAATTAAAGATGTGATGTGGTCTTGGTTTAATATTAATTACACAAAGAAGAAGTCTGACAAACATTACTTGAACAAGAAAAACAGATAAGTGATGGAAGAGATTTCTAACCTGACACACCAGATGGTTAGTTATGTAGAACTGGGAAGCCGTCCATGTGAAGTGTGCAGAAAGGACATCTACTTAAAAAAAAAAATGCCTGGCAGGTTATTGGATGAGCGATGAACCATCTGTGTATCTGTCAAAAATCAGTTAGTGTGGTTGATATATCAAAGATGAGCAAAAAGTTTCAATTCTGAAAGTGAAGAGTTCTTGTCTCCAACTTTCCTCTTTTTTTAAAGAAGAAATATATCAACTCAGTGAAATTGAATGCTGTAACAGCTTAGCATACCAGCTGACCTCGTCAACTGTCATCACAAACAAGCTGTGCTTAATAAAATACATAACCTTAGCGTTACAGAACTTAAACTACTGCATGTGTTTATGGTACTGAATCATCAGCAGGCAAAGTATTTTCAATGAGAAGAGAATTTGACAATAAATAGAAATTCTGCAAGCAATCACTTATGAAAGTCTTACCATAAATACTCAGACCACATCTTTATTCACATCCATGTGTGGAGTTGTTTTTTAACTGAGTTGATCACAGGGGAAGTTAAGCAAACTGCTTGTGTTTAGGGTAATGCAGCAACAAGCTCATAAATATGAATCAAGTCTAAAGGAGAGCAACTTATCCAGCAGCACAGATCTGGGTGTGGGATACAACAACTCAGCACTCTCAGCAAGAAAAGACTAATAATGGCATAACGGGACTTTCTCCAACTTTCTTCCACTCATAAATAAGCAAGGCACCCATTCTCCTCCTTGTGGCCTCATTTCCTGATTCAACACTTTCCAGGGCTTGCCTTATGTCGTCTAGGTAATTTTAATAATGCATCATCCATGGATCAAAGCCAATTAAACGAGCAGCCTTTTCACTCCCTGGCTATTAACCTTGTAAAGCTTTAGTTGTGTTGAATAACTTATAAGCCAAAGCCGTCTCATGTTTGCAAAGTTTTGTTAATAGATTGAAAGGTCTGCTGTGTGGGTGGCAATGTACCCGTCGTTTCAGACTTACTCAGGTCTCTTGGGTAAATCCGCAAGATTTAGTACATCTGCAGCGTTGGCAGTCGCTACCTGGGAAGAAGAGATAACACCATCTGATCCTGTCCCATCTCAGTTAGCAAACCCGTCCAATCAGTATACATCTTCAGTTGGCAGACAGAGGTATCAAGGCAATAGCCCGGAACAATACAGTGTGTGACATTTGGAGTAAAAATCCTTGAACAACAACCCAGTATTCTATTTCTGCAAGAAAGTAAGTATGACCTCTAACAGCATAAACTTGTTTTATATTCAAATATATTTACACTTCCATATCTCCTTGAGCAGTTTGGATTCAATATTTACCAAGCTTGCATTCACTTTTAGAGGGGCAAATTTATCCAACTCAAACCAAAATGGAATTTTTCCAAAGGTGAATAGAGAAGAGGTTTTTGGAGAAAGCTAAAAAATGAGTGCAAGCTGAATCACACCTCGGAAAATGGCTTCGATCTCTGTCATAATATCTACAGGATGCAAAACACAAACACACAGTTTTGAGCCTACATCCCACATGGTTTCTTTCGGGATCTATTCATTACAATAACAAATACAACAGTAAGTCTTTCTTATTATTCTAAGCACTAGAGACTAAATTCTTTATTGTCGAAACATCCGCCCTTCACCTAGAACAGAAAACTGTGCGATCACTTCCTTAAAGCTAAGAAAAAGAAAAGACTCAAAAATCATTACAGAAAGTGAAGAGACGAGCAGGATGTCAAACTCCCTTTTTTTCAGTTTGTTTTAAGAACATGACCTATTTCTTTCATTGACTCTCCCTGTACACTCAGGCTTTTTTCCCTTGGTACATTTCCGTGCTTTCACAGAACAGAGGCCTGAAAAGGAATGGGAGTTTTCATACCGGATCTCCTTTTCAATTAAAATCCTTCTCTTTTCCAGGAGGAAAGGCTGTCCAGCTCTTATGCAATATTCCTTCCAACAATCAAGCTGAGGGGCAGGGGGAAGAAAGAGACAGAGAGTGAAAAGAAGGCAGACAGACATAAAGAAAAGAAAGTGTCCGTCACTGTCTGACCCACTGAGTGGCTTTCCTTTGAGCGGATATGAGGAGTGTGATTGTGAAAGGAAGCAAGGTCATTCTTGTCTTTATTGTTTAACAGAAGCAGCCACTGTTTCTGCATGTATCTGTGCAGTTCTTGTAATAATTCGAGGTTGCAGGTAAATAAACGGACAGCCACCAGATTTCTTGGACCATTGTCTCCTACTGATTCCCTTACCTCGACCGCCTTATTCTGAAGTTGTAGTTTGCATTAAGAGGGCTGCAGAGATGGTGGGACTGTAAAGGAACTGTGGCCAAGCTGGAGCAGTAGAGAAACTTTGATAAATATGTGAGGGGGGAGTTGATAACCAAACCCCCTGGGGAAGAGAACCTAGAATGAGAAATGGAGAACAAAGGCAAGCCACAAGGTTTTGGAAAAGTGCTGCGGTGGCTGCACATGAACCCCCTCCTGTCCTCAAAACTCCCCCCACTCGTCCTCATCTTCAGCTGGAAATAGTAGGTCAGACTCATTTACGAAAAGCTGCAGGCTGCTTATGCTAGGATAGTCGGCACTGAACCTCTACAACAATTACACTAAATTATATTGTACTATATTGACCAGTGGTACAGTCACTCTGAAGTGATAACAGGTGTGGAGTTGCATGTCTTTAAAAAATTATAACACAGTTTAATAACTCCACTCACATGTCTTATGGATTACCTGCAATGGTTTGAATATTCACTACCTGCATGCATAAATGTAACACTCAAAGCCAAAAATCCCACTGGACTTCCAAGTTAAAGAGGAGAAGTTGCTCCAAGGTAGAGAGGCCTCTAAAAATTCAATGCATCTTTCAAGTAATAAGGAGGCAGGCTGCTGTATTTTGCTTCAGGTTATGTGCACACAAAGTGGAAAAGCTCTGTGGCTAAGAAAAACGAAAATAAATACATAACAAGCCAGACATACTAAAATATACAGCCTCAGGAAAAAAAAATACAAGGCTTATCTAAAATAAAATAAGCTAGACTGTAGATGTTGCTCAGTTTAGTTTGAGACTTAAATAAATCACGTAAAGTTCAACTCATATAAGCCCATAAAAAATGATTGTTGACTGGATGGTAGGAAAATCAGCATGACGAACTTGGAAATAAATATAAAATGCCATTGTTTGGATATATATGCACTTTGTTGTTGAATGTTTTGCATGTTATGTGTGTGAGCTGTAAAATAACTAATGTATGTTAGAAGTAAAGCTTTTTTCAGATAACTAAATTACACAGACTTCAAATAAGTTTCAAGTAAAACTGCAGAATATAATGTTTTCTTTGCAACTGAAAAGCAATTTTTTTCCTACAGCAACTGGAATAATATGACAAAAGAAAATAGAAGTGCTTAAATTCTTACAGATATATAACAGTTGTTAATTCCTATATTTATATATACAGTTTGGGCACCTTGCCTGCAGCCATCTGCTTAGCAAAAATACATCTCTTAGTTTCCCATATTTAGTTTTAAATCAGAATTACCTAAATGAGCATGATCGGTGGCAATTAGTTTTGAAATGAGAATTTCTAACTTTTTCGCAACCAAAAATGGTTCCCCGCATTTCTTTTAATTGAGCAAAACATAAGCTTCATCATATGTCCAGTGATATTCCAGATACTTGCCCTAAATGTTTGTTTGAAAAAGGAACGCTTCTCCATTGTTTGTGGGATTGTCTTAAAATTCAGAAGTTTTGGAGGGATGTTATTGGGTGTCTATCTGACTTGTTTAAGGTGAAAGTCCCATTGGAGGTTAAAATCTGTGTTCTAGGAATATACCCAGTGGAATTTAAACAATCACAGAGGAAAACTAAATTGATAGACTATGGACTTCTTCAAGCCAGAAGATCTATAGCATTATGCTGGAGGGGCATGGACGCACCCTCCCTGGGACTCTGGAAGAAGGAAATTGCAAATTCGCTCGGACTGGAAAAACTAACATACATCACCAAGGGTAAACAACGGGACTTTGAAAATCTCTGGGAGCCATATATGAAGACCATAGGGACTGAAGGTGGAACTTATTAATGGATGTCTTGTCTACTGTTTCTATTCATATATTGTTCTGTTATTCTTCTTTGTCTTTTTTCTCTAATCTAAAAAGTTCTTGATATTTCTGGAACCAAAAAAATGCAGGTTTGAAGGGTGAGTGTGGGAGTGAATGTAAGAGTGTATAAGTACATATTATAATGTTAAGTTTGTTGTGTGTGAATTTGTTGTGCCAAAAAAGAGAAAATTTAATAAAATATATTTGAAAAAAAAAATTGAGCAAAACATGTAGCAGCCTTGAATCAGCCAGCTAACCAGCAGGTGTAAGAGAAAGAAATGTGCGGTGCCATTTTATGCTCCAGTCAAACCAAACCATCTGGTCATTTCTGAAACCACAAGATTGTAAACTGATAGCAGTAATTGGACATTTGTCTTTTCAGGATGCAAACACATATTTGCATCCTATGCATTTGCTTGTCCTATAATTATGAACTGATCCAGACATAGTCAAGTCCAATTGGACATAAGTCAATTGGACTTGACTATGTCCAATAGTCAATTGGACTTGACTATGTCCAATTACTGGTATCAGTAATCGTCCAGTCATCGTTTTCATTTGTAGTTGAATTTTTGCATCAAACTATTTTAAAATAAATAAATAGGGGAATCTCCCATACTAATATCGATAAACACAGTACCGGTAATTCAAGCTTCAACTGGAAAGATGCTCTACGAGACAAGATTCCCTCTAAATGAGGAATATCATCAACCTTCAAAATCAAGATATCTTGTGCATGACCTACTCTTGGGTTTTTTATGTCCTCTCAGAGAATTTGCCCAGCACTACTCTGATTTTTAATGCTCTTTAGTGTTTGTTCTCATTTGCAGTCTACTCCAGTGGAAGAAAAGTACAAGATGAGAGGTGCCTATTGTCATTCTGATTGTCTTTAAGTCTCCACACTGGGCTTTTGTATGGCCAGGAAATGACCCATCTGATGCTATCCAAGTCCAGTAGCTTTACTGCTCAAGTGTTTTGTTGTGCTGAATTCTGCCTCTTAAAAAAGGAGCTATGGCAGCTGAGCTGAGGCTGAAGAGAGAAACCCCAGAGGAGCTTTGAAATGTTTCCTCCCAAGGTGATTTGTCAACATTATACATCTGAGGATCATAAGAGTTTGCAAGTGAAATAAGGAAAACCCAGCTTGAATGGTATAAGACAAAAAATTAAACATAATTTAGTATTAGATTAATCTAACACCTTATTCTGTGTTTACAGTTCCCACTTACATGTGTACCTTGGCAAGCCCAGCTTGAGGGAAAGAGGTCACCATTCCTTGACAAAATAATTTATTATTCTAAGAATAATAAGGGGGAAATATCATAACTTTTCAAGTTTGATCACTATAATCTTATGAGCCAGCTTCATCCCTCAGAACTGCGAGCAAATAGTCCAACCTAACAAACTGAATAATGCATTTCATGACATACAAAGAGCATTGTCAACACCTCAAAGATTGAGGGATTGTCTGAGGAAGAGTTACGCTGCCAGGATGCCGCTCACAGGTAAAAATCTGTCACAATCGCAAATAAGTTTGGGATTAGTGCTTGAATACAAATTGGCTTGTACCATTTCTGTCGAATGTTGAAAAGACAGAAACAGTTTGACTAAAGTTATTCTTCAGTCTGCTTTATCTGCCTCTTTAATTCTGTTCACAAACTCTAAACCAAGAAGGCAGCCAAGGGACACAAGACTAAAAACAAATTCAATAAAAAATAAGAATAAATGGGGAAAAGACCCTGAGCCAAGTGTTTTTATGTGTTTGTGGATGCTGATGAACCAGAGGACATAGACAGGGTTTCCTGTAGGGCAGCAGTCTGCTTTGAATGGACCAGCTGTTCCCTTTCTAGTGTCGCAGTGCCCACTGAGCGGCCTGGGTCTGCCAAAGTGAAGGACAGGCGCAGCCTCACTGAGATGCGCAGACTGACAAAGCATGCTTTTACGAGGACTTCTATTCAAGAGTTAACAACAGGCCTTAGGATAACTGGGGAGGGCATATGCTCCAAGCAGGATGGAGCTTCTGTTGCTTTTTTGTGGCTCCTTAGGAGACAGTGCACCTTCACTCTACCCAAAGACTGGTCCAAACTGACCTGGCACAGCTAGACTGTATGGGGTCCCAGCACCCCCAGGGAGGTGTTGATGTGCCTGGAGCCCAAGACTGAACGGCCTGCCTTGCTGCCTGCTGACAGTGACATGTGGACCTGCTGATGGCGCACTGAGTCGGGGCTGAGAGGAGCACAATGCAGTTACTCAGTAAGATTCAATCCTGAATTGGTTGGAAAATAATAGATGATTCCAATTTGTTTGTGAGAAAGTGCACATACAAGCAGAGCATAAGGGCATAATGGACCGAATAATTGTCGGCTTCTACAACTTGACTTTTCAATTTCTCTGAATGGGAGACTGTGAATCCTTTCTCTCTGCAGGGAGTAAATCCACTCTGGCAGCATGAAGAAATTTTTTTAAAAGTTCAAACCCATGCATCACCTGTGGAGTCTCTAATGGGAAGCTTAATGGCCTCTAAATTAACCTGTGGAGCTTATCTCACTGAAAACGTTCTCTGATAAAAAGCTTACATGCTCAGATTACAAACTTGCTCTGTTGCTTCACGATGAGTAACAAGACGGCCTAAAACCTTCATTAAGAGCAACAGATAGAAAAAAATGCTGCATCTACTCTGAGTAAACAAAGTGACTGACTGTATTTAAAAAGCAAATAATCCCTAATTGTCAAGATGCAATTGCTGTTTAAACTCGCTTCTAAATTAAATCTGAGATACAATTAATTTCTCTTAGGTAACAAACAACCAGCCAGTCATGGTATTTTAAAAGCATAGTTGTATTATTACATGTCCCATAAACATTCAATTGGTGAAAATGTGAGTAAATCTACAGTGTCCCGTAAATTTTCCCACGAGACTGCATGAGTAACTCTGATTGATGTTGAGGGCTGAATCATTGCCTCAACTCAATCATTTGAAAAATATGTTTAATAATAAATTCAAAATATGATTTTCAGCAGCTCCAAGAAACAGTCGGGATTTTCATACTGATAATAGAAAGTTTACATTATCTCTGTGTAAATAGTTGTCTTTTATTTGAAAATGGTTAATTCCTTGAGGAATCAAAGCCCAACACAGTGATATTTGTGATCTTCTGTGTAAACCAAAAATTAACATTTATTTTCTCCATCTAAAAAAATGTCTGAGGAAATGTGTTTTTTGGAGCAAAGAAATTAATGACCACCAGCAGGAGATTACTTAAAGCTATTTTAGTCTGATTACAAGCAATAACTTACCATGTTTTAGAATTATATAATCCAAACAAAATTCAGAACCAATATTATTCAGCATGAAGTGAAATTCAACATTTTTAAATGTGTAATTCCATAATTAATTTTAGCAACAATGACAAAAAATGACACCTCCCAACCCCTCTAACGACAAGGGTGTACAGAAAATGGATGGATGTATGGATGACAAAAAAAATCCCTTCATTTAAATGCATGAAAGGTTTTCATAAATGCACAACCTGGATGTTGGAGGGGAACAGTTAATGTCTTCTCTGAGACCTTTAACATCTTGGGCACTGTCCTCCTTGCAGCTGTTTTCTCTAATTAACATGCAAAGTGTGTATTCATAACAGCAACACTTGGCCTGCAGACAGCTAAATTGTCAAGTCTTTGAGAAATGTTACTCTGCCTACCCTATTCAGACTTCAAAGTCTCTGCACAAGGATATTTTCTAGTGAACTACAGGAACATAAAACAGAAGTAGTGTCCACCTGCTCCCTGTCATCATGTGTTACATCTCAGCAATGCATTCAGGCAAAACATATTCAGAAAAAAATGACAGTAAAGACCATACAACGCAGTATGAATGGACATGCGATGTATGTGAGTGTGTGTGCATGTGACAGTTTCATACATCTTGTGCAAATACATTAAAGCGAGCAGACATATTAAAGTAGACACACAGCTATAAACAGACAGCACAACACAAAGGCGGCTTACTTCATCTACCGTCATCATGACAGATGCTACAAGACATGCAAGATAAAAAGTTTCCTCTGCGTTTCACCTGCTGCCCTGTGTAAGCAACACATCTCTCTATGCCACATCTGCTTGGGCTTAATGAGCTCTGAGGTCTGATAATGAAATTAGTGCCTGCGGAGAACAGTGCAACAATGAGGTTTCTTGCCTTTGCGAGGACAAGGGACCACCAGAAAACAGACATTCATACACTGTTCAGCAATCTCAGTACTCATCACTGAGATTGCTGAACTCATTTGCCTAAATGCAAAAACTTAAAATAAAATAAAATAAACAGAACATGCATGGAGATTAAGTAATTTAATTCCACAAAGATGTGCATATAATTCAAGCTGATATTGGTACTCCACATTGCAGCAATAATTTTTCCTTTCTATGCTTCATGCATCCAACTGACCAAAGCTGAATGCAAAAGTGACCCGTCCAACATAAAGCCATTTTTAACAGGATGGAGGATTTCCTGCTGTCAGTGAGGCCTTAAAAACTGAAATGTTGCTAGATGAGTCAGACTTAAAGGTGCTGATCACTGCAGGCTTTATGTGAGCCATACACAAAAGCAAATCTGATGCAGGTTGAAAGACCTTAACCTGTCCTAAGGCCTGTAATGTTTTTGTGCTTGACACTTTTGTGATACCCATTTCATCCCTTAATCCCATCAGATTTATTCCTGCTTTATTTACTAAGCATGGAATTTAACATGCACATTTAGCATTTGCTCATAAAATCTAAAACACAAAATAAATATTGTTCCTAACACTTTATCAGTGAAAAAATGTCAAAATATAAATTCTGTTATTTTTCAAATTGTTTTTAGTACCACTGTTGAAGTCCTTAAGTGATAAAATATAAAGTGTATAGGAAACAAGTCGGTTATGTTTGCACTCAAACAAAACAATGCAGCGCATGTAAAAAAAAAAAAAAAAAAAAAAACTAGTAAAAGAAAAGCTTCTTAAAAGCTGTTTAGAAAATATTTTTTGACACCTACTATAATGACAAGCTGTGTACCTCAGTGAGGTACTTGTTTTAACTTCCAAACCCATTTCTGTTTTCTCACAGATTTCTAAAGAGCCACATTTGTCGTCATTAAAACCAGGGAGAACTTTAGGAAATGTCTTCCTGTCAGCTGACTGGGAGTGTCCAGAAACAAGAGGTGGTGGGCAAATGTCACAAAAATTCAGAAATTTTATCTGGCATCTCATTAAAATTACTAAAAATTGTTTGACAGAGAATTTATAAGTACCGGTACATTTTGATGAGAACAAGTGACCCATGTGCAGATTAGACAGTAGGGTCTAAAGTAAAAGCAAGGTTAAGAGTTTGTGTTTGGCCTTTGGTTGATCAGTGGCTCGCCAGCAGCAAAGTAACAGGATGCCATGCTACTTCAGAGGAAGAGTCAGACCACAGATGACATATCTGACTGGTTAAACAGGGACTCCTACTGACCGAGATACACTGTCATTTTTGTCCGAGCCTCTAATCCCACAGCCGCACATTTAATGGCAGGTTGGTCTTAAAGTCTGAAGAATTGTCTACATGTTGGAGATACTAACTTGTTATTAGTGGAGCAAAGGTTTAGGTAATGAGAAACCAATTATAGTATACATGAAGAACACAAATGACCATTTTTTGCAAGAAAGAAATGTTATTGGGCACAAAGTTCATAGCCATTAACATATTGATGTCCATGGATTCAGCTAGATTAGGACATGGTTTTCAAGAAAAATAATAATAAAATAGTAAAAAAAAATTTTTTACAATAAAAAGCAAATATTATGTGTTGAGAAAGTACCCTTACACCTGAAACAAAGTAGTATAAGGTCAACAGGTCAGTGGTGATTCTTGAGGAGCAGCAGAGATTCACAACTCAGGTAGGAGAAACTGTTGCCAGGTCAACTATTAGTCAACTAAAAACATGGGGTTGGTGATCAACTTCTTTACTAAATGATCTAGGGTCAGATGACTGCATAGATAAGACATAAAACATTTACAAAATAAATGTTTTATGTTGGTTTCTAGTAAAAATCTATTGTTATTCTGTATTCTGAAGACACAAACCACTGCAGTTAAAATGCCTGTCAGCCACAGGAGCTCTAACTGCAGATCAGCCAACCTGTGCATCATCCCAATGATGATCCCCTGAAGTCCCACTTGCACAGAGGTCACTTTCCCAGTGGATTTATCTCAACAAACTTCACACTCCACAGGAAAGCACACATTTCTCCTTTTGTTACAGAGTTCCTCACTTACCGATTTATTTATTTTGTGTGTGCGTTTGTGTGTTGCCCTCCACCATCTCCTTTGAGCGTTAAGTTCATGGCATTAAGCATGTCATTCTAGTCATGATTCAACTCTGATATGGTTGGACTGGTAGTACCCAGCTGACTAAAGAAAGAGAGAAGCAGACAGATATTGAAAAAAACAAAAGGAGGAGGAATCCGTGTCATGCAATTCTTGCACAAGCCTGTCGAAAACAACAAGACAATGCAGAAAGAAGGCAGAATTTCTGTAATTTCTGTCTGTATAGAATAAAACCAGGGAATCTAGATGTAAAATTATGTCTGGGTCAAATCCCAGATTTGGTAACATCTGGGATGTTATCAAAACCTTTTTGGTAACATCCCAGATTTGATGCATGCATAAAATAAACATGTACATAGATGCCACTCTATGTGACAAAATGGCAAAAGGTTGAGAAAGTAAATATTGTATTTATTGTTGAACATCAACAATGTCATTGTGTTTCAGAGTACTGAGTAGAGAGTTAAAAATGTCACCAAGGAGACTCTTCCCTACTCAGAGTGTGTGTGTTCTAGCTCTGCTACTCTTAATCACCATGACCGAAAAGCCAATAGCCTGCACAAGTAAATTACCCTGGAAGGAGAATTCAAGGTGGCACATAATCCAGGAGAATCCCTTATCCAGCCTCACCAATCCTTTTGACAGTCAAATCACAGGTATGTTATTGGATTTGGTGAAGAAGGGGATCTTTATATTAATAATTCACTCTGCTTGTGGGTGCATCTCATCTTCCTCAGACTCTGAGACCACGCTGGCACACATTGGAGGTGTGAAAACGCAATGTTTAAATGGAAATGAAGCTCTTCCGCCTTAACAACCTCAATCTCTCCATCCTTGCCTTTTCTGATGTCCTGTTTGTGTTTTCATTGTTATTTGCCGCTCTCGCCTTCTTACCCTTTCTGATTGACTGGGGAGTTTCAGAAATTTGCAGCATCCCATGCTGTCTGTACGCATGGAGATGCTGCTTAAAATAAATTTTAAAAAAAACATCAGATAAATGGCAGCATTGGTGCATAAATATTTATACCCTTTGAACTTTTTAATCTTTTTCATTTAATAATCACAAACTTCATTGTTTTTTATAGGAATGAGCCAACGCAAAATGGTAGTTTTGACATTGTGGGAAAAAGATGCATGGCTATCAAAATAATATATTGCCCACTTGAATGCTCTGTTTAAGCTGCAGTTTTTGTAGTCTCACTTGACCAAACTTCCCCATGCTGGCGATGGCAAACTGCATGCTTGTCCTCTTAAAGAGATTTTTAAAATTAGTTGTCCTTTCATCAGATTCATATTACTAAGCTGCTGTTTAGGGGTTCCAGTGTAAAAGTGGTGAATACAAATACACTTTCAAAATACGCATTTTATAAAACTCCTCCCTAAATTAAAAGATAAAGCAATATCAATTCTTAAGCAAGATACTTTTTTGTTTGAGTTCTTCTGACGAAGATATTGTAATGCAGTTAAATGTTCCTACTTAAAAATAAATACTTGTGCATACAGTCTACAGATTATCATTCAGTTTCACAGCAAACCCTATCACTATCCCTGTTGGTTTCCCTTTCAACATCTTTATTGTCTCTATCACTGCCCCATGCTGCACTGCTACAGACACACCGAAAGTCTACTTTCCACCTTTACCTCCAAACCATTTCTCTTTTGACAGAGGCATCCCGCTGCAGATGCAGAGTCACATCTTCTCTCTTACTGCTGCTGTCTCTAATGAGGCTCCTAAGCCACATACCGTATCAAATTAACAAGCAGCGCCAAACTATTACTACTCAACCCCAGCAGCAGGGCCGCTAGGCAGACCCAGCATGTCACCTCACCACACTTGCAATCATCTTGTATGATTGATAAGATGGGAGGCAAACAAAAGCAGTGGGAAGAAAAAATAGGAGAAAATTTAACTAAATGGTGTACTTTGTTTCTAAATAGTAACATTTCTTTTATTCATTATTTTATTAATTCTTATGATATGAGATCAAACAAGTAAAAAAGTTACAAAGTGGTGAAACAAAAAAACTCCACAGACTCTCAAGACCAGAATAAAGGGATATGTAGATGCCTGCTACAAATTTTTAACTATTTATAATTTTGGTGTTTCAACATCTATTTTAAAAGACATCGGATGGGAATATGTGTTACTCCATCTGACTAATTGGAAGCAGAATATTGAAACACACTCTTGACATGCTCTGATAAGGTTATAATCTCCCTCATGCCTTTATGGTGCTACTTCCCCATTTTAGTTAATTAGCTGTCTAGAGCTTAAGCACTGCCTTACCTCAAAACTGTGAAAGGGGAGGGAACATTTATGGAAAACAAAACAGATGCAAAAACTGGAAACTGACTAGTAAAAGTGCATATGTGGTCTTTGCTCTGCACAGAGATGTATACATTTTTATAAAAAATGGGAATATGCAAGCTACAATAATGGCTGCTTGGTTTATGCAGTACGAGGAGATAACAGTGGGCATTTCTGGAAGACAAACCTAGAGAAGGTCATTCCTGAATAAATGTCACCAGTAAACCCGGGTCCTGAGGGAGAAAAGGCCCCTCTGTTATTTTACAAGACAACAAGGCTTCCATAAAAGAGCTTAGTCCATAGTCTATCACAGTGAAAACAGGAATGTCCCAGACTACTGCCTCTTGGCTAGACTGATAGAGAGGACTAAGAACATCATGAGGGGAAAGACAGAAGCAGAAAATGAGACACAGAAGGCCTGAGGAGAAATGGATTTAATGTAAAGAAGACAGATGGGGACAGGAAGAGGTAGATGGATCGAAAGAAACAAAACAGGGGAAATTAAGATAAAACAGAGTTGAGGCCAAAGAGAATCAGGGCACATTAGGGAACAAGAGACCCATGGATATGTTAAAAGGCTGCAATGAAAGGAGAAAAATAGACTCAGATGTGTCCTGAGGAGATATCCAGTTCTGGTTTAGGTGATGGCTTCATCACAGTGCGCTGACTTTTCTCTCTGACTTGAAGCCCTTTGTCAACAAGCCTATCCAGCTGCATTACTCACACTGAAATAGGTTAGTCTCCAATGAGTCAGAAAAATTATCAGTTTTTCCTGCAAACATAAAAACAAAACAAAATAAATGAGAAGCCCAAAGATAATCAGGACTCTTTTGAGTCTATTTTTCTTCTTTCATTGCAGCCTTTTAACATATCCATGGGTCTCTTGTTCCCTAA